>NC_142046.1:22722383-23329704 GCF_982192425.1 Myodes glareolus
CATATAGGCTTTTTTTTTGTTAGCAGCAAACAGGGGCACCGTGGCTCTTTTAAGAGAGGTGTTCCTAATTCAGCATTAGCAGCAAAAACCACAAGGTTTCAAAATGATGACTTCCTAGTTGGTGTTTAGTTGCACAAACAGCTCTGACTCTTCCAGGTGGCTAAGCACTTTAAATGGGGCCTGTGAGTAGAATGTTACGAATTGCCTAATGGTGACATAGACCTGTTGTGTGCCTAGAAATGGGGCTTTGAGTATGGCTCAGAGAGCTGGTGCAGAACGAACCTCCACCATGTTGGACTGGGTAGAGGCAAAAGGCAAAGCAGCCTTAGTCTTAGCCATGCTTCTTAGCATTTTACAAGTGCTCCAGGTCAGAAAATTATTACAGATATGCAATTAAGACAGATTCAGACAAAAAACCAAAAAAGGACCTCTAATTGGGTCACAGTGTTAGATAAATGTACATAGTCTTGAGAGACAGAGGAATAAAAATATAAACAGTTATAAAAAGAAGTAAATGGCTTTTAAAAAAATAAGACAAAGTTTTTCAAGAGATAGTACAGACAATCATAAATTAAAGGTGTAAAGAAAAATGAGTCCTGTAAAGATGGAATATACACAAAGAGTAAGGATTACATATATTATTGTGTTGTCTTTGAATTTATTGACTGTAAATGATCTAAGTACAGAGAGAAATTTCATAATACAGACTGCTAAGCTAAACCAACATAAATATTTTAAAAGTATCTTGACTTCAAAATTTGGGTCTAAGGATATGCTGCTTTGGAAAAGAGGTTCTGTTTTTGTTTCTACAGAGGATGAGAATGGGTAGATTATTTCCAGAACTAATGTGGTTTGACAGAAAAAGACCCCTTGAAATAGCTCCATAAAACTTAAAATTACTTTGCCTTATCAAAGCAGGAAGCAGTTTGGAGAGAACTATGCCCAAATTCCCAAATATTTTTATGTTTATTTACATTTAAAGGGTGATATGATATAGAGATGAATACTTTGCATTGGTATGGATCTTGGTCTTTTGATACAAATTTAAGGTCAATTTTGTTACATGTATATTTCTGCTCTTGATTAAGGTATTGTGTTTGTGCAGATTATTTAAAAATGTAATGTATAATTAAGAAATACAGGTTAAGAGACAGTCATTTATAATAGTCAAATATATAGTCATGTTAGCTTTTTCTAGATGTACAGAGAAATATTTTCTATATACACAGAGAAGATCTATTCACAGTGGGCGACTATTAAATATTTTCTTTTGTAAGAGTTGTCATGGTCATGGTATCTCTTCACAGCAATAGAACAGTGACTAATACACTGTTTATGTGAAGCTAACATCTTAATGTAGTCTCTGGAATATTGGAGATTTAAAGAGAATAGTAAATATTGAGTGTAGTTAACCCAAGAGAGACAATTTTTGCTGTGGGTGGCAAAATGAGGGGAGTAGGGTTGGCTACCCAGGTCCTTGGGTTTCACCATAAGCCCCAGATGTTGAACATAGAACTATAGGACTTAGTACTTTCTCTGTTGGGGCTTTGGTTCTGCTTTGGTTTGCTCATTACATACTGTGTCCTGCCTCTTCTTTTTTGAATAAAAATATATGTTTTGTGCATTATACATTGGAAGTATATATAGAAGTATGCAACTTGGTTTTATTTATCAGTAATTCACAGATAAAAGACTTTGATATGCTGGTACAATAGGGACACAAGTATTGTGGGAGTAACCAAAGATTATCTGATTGAATTTAAGGCTCATTCCATAAGATGGAATGCATGCCTATCACTGCTCTGGGGCCAAGAACCTGATACAGGAAATGCCTAGGGGAAAACCAAATACTATTGTTCTGCTAAAGGACATAGCAACAAAATGGATCCTAATGATATTCTGATACACCCATAAATCAGTGTCTCATTTAGCCATCATTAAAGATATTTTCCCTGAAGTAGATGGGAACACCCACAAAAAGATAATGTGCAGAGTGTGAGAAACCTCAGAACATTCAGTCTTGTATGGGATGTGTTCATCAAATCTCTCTCTTCAGGACTCAGAAGAGGAAGCAGAAACATTGTAAGAAACAGAGGGGATGGATGACATTAAGGAAACAGTGCCTTCCAGACACAACAGTACTGACACACATATGAACTCACGGATACTGTTGCAGCATATCTGTGTTCTGCACAGATCCAAACCAGAGTCTTGTCACTGAGATGAAGAAGTGTACACAAGCTCACCTTTCTAACTAAGAAGCTATCTCTAGTCAAAAATCACTTGCAAATTGAAAACAAGTTTGCCCCGGGAAGTATCATTTAGAGATTTTTGTCTCATATATCTTTATTTGGGAATTTTTAAAACCTTGTCTCTGCCTTATGTATTATGGTTTCTCATTTTAAGCTTCTATGGTTTTTGTTTGTATGTGGTGTGTGTGTGTGTGTGTGTGTGTTTATGTATATATTTCTTGTACTCTGTCTTCCTTTTGTTTACTAGTTTTTAGATTTTTTAGTTAGTTTACTAGTTTTTAATTTTGTTTTATACTTGTTTATTTGTCTTTTTTTATTTACCTGTTTGTTTTCTTCAGAGAGAGAGAAAGAAGGTGTGGAATTGGAAGGGTAGGTAGGTAGAAAGGAACTGAGAAGAAATTGAATAGGGGAGGAAAAATCATAATCTGAATATATTATATTAAGTAACTTTTTTATCAAAAGAACAATATTTAAAATGTAATATGTGTAAATGTTAAGTTGCCAAAGGTATAGTTGGATGGTGAATATTAGTTGTCAACTTGATAAAATCTAGAATTACCTGGATTATTCTACTTTGGGCATATCTGCGGGAAATCAGTTTTTCTATACTAATTAAGATGAGACAATCCAACCATTAGACCATTCCCCAGCTAGAAGCACAGATGGTGTAAATGCAGAAAGAGGACTGAACAGTGCCATGCATTTGTGACCGTCTCCTTCATGAGTATGAATGAGATGTGACCAGATAGCCTCTTTCTCATGCCACCATGTCATCCCTGTCTGCTGTCATGCCTTCCCCATCAGGATGGACTGTTTATCTCAGAAACTGTAAGTCAAAATAAACTTTATTTTCCCTAAAGTTGCTTTTGGGAACACCTATCACAACAGGAAAGGAGCACTTTCCTGAAAGCACTCTCCCAATGCTAAAGAGATGATCTAGGACTGCAAACCTAAGGGTGCTAAAAAGAGGATACAATGCCAAGGAGTCAGAAGATTTGTAGGCTCTGGAAGATACAAAGATGAATGAGGTAAGACAGACATGATGGTGCTTGCCTATTCCAGCATTCTGTAGGGGAGTCCCAAGACAAAGCCAGGTTGGGCTACACAGTAAGATACTACCTCAAAAGAAAAGACCAAAAAAAAAAGCAAATAAATAAAAGAATAAAGCAGAATGGTAGAAAAGTCAGTTGAGCAAAACAACCTATAACCAAACAATTGCAAAAGAGAGCAAGAGGCAGAGAACCAGGGACCTTCCTATAGCACAATCCTGGGTGAAACTGGATCAGAGACCTGCCAGCCACTGCACGGCCACCGTGAGCAGAAAGTGCTTCTGAACACACATTCCTGGCCCAGGACTTCATTCAGCCCGGGCTACTTGACAGTTTTACAGAATTTGCTATAAAAGCCTCCTACTTAGAGCATATCCTTGGGGAAAAAAAATAAAGGCAGTCCCTTAATCACCACTGTTTGAAAACATGTAAAATAAATGGGAAAATACAGTATACAAATACAAAATGATGGGATATAACTTTGAAAGTCAAAATAAGAGGATGCATAATTATGCTAAATAAACCTCAAGAGTTATAGAGTACACAATATTCCTTGAAAATTAATAGAATGGTTTCAATTACAGTTGAAAATAAACCTGAATAAGTAGCCACAGAAGAAATGTAAGGCTAAAGGTCTCCTCTCTTCACACAAAGGGCTTTAAGTTCAAGTGAGTTAAAGCGACAGACTTCCAAGGGGAAATAATCACTATTCTAACTTCTCCCCAAGTACTTGGTGTGTGGAGCGGTAGACAGACCTCATCTCTCTAACTATAATCCTAGAACCACCCTGGAGCAGACCCTAGCCTACTTCACACTTACTACCTTTTACACACAAAAATAGAGTTCTAACCCTTCAGAGAAATATTAATTTTTTAACACACAGATACCAGTTTTCTCAAAAAGGAGTAATGTTTGGAAGCCTATTATGAATTTTCTCAAATGCCCAATTCACATTTAAAAATTATGTGATCATATAAAATCTTCAACGAGCACCTAAAGGTAATCTCCAGTTTTGACATAAATTTATTTTAATGTGAATTATGAAAATATGTGGTTAACTTGATAGATTCTCATGAACAAAAAACAAATTTTATATTTATTAAAATATTCATTAAGTTTAGAAACTTGAGAACAATGCCTACTTTCACCTTCATTCAACAATATTTTAAAGGGTTACCTATTGTAGCAAGCAAATAAATTTTAATAAGACATAATGTTAACCAAATAAAAGATTATTTGTAAGTGATATGACCTGTTGAAAAAGAAAATCCTGTAAAAACAAACATGGATTATTAAAAATAGCGTAAATGCAACAGATAAAAGCTTAAATATAGAAAATTAATTATAGTCCTTAAATTTCAGTGAATATAATTTTAAAATAGTAGGCCTAAAATATTATTCATAATGCTCTATATTGTAAAATATCCAAGAAGAATAAATCAAAATTATGCCACTGCAACATTAACAAGAAATTGCAAAGATTAAAGACGATAAAAAGTCAGCTGAAAATATGTTATTTAAAAAGACCATGCAGAGCATAGAGAAAAAGGAATGTCTTTTAAATAAAAAACATCCTTTTCATTCCTAAGAAACTGCACTCAACACATGTAAGGCTGGTAAAGTGCTCAGAAGGTAAAGTTACTTGCTGTTAAGCTTGACAAGCTCTGATTGATTATTAAGGCAGACATGATGGAAGAACTACCCGCTGTAAGGCAGGTGCTGATCACATTTGCAATGTGGCATGTAACCCCCCCCACCTCACATACACACAAATAAATGTGTGGTGGTACACACCTTTAATCCCAATGCCTGGGAGGCAAAGGTATATTGACCTCTGTGACTTCAAGGGGCAGAGGTAGATTGAACTCTGTGACCTCAAAGTGTGGTGGTACACACCTTTAATCCCAATGCCTGGGAGGCAGAGGCAGAGGGATCTCTGTGAGTTCAAGGACAGCCTGGTCTACAAAGTTAATCCAGGACAAAGATATATACAAAAAAACCATCTCAAAAAGACAAAAGTTAAAAGTAAAAATAAAAAAATAGAGATTAAAATAAAGCCACATAAAAATAAAAAATACACAAAAAAATCTTAATACTATATGTTACTATGCTCTCTTTAAATTGTTTAAATGCTGAGGAAGGAGCAACAATTGCTATAAGACTTTTGTTTATAAATACTACTAAACTAACCCAAGATAAACATTTTAAAAATACCTTGACTTCAAATTTAAAGTCAAAATATATGTTACTTTGAAAAAGAGATTTTACTTTTGTTTCCACAAAAAATGAGAGGCTCTGGATTTATTCAAAGTTAAAAAAAAAATCACCTTTGACCAAGGAAGGCCACCTAAAAAATCTCCAACAAAAATAGAGGGCCCAAATAACATAGTTCCACATCCAAAACAAATTCAAAACTACTACCTAAGATGATCAAAACTCACAAAATACTCCAGTCAGGACTTGATTATAACTCTAAATTTTCTTTAGGTCCCCATTTGATTTATCAGCGCCCCCAACCAGCAGGAAGTAGCCTGAAATACTATGCCCACATTCCCAACAAATGGACTATGGGTATTTTCCTTTGTTTAAAAAGAAAAAAAGAGGGAAATGGTGCGGGAGAATTATCTGTATTCTGTCAATCATATTTTAATAAAACGCTAATTGGCCAGACAGACAATATAGATAAAAAAGCCAGACAAAAAGTAGGGGTGAAGCAAAGAGACTGGGAGTCTTCTGGAAACAAAAGCTCCCTCAGCCACTCCTGTGCAGACCACCAAAGAGGCAACATGTAAGCTGTCACACTAAAAAAGGTACTGAGCCCATATGGCTAACATAGATAAAGATAATGGGGTAATATATGTTATAAAAGTTAACAAAAAGCCTGACCTAATGGACCAATCAGTTTATAACCTTATAGAGTCTTGTGTGTGATTTTTCTTTGTTGCTTGCCGGCTGTTGGGATACTAGGAGGGACAAAAAACCCAACAAGCTGGCCCTCATGTTACACACATACACACAAATAAATGTTATAAAAAATCTTAAAATAGCATTTTAAGGCAATGAAATTTGATAGACTAGTATATTTACATATATATCAATTATAGATATTTGTATGTCTTGTGAGTAGTATTTCATATTGTTAAAATTATTTAGGAAGAAAACTGTATTTAAGCAAGTTCAAGCTACAGATTCTCAGTATTAAGCCAGCACCTTCACTTTTAAGACATTTTTTAATAGGTGTAGTTACAAATATTTTCTAGACTTAAAAATTCTAAGTATTAACCATAGGTTGCTTAATATATTTTGATACATCAATGCTGTGAATACTATGACTCTCAAAACAGAAATGACTCTATACAATACGGAAGACATCCACATTTATCACTGCATTATACTGGCGTGTTGGAAACTATTATGATTAAAATCATATCATGATAAAAAAACGTGCATACTCATAATGTCTAGAAAAATATCATTACGCTATTAATTCAAAACAAGGACAATTATAGCAACTACTTTAAGTTTTCTGAATATTGAAGAAACACTGAAACAAAAATATTAAGTTGGAGTCCTCAGATGCAGATGCTGCAGAGTTAAGCACTTGAGTGCAAGGGAATGATCCAGGGTTCACTTCTCTGGGAGCCTGAGAATGGGAGAAGGCCACTGAAGCATGGTCTCAGACACAGCCCCTCAGAACACAGCTTTGACGGGCTGCTGCAAAGACACTCTGATTATCTTTTATACCTCAAAGCTTTACAAAGGAGTTGGGCTCTCCATAGTATTTTATCTGCCGGTCACTGGTCCAGAGAATTGTAAAGGAAGGAAATGCCACGTGGGATTCAAACCGCACTTTTGCAAAGTGTATCCCCAAAGCACCAATAATATCTGCTAAAGCGTGTTACTTCTATAATAAAATGTGATATCGTAAATAGCGAGGAAGGGAAAGAAAGCGACAGGAGTGTGCTAAAAGCAAAACAAAATTTAACATTTTGCACAATTGTGGGTATTCACTTTTCAGTTCTCATGTCCAGCAGCTTCTTCTTATATCCCCTGGTTCATTAGAATACCAGACTTCAGCGGCTTTTGAACCTATGCTTCCCTATCTGCTATCAATCTGTCCCCACCGGAAGTAACACAGAAGAGATCTGGATTCTGAAATCCTGTGATAATCCTAACAGGAAGCATATTACTCTGCTGTAAACCAAACATGAAAGCTGTCTATTAGCAGGAAACCATTGGAAAACAGACTTGGTAAAGCTAAACTCAAAAAAGAACTCTAGGTTCAGAAACAGGCTCTAACACTTCTGTTCATGTTGTTTAACTTAGTTGAGATTCTGGCAAGACTTGTTTAATCAATTGTCAAGCAAAAAGGTCAGGGTCACTTTAATGCGGTTTCTGTGCAGAACGATTCCTTCAGGGAAATGTCCCGCAGTTTCATTTTCCTGAGTTTCAATTCCAAGTGTCTTATAAAGATGACACTCATCATGAATCCCACAAGTGGCTACAAATGGATCCCTGCCACAAACCAAGAGAGGAATAAAGTTGGTTGGGCAAGTCCATCGTGGCAGTTTGTTTCTGTGGAACATTTAGGCTTTTGTTTCTTTACCCATAAAGTGAAGGCAGCATCCACGGCTCTACTTATTTTTCAGGGTTGCTATGAAGATGTTCATGAAGTCAAGGGCATGAAAGAATTTCTTTTCTTTAAATTTTGTCATCCATCATAATCCGACACGTTAGTTACACGTATCAAAACGGTGATTTAAAAGAAGTGTGTTTGCGATGGATAGCGATACAGACGGAGACCCACATTGGACCGGACTGAGCCCCGCAAGGTCCAAATGAGGAGCAGAAGGAGGAAGAAAATGAAAAAGGAAATCAGGACTGCGAGGGATGTGATCACCCACTGATACAAGGGGACGGATCTAATGAGAGTTCACCAAGGCCAGTTGGACTGGGACTGAACGAACACGCGATCCAACCAGATTCTCTGAATGTGGCCGGATTCTCTGAATGTGGCTGGCTGGAGTCTTTCTGAAAAGCCATTGACAATGGCACTGGGACTTGTTTCCTCTGCATATACTGGATTTTGCGGATCCAGTCCGTCTGGACACTCACCTTCCTGGACCTGGAGGGAGGCAGGAGGAACTTGAACTTCCCACTAGGCAGGAAACCCTGACTGCTCTTAGGGATGGAGAGGGAGGAGGAGAGGGAGTGGGGGGAGTAGGAGGGTGGTGGGAGGAGGGGCGGAAATGGAAACTTTTATAATTTAATAAAATTACAAAAAAAAAAAAAGAAGTGTGTTTGGCTTTAGACAAGTTCACTAAGAAGTGGCAGTAAAATGTAAGTTTAAATGAACAGCAAATGGGGGTGGATGCTGATCGGTGGGGTAGAGACGGAGGTTAAAACTGCTATGTCATCATCTCAAGAACAGCATGCCTTTGAATTCTGCTTCCAGTTCCATTGGAATAGCCATTCTCTTCAAAGTGCTGCAAATCAACTCCTGGCATGGATTACTGAATTGCAATGATTTATTAATACCTGTTACTGTCGCTACAAAACGCTAAGTGGTTCTTTTCACCCCACCCCTTCACTTATTGAGCATGTTAACTATGCAAATCGCTTTCACCTTTAACCTGAAACAAAACGAGCAGGAGGCTTCTTAAACACACACACACACACACACACACACACACACACACACTAACTGAGTATCCATTTATTTTTTATTTAAATGAAAGAAAAGAATAGATGCTAATAGTTTACAATATTAAAGATGGCCTAACACCTGAAAACACTGTTTGAATTGAAATTCATTTGATCTAGCTAATTATATGCTTCATGAGTGCTAATTTCTTTATCTTCGACTAAATTTTCCTTTTCCGTAAGCAGTGATAAGCGTCATCAGCCGCAACGTGTTCTCATGTATACGCCAGTCTCATTTGTGATATGATGAAATCTCATGTAAAGCTTTTGTTTAAATCAATGTTTGTGTCTAAGAAGTTGTGTAAATTGTATAAAAGCAAAAGATGGAATTCATGAAAAGAAAAATGTGAACCACTGTCATAATGTGTTCTTAGAAGCAAATGCTAGAAATAGCTTTTTATTTCTTTTTTCATGATAATTCCATTTTTACAGATGAGTGTCTGAGACTGTACAATGAACTGCCCAAGCCACACACACACACTCACATCTGGAACCATTCTGTTTCATCCAGCACTATTTCTACAGTGCTTGGAAAAGTCTTGGCACAAAATCTGGGACAAAATAGATAGTAATATTTGTTGAACTTTTAATTGCTTTGGAAGGAGAATTCAAATCTTTGACAGGATGCTCACTGTTCTTGGTAGAACAAGAATAGAAACAAAGTATCATATGTTTCCTAGTCTTAATTGGCATCATAATATATGATGAATTGTTGAAAGATCTGAATGTGGGAAAAAGTGCAAATATGATGCTTGGTCATCATTGGGGATTGACTTTATAAAATGCCCCATTCCCTTACCACTTGTCTATATGTCTGGAAAAGGAAAAATGACAAGTATGGCCACCTTAAAGATTAATGCAACTTGTTGAATTAACTGATTAAGGAAAACATTTTCCCCATAGCAATTAGGGTAAAATAAGGAAAACATTCATTTTGGACCGTATGTTTACTCAGAAACAGAATTTCATACTGATATACATCATAGAGTTTAATGAACTAGACAGCTCTTTGTGAATCCATATTAAAATGTTTACAAATTAAAATAATGTAAAATGGAAGTTCTCTAGCTATAATACGTTAGATTTCTTCTGTAACATTAAAGTCTATGCTGTAAGTTATTATAAATCACTTTGAAAGGATTTTAAGATAAAAAATGGAATTGCCATCTGCATCGTTGGTCATGTTCTCAGTCATAAAATATTTAAAGATAATGTTAGTAAATGTCATCAAAAACATTGACTAGAATACCTGATTTGACACAATTGAAAATACCTATTCAAAAATTGTGTTATAAAATCATGTAACTGTATAACAAATATGCTACTTGGAAAACACTGTCTTGTACATTTGATAAAATAGTTTTTAAATACCACATCTTAAATTATAACCATGTACAAATCAAAACTGTAACATTTGTCTCTTAATTTAGTCACCAGATCGATACAGAAATTAGTTTGTTGAATAATATATCATAACAATAGCTAGAAGGTAACCTCTCATGGATGAGTGCTCAGAATCATTCAGAACGATTTTTAAAGCAGTGTTAAAACAACCTACTTCAAAAATCAAGATATTAAATGCCAGCTTCTAACTAGCAAAAATGCTTATGGCTCAGAAAGAAATGAGATTCTTTACAGAAGTGCTGACACAGCCCTGGCTGTCAGCTCAAGGGTGTACAGCTATAATTCTTTTTTCAAATCTTACCCAGCAATGCCTCAGGTACAGGAATTTACAGAATATAGAAGCAGGGACAATTCTGTAGCTCCCATAAAATCACAGACCTATGGCATGTTTATATTCCTTTTTGATTGCTACCATTAAATAATGAGATCATTCACTGTGTATTAATTAGCTATTTAATATATAAAAGTTAGACAGTGCATTATAAAACGCACGTTGACACATCATATTGTGCATGACAAAAGCCGAGTTTTATAATTCATGTGATTGCCAGGGTTACATGTTTTAAGTTACAATGTAACCTGGCCACTTATCACACACACAAAAAAAATAAGAAGTAGAAAATTGAGGTTACACAGAAAACAAAGATTAAGGAAGACCTTCTTTTCTGTTTGATAACATACTAAATTCCCAGGAGGAATCAGTTTTGCATGTGGAAAGTACTTAAACCTAGAACTCAGAACAGGCCACAGGGTACTGGGGAACAAGGTCCCATTATTAAAGGTTCCAGACTAATAATGTCCATAGAAGACTTGGTCTGAAAGCCCAGATCACTCTAAATCTCAGGCATGATGTGATTCCTTTCTTCTGCACTGTCATCTGGACAACAGATGACTATTGATCCCACACTGGGAAATGCTGTTTTGATGTTTATTGATCAAGACGGGATGGGAGAAATTGTGATTGATAAATGGAAGACAGTGATGATTTATCACTTCTAGATCATACAAAAGAGAGGGTGAGTAAAAAACTGCACTGAATAGCTGGTAAAATTATAAATTCATGAAGGTAAGCAAAAATTCACTAAATAAATGTGAGGGAGGTGATTTTACATTGCAAGGATAAATGCACCATTACCCATTGTCTTTCAAGCATTCCGAATTCATGCAACTCTGAGTTGCTTAGTCATAATGCAATTAACACAAAAACAATTCTAAATAATGCATATTTTAAAAGCACTGGTAGATGCTACCTTAACTTAGACTTAATCATTTATTGAAATTCAAATGCAGTATTTTTACCAGCCTGCATTTTACTGAAAATTAAAATCATTCTTATTATGAGTCTCAAGTTATCTAGCAAATCTGTAAGAATTTGTCATCTGGGGAAGTCGTGTTATGAAACAACCCTCGCTTTGTTATACTAGTAATTCCATAGGCTAATTGTCTTCATGAAGCGACAGAAAAGGAACAGTGTACTGAACAAGAATATTAAGAAAAGAATACTTGCAAAATGAGTATTCAATTTGTGTATGCGCCTAGTAATCCCTTTAATTAGGTTAATAGCATGTTAAAGAGACTGAGGATAGGTCATGGAAACTGTAAAGGTGTAAAGAGTATACATACACTTTTCATAGGCTGCCTGTATATAACATGTAACAGCTTAGCTTACTTTCTCCTTAACGATTCTCATAAAATAAGTAAAAATAAATTCTAGATACCCAAGAAATAATGTCATTGAAGACTTATTTTAACCTGACCTCCTATAGCTATTTTCAGATTAAGTAGAGAATTTTCATTTAATTAATTGTTAATATGCCCAAAGAAATTCAGTATTCACTAAAATAATTTTTAAAAGAATATTCTTTAGGTTGACAGTGCAGGTGGAAAATTAATTTCTAATTCTGTTTGCAAGTCAATCCCTTGCTGCAACAAATTTTACATATCTTTCTATAAAATTTTACATTATTTATCTCTATGTAAATGTGTGTTTGATAGCCGTGTAGCACGCACCTTGCATCCTACATAGGGCATGGCTTGTGTCTACTCATGCTTTCTACAAAATAAGGACCATTTTTCAAATCTAGTTACCTTTTTAATTTATTTTCTCGTAGGATTTAATAAAGAAGTTCCACATCAGCTGAAAAATAACAACGATGAACCATCCAAGCAGCAAATTATTCGATATTTTGTGAAATCCGCTGGGTGGGTTATACAGTGGGGCTGGGGTGTTTTTATTTACATCTACCCCCCTTAACTGCTCTGCTTTCCTTTCACATCACCCCGGCTTGTCTAAGGCTGGGAACAGCTCTAAGAATGTGCAGAATGTAAACAGCCTTTTATTGTCCAGGAGGATGGCAGCTCAGGCCTGCGTGCTTATCACAGGGCTGCAGCTCCCCAACTCACTTTCCATGATAAAGTGCTCCAGAAGAAGAAAAAAAATTACAATCCCAGTACAATCCAAAAACCGATTAGAATTTGGCATACGCTTCCTTAAAAACTAATCAATCAACTCATGCTGTAATATTAGGATCCGGCTCTTAAGGAGTATATGTAATTCCTTCCATATTCATTTCCCTTTTCCTGGTGGAGGAGGGGGAAATCTAACATTTCTTGTATCGGGGCTGATAGAACTTTTCTCCACAGCATCCCTAAAAGCATTTCCTGGGCTCTGAGGACCAACGTGGTGCTTACGGAGCGCGTACTCTGTCCATGGTCACTGCATGTAAAAATCAGTCAGCTAAGATTCACGAGGCTGAGCTCAAGACTCCACGAAAGCGGTCAGTTTCCTCGGGCATTTCCTTCTGCACATGGCACAAGGGTTTTCTTGTTGGATCACTTTTACTGCCATTCAGATTGCTTTTTTTTTTTTTAAGCAGGTGATAGTAAAGATGATTGGCATGCATCGTGGACACCTAAAAACTTCATGTTAGTTCATTTTATGGGACTCTATTGAATTGGACTAGAAAGTGCTGGCTCATTCAAAAACCGTCGGCCCGGCTGCATTTCTTCATGGTGTCATGGACACTTTTCTCATTAAACACTGTGCAGGTGAATTAAGTCTCTGCTGAAAGCTTGTCACCCTTTAGAGTCCATTCTACCCTCAGCACTCGCAAAGTGCCTACTTCTACAACATGTTGCCGTTTATAATTTGTAGCATGAGGGCCGGCTTGTCAATAATTTTTTCCATAAGTTACCTAGTATTTTCTCTAAAAAGACAATGAAAGAGAATTGGTCTTTATTCTGTAAGCACTTGGAAGTGTTGCCCTTGTCTTTAACAACCCAAGGTGTTAGCAGTCCTGTAACCAAAGACAGTCTGGAATCAAGAAAAGGTCAGCCACCACACTGTCCAAAGAACAGGAGTACCAAGAGACCAGGAGAAATCTGGCAGAGGCAGACCAAGTCAGAAACCAATTTCTCCATTCGTGGTCAAGTTGCTTGTTAAAGGCTTTACTTTGACTCTACCTGAAATACAATTAACTAGGAAAACATAATGTCTGTGAAGGAGAGCAAGCTAGTTTTCAGGAAACCTGGAGAGTCAAGGCAGGAATGGCAGCCCGACTCTTAGCATATCCTGAACTATCTGTTAGCACCCTACATCTTGCTCTGCAGTCACAGTGGTTCAGGCTGTGAGATCTGGCACCGCGGATCCCGCTACTAACAACTGCACGGAGTTGGGCATCAAAGTTACGTTTTACATCTCTAGCCGGTAGAAACTCATTTCCGTCTCGAAGACCAGAAAGAACAGAGTAAATCCAAGTCGCCCCGAAAATCAGTTTGTATCTATAATTTACCCCTGCTTTGTATGAAATGTTCGCGGGCACCTGTGCTAAGCAGAGCCGCCAAGATTGTCCCTGGGCTGCAGGAAGGTCTTTGAACCCCTCGGGTCGTGTCTGTCAGCCCGGGTCCACTCCGAGTAACTAGCAGGACGCTTCTTTCTTCCTCGCGCTTCTTATTTAAATATTTCCTTCCTACTTTACCGAAGCAGTACATCGCAACCCTCACTAAGCGTTTCAACTCGCCTCCAGGTGCCTCTCTCAGAGTGCCTTTCTTCCCCATCAACAGCAAGACAATCTAAACTCCCGTCACGACCTGAGCTTCTAACCGAGTTCTGGAGCAGCTCGGCTCCCAAATCCCTTACAGAAGAGGATTTCCCGCCGAAACTCATCCCCACACATGGACAGCACTGCAGGTCGGGCACTCACCAGCTGCAGCAAGCCGGGGACTACGACGAGGGGCAGCGGCCGCAGGCGCATGGTGCCAACTGGCGCGATCTCAGGAGCTGCGCGCCCTCGCCAGCCTCTCGCGCATCTCCACTTCGGTTGCGAGCGGAGCACGCCGGGGACCCAGTGGTCGGTGGGCGGAGAGGCCAGCAGGTGGGGCGGCCTGGAGGTGGGGTCCGCGCGCCTGGTGCCTCTTTGGAGTAACAAGAAAACGCGCGGAGACGCAAGATTCCGGTACTCTCTCTCAGATAGCGCTGTGCCCCTGGGGTGAGAGGCTGGGGACCTGAGGGCTTGGGGGCCAGAGAAACTATAATCGCGCCTGCACTGGACGCGGGACAGCCAGCGGCTGTCTCTCGGGAGCTGGACGCAGAGTTCTGCACTGACCGGAGCGGGCCCCGCCCAGCGACTGGGGTTGTTAGCAGTACCTACTGCCAGGCGCAGAGTGACTCTAGTGCTGGGCTAGGGAGGCGGATGAGTTCTCCTTGGATGAATGCAAGAAAGATGCTCAGTGACAGCCCTTAGGGAAGCTTACTCAGAGTCCTGGGCAAGGCGCGAGGGCGGCGGGATTGGGGGTTGGGGGAGATCTTATGAAAGGAAGTAGGCACAGTCATGGTCTCAGAACACCTGCCTATCTCTTAGGGAGTTTGGCAACAAACACCAGAGTTGTTGGGAGGGGTGGAAGGGTTTCTGGAGTTGGGTACTTGTAGAACCCTCAGGAGACTTCAAACTGTGCCAGAGGCAGGATGGCAAGTGAAGGAGCTAAGGGTGCTTAAACACCAGGTGTTAAGGAGACCCACAGAACTGCGAGCTATGACACTGTAACATCTGCCTTCCGGCTTAGGGAGAAGAGAGGAAAGCCAGCCACTGGAGAACCTTATAGAAGGCAATCATGAATGTCAGGCAAGGCTGTGAAGCTCAATTCTGAGCCTCAACCTCTGTGTTAACCTGTCCCCTTTGAGAGCTCCTTAGCCTTTATGATCCAGTGAAGAAGTTAAAAGGCAGTGGACATCGAGAACAGTCACAAGGGTCAACTGGTGGAAATCTAAGTACAATTCATAATGAACAAATGGACAACCGAAGATCTAGAGAGGTTCAATATCCAAAACAATTGGCGTCCTGACATCTAGAGACAAATAGCTCTTACAAAAGGAAACCGTAGAGGTAGGGGAGCAGAGTTGCAACTACAGCCAAGTCTTAAAACAGAAAATACAGCAAAAAGAGCAGTTTGATTAGCAATTTGAGACAGGAGGAAAAACAAAAGTAATAAAGTTGTGTTTCCTTCTCCTAGCATCCCGGATTCCAAAACATAGGAAGGTGGTTTGTGAATTCCTAGTGGTCAGGCTTGAGGCAAAGAAGCATGGGTTCCAGGTCTCTAAAGCAGAAGGCTTGATAAAAAAAAAAAAAAAAGAAGAAGAAGAAAAATATAATTTCACTTCTGTATGGAGAGAGACACAGGCATGTATTCTTTCAGCATTTGAGAAGCCTGATTTCAGTGTTCTAAGGACCTGGTCTCTGCTTGTCTTGGCTTTAGAGCTTAATTCCCCCTTCCTCCCTCCCTCCCTCCCTCCCTCCCTCCCTCCCTCCCTCCCTCCCTCCCTCCCTCCCTCCCTCCCCCCCCGTGTGTGTGTGTGTGTGTGTGTGTGTGTGTGTGTGTGTGTGTTACTAAGAATTGGACCTGAGGTCTCACACATGCTAGACAAGCTACCTACCGCTAATCTTCATTGTTAGTTCTA
The DNA here is from genome assembly GCF_982192425.1 of Myodes glareolus. Taxonomy (NCBI): domain Eukaryota; kingdom Metazoa; phylum Chordata; class Mammalia; order Rodentia; family Cricetidae; genus Myodes; species Myodes glareolus. The sequence continues at coordinate 22,738,745 of NC_142046.1, forward strand.
GAAAATTATTCTGACCTAGAAAGATAAATATGATCATTTAAAAAATTGAAAGAGATTACTACCATTTAATTTCCTGGGTCTGAGTTTGGGGGTAGAGTTGATTTTATTTGCATGCAACTGTATAAACGACAAACGTCCCTTTGATGAAATGAAGCTACATGGGTAGAAGGACAAAGCATTAGCCAGATGCAGCCTCTCATTCTTTTCTGCCTGAGACTGAACGATTCACCTGTGGAGTAAAAGCGAGGTCCTTTAACTCACCTTGTAACCCTGTACCACAAACGGTTTATAAGAGGAATGGAAAAGACTTAAACCCATCAAAATAAGTCATAGTTCACCCTCTTAATTTATTTGTAATTCTTAGAATGTTTCAGTTCTCGTAGGAAAACTTCTAAATCAAATTTAAAAGTGGAACCTAGAGTTAGATGTGTTTTCCAGCTATGTATTCTCACAGAAGATGTGTTGGGATGACATAAGAATCCCAAACTAGCTTATATAGTGCATATGAGAACTGTGTAGAAGAGAAGCCCCAAGGTTTATATTATTGATTGCCATTATTTATAAAGCAACAATTGATTGTTTCCTAGATCTCCAAAATTTACTTTACAAATTATGAGAGAAGGAAAAAACGGGGGAAAGGAATGAGATGGAGATTAAGGATGGAAAAGAAGGAGAGAGGAAAGAAGAAAAGGAAAGAGGTAGGGAGTTAGAAGAGTTGTTTACACTGCATCTATTCCTCACAAGTCAGTAATCGTATCAGGAATATGCAATAAAGCATAGTAGTCAACACAGAAAGGAAGAAGAGCTGCTTAGCATAGTTGGAGGAAAGAAAGATCATCGGACACTAGTGCTTCATGGAGAGACAAAATGCTCATTTGCTTAGCTTCCAACAATGACCAAGTTTAGTCTATGCTAAGAAAAATGAAGTAGGCGATTCCATATTGGGGCAGGGGAGGGAAGTGTGAGCCAAAGCAAAGCAAATGACTTCTGATTGCTCCGCTGAGAAATAAACACGTGCAGAGTGAGTGGAAGAAATGTGTTCAGAAAGGGAAGAAAAGAGCGATCTGTGTGCTAAGTGGTGGAAATCAGGAATGCCACGCTAAACAGCTTAGATATCATCTGCAGGGAGGTTCAGAACAGCACCAAGGGGCATAAAAAGTGATGTGGGGCAACATGCAGGATGCTTTGAGGAGGAGGGGGATCGGAGTCATGGGAAGTGGAAGCAAGGACCAGAGAAATGTAGGTGCAAGAGCTTTGCTTTGGAATGATGCATTGAGCCTGATGGTTGGGTTTTTAGATTTTTCCTGACAAATTAGATTTTTTTAAATCACCCTTTTCTTTGTCTTAGAATTAACATAACAATTTGAGTATCACGTTATTGAATCGTCATTTTAAGATTTTTTTTTTTTTGTCACAGTTAAGGGAGAGTAAGAATAGTAATTCTATACCAACTAGTAGCAGAAAGCCGAACCAACCGAATTTTGCCGCCAAGTGACTCTCTTTTGGTCTTTTGAAAATTGTAATGTGCATGGATATGCTCAAAGCTTTGAGATCAGATTTGTCCACCTGTGGTTAACCCCCTCTGGATGGTTAGAGGTGTTGTGTTTTTTTCTCCATGCTTACTTTCTCATCATTTTTCTTCATTAGCATCAATACCAAAAAGTGACAGAAAATAATATGCAGGCTGGCATTTCAGAGCTGGAATGGATATTAGATATTAGGCAACTTTCTCATTTTACATGTACGGAAACCAACTGTAAAGGTTATGTGCCTCGCTTCAGGTCATCTTATGAGATGAGCAAGTCTGCAACTTGATTGAAGTCACTGAGATCCGCAGTTCACGGCTCTTTCCCATTCATCATTCCACCTCAGGTATTATTCAACTCTCTGGCAGTTATAAATGCAGTGGACAATTGTGCCTCTAGCTAATAAGAAATGGGGGGGGATGATCTATAGATGGTAAAAGCTACAGAATCTATATCATTATCAGGAAAAGAGATTCCACTCTACAAGCCTGAAGCATTGATCTTGCAATAATTTTAGAAGAGCTGAGAGGTCAGGAGAGTGACATGACTAAGTGCTAATGTGCAGTCTCAGAGAAGTGAAGCCTAGGATTTAAAAATAGGGTGCGACTTACCTCAAGAAATAAGAGATTCTCATGGAGCCTCTGGCTTCTCATGGGTTTGACATTAAAAAGCAGGTGGGCTCTTTGGTACCATTCTTAACTAAAATGCTTTTCCCCCATTTTTTTTTTTTTGATACAGGGCTTCTCTGTGGTTTTGGGGCGTGTCCTGGAACTTGTTCTTGTTGATCAGGCTGGCTTCAAACTCACAGTGATCCACCTGCCTCTGCCTCCCAAGTGCTGGAATTAAAGGTGTGCACCTTCACTGCCCAGCTCAAGGAATCCAATACTCTTAGATCAGGATTTATCAGAGTATTGTGCTGTGTTATACTAAAAATTAACCCTGGTTGCACAATAGAGACACTGGGGCCTTTAAGTGTCTCTGAAGATAAGACTAAGAAATAGTGGTTTCATTTGTTTATTTTTTTTCTGGTTCTGAGTCCTTTGATTTCTTCTTTTATTATTAAAATTATTTTTAAACAATATTTTCTCATTTTATATAATTATCCCAGTTCCCACTCCTTCTCCTCCTCTTGCTCACTCCATATTCCCCCAATCCTGTCCCCCCATCCATTCTTCAGAGAGGGTAAGACTTCCCAAAGGCGGTCAACAAAGACTGGCACATCACTCTGAGACAGGGCCTAGGCCCCCTACATCTAGGTCGAACAAAGGTATTGCTACTAAAAAAAAAAAAAATATCAAAATGCCAGTTCAAGCACTGATGAATCCTGGTCCCATTGCCAGTGGCCCTACAGACTGCTCAAGCCACACAATTGTCACCCACATTCACTGGGCCTAGTTTGATCCTATGCGAGGGCCAATTCAGGCACTCTCTCCACTATTGCTTAGGGTCGTAGATGGGGTCATTCTGGTGGATTTCTGAGAATTTCCCTAGTGCCATGTTTCTTGTTAGTCCCATAATGGGTCCCTCAACCAAGATATCTCATTCCTTGCTCTCCCTCTCTGCCTTTACCCCATCTCAATCATCCTATTTCCCCATGTTCTTCTCCTTTCTCCATTTCTCCCTCCTCTTCTGCCCTCCCTCATCACCCCCCAACTACCAATTTTCCCTGGAGATCTTGTCTAATTCCCCTTTCCAGGAGAATTCATGTTTGTTTCTCTTAGGTTACTCTTTGTTACCTAGCTTCTCTGGGATCATGGACTAGGCTGGTTATCCTTTGCTTTACAGCTAGTATCCACTTATAACTGAGTATATACCAAGTTTGTCTTTCTGGGTCTAGGTTACCTCACTTGGGATGGTTTTTCTAGTTCTATCCATTTGCATGCAAATTTCAAGATGTCATTGTTTTTTAATGCTGAGTAGCACTTCATTGTGTAAATGTACCACATTTTCTTTATCCATTCTTAGGTTTAGGGGCACCTGATTGTTTCTAGGTTCTGGCTATTGTAAATAATGCTACTATAAACACAGTTGAGCAAATTTTGGTACGAGTGTGCAGCTTTTGGATATATGCCCAAGAGTGATATCACTGGGTGTTGAGGTAGATTGATTTCCAAATTTCTAAAAAACTGCCATACTGATTTCCAAAGCAATTGTACCAGTTGGCATTCCCACCAGCAGTGGAGGAGTGTTCCCCTTCCTCTACATCCTCTCCAGCATAAGCTATCATTGGTGTTTATGATCCTAGCCATTCTGACAGGTACAAGATGATATCTCAGAGTTGTTTTCATTTGCATTTTCCTGATGGCTAAGGATGTTGAGCAGTTCCTTAAGTGTCTTTGGGCCATTTGCAATTCTTTTCTTGAGAATTCTCTGTTTAAATCTGTACCCCATCTTTTGGTTGGATTATTTGGTATTTTAATGTCTAGTTTCTTGAATTATTTGTATATTTTTGGAGATCAGTCCTCTGTCTGATATGGAGTTGGTGCTGTTTTGTCTTCTTGACTGTATCCTTTCCTTTTTTTTCTACAGAAGCTTCTCAGTTTCAGGAAGTCCCATCTATTAATTATTGCTCTCAGTGTCTTTGCTACCCACTACTGCTGAGTAGTACTCCATTATGAAATTGTACCATATTTTCTTTATCCATTCTTCAGTTGAGGGGCATCTAGGTCATTAGCAGGTTCTGGCTATTATGAATAATTCTGCTATGAACATAGTTGAACAAATGTTCTTGTAGTATGATTGAGAATCCTTTGGGTACAGACCCAAGAGTGGTATTACTGGGTGCTGAGGTAGATTGATTCCCCAATTTTCTGAAAAACTGCTGTACTGATTTCCAGAGTTGTATAAGTTTGCATTCCCACCAGTAATGGAGGAGTGTTCCCCTTACTCCAAATCCTCTACAGCATAAGCTATCATTGGTGTTTTTGATCTTTGTCATTTTGACTGGTGTAAGATGTCAGATGGTACCTCAAAGTCGTTTTGATTTGTATTTCTCTGAGGCTAAGGATGTTGAAAATCTTTTTAAGTGTCTTTTGGCCATTTGTAATTCTTCTGTTAAGAATTCTCTGTTTAGTTCTGTACCCTATTTTTAAATTGGATTATTAGAAATTTTGATGTTTAATTTCTTGATTTCTTTATATATTTTGCAGATCAGTTCTCTGTCTGATGTGGAGTTGGTAAAGATCTTTTCCCATTCAATAGGCTGCCTTCTTTTCTTAGTGATTGTATCCTTTGCTTTACAGAAGTTTCTCAGTTTCAGGAAGTCCCATTTATTTATTGTTGCTCTTAGTGTCTGTGCTACTGATGTAATATTTAGGAAGTGTTCTCCTGTGCTCATGCATACAAGACTACTTCCCACTTTCTCTTCAGTGTGAATAGATTTATGTTGAGGTCTTTGATCCATTTGGACTTGAATTTTGTACATGAGGATAGATTTAGATCTATTTGCATTCTTCTACATGTCTACAGTGTGGATTAATATCAGAGCCTTCAATTTCATTCCATTGGTCCACCTGTCTGTTTTTATGGCAATACCAAGCTGTTTTTATTACCATAGCTCTATAGTAGAACTTGAAATCAGGGATGGCGATGCTTCCAGAGGTTTCAAAAATGATGGTTTCAGGAACGGGGCTTTTACTTGCCTCCCCTGGCTTCTTCCTCTTTCTCTTCTTCTTCTTCTCTTCTTTTTTATATTAACTTATTGGAAAACACGATACTGAGGCTTTAATAGAATGCTTTTAGAATCTGCTTATGTCCTTGGTTCTAGAGATCTTGTTAAGGAGAGAATTAGGCAACTAATTGAACTTATCAGGCCTAGGTAAAGGGGTTAGCAAGTTTCATGGAAGCTCTGCGTTCAAACACCAACTGAAATATTTGCCAGAGTGAGGCCACACATCACCTCCCTTTGGTAGCAACACTCTCTTCATTATCCTTTCTCCTAGATGTCCGAGGGAAATCAGTGTTAGCTACCAAAAAGAAATTAGTGGTGAAATAAGTCAGGTCCAGGCAGGATATGAGGGGCTGGTACTGACTGGGGCTGGCCAGGCAGTGCAGAAGCTTTGTGATGTGCTAACTGAAGTGCATCTTCACCAAGGCAGGCAGATTCTGGTACATTTGGCATCATCTTTCCATGTACAAATAGGCATGATTACTTAGGGGAGTGATAGACTTTTCTTCCTGTACACCCATGCAGTGCATATTATTTCTGGTGTGATCTCTCAGCACACTTCTGATATTACTTCCTAAGTGCAGAAAAGGCAGGGAACAAATGCCACAGATGCCCATGCTTCCTGCAACCTGCATCAGATTGTCTGTGTCATGCTGATAAAGCACACTGTTGCAAATGCTCAAATATAGCTCAACTGCAAGACAAAGGATGCCATAGCTAATGTGATTAAGACGTTCAAAGGCCGAAGGTCATCTTAGGCAATTTAAGCCTTTGTGTACATGAGTGTAAGTCTGTGAGCCTGGAAAACCATGAAGGTGAGCCTGAATATTCAGGAAGAAAATTCACTTTCTAATCTTCACAAGAGTCTATTTCTTCATCCTACCACCACCAGCTAAACTGCAGAAGGAATTTGAATTTATCTCTTTAGTCTTATCATTTTAGATGTATTTTTCCATTAACATGTCCTTTTCTTGCCCTAGTGTTCCCAATTTTGGTTTTCTCTGATAGATCCTTGAAGACTCACCCCTTGAATTCTCACATTAAGTTTTAGAATATGTTTTGGAGAACTGGAGATGTGCCTCATAGAAGGATGGCTCAACATCACACGAGATCTCTTTACTATATTTTACCTAGAAAGGGATATGATGTTCCTCCTTGTGTATAAAGGATATCACTTCTTAAATCAAACCTGCTGCTTCACAGAGTAGTGTGTTTACCTATGGCAAAGGGCTGTCTAACCTCTTTGAATAACTGTGATGCAGTTCTGTTTACAATTTTGGTTTTATTTATTAAAGCAGTTCATTCTCAAACACTTCGCCCTATAGTGGTATTAATGAGTACAGTAAGTTGTTTTGTTTGCAGGTTCATTCATTCTTTAAAACACTGCTGGCGTTCTCACCCACTCACTGCTCTACTTTGCGGTCTGTTTGGTCCTCGGCATTATTAAAGTGCTATTTTCATATTTTATTTCAGCCTGTGCCAAATGCATACCCTCTCCTACCTCCTCACAGAAATTGTTTTAGGAAACAGTGGGTTTACGAGGCAACTGGGATTTGCCGTTTTAAAATTCAACTTTCTAAAACTCTAGGGGTTTCTGTTTTCCTCACGTATTGATCTAAAATGAGCTTGTCTAATGTTTCTTGGCAGCCTAGTAATCACACCAATGCCTTTTCCACTTATTAGAATATCTATACTGCGATCTACTGGCAAAATGTGGCATTGCTTTCTTTTTTTTTTTTTTGAAAGTAAATTTTATTAAATTATAAAAGTTTCCATTTCCGCCCCTCTTCCCAACACCCTCCCACTCCCCCCACTCCCTCTCCTCCTCCCTCTTCGTCGCTTAGGGCAGTCAGGGTTTCCTGCCCTGTGGGAAGTTCAAGTTCCTCCCCCCTCCCTCCAGGTCCAGGGAGGTGAGTATCCAAACAGACTGGATCCCCAAAATCCAGTATATGCAGAGGAAACAGGTCCCAGTATCATAGTCAATGGCTTTTCAGAAAGACTTCGGGCCAGCCACATTCAGAGAATCCGGCCAAATTCCGAGAATCTGGTTAGATCACGTCCTCGTTCAGTCCCAGTCCAACTGGCCTTGGTAAACTCTCATTAGATCCGTTCCCTTGTATCAGTGGGTGATAGCATCCCTCGCAGTCCTGATTTCGTTTTTCATGTTCTTCCTCCTTCTGCTCCTCATTTGGACCTTGGGGGGCTCAGTCTAAAGGTGGATTTTTTTTTTTTTTTTTTGGTTTGGCTTTTGTTGTTGACTTTTTTTCTTTAAAGCCAAAATATAAATTCATTTCTCTCCTTCCCTTTTGTTGTATGACACTATTCCTGGGGAAATATTAACAAATATCAACTTACTTCAGATAGGGAACTGATGACTGAGAAAGTACATACCCCATCAAAGTCCAGCTTGGTAAATCAATCAGTTTTTGTAGGTTTACTTACAGGAGTATGAGTGAGGGGTTACTTATAGGAACAGCAATGAGTCAAAGACAACTGAATCACCAAATTCCACCCCAGCATGGGTGACAGCTCACAAAGTTGGGACCCTGTAGTCCCTGCACAACTGACAGGCTGTTCAACAGGTTGAAGAGTAACCATCATTGCCGACAGTTTGATTAGTATGAGCCTCTTTTGGGCAGCTCAGCTCAGTTTCTGTTTCTTCCAGTTTGTTCATTTGACCTCTGCTTCTTCCAGGCAGCAGCGCTTCTCTGAGGGTCTTCAAAGTAGTTTGACTTGTCTCTCAGCTGTCCTTACTTCTTCTATACATCCATGAGCAGGGAGGGCCCTGGTGAACCTGCTTAGCTTCAGGGATTTCCTGAAGCTATTTTGAGTTGTTTGCCCTTGAAGTTAATGAGCGTCCCTGTAGGATGGAATGGAATGCTTAACCTTTCCCTAGAACCTCCTGTTGTGTCACATTCTTTAAATATCCTATCTTAAAACATCTTGTTGCTTTTCCTGCTTTCACACTCTAAGTCTTAAGGAGTTTACATCCAAGATACAAAGTTTCAATCTCAGAAGAAATTACAACACACCACCTTTCCTTCTCCTAACCCCTCTTATACCCCATTCATGCCCCCATATGGGTGTGTAGTATTAATGTATTATATATGAAATTATGCAACATATAAACATAACTACTAAGATCATTTATTGTTACTTGTATTTGTATGGCCATGTGATATTGGGTAACCAATTAAAGAGCTTGTCCATGGGGAAGACTAATTCTTTCTTTCTCTCAGTAGTCATTAATTGCCTGTAGTTCTTTGTCTGTGGGTGGGGCACAAGTGAGGTTTTCCCTTCCACATTATCATGTCCATTGATATTATTAGTGTTTTGGTCTTGTTTAGGCAGCCACATTATGGTAAGATAGGTGATACTTCCCCATCATTCTCAGGAGACACAATCACTCAACAGGTTTGCTGGTCATCTGGCTTTTAGAATCTTACTCCCACCTCTTCTATCATGCACCCTGAGCCTTAGGTGTAGGAACCGGGTTGTGGATTTATCAATTAGAGCTGAACAACCATCTGTGAGTTGCTGTCTGCATTTTGACTACTTGCACTTTCTGTAATGTTGTTTCTCAGTTGCAAAGAGAAGATTCTTTGATAAGAGTTACATTTATCTGTGAGAAAAGGATAATGAATTTGAACACGGAGATATCTTAGTGTTTGAGAGCACTACATGCTCTCCCAAAGGTACTGAGTTCAATTCCCAGCAACCACATGTTAGTTTACAACCATCTGCAATCAGATCTGGTGCCCTCTTAAGGAAGAGACCTGGTCAGTCATCCGCCTCAACTTAGCCCATGAAACCCAATATGGACAAGTTCATGAGAACTGCCATATACGGGCTGCCTGTGCATGCTTCAGCATTGCCAGGGCATAAATTTATTTATTTTTTTAAATTTTGGAATCATGTTGCTCTACAAAAATGGAGGTAGTAATTTCTTCTCTATGATCTATGACCTTAGTGGTCTCAGGCACAATTTCCTTAATATGATTAAGCCTTTAAGAAAGATAGTGGTTACTATCAAAGTATGAGAGCCACTTTTGGTCCCTGAAGGACTAGTTTGCTGTGATGGTCATTGTTGGAATTCACAGACATCATGGCTGGGTAGGACCATTGGTTGCGTCCATCACTGAGCAGCTTGCAAAGCACGTTTCAGTATGGTTAAAACTAGTGTCATGGAGGAGGCTTTCATGTCAGATTCAGCTCAGATTTTCCCTCCTGTGTCTAAAGTGGATGGTTTCTTCAGCAAGTGGTACTTACCTTCAATCTCTGGGAGACACCCAAGGGCAAAACAAACAGCCTATATTATTTTGGGATTCTTTTATACTCCCTTGACCAACAATTCAAAAGGGGATTTCTTATGCCCAGTATTGAGATTTTTGTTAGCTACTCTATGACTCTTGGGTATAATATTGCCTACTCAAGTGCTATAGCTTCATTTAATCTATACATGTGAACACGTACCATTTTAGTTAAATAAACATGCTTCCTTATGGATTTTTCAAAATCCTTACTGTTATTTTTTCCACTCCTTCTGTACTGACCTCTACTCATACTCCTCCGTAAAAGCCCCCCATTTCCCCGTTTCTCCATTCATTTCACTTGCATCCTGATATTCCTTTCTCTCATGCCACCTCTGTCACCCCTCACGGTACAGTTTTACTTTCCTGGTTTCTATGGTTAATTCCAGTTATATAGTGTCTATTTTTATCAACCTTTGCTGACCTGTGTCTGTGAGACCTGGGATCCAAGGACTTAAAAAAATGGAGCAGACTACAATCTAATGTTGTAAGCTGTCTTACTTCAGTTTTAGTATACTTTTATACATGAATAAAACAAAGAATCAAGGTTGTTTGAATTCAGAAAACATGACCAGAAGAAAAAAAACCACACAGTTGCCTGTCACGTTCTATAGATTATGGCTGGGAAACCATGAAAGCAAGGCAGAAGGCTACATCCAAATTCAGCGTACACTGAGGACAACACTCAGCATATCCTTTCACCGTATTGGGTTTTATAACTATGATCTGACATCCAACAAGAATAAACATGTCAGCTGGGCAATGATGGCATTGCCTCTAATCCTAGCATTCAAAAGGCAGAGGCAGGCAGATCCCTGTGGGTTCCAAGCCAGCTTGGTCTACAAGAGCTAGTTCTAGGACAGGCTTGATAGCTACAGAAGAACCCTGAATTGAAAAAAAAAATAAGCATGTCTTATACATTGAACATGAAAACATATCCAAGAGTAATCCAGGAAACAAAATGCACTTAGGGTAAAAGGCCATCTGCCTTTGTCCCCCCGGAGTCTATTTCACAGTTTTCCCAGGCGTTCACCATGTGTCATCTCTTCGATTATGTTCTGACAATATTCTCCTGCCTGAAGATTTGGAGGCAGGAACCAAAGGTGAGAAAATACACATGGCATTGTTCTTTCTGAGTCTGACATACATCAAGTCTACAAATGTCATGATTTGTACATTATACAATACAGATAATACAGATAAATAGTATTCTATAGTGTATAAGTAGCATATTTTTATTATCCTCAGTTTGAGGACCTTTAGGTTGTTGCCATTTCTAACTATTCTAGAAATCAGTGTGGAACACGCTTAAAAAGCTAAAAGTAAATAAATACCACTCTTTGGTATATGAACAAAGGTCTTTACATATTAACCTGCAAAGTCTTGCTTAGCCATGTCCAGTGCCATACTTTTCATAACAAAGAATTTTTTTCAGGTAAATTGTTATGTCTCTTTCTAAAATAACTGTGGTGTAACTGGATATGTGCTATATATTTTAGCACATTAAGGATTTGCTTTTGCGGACGTTGTTTCTAGAGATCATTCATTGTCTTCTCATGAATTCCCTGATCACAGTCCATACAAATTATAAATAAAATGTGATGGGCAGGCAGGTGTCCATTTGTCCTTCCTTGAAATGATTACCATGATGGCTTATATCTGATTTGCACTTTGCTGAGTAACATAAACATATTTAAAAAAAACAAGCAATCAAGACAAAATGAGTTTAGCTGTGCTGAACCAATCAATACTCCTGAGTGATCTAAAAATGAAATTTCAATCATAATTCTTTCATTAGAAGAGAATGCAAGCAAACAACAAACCTTTATGGTTCCTCCTCACTAGAAGGTTCAGTTCAAACTCTCACCTTGACATTCTAAGTTTTCAATTACTCTGCAGCAATTTATTTTTGCAAAATTAGTTCTGTAACTGCTCAATGTGGATTTTCATGTCTAATTAAAACTGTCACTGGCCTCCCCAAGCACTTTGCCATTCTTATTACAGTGATTTCACTCTTGCTTTGCTCCTAAAATATCCTGCTTCCTTCTCCATTTCTATTTAAATATCTCACCCTTTTATTTTAAATATTTATTTGATGAATAATGATTGCCTGTCTTCAAAGTGTACAATATGATCATGTGCTATGTTTCACGTAATGATGACCACCATGATCAAAAGAACATAGCTATCACTCCTCAGCCCTAAGAAAATACCACTCCACCTTAATTTAAAATTCCAATGATATTAACTTTCAAATTTTAATACAAATGATTGTTTTCCTGGTTTATTCAACTGATCAGCAAGTGGTGATCTGCTTTTAAACTCCTTCTGCATATGAATACCACTTATAGACAGTTTTGACATATGCTTAATCCATGATCAATCAATCACACTCCTACTGTTTTGCTGGTAGTGTCTTCTTTATCCAAGAATGCCATATCAATACAAAGAAAATTGGCATCCCTTTTCGGGCTTCTCCATCTTATTAATTAAAAAAAAAACTAAGAATAGACTCAAATGGAAGCACAATGTTCAAAAGAAAAGCCACATGACAGGCAAGCTTTAAAATCTCAACTGCTGCCCACAGAGGGAGAATGGGGAAGAGAACAGGAAAAGCAATGCCATTTACGTTAGGTTGGCCAGACATATGGTAGACAGAGTCACATGGAAGGGAGGGAATAAGAGTAGAGAAGCCCAAACTGCTGGGACAAAACCTAAAGTGTTAATAATGTATGCTTAGAAAAGATGTAGAAAGATGAAAGATAATGTTATATTTCTCTGGATAACTTCTGGGCTGACTTATAACTCTACGTGGCTGTAACTCATAAGTTTCAAAACTAGGAATTCTGTGAAGAAAAGATACCATATCTCTTAATGAAACAATTAGTTTGCCTATCTCTATAGCATGGCTTAATGTGAACCCACTTTTGTAGGGTTGGGCCCTTAGACAAAAAGTGATTCAACCAGGCCAGCTGGAGTGTAAGGCTCCACCCAGACCAGAGTCCAGTATCTTGACCAGGAACTTTTCTCCTCTGTTTTTATTATAGGTGATTTCTTGTAAAATCCATGGAGGAAGATGGAAGACTCGTACTATAGAACATGAGGATGTACAGCACAAATAACAGGTATTCTTTTATATAGATTAATATTGGAAATACTAATAATAAAATATTGATATTTATAGGGACTTAAGAGATGCCTCAGCATTTAAATCATACCATACAAACATGAAGATTGGCACCCAGACCCCCAGAAACAAGAGGTGGGTTGTCAGCCTGCCTTTAATTGTAGCCTCTGAAGAATATAGGCTTTCCCTATCACAAAACAGCTAGCAAGACTAGCCTACCAGTAAGCTCTGAGTTTAGGATATACTGCCTCAGGCAGGCTTCACTGGCATGAACATACATGCATGTGTACACGCACACAGATGTAAAAACATGTGTGTACACACGTGACACCATACCACATGAAAAATGGTATAAATGAAAAAGAAAAAAGTCTTTTAATATGATTAGAAATTTAAATATTTAGCCTGAGGAGCATTTATATTTGGATAGAGCCCTGTAGGTGTTTCATTCCTATGATTCAACCTTTCTCCTCATTTGAACACTGTCACTGCCTTGATGCCCTGTCTGTCTGTGGTGATGCGGGTGTTCCTTAGATCCTCATGTCAGGTTTCTTCCCCTGGAGATTTTTCTTATTTCACTCTTCTAATAAAAGGTTTTTTTTTCTCAACCTCCCATTTCCTCAAGGGACTCTTCAAAGAGATATGTTACTACAAGAAAGAGGAGGGTTTTCTTCTGATGGCTTAATTTATAATAATCTACTAACAAATTCAGTGTAGTTTTTTTTTTAGTTGAAAGCACACTACCTTTGAAGTCAGATAGCTCTGCCTTCAAATCTAAGATCTACTGTTTACCATTTTTATACTCTTGCAGGAACTGTTCAGTTTAGATAAGAGCACTTGCAGATTTCACAGCACACAGAGCATGGAGTGGTAACAAATAGAATATCATACTTTAGTTTCACCACCCTGGACTTCTATGATATTTCATTGAGGTGATTGTAATAGCTTTTATTTGTTTGATGGGCTCTGAATGCCACTGAGAGTGCTAAGTTTCTTATACACACTTATAATCCTTGAATCAGTAAAAGATTTCATATCATATTTTTTATATTTCTCATAAGTACAAGCAAATATTTAAATTAAAGGACAGTGTGTAAGGGCATAAAACCTAAAAGTATGATATTGGTATTTGATATTCAGTCTATTGACTGTGAGGAACTATAGTATATTTATAATATATTTATACTATTTATATATGGTATGTCTCCTTAAAAACTGTGCAGTGAAACCTCACAAACTGGGGATATTCTGCACTTAGAATTTTGTGGCTAAGTATGTCTTGTATCTCCCTTCATATCCTTCTTGATTTAGTTCTTTTGATTACTGTCATGGCTTCTTTTTTCTTGAATTCTTAAACATGTGTTACTGGAAAACATTTTTCCTAGTAGCTTTGAGAGAAAATTTACGTGGAAGGTAAAATATTGGTGATAAATAAACATATGAAAGTCTTAAAATACAAGTACAGTACATTGATAGTTTGAGTGCTAACACAAAAATGTACATGATGATTTCCTCCTCAGATTTTCAGAAAATATTTTATAATTTCCTATTCTTTGATTAACTCAGTAGTTAAGGGCGCTGACTGCTCTTTTAGATGTCATGAGTTTAATTCCCAGTACCCACATGGAAGCTCACAACCATATGTAATGGAATCTGATGTTCCCTTCTGGCATGGAGTCACACATAAAATTCATAAATAATTAAAATTTTAAAAACACAATGTATTCTCAAGTTACCTTGAGTGAAATATTTTTGTCTTATTTTGGTTTGTGTTCTATGAGTTCTTAAATATTTCTATTTGTTTTAAACTTGTCATGTGTGTTGAAGTTTACCCATGTTGAGCCTTCAAGAGAGCCTTTCAAGCTAGAAACAAACCATTAAGTGTTGGGTTCTTTCTTCTTTCCTTTCTCTGTACTTTTTCCCTTCATTCTTCCTTCTTTCCAAATAGCTCATTATGTAGGTACTGATCTTCCTGAAATTATCTTATCTACATTTGAGTTCTCCATTCTATCTGCCTATAATTTGATTTTTCTCCTTGAGAGACTTTTCTTAATTTTACTTTTCAAACTTTCCACTAAGTCGCAGTTTATGTTTTATTAGTCTATCCCATGGGCTATCTTCCTGTCTTTGCTTTCAAGCTGATCACCTCAGACCTTTCTGAGAATATGGCTTTATTTTTCAATTGTTCTTCTACTAGCCACTATTGCCTTTGCTGATGCTTTCCTGACTTCAGAACTTTCTCCTCCTGTGCTCTTCCTGCAAGTTTGCATGTGTTTGATGATTTAATGAGTGTTGATTTGCAAAATAATTTCCTTAGAGAACACAAATGGTAATGCCTGCAGAGTTTTGTGATGAAAATGCTCACAGGATTTTAAAAGGTTTTGTCACATAAAGTCATGCTTTCATATTTAATGGTGAAGTTACTAGTGATATGACCTTGGACTCAGACAGGAATGACGTGAACATTCCATTTCTGAGCTCTCCTAAAATCTCATAGATTATGAATCCACAATTTGATTAGTTACTTCATTTTTACTGTGACAAAATACTCAACAATAAGCAATTTAAGACAAGGGATTTATTCTGCCTTGTAGTTTAAGAGGGTGTATTGCATGAAAGTAGGCAGTGTATTGAAACTGGCCTGGGAAGACAGTTGGTCACATTGAGTCCACAGTCAGGAAGCAGAGTGTAAAGAAGTCTGAGAGCCCATCCCCATGAACCCGTTCTACCAGACAAATTCTGCCTCCTGAAGGTCCCATTACCTACCCAAACAGTGCCACTAGCTATAGGCCAAGTGTGCAAATACATGAGGGTCTGAGAGCCATTTTATAGCAAACCACAATTCCAAACTTTTAACACACCTGACAGTTGTCTATCTAGAAAGGTTCTTGTTATCAAACAGCACAAATGGGACCCTGGTGGGTGAGCTCACAATGGGTGAGAGACAAACATGACCAGGACAATAGAATTTAAGTGGGAAGTTTTTCTGGGGGAAGGGAAGGGACTAGGAAAAGGGAAGGGAGAGGGAAAGAGAAGAGAGAGAGAGAGACACACACACACACACACACACAGAGAGAGAGAGAGAGAGAGAGAGAGAGAGAGAGAGAGAGAGAGAGAAAGGAGAAGAGAAGAGACAGGAAAAGTCCTGTCTGCCCCTTCAGAAGAACAGTGGGAAGAGAGATTAGCAGTGGGCAGAGCTGTAGAACAGTTAGCTTTAACTACCAGTTTGACATAACCTAAAATTATTTGGAAATGACTCTGAGGTGTTGCCAATATTAGGTTTGTCTATGGGGATTCTTCATTTAATCAGTGTGGAGTGATCCCACCCACTGTGGGTGACACCAGTCCCTAGGCAGGAGCTCCTGAATTCGGCATGAATTCCTGAATTGTGCAGGAGTAAAGAAACTCAACAGAGCACAAGCAAGCAAGAAGTATATATGCAGTTACTTCCCTCTGTTCTTGACTGTGAGTATGATGGGGCTAGCCATGTTAGGCTCCTGTCACTGTGTCTTCCCTGTCCTCCTAAATTGCTTTTGGATGGGATAATTTATCACAGCCATAGCAATGAAACTGTCACAGGTTCCACTCGTTTGTGTAAGGCAACTTAAGTAAGCAAGTCCCACTCCAAGCAGCTGCATTGAAGAATTTTGCTTTTTTGGACTTTTTTGTCTCTACATTGCCCATACTGACAGACTCCCTCACTTGTTTCATGGAATTCATTGTTTCCGTGAAGTCGGTTCAGAATTGCACCCTAAATAAGCACTGGTCTCTTCCTCTTCTTACGAGTTGCTGGGCCAGTGTGAATATAGGCATGTGGTGCTTTGTTTCCAGATCTCTGAGCATTCCTGGATTTATCAAATTTCCCACAATTCCATGTCCACAAACTCCCAAGGCAATGAATGAGACTGCCTTGGGCTCTGACAACATAAAGCAGGCCCAAAGAATTTCTTTCCCATATAACTAAATATTATTTGTCTGGAATTTTTTTTAGCTAGTGTTTTTTGTAACTACTAAGGCTACTATTGCAATTCTAGAAATGCATTTTCCATTCGTTCTTTTCACTTTCTTTCTTTCATTAGGGGTCAGTACCTTGCTTTCAAGTATTTACACGATTTATGCTTGTAGCACTTTTGACACTTAGGTACTATTTCAGATATGTATGTTGATCCCATTAACTTTGGAGATACCTAAGTACTGTGATAGTTAATGTAACTCTTATCTTGACAGAGTACTGAATCATTAGAAATAGGAGCCCCAACAAGGGATTTTCTATACCAAATTGGCCTGTGACAGGTCTTATTTAAATTAAGGTGGGAATGAGGCGGGAAGACCCACCAACTGCGGATGACACTTTTCATTAGTTGGGGGTCACAGGCTGTCTAACAGTGGAGAAAAGGAGTTGAGCATTGGCCTGCAAGTCTCCTTTGTTCTCCTCTTTTTGCTTCCATTCTCAGCTCCTGATCCTTGACTATCCTACAATGATGAGCTATAACCTGAACCTGTGGGGAAACGTCAGCCCTCAGTCCCTTAAGTCATTTCTGTTAGAATATGTCATCACAGCAACGAGAACAAATATAAAACAGTTACATTAAGTAGTACTTTAGAGTTTATTAATATTTTGCAGCAATGAAACTGATATATACTCATTATGAAACCTGAATTTTAGTGAAACTAAGTAATTTATTCATAGTAGTCCACATGATAATAACCAAAATCAGTACTTTCAATCATATGGATGTGATTAACTATGATGCTGTACTACATTTTATTAAGATAAACAGATTTCTTCAGTAAAGCCATTTAAAAGATAATTATAGATGAATATGAATAATTATAAAAAATTATGTCTAAAATTTCTATTTTGTTTAACAATATTCAAGTTTATTTAAAGAATAACCAGCATTTTCTTTGAAATAGTTAACTTAAGGTACTTCTACATTCAGCTTGTATTTTGCAAGCACCTACCATTTGGTAGTCATTGACGGAATGAGAATCAGGAAGAGACATTCTTGATGTTATTTTAAATTTGCTCTTCTGGGTTTATTTCTCCCGTTTCTTTTCCTTGGTGGAACGATTTTTAAATGAATAGAATGCACTGTATTTCTTACTGTTTTACATCTTTTAGCAGCGGCCCTGGGAGACAGTTTGTTTTCACCCACCTCGGTCTTCCAAACGCACGATAGACATTCTACCAGCTGTCACTGCTACAAATGATCAGCTTTGACTTAGGAAATAAAGCAAAACCTTACATCAATAGTCTTTGACTGATTCCCAGTTATAAGGGAAGTTGTTTCAAATCATCCTATGCAGATACCAGTAAAAACCAGCAAGCCCCTGACCAGAGTATATAATGAGGAAGAGAGAACTCAAAAGGTGAAAGGAAAATAAGGACCAGAAAGCAGTCACCAATATTCAGCATGAGAAAGCCCAAAACTTACACTACTGTTTGTTTTAATAAATATATTCACCATCTTGTGGTAACTTCCTGGGGGTGATATGGACAGATGTCTGTTTGTTTCCAGGTAGGGCACCAACAGCAGACCAGACAGAAGTAACCCAAAGAAGCTATTCCATCAAATGCCAACTTGGCAAACCAGTGAGTTCTTGAGCTTAGTTACTGGGTCCATGGTGGGTAGGCTATGTCTGGGAATGTGAGTGGCACCCCAAACAATGGTCTTGCTGCCACGTTTTGACCTCTCATACATGATGACATCAGAGACACTACAAATACAATTTCACATTCAGTTAGCTTGATACTTTGTATGAACTCTGTAACTTCCTAAGATCACTTGCAGCTGTTGGAGCAGGAGGTATTAAAAGTAAGAATCCTGGGAGAGGGTCCAGGGTACATTCCTTCTTCTGCTAAGGAGTATTAACAGCTCCATTACCGTCAACATAGTTGCAGCTCTCACTGTAATACTTGGGTTATTTAGTTGCCTGGGACTACTGAGCCAAAAGCTCTGGCTTTCAAAATGGCAATGGTATGCTCATGCTACACCTAGGGATCATACTGCAGCAATCTTTGCAGTTTATGTTTTATATTTCCCCATATTAATGCAAAAACACAACTTTTCACCTTAAAGGATAAGCGATAGTTTATTTTAGTATCAAATATGAATTGGCATGCTGGAGAACAACACACTGGTGTCACCCCAAATTCTACTTCCCAATGTGGAAATGATTTCATAAAGTTTTTATAGTAACAGAACAATAAAGTCATAAACAAGAGACTTTTAAATAGAGTAGTAGAAACATTAGGTCAACTAATTAAAGAAAAATAGGAAAACCTCTGTTATTGGTCTTAGATGCTATCTGACTCTGATCTTAGACTTTTGCTTGGTGGGAGCTAGGTGTTTGTTCATTTCAAATGATTCAACTAATGGTCACAACGACATGAGTTCATTACATAGAAAGGTAATAAATGCCTACAAAGAGGCCTAAAAATGGCCCAAATGACTTGACTCTGGAACTGCAACACTCCAAGCTCTCTGCGGTCACTGAAGTTTTAGTCAGCTCATCAGCCTTGTGGAAGGGTCAAGGAGCAGGGCAGCTTCTCTCTAAGAACTTTCATCCACACCTAACAAACTAAAAGAATAATGGACTTCTGAGTTTGGTGAATATTTCTGAAGGATCGGAAGAAGCAAGCTTTGTATAACTGTTTTCTTTACTTCTCCAGCACAGATATTAATTAAATTATTAATCAGTTCTGGTGGGAAGCATGCTTTCTTCCTTTCCTGGTGATGGAATACCGAATGGAGGAAATGCTTATCTTCGTAGCTGTTCTAGAGAAACTGTCTGTGTTTCAATTCTCAGAGTAGTGTTATCACACAGTAAAAGACATGATTACAGTCACCCCCTTTGGATAAATTCACCGAGATTTAGTTATCACAGATATAGAAAAAGATTACAGTATACATCGTTCTTAAAAATATGAGAAGTCCTATAGCCATGTCCAGAAGCACAGCACAGAAGGTAATTGTCGGCACAAAGAAGAAATAGATTCCATTTTTTTCTACCCAAAGAAGGGGAACACATACCCAGTCACAACAAGAAAGAACATCAAATTATGTCACCTGGGCCTTGTTAATTCTCTTCTCAGCTCCTCAGTCCTTGGGTATACAAGCTCTTATTGGAAGAGAGGCCGATACATAAAAAAAAAACAAAAACAAAAAACAAAAACAAAACAGAAAAAAACACTGAATGGGGAAGTGTGCCCAAACTGCATAGTCGTTGCTTTCAAAGCATTGGGAAAACGGGAAAGAGAGAACATTCCATGCCCCGCGCTACCGTCTCACCCGCAAGAACCACGCGGGACACTAGGATCCTTCTGCAGAAAAGCTTTAATGCTTCTTGAGAAAGAGAGCATAAGCTAACATGGCAGAGACCCAGAACGAGGGGAACCCAGCCCTTATAAAGGAAACAGTCCTCACTTCGGACGTGTCACTCTTGGATTGGTCCGCTGCCCATTATCCCAGATGATGCCTCGGAAGTAGGCAGGGACAGTAGTGGAAAATTACCAAGCACATGTGTGTCACCTTGTTCACCTGGCGGTGAAACCGGGTGCTAGCGCCATCTTGTGGTGGAGAATGTGGTTGCGGTCCTCCACATCTCCCCCTTTTTTACTTCTTTGCAGAAAGGCAACTCACTCAGAAGGCAAAGATAGAGGTCGCACTTCCCAAAGTGGAAACATTATAATGGGCTTGCACGGAATCTGCCCCTAGGTTCATGACACCTGGAACTTATCTGGCCTGCCCTCTGTCATTTTTCTGGGAAAGGGAATATGCGGCAGGAAATCCTTATGCAGGGCGACATATCTCTCAGAGAGGGCCATTCTCTGTGCGATGCTCTTCAGCTCGACAACCTTTAGGGCTAGCTAAGCCAAGCACTCCACCCTGTGCAATGGACCACTGTCCTAGGGGTGCAGGAGCTGGTTGGCATAAACCTTACTGCTTCAACATAGATAACCACATATCAGTAGAGGCTCCCTGTTCCAGGGCAGCCAGCGTTTGTGCATTAACTACTTTGTCCCTACGACTTTGGGATTTGAGTCAGCAGACCATCCAGAGGAGAAATATTATTCCACAGCATAGGGCTGCTCCAAACATTCCCATCCCCACCCATTCTTTGAAGTAGGAGATGAAGGACACAACTCAGGATTGGAATCCTTTGGCTAAGCATATAAATCATCTCTAGGAAGGTAGGGGAGCCCCAGAGTCTTATTGGTTGTAAAAAACCGAGGAAACACCGCCATTCTATGGCTGACTGGTGTCGGCTTCGGGAAGGCTGAGAGTATCCCCCATTGCTGCTCCATCATAACCGTTGTCATCCATCCGCAAAATGGCAGGAGGAACAAAAGCCAAATCTTCAGGCGAGTCCGCATGTTGTGGGTCACTTTTCACCGTTCAGGTCAGTCTCTCTGGCACGCAGAATGGGTTTTCCTGATCCTGTGGGAACACACAAACAGCTCCCCTGGATCTCAATAGAATGGGATCTGGGCCTTTCCATTCATTAGAAAACACATCTTTCCATTTAACCAAATCCTTGGGCTGCTGTGGATCTGAACAATGTCGTGTTGCAGCATTTTGGCCATTATCATCCAAATTTAAAAAATTTATAGTGAACAGAGCCATGGCAATGGCCACTCTTGGCGTTGGGGGCAACTCCTTCATTATTCCCCCCTTTTTTTTGTTTTTAACAAGAACTGGTATTGGTATAGGCCATGCCCTTGTCACTGTTTAGAGGGTCATCCTTGTTACTTCCTCATCAAGTTTTTCAGTCCAATTACCTAGAAGATAACTAGACAATTGCTTAATAATCAGTCATTGTATCTGGGATCACAGGGGCACAATTCTCCAGCTGCATCAAGAAATCTACCAGAGGCATGTTGGAAACTATGGGCTTTTTTCCCCTAGGCCGCATTTGGCAGGCATAAACCCCGTTAAACAATCCCCCTTTAGGGAAGCTGCGCCGGGTCCGCATTGCTTCGCCAGTTTTCGGCTTGTATCACTATGGAGCCCGTTTCCGTAGTGGCAGCCCCATCCTGGGTTTTACTGCTTTTTCAGCGAGGCTGGTCTTGCTCTCCGCGGCTGTGTTGGTGGGGAGTGTGGCGGGAGCCGACACCCGGACCGGTAACCGAGGCAGCACAGGCCGACAACATCTGAAGGTCCGCGCCGGAGCCGCTACAGCTCACGGGGCAGATGGGAAAGGCGCCATAGTCATAGATTTAGCCAATGACCCTATTACCTTAAAAATCCAAGGGCTTTTCGCATCTATCTCCCTGTGGATCCTGAAACATTAGATAAACCAAGTGTACATACAGCAATCTTTCAGGAGGACATGAGTTCTTAAAATGCTAAGCAGTTTTTAAAAACTTAAATATTTCCTGTTTACTGCAGCTAAACCTTGATTGCGCTTTTATTATGATAATTACGACCAATCCTGCCTGAAGTCAGCACAGTTCAGCTTAGCCAAGTTGAGCAGAAGCCATTCCAGCCTCAGAGCCCCTCACAGCTCCAGGCACATTGCATTGTTGTGGCATCTGCCAGGCTAGGCACCGACTGGGCTGGCGCAATGTGCCTTTTACCACAGCCACCTAGCAAAGCTCTGCTCCAGCTGCCTTTTAGCCGCAGCTGCATTTATTCTGAGTCCAAACTGGTGCATGGAGTAAAGCGGAACTCAGGGAAGCAGGCTTGCTGCTCTGCAATCATTGAAACGACCTCATTTAAACAATCTTTTAGGGAATTTGGGCGTTGTTAGTCTCTCTGGCTACTTCCTGCTGAATTGGGATGTTGCATTTTAGGGGTATATATTACAACATTTCAGGAGGTCTTGGTGATTCAAACCATATAAATCTCCATTGTTGTTGTTTAGCCGCTTCTTCTAATTCTGCCTCCTCCTCTGTATCTAGTTCTTCTACCTCTTCTCCCAAGCCAGAACTTTCGTTCTCATGCTCACTTTCATGGTCACTTTCAATTTGCAGAGCTTCGAGCTCCTGCAGAGGATATAAACTACTGTTCTTTCCTTTTTTCTTATTGTTGGTAACAGAAAGCTTTTGACCTTGTAGGTCAGTCTTCTCCCCCATTCTTATTTTCTTAGAACCACTGGGGGGTCCTTTTTCCTTATCTGGGACTGTCCTTTTCTTGCGCGTGCCTAACCTCTCACTGCACTCAGTTTCTGATATGCTATCCTGGACTTCCTCCACTTTTGCAACAACCGCCTGGCAGGATTCATCTTTTAAGCAATTTCTGGCGAAAAATAAGAGAACTGCTAAAAGAAGTACCAAGGCCTCTACGAAACCTTCCCAATGCGGAAACAAGTCAAGCCCAAAACCGAAAAATCCAGGAATAGTCATACCTCTCTGAGCATGCAGACCTGCAGTTCTGAATCCTCCTTGTGTCCAAGGGGTCTCCGGCGGTGCCAGCAGTGGTCAGAGTTTCCCGGCGTCCCAGGCTTTTCAGCACCAGATGCCCCGTGCTACCGTCTCGCCCGCAAGAACCACGTGGGACACTAGGATCCTTCTGCAGAAAAGCTTTAATGCTTCTTGAGAGAGAGAGAGAGCATAAGCCAACATGGCGGAGACCCAGAATGAGGGGAACCCAGCCCTTATAAAGGAAACAGTCCTCACTTCGGACGTGTCACTCTTGGATTGGTCCGCTGCCCATTATCCCAGATGATGCCTCGGAAGTAGGCAGGGACAGTAGTGGAAAATTACCGAGCATATGTGCGTTACTTTGTTCACCTGGCGATGAAACCAGGTGCTAGCGCCATCTTGTGGTGGAGAACGTGGTTGCGGTCCTCCACAATTCCACAGTGCACTCTGAGGATAGTTTGAGCTCAAACCACGTTATAAACTTAGAAACCAAGTTTCTAAGAATAATTAAGCCTGATTGGAAACTTTAGCATGCAAGTGTGGCACTGCTACCCAGAGAACAAGCAGCTGCTTGAAGAACTGTGTATACTGACGACATGACTTCTCTGTGGTGTGATGAAGGAGCGGTATGAGGGAGGTATGAGAGAGAGAAGGGAAAGATGCATCTGCAAGAGGAGGCATTAAAGAGTGTAGACTGAACAAGGCCAGCAGACTGGAACTGCCCTTAAAAGTAGTTGTAGGGGCTGGGAGAACTTAAGAGGGGAGACAGAGAGAAAATGACAGTGAACATAGTTAAAATAGTAGGATTATAAGGAGAATGAGAAGATAGAAGGAAGGAAGCCTTGTGAGCTGGGGAATTTAAGGGTAGGGGCAGAAATGAGAAGAGCTAGATGCTAGCATGGACTTTGAAATGTCTAACAAGTACTTGTGATACTAAGGAAGCCTGGAGGCCAGTTTGTTATTTGATATGTTGATAGGCACCACAGAGAGGCAACTGCCCCTTCTCTGCCTTTTGGAATTTAGAGAATGGAATTTTCTTGAGACCTGACAGGAACTTTGTGCAAGGCCAAGTTAGCTAAGAATAGCAAGCAGGCTTTAGAGCAAAAACCTTAACAGGCTGCACTTGGAGTGAAACCCACAGTATTGGGGCTGTATCTGAATCTGTTGTTTGCATCTGAAAGGAAATGAGAGGTGTATGGGTTACCCTGGAAAGCCTATGGTTGTATTAGTTAGCTTTCTATTACTGTGATAAAATATCATGATCAAAAGCAACTTAGAGAGGAAAGAGTTTATTTTGTGTACACTTTCATATCACAATCTGTAATCAAAGGAAGTCAGGGTAGGAACTGAAGGAAGTAATCTGGAAGCAGGAACTGAAGTGGAGGCCATTGAAGAGTGCTGCTGCTTATTGGCTTGGTCCTCATGCCTTGCTAAGTCTGCTTTCTTGTGCATCTCAGGACAACCTACTAAGGGATGCATTACCTACAAAGGGCTGAGTCCTCTAACATCAGGCACCAATTAAGCCATGCCGGCTTGCATACAGGCAAATCTGACAAAGGCAATTTCTTAATTGTGGTTCATGATTTTCACATAACTAGCTTTTGTGAAGTTGATAAAAAAGACAGCATAATTAACTCATTTGTAAACTTTGCACACAAATTTACACAATATTTAACTGTAACCGTTCCTTTCTCATTTGTCTTCAACATGGCATGCTAATATTAGTACCACAATTAAATATAACAAAACTCCAACTTTTACTAATCGTATAGTCTTTACATATTCAAACACTAAATATCAAATCCATTTAAAGTTCAAAGTATCTCTAAAATATTCGAAGTCACTCAACTGTTCTATCAAGTCAGGTGCTTCAGGATAGGAGGGAATATCATAAGACCAGTGGATTCCACAAGGGTGAGCCCATTGTTTTACTTCTCTGTAAAGTGAATTCCTTGGTCAGAAGCAGTGCTGTATGGAAAATGATGATAGTGGATCAGGCATTCTGTAAATCTACAGATGGTAGTTTTGACAGAAGCATTTTGTATAGTAAAGATGAATACTTAAGTAAAATAAGGACAGAGTGTTGTCTTTTCCATGAAGAAACTGGCCCAATGTAGTCAACCTGGAATCAGTGTTAACTCAAAGCAGTATCAGATAGGTCTTGTAAAGTCTGGTGGTTTTCTTTGCCCCCAGGCAAAATTATATCAGTAAAAGTCCTCTGAGAAAGAATGGGAGAAAGGATGACATTAAAAACTCTTCGGTATATTAGCAAGGTCCTTCAGGAAAGGGACCTAGCCATCCCTTCATTTCAGAGGTTTTGGGTCTGCAAGCTGACTCAAGTCTAAAAATTGGTTGATGATTGAAATACTCTGTTCTAAGCTATCACAAGAAGAATAATACTCAGAGAATCTATATCAACTATGTGGGCCCTCAATCCTGACTTATCTCTGACTCTGTCTGCCTGGGACCCAGATGCAATATTTGCACTCCTGTTCTTAGAGACCTACAAAGTTCAGTGCAAGCACAAGCCAATTTGGATTGCTAGCATAAGCTGTGATTTTCCCCAAAGGGAGGTCACTGTGAATCTGTATCGTCTCCCAGAACCAGTTACTTTAAAAACGCTTAGTTCTGCCCCACACCGCTGTGGTGCGCTTTCCTAGTCTGGCCTAAATTTAGAAAGGGGCCCAGGCACCCTCTCATGTTCGCTGCTTCTAACCACTCAAGTTACAGAAAGGAAAGATGAGATGGGGGAAAGGATTTAATTAGACCTCCCACAGAAATCCTGTCAAGTGCTCAAGGAAGTAAAACTAAGTACATTATAAATGCAGGAAAGTTCAAGGTTATAGGCCTTAGTCCACCCTTATCTTCTTGGAAACCTCTACTAGCTTCCTTTGGGATCCCATCTGGGATGTCATAAGTCATGGTGCCAAGGATGCAACGGAGACAGAGGAAGAAGTGCCTCTCATGTTAACACAACATCTAGGAGAAAGTGGAAGAAGAAATAGAGAGATGGGGAAGGTTAAGTTAAAGCTGGAAAGAAAGACAAGTTGGTATGTGTAATCACATTTGATTCCCCATCACTAGGAGACAAAAAAAGTGAGGGTCCTTCAGAGTAGCCAGGGGCTTTGTCTATTCATGTGTGCAAAACTCTGATAGATGAATCTAGGGCCATCCCAAGCAGAGACTTCTGAGGTCTTGTCGTAACGTCTTATTTAGGTTTCTATTTCTGTGACAAAAAAAAAAAAATGCCAGGACTGTGGACAGCTTAAGATGGACAGGGTTTATTTCAGCTTATAACTCCTCGGTAAGACTTCATTGCTGAGAGAATTTAGGGCAGGAATTCATATAGGTTAGAAACCTGGAAGCAGGAACTCATGCAGAGGCCACGGAGGAGTGCTGCCTACTAGCTTGCTCCTTTTGGCTTGCTCAGTCTGCTTTCCCAGGACCAACAGGCTAGGGTGGTATCACCCACAGCAATCACCAATTATACAAATGCACCCCAGGTTGCACACAGGTCAGTTAAGTGGGGTCCCTTTCTCAGCTGAGGTTCCCTCTTCCCCAAACTCTCGCTGGTGTCATGTTGACATAAACCTAGTCAGCAGAAAGATAAATGCAAATAATGTACTTCACAGACAAGAAGGTGAGTTTATAAAGCCATTTCATTATAGGATTATAAACGGAAACTTAGGAGAAAGAGAGAAGGCAGAAACGCTGTGCTGCAGGAACTTATCCCAAAGATGAGGTACCACCACCTGAATCAAAGTTTAAGTCTGGGGGTTAGGCATGGGAGGCTGATCAAGCTGTGGACAATCAGTCTAGTTTACTCATCTACGAGGTGTCCAGGTGACTCTCAGTTTTGGTCTAGTCCTTATGTATAGCCTCTAGGAAAGGAGACTTTCAGGTAATGGAAGAAGGATAAACCAGAGCAGGAATCAGAATCCCCTTGGCATTTCTCTCTTACCAAGACAAAGGTATGGATACTTCTGGCCTTGTATTCTGATAAGAATCAAGGTCCAGTCCCTAAACTGCCTCACTGGTTTCTGTCTCCTGTTCTCACCATTAACATAAGAACGCCTGACACTAATACCTCCAGCTTCTAATGAGGATTTTACTCACACATCAGTGTTTAGGGAAGTTCACCTTAGAACTGTGGTTATCACTTTAGAAGTATCTAGGGAAGCCTTATAAATATCAGGACCCTAGACTCTTGCTCTGAATATTGTGGAAAGCTCTATGCATGACTGATTATTATGGGTAGTCAGAGCTGAGGAGCTCTGAGCAGTCTCATAAATCTGATTACAGAGAAGGACCCCCTAAAAATGTCCTTTTTTCCTCTAGCATGAGGTTCTTGGATATATTAAAGGTTATGGGTCTATGGTTTGAATAGTCTGATAGCCAGAAAGAAGGGTACAAGTATTTTGTGAGAGTATCTTTCTTCTTGCCAGGATAATTACAAGAATATAAGGAAGAATACAAATATTTTTGGCAACTCAATAGGAGAAATAATTTTACATGTTTATTTAAAAAAAGTTTGAGGTCAGTTTTTTTCCAATAAATTAAAAGATGCACTTAAGCAGTTCAAAATTTTTCCAATTGGTAGCTTAAAATTCTAAGAAGACAAAAGCAAGTTTTATTTTGATTCATTATAATTATGATGATGATTAATGTTTTAAGACAAGATGTTGTATAGCAGTTTCCTCAATATTCAAACATTCTGTTTCAGCAGGGAAGCTCTTTAAGCCGGAGGCAAACAACTCAACATGACTTCAGGAAGTCTCTGAAACTGATCGGATTCACCGGCCCTGCCCTCCTAAGAGTAAACAGTAAAGACTGTTGAGAGCCACTCTCAGACAAACCAAACTGCAAAGAAGATTCTGAGACTACACCAGCTGCCTGGAAAAAAAGCAGAGACAACGGTATTCCTGTACGCATGTTCAATAAAACTTATGATTCACCAAGTTGAACTTAGGTGGCATCTGTACTTTATTATGTCCTGGGTTCTCTATCTGGGGTGAGTCCACTAGTGTATAGTGTTTCCCCAAAAAAAGACTTGTCACACAGCATAGGCTATCATAGTGTATCTCAGTCTTGGCTGAAACTCACAGTAATCCTCTTGCTTTTTTCAGTCATTCAAGTCCCAGAATTTTGGGTAGGAGTCACCACACGTGGCTAAGAATTTGTGTTAATCCCATAGATGTGAGGAGAAAGTCCACTGACCCATATCATCATGACCAAATTAGTTAAAACAAGCTTATTTATTTCAGGTTCATGTGCTGTCTCTCTCTAAAGGCAAGGTTCAAGAGATCAGCATTTGACATGGGATGATAAAGGTTTTTATAATTAAGGAGTAGGGGTTTTCTGAATGAGGGATTTGGCAGGCAAAGAGGTGGGATTTCAGCAGCAGAACATAAGGATAACAATTTGCTCATAACAACTCTTTAAAACAAAGGCATGGATACAAGGGGGTCACAACAAGGTGGTCATAAAAAGGTGGTCAAAACAACATGGTCATAAAAAAAAAGCAAGAATGTGTGGTGATTTGAATAAAAATGGCACCCACAGGTGTTTGAATGCTTAGTCTCCAGTTGCTGTAACTGTTTGGGAAAGATTAGGAGGTGTGACCTTGTTGGAGTATGTGTGGCTTTGTGGCAAAGAGTATGTTACTGAAGTTTCAATGGCCAATGCCAGGTCCAGATTGGTGTTCTCTCTCTCTCTCTCTCTCTCTCTCTCTCTCTCTCTCTCTCTCTCTCTCTCTCTCTCTCTTCCATTTTCTTCCATAACCTACTGAATAAACTATACCAAAACCCTCTCTCTGCATAGCATGCCTATGTGTCTCTGTCTCTCACCCGCGGCTGCAGCTTCTTGTCAGACCAGCTGACCTGCCTACCTGCCAAGGTCTCTCATCTACTGCCTGCCACCTGCCTGGTACCCACAGCGGCCTCAGGTGGTAGGACCCAGCTGCCCCTCATGGCCCGCTGCTGCTCGGGGACCTGCACCATTTTACACTTAAACAATTACACTAACTACATTGAAAATTAGTAAATAAAAAAAAGAGGAATCCCTTATTGAACAACGGCCCATTGTGGCATTCCAGGTATTGTGATTTATCACTTAGCACACATAGCACATGCTACCAACATGTTATCTTTGTTTGTCCATATGTTATAATTTTGTCATCTTGGCATCATTCACATATTTGGATTCTGTATCTCAAGAGACCAGTTAGTGACAGGTACTGTTATTGGTATGTGTATATCCCCAAAAACAAGCAGTCTCTTAGTAGGGTTTAAACCAATAAGCTATTTACTGGAGTGACATAATATAATCATAAGTATACCATTATATCAATATAAATAAAGATTATGCATTGGTTTGAAACCATTAACAATTACTGTAAATAACAGAATTAGGAGGAACCATCATTCTTTATCTCCCTAAATCTTTTTTTTACAAGTTTATATTTCTCTGAATTTCTCCAAGTTCTACAATACTTAACATGAAAATAAATGTTATCTTAATTACTATTCAATTATTGTGAGGATATGTCATGGCCAAGGCAGTCTATAAAAGGAAGCATTAAATTGGGGGCTTGATTACAGTTTCAGAGGGTTAGTCTGTAGTTATTGTGTGGACAGCAGAAAGGTATGTTGCTGGATGACTATCTTTGTGGGGAGCAGGTAGGTATGGCTCTGGAGGAGCAGCTGAGTGCTCACATGATCCGAAAATTACAAAGA
Organism: Myodes glareolus; assembly: GCF_982192425.1. NCBI lineage: Eukaryota > Metazoa > Chordata > Mammalia > Rodentia > Cricetidae > Myodes > Myodes glareolus. The sequence continues at coordinate 22,768,478 of NC_142046.1, forward strand.
GAGAGACAGAGAGGGAGAGGAGGAGAGAGAGAGAGAGGGAGAGAGAAAGAGAGAGAGAGAGAGAGAGAGAGAGAGAGAGAGAGAGAGAGAGTGAGAGAGAGAGAGAGAGAGAGAGAGAGAGAGAGAGAGAGAGAGAGAGAACACCAATCTGGACCTGGCATTGGCCATTGAAACTTCAAAACCCAATAACATAGTGTGCAACAAAGTCACACATACTCCAACAAGATCACACCTCCTAATCTTTCCCAAACAGTTACAGCAACTGGAGACTAAGCATTCAAACACCTGTGGGTGCCATTTTTATTCAAACCACCACACATTCTTACTTGCTTTTTTAGGACCATGTTGTTTTGACAGTCTTTTTATGACCATCTTGAAAGGAAGGAAGGAAGGAAGGAAGGAAGGAAGGAAGGAAGGAAGGAAGGAAGGAAGGAAAAGAGAAAGAAAGAAAGAAAGAAAGAAAGAAAGAAAGAAAGGAAGGAAGGAAGGAAGGAAGGAAGGAAGGAAGGAAGGAAGAAAGAAAGAAAGACAAAGTGTGTGTAAGGGGAGCCATGGCAGCAGTCACCTTTACTGAAGAAAGACAGGGCAGAGAGAGAGAGAGAGCTTGCAGGCTGGAAGTGGAAGGAAGATGGCTTGCCTAGGTAGAGGGTAGAGTAGGCATAAGAAAGCAACCCTTAAGAATGGTAGGAATTTAAAGAGCTGGAGAAATGCTTGTGGCAGAAATGATTTTCACACACGAAACGGGATTTAACATTTAGGATATTATTCTTTGTGAAATGACATTGAATAAACCGGTTCAATCAAAAGAGATTTGTGTAAATATTCAGGAAGAGATAAGATGGATGAGTATTTGGTGTATAGTTCAGTGAGCCTGGAGTGGCTGGCTTAATTTTTTTTTAACATTTTTTAAATTCGGTGGTTAATAGAAATTCCACTTGAAAGCTACTCTAATCCACAGGCGCTAAATCTAGAGGCTCAGAGGAGAAATCTCCCCAAGAAAGACTGCCCTGCTCTCATTTACATGGTGAATCAATTGCTGAAGTCTGTTAGCAGAGATCAGGAGAAGCAGCCTGTTTTGCATGGCAAGAGGCCAGGAAATCTCTGCCCAGCTGGAGAGCCCTAGTCAGAACCGATCTTTAAATGTGCAATCAAAGCCAGGTCAAATGTGTTCCAGCATGGACTGAGAAATGTGAAGCCAGCTATGATAAATTGTAGTGAGTCGTCATCTGTGAGCTGAACTGGCCCTGAGTGTTCCTCCCAGGTTGTGGGAGCCGTTTGCTTGGTGATTGTTGGGCGCTGTGTAAAAGCAATACTCAAACACACCAGGTCTATTGAACAGGGCTGTAACTCTTCCCTGACTGCCAGTTATTTCCGTACAGCAATGAGGTGCCAATTTGCATGAGCATTTGGTGTTATCTGAATTGGTCACAATTAGGTGCAATCCAATTTCTGCAATATTAGCTGGAAATAACTCAATTACCCCCTCACCTACCCTAATTCACTTTTTCAATTTTCTTTTTATTTTTATGCTGTGATTTGAGACCCTACCCTTCCCCACAGACACCACATGGTTTCAAATTTTCTTCATTTCACCTCATTTCCTTTTTGCTATGTGAAGTCTCAGCTTAATCCGTGTGCCTAAGTACCTAGGGGCTCCTTCTGTGAGGGTGGCCAAGAGGGATTCTATCATCGAACTTTCTGTTCTATCTAGACCCTTGGTTGAATTTTCATGCAAAATTAAACATAAGGGACATACTATGTTTAAAATATCAAATGTTACAGCAACAAAGTATTATTTCACAAGAGAAAGACTTTGCTCTAGAAATAATTTGACCCAGGATAAATGCATTCATGACTCTGTATCTACCCTTCTTATAGCTAGGAGATGCTAGCAGATTTGTTCTTGGATTTTTACAAGTATTTAAAAGTCCCATTCAGGCTAAATTTAGGTTATGTTTCTATTCTTTCTTGCTAAACAACTGATATTTTGGACAGTTATTGCTCTTTGAAAATGGGATTTTAAAAATGCACAGCATTTTAAAGGCACAGATAAGAAAAATGCCATATAATTTTCCAAAGGAAAGAACTAATCATGAACTCTAAAGAAATGTCAAAGACAGAATAAACCTCTGAATAATAATTTAGAAAACTTAGGGTTTTAAAAATGTGACTCTTATTCATATTTTTCATATTTGTGTTTGATTTCAGGCGTAACTTCCATTCTTACCTAAATAAATTCCAAGATTCTTTGTCACTTTTATATTCTTACTTTTGTATTTTAAAAGTAAAAGCTACATATTCAGGTACATTGTCAATTTATTTCCTTAGATTAAACAATGTCTATAGCCGTGATGTTGGGATCAGAGGAACGAAGACTAGTCATTTCACTTTCTGTACCAGACACTGGTCACATGGAAGCTAAACCCCTGCTGGCCAGTCTGGCCAACACTAGTCAATGTGGTCAGTGAACATTTGAAATGTGGTAAGTCTGAACTGAGATATGTTGTAAGTGTGAAAAACAAATTAAGTTTTGAAGATAACACACAGATGTAAGCTATTTCATTGCTAATCATTTTATAGCCCTTATTTGTTGAAGTGATAATATTTTAGAGAAAATATTTGGATACAATTTTCTTTATATTAATACTAGAATATTCAAATATACATATGTGCCTCAGATTCTGTTTCTGTTGCATGGCATGAATCCAGAGGAAGGAGGTGTTTAATTCAGGATCTTGAATCTTCTTTTCACTCAGTGTCCTATGAATCTAGAAGGGAGTATAAAGTACTTATCAGGATAAAAGAATTAGGACTGAGCATATTGTTCCTGAATTAGTGCAAAGGGAATCTATGTATCAAATTTTGGTAAAGAGGAATAATGTAATCGTGCAAATGTATTTCTGCTCTTCTTGTGTTCCTGCCCTGACTTCCCTAGTAATGGACCTTTCTGGGAGTATAATATGAAATAACCCCCCCCTTTCCGAGTTGCTTTTGGTCATGTTCCTTATCATAGCAAGAGAAACCCTAAGACACATGATATACGAGGCACTGGATTGAATTCCCATTTGCACCAATGAGATTTGAGCTGGTTGCTCAACATTGATTGGTTAGCTATATGGAATGGCATTCAAGCTCTCCTTGGTGGTTTCAGGCTCACTGTTTTGTCATCAGACTTTGGTATATCTTGATTGCTGGTATGGTTCTGATACCACCTCATGATGCCCACCGTTTCCTTAAAGGAAGCAGAGAAGGTACCACACTGAAAAGATAGTATCAGAAAAGGACTTGGAGGTCTCTCCTAGATTTTTTTGGTAACAGGACTCCAGTGGTCTCGTTATTCCAAAGAGGAGGGAAGACAATCAGTTCTCAGCCTGGTAAGGCTGAAAGGGGTAGTTCTGCGTCCTTGGCTGCTTGGTCTAGTGACTTCTGGTGGCTGAAGGCCATTAACATTTAATATCAGTTTTGGCAAAACAAACCAGGAGGAAGCACTTAAGTATCTAGCTTACTTCCCACTAAATAAATGTTCTCTTATTGTTTTTCCAAATGGTGTCTGTACGTCACTTGTAGATAAAAAGTGCAATGTCTGTGTGTGTGTGTGTGTGTGTGTGTGTGTGTGTGTGTGTGTGTGACAGTGTACTATTCACTCTAAACACCGTTGGCTTCTGTACAGGAATATTTGGAGTTGTTGTCTGTGTTCCTGGGGTTGGGCTTGACTTACAGACTCTGGCTGAGTTTCAGTACTAAGTTTAGCAGAGAAGTGGCATCCTTGCCGGAACAGAAGCTCTATGCTGCCATCTGCTGGAATTTGCGGGAAGAAGCGCTCATTTAAAAATGCTGTAACAGAAAAACCACGAAATACTCCAAACCATTAAGAAACCACTTATACACAGCAGAAGGGAGTTAAGATTATTTAAAAGCCATAATGGCTGTAAGCGAAAGGAATAAAGCTAAGCAGCACTTTTAGTTTTCTTTTTCAAATTCACCAGAGGTGCTGTTAGACATTTTGGAACGATATTAGATGCTTGTTGTAGCATGGAAGCAGACAGATATTACACACAATCTCCGAGACATTGGCAATTTTGTTATGGCTAAAAACAACTTAGACACAGAAAAGGCAAAACGGAGGGCGTCTTTTAAGACGCAGCAGACAGAGCTCACCAGATGACGGGTTGTGCAGCTTCTGGAGAGTTTGCGATAGAATGGTTCAGGAAAGCCAGTTTTTGCTGAGAGTCACGATCTCATCTGCGTTTTCATCCCGAATTTACAAACACTGCAGACCACAAGACTTAATTATTTCTCCAGTCCAAAATATCAAGAATGTCAAATATTTCAGGGTTCCTTGTAATCTGAAGTCCAAAGCTCCTATCCAACATAAGTAGAAACCAACGTGACCAGAATTTTAGAGTTCAAAATTGGCTATTAAAGTAGCATCTAATAATAAAGAGCTAAAATTCAGAAACTAAGTCATATAATTATTTTAAGTCCTATTTCTGCTTGATTTTAGGCTCGATTCCTGCTCCCTACGTAGCTATCCACCAGCTGTTTCTGAACATGGAACTGTCTATCTCTGATTCAACATGTCCAGATTTTGTCAGTTCTACCACTTCTGTAGCAATGCCACATCCTTATGGACCTGAGCTGAGCAATCACCTCTCCCAGGAAACCACTGTGGGTGGCCAGCCTGAGGTCCACAGTAACCAAATGTGTCCCAAGGACAGTGATGAGAATTGCAGGCATGACCCCAGAGAATCAACAGGGTGCTGGAGTGTGTTAGCCAAGGCTTGGAGAAGGAAATTCCAGAAAAGGATATTGCAGCCCAAATAAAGGAGCCTGGCAAAAAGTCTAGTCCACTCTGGCACTGCATTGTGAAGAGGGACTGTCATAGTCATGCAACACAGGAAACCAAACCCTTCATCTACCTGTGTCAAGCAGCCACTGTTTTGCTCAAGTGTGGTTAAGAATATACATGGTCTATGCCAAATCACAGTGATCCATCAGAACTTAAGGACTGTAGCTTAAACCTCCCCAAAGCAGAGACCAGAATCTTCTGTTTGGTGTAGAGTGTAGAATGAAGGGCCGGCTTGTTGGGGTTTCTGTCCCAACCGGTACCCCACAGCTGGCAACTCCCAAGGAAAATCACACACAGGACTCCATAAGATTATAAACTGATTGGCCCATTAGGTCAGGCTTCTTATTAGTCCTTGTAACTTATGTTAATCCATTATCATTATCTATGTTAGCCACACAGCTCAGTACCTTTCTCAGTGTGACAGCTCACATGTTGCCTCTTCGGTGGTCTGGGCCGGAATGGCTGAGGGAGCTTCCTCCTCCCTAGCCTTCTCCTGTTCTCTTTGCCCCGCCTCTACTTCTTGTCTGGTTGACCCTCCTATACTTCCTGCCTGGCCAATCAGCATTTTATTAAAATACATAATTGACAGAATACAGACAATTCTCCCGCACTAGTAGAGATCATGATGTTTTGAATCTTCACAAAGGTAATAAAATAATAAATCAAGTTACAGATGTATTTATTCCACATGCTTTCTCTTAATCTATTAAGAAAATAAATCTGTCGGAAATGTTAAAATAAAGGTATCATTTCTACCCTTTCAGTAGCAGCAACCTCTCCCTCTGGTCTTGTTTGTTTGCTCCCCATGCCTGGAAAGTATTATATATTTGATACTTACAAACATTTTGACATAAGTCAAGTTGTTGTAAGCCCCCTGGCTAGTAATTTTTAACCCCAATCCCTCAGTAGCTGCTGCGAAAGAGTCTGTGCCATATTTTAAGACTTCCTTCTGCTCTACTTATGGAATGTCTAAACTAGATACTGAAATAAAAAGCAGGCTTCTTCAACTAATTCTAAGGATGAAAAAAAAAGGCATTTTACTATAACCCAACGTCCAATACACTAATAAATCTTATTCTTCTATGTTTAAGCCTTGTAATTAACTATCTTACTCATAGTCAAGGCCATAGTGGTCAAATCTTTATTCTTTTGCTGTAAGGGGGTTTCATCTTGTTTCTTCAGGCAATTGGACCCTCTGCATGGACCAAACTTGGGCAAAGCCATCCAGTTGATAATCAGCATATGCCTGTGTCACTTCCCACTCAGGCTCTGAGTACTTTGTTATAAGGAAGCTGAGAGCACACTGATGGTTGCAGAGAAATGTGTAGACCTGCTTTCACTGCAAGTATTCTTCCTCACAAAGTCATTTCTTTCTTCATTGTCACCTTCCAGGAGTCTTCTTCCTTCTTCCAGTCTAATGAATGAAATAGCATATTCTCTTGATAGTTTACATTACAAGTTCACGCCTCGTGTGTGTGTGTATATGTGTGTGTGTGTGTGTGTGTGTGTGTGTGTAAATGGTTTTATACATATGTGGGTACATTTTATTGCTATGCTCCTTTATCAGAATATTTTACTAATATATTTTTCCTTAGGCCCATGACATAACAAGTCACAAAAATCTTGGACACTTTAGTCATGTCAGGCTGGAGTCTTATGGATCATACCTCAAATCCAATAAAAAAAAAGTGGACCATAACTCCCAAAATATTTGTGTCATTGTTGGACCAATAAGTTTTGCAGGCAGACCTGTTGTTGGTCTCAGGGTTGTAGCGGGGTGAATTGATGATTGATTCTTTTCTCCAGGAATGTAAAAATTATCTCCCAGTCTATTATCATCAACACTAGTCTCTAGACTGGAGTTTCTTGTTGGTCACCAGATTGATTTTTCCATGTTCAATGACATAAATAAGTGGTGTCTCCAGCAACAGTACCTTACCATCAGGCTCTGGAGTTTAACCAATAATCTTTGCAGTACTCAATGGTATATAATGTACATATGTGACCCTTTTGGCTAATAACTTAACATTATGGTACTGGAAGTTTTACTTTGTGGCATAAGATGTCTAGTTTGTGCACTGTCTCCCTTATTAGATGATGATTCCACTTGAATTCCTTCCATATATGAACATGTTTTATGAAGTTTCAACAGTAGTGTTTCCTTATGGCTCTTCAAAAGGAATTTAGTAATGGGGTCCCTCCGCATATTCCCTCATTTACCCTGCATTATCATTCCACTTTTTATTTAATTCTTTGGTTCTAGTTTCCCCTCTATTATAACACTATCTTTTATTCCTCCTTTCTTGGAAGATCCTTTTTAACTGTTGAAGTTATTCAGAATTAAGCACTCATATCTGAAAGTTAAAAGCAAACATCCATATATAAAAGACACCATGCAACGTTTGTCTTTTTGGGTCTGATTAACTCAGTTAACTCACTGAGGATAATTATTTCTAGCTCCGTTCATTTCCCTGCAAATTTCATTGTTCTTAATATCTGAATAATATTACATTGTACAAATGTATCACATTTTCATTACCCATTCATAAGTTGATAGATATTTAGGCTTTCTGCAATTTCTAAATAGAAAAGTAATGAACAAGGTTGGGCAAGTAACTCTGCAATAATGTGTGGAGTTCTTTGGGTATATGCCAATGAGTTGCGTAGTTGCGTTATGTGGTAGCGTTTCTTGAGAAAACTCCACACTGATTTCCAGTTTCTATCCTCATAAGTAATAGTAAGTGCTCCCTTTTCAATGTGTCCTAGCTAATGTGTTTTCATTTTTTAAATTATTACTATCTTGGTCACTATGAATAAAGTAGATGGAATCTCAAATAAGTCTTAATTTTCATTTTCCTGATGACTCAGGATGTTGAACATTTTAAAAGTTTTCTCAGCTATTTATATTTCCTATTTTGAGAAAGTCGATATTTGAGAAGATTGATATCTCATTTTAAATGAATTATTTTCTTTCTCGGTATTCCAGTCTTTAGTTTAACATATGTTTTAAATATTAACTGTCCACCAGATTAATATTTTCCCCTATTTTATAAGCAATGGTTTTGCTTGATAGATGGTATCCTTTGATGTACAGAAAGTTTTAAGCTTCATGCAGTTCCATTCATTAATTGTTGGTTTTAGAGCCTGTGCTATTGATGTTCTGTTCAGAAAGTCCTTTCCTGTGCCAATGAGTTCAAGTTTTGTTACCTACTTTACCTTGTATCAGCTTCAGGGTATCTGGTTTTATAGTGAAATACTTGACCCATTTGAATTTGGTTTTTATGCAGGGTGATAAATAGGAATCTGTTTTCATTTTACATGCAACCATCCAGTTTGACTAATTACTGAAGTTATTGTTTTTTCTCTAGGGTGAACTTATGCCTGAGTCTTCAGTTGAATTTCATTTAATCAATATATGGGTTTTATGCCAATACCATGCTCTATTTACTACTATATCTCTGTAATACAACTTGAAATTTGAGATGGTGACATCTGAAATGCATTTCCTTATTCATTGCTTGTTATTGATAGATAGCTTTTCTGGGTGTTGGAGTCTGGTCTGGCACTTATGATCTCTTAGGCCTCATGGCTCATCCATTTAGGCCCATCTGGCTTTAGGTCTGCAGTGCGAAGTCACGTATTATTTGGATTGGCTTTACTTTATATATCACTTGTTCTTTTTCCCTTGCATTTTTTATTATTCTTTTTTTGTTCTACATATCTAGTGTTCTAATTATTATGCATTTTAGGGGATTTTTTCCTTGGTTCTATTAATTTAGTGTTCTGTATTCCTTTTGTCCCATGACAGGAACCTCTTACTTTAGTTTGCAGAAATTTTCTTCTCTGGTTCTGTTGAAGATTATTTCCTGTACCTTTGACCTGACTTTCTCCTTAATATATTTCTATTATTCGTAGGTTTGATATTCTCACACAATTCCTTATTTCCTGGATGCTTTATGCCTGAACTATTTTAGATTTAACATTTTACTTGACTGACCTATCTATTTCTTGAATTGTGTGTTCAAGACTTAAAATTATTTCTTCCATTGCTTTTAATCTGTTGGTGAGTCTAACCTCCTAGGTTTTTTGCTTCCAATTTTGTTTCAGTCTGGGTTTTCATTAGTGATTATATTTCTTTATTAAATTATACTTTTGTGTCTTGAATAGATTTTATTATCTCATTCAACTGTTTTTGTTTTCATGTTCTTCATTAATGCATTCATTCATAGCTCTTTAAGATCTTTGAATATATTTGCAATTTCTATTTTGAAGTCTTTTTCTGGTGATTTAGATAAATTGCGTTTCTTAGGGCCTATTGTAATAGAGTGGCTGGCTTTGAAGGAAGTATATTGTCCATATTTGTATTTTTGTGTCAGGACATATGCTATGGGATAATTGTCTGTATTCTGTCAATCATGTATTTTAATAAAACGCTGATTGGCCAGGCAGGCAGTATAGGTGGGAAAGCCAGACAGGAAGTAGGGGTGGAGCAAAGAGACTGGGCATATTCTGGGAAGCAGGAAGCTCCCTCCACAGTTCTGCGCAGACCACCAAAGAGGCAACATGTAACTTGCCTAGCTGAGAAAGGTACTGAGCCATGTGGCTAACATAGATAAGGATAATAGGGTAACATAAGTTATAAGACCTAATAAGTAGCCTGACCTAATGGGCCAATCAGCTTTATAACTTATAGAGATCTCTGTGTTTGATTTTCTCTGGGACTTGCCGGCTGTGGGGTACTGGGTGGGAACAGAAACCCCAACAAGCCAGCCCTTCATGCTATAGATGGTGCCCAAACGTGGATAACTGAATTCACAGAAAGCTTGAGAAAGCTTGGGAAAGAATAGAGTAAAGCATATTTTCTTGGTAGCAGTAATTTCTCGGGTCTGCTCTGCTTGCTAGAGGCAAGCAAATGCTCTCATCTAAGAGAGGCTTCCTGACTCAGCTTTAGCTGCAAAACCCTGCAGCTCTTTTAAGAGGTCCTTCCACTAAACACTTAAATGGTGTTGATGAAAAGCTGAATACATGCTTTTCGGGTTTTCAGCCGTAGCAGGAAAAAAGCTGCACTGCTTTAAAATGCTGGCTTTCTGGGCTGTCCTGCCAGGGCAAACTCTGACTCTTTCAGGCAGGCAGTCCAACTGAGTGTGGTCTGTGAGCCAAATGCTACAGCTTGCTTGCTGACAGGGACCTTGAAATGCCATAGAGTTGTGGCAATTAAAATGGCTCCAGCGGCTCCTCTGCCATGAGGCTGGAAAGCTAAGGAATGGGCTGGATCTAGCTGTCAAAGCCACAGCTTTAGTCCTACCAATATTTCTTAGTAAATTAAAGGCTCATGTGATCAGAAAAAGAGAGATATACAGTAAAGAGAGATTCAAAGAGGAAGAAAACCTCTAAATGGTTTACAGTATGTTAAAAATATATGCAGGCTAAAGGTTAAAGTCATTAAAAATAAAAAAAAGAAGAAAAGGAAGACATAGGGTGTGGTGGTACACACCTTTAATCCCAATGCCTGTGAGGCAAAGGTATATTGACCTTTGTGACTTCAAGGGGCAGAAGTAGATTGACCTCTGTGACTTCAAGTTGTGGTAGTGCACACCTTTAATCCCAATGCCTGGGAGGCAGGGACAGACAGATCTCTGTGAGTTCAAGGTGTGGTAGCACACACCTTTAATCCCAGCACTGGGAAGGCAGAGACAGAAAGATCTCTGTGAATTCAAGGACAGCCTGGTCTACAGAGTTATTCCAGGACAAAGATATATACAGAGAACCTGTCTCAAAAAGCCAAAAGTTAAAAGTAAAAATAAAAGAAATAGAGGTTGAAATAAAGCTGCATAAAGATGGAAAATAAACAGAAAATCTTGATACTGTATGCTATTATGCTCTCTTTGAATTGTTTGAATGCTGAGGAAGGAGCAACAGCTGCTAAAAGACTTTTGTTTATAAATGCTGCTGAACTAACCCAAGATAGGTATTTTGAAAATACCTTGGCTTCAAAATTGAAGTCAAAAGGTATGTTACTTTGGAGAAGAGATTTTGCTTTTGTTTCCACAGAAAATGAGAGACTCTGGATTTATTCAGAGTTAAGAAAAATCATCTTTGACCAAGGGAGACCATCTGAGAAATCTCCAGTAGGAACAGATGGCCTAGATACAGAGTTCTACATCCAAAACAGATTCAGGATTGCTGCCTGCGGTGATCAAGACTCACAGGATACTCCAGTCAGGACTTGATTATAACTCTAAATTTTCTTTAGGTTCCCATAAGATTATTAGCACTTCCAACCAGCAGGAAGTAGCCTGAAATACTATGCCCACATTCCCAACAAATGGACTATGGGTATTTTCCTTTGTTTTTAAAAAAAGAGGGAAATGCTACGGGATAATTGTCTTTATTCTGTCAATCATCTATTTTAATAAAAACTGATTGGCTGGGCAGGAAGTATAGGCAGGTCAACCAGACAGGAAGTAGAGGCGGGACAATGAGAATAGGAGAAGGCTAGGGAGGAGAAGCTCCCTCCGCCATTTCTGTCCAGACCACTGAAGAAGCAACATGTAAGCTGACAGCTGAAAAAGGTACCAAGCCATATGTCTAACATAGATAAGAATAATGGGTTAATATAAACTATAAGAGTTAACAAGAAGCCTGAGCTAATGGGCCAATCAGTTTATAATCTTATGGAGTCTTGTGTGTGATTTTCCTTGGGACTTGCCGGCTGTGGGGTACTGGGCGGGACAGAAACCCCAACAAGCTGGCCCTCATGCTACAGACATAGGCATCTGGACTTAGATATTTGAGATGTCTCTTAGTGTAGATACCTAGTCTAGTCTTTGTTGTTTGTATGTTCTGTTCTTTGGTTGTTGTTGCCTAATGTTGTTCCTTGCCATGTGTTAGGGCTGTGGGATCCCCAAGATCTACCTTAGTGTAGAATTTCTGGCAGAGAGCAGTTCTGGGATCCAGCCAAGTGTTGTGGGTGTGGGAACCTTGGTAGAGTGGTTTTCTTCATGTTGATGGAGTGTCACAGAGGATTAGAAATGGGTTAGTATTGGAAAGCCTTGCTGGTCAGAGGTTGCAGTCTATCCATGGCTGGCAGCTTTCTCCAAAACCAGAAACATAAGGACTCCTCCCCACCCCCACCAAGACTTCCTGTTTTCTATCTTCACTTATTTACAGAATGTCTCTAAGCCTGGATGTCTGTTTTATCTCTAAGGTGACCTGTGGCACAATTTCCTGCTAGAAACCTTTACCCTACTATATTATATGGTAACTAATACTTGTACTAAGAGTTTTGCTGTAGGACCCTGATGTAACATATGAAGTTTTATGATAGGTACTGCAGAACAATTACTTTCTACGCTATGAATGTATATTATTCTCATTGGTTAATAAAAAGCTAGTTGACCAGTAGCTGGGCACGAAGTTAGACATGAAAGCCAATCTGAGAATGATGGGTAGAAGGAGGGCAGAGTCAGGAGAGATGTCAACCAGCTGCTCAGGAATCAAGACATTCTAGAGGACAGGTAAAGCCATAAACCATGTAGCAATACATGGATTAATAGAAATGGGTTATTGGTGTAGGACGGTCTTCTTTCTATGTGGTACTTTCATTGGTTGAATAAAGAAAACTGCCTTGGCCTTTTGATAGTGCAAAACTTAGATAGGCAGGGAGATAGAACAGAATGCTGGGAGAAAGAAAGCAGAGTCAGGCAGACCCCATGACTCTCCTCTCTGAGAAGGATACTGGTTAGACTCATGCCGGTAAGCCACAGTCAAGTGGCAATACACATTAATGAGGATGAGTTAAACTAATATGTGAGAGTTAGCCAACAAGAAGCTAGAACTAATGGGCCAGGCAGTGTTTAAATTAATACAATTTGTGTGTTGTTATTTTGCAGTATAAGCTAGCCGGCTGGGAGCCGGGTGGTGGGAAGTGGCCTGCCACTCCTTTTACTACAGGTTATTTTATGTTGTAAGAGCTAGTTAGTAATAAGCCTGAGCTAGCAGCTGAGCATTTATAGTTAATATTAGCATCTTTGGGAATCTGTTCCTAGGTATTTGGGAACAGGTGGTCAGGACAGGAAGCATTCATTTACAGATCGGAGTGAACCACTTAATGTAAATTCAGGTTTGTTTCCAGACTCTGAAATCTTGTATATTTCCTATACGCTAGAATAAAGCTGAGCTGATTCACTGAAGTCATATTCCAGAGGGCTATCTCTATTTTGTTCATTGACTGTCCAGAGATCTCTGTCATTGCTTCTGCCCCTTTGTTCTCATGGACAGGTGGCTGTGCATACTGTGAAAATAAAGGGACCCCACTGATTAGAAGGAAAGAATGTAAAAGGCCACCAAGAAGAACTAGGGAGACCTAAGTGCATAACAAAAGGCTGAGTTCTTGGGGTTGGGAATTTTGTTAGATAATAAATGGCTCTTGGGAGGAACATTTCAGCCCAGGTGGGTGCAGTTTATAAAGTTTAAACTTTATATGTGTATCAATAAGCACATTCGTATGTATTATAAGTAATTTCAGGTTAAAAATAATAATAATATAATCCCTTGTTATCTTTTCAGAACATTGTATATTGTTTTACTACCTCCCTTCATCTGTTTCTGTATTTATCCCCCTCCCAAATTAAAGACATCTTCCTGTTTTTCTCATTTCCCTCATCAAATCTCTTATATCATTAGAGTCCCCTTTTTCTTTTTTTGAATATTGTAGATAACTGTTATTTGAACATTATGGAAGATCTTTAATTAAGCAGAGAGTGGTCTAATAGCAAGCAGAAACATAACATGTCCTGCTAATTGTAAACTCTGGGGTCAGCCTTCTCTACTTGAATTTCCAAAGTGAAATAGTGAATGAGATCACTCTAGTCTAACTATGAATATTATTATCTAAATGGAACCCTCACTGACTGTTTCTCCTCCCACTCAGCTTTAGAACTCTCTATTTTTTTATTTTTTCTCAAATTGTCCATATTAAAATAGTTTTTTATCATCTGAAGGGGTCATCTGCTTCTGTATTTCATCAGCAAGTAGAGTTTGATCATGACTGTTAAAAAAGAATTTTCATATTATTTATATTAAAGGCAAATAAGTCTGAAATTTATACCAATGTGGTTTGAATTCCTCTAAATGTTGATTTTTTTTTGTGTGAAATGTGTAGTGTCTCTAGCAGGTTTTGACAGTTGCACAACTCTCTTTGATCTTCTCAAAAACTTCAAAGCAATAACTGCAGAATACAATAATGCTTCTGAAGTTTTCAAAAATGATCACAAGTAATCCATATTTAGTTTCAAGATTTTATTAGGTTTATTCATGACATATATATCAAATGGAAAACCTTTAATCAAGTGCTAAACACCAAATCTATGTTAATGCTATCCACATTTAATTCTTGTGCTTGATTTAAGTGATCTTGCCTTCTAGAGTCCTCATTGGAAAATGTGAGATGTACAAACTATGCCCACACTCTTCAGTGTCATTTGAAAAATACTAACTTCTCTTTGTGCAGTCATTTAAATATATTAAATAATTTCACACTTTAGTTACAGTTATACATACTTTTAAGATACCCTTTACTTAGAGGATAAAATTTATGAAGAGTGATTTCTGAGCAAAATATTTTATAAGATACTGTATATATTTGGGCTAATATATAAGACAGCAGATAGAAAAGGTAGGAGAAGACTGTCAAAAGAGAACTCTCTACTTCATTCCAAATATTTAGATGAGAGTCAAGCCATGTAGCAAGCAAACTGCTGGAGACGTACTGCAGGTAAACATAATACAAACCTAGACATTTACGGAATAACACATTCATATCTACGAGTGGTCCATATTTTAAAAGGCCAATGAAGAATGAAACAGGAAAGCAGAGAGTTTGGGAGAAATAAGTGAGGTCAAGGGGAAAAAGAAAGAGAAGGAAAAAGCATTCATTTCATAAGAAGCTCATGTGTCAAGGGAAATGTATGACCAAGTGTGCATCAAAACAGTTTGAATCAACTGCTTGCCCAAATGTTAAATAAAGACTTAAGGGAGTAAATAGTATTTGTCTTTTGGTATGTCTTTCTTTTTTCCATTTATCCTTCAGAAATGGTAAAGAGTAAAGGATAATCTATTAATTTCTTTTACTTTCCATCATTATTTTCCTTTTTAATTGTTTTTATTGAGTTATGCATTTTCTCTGCTCCCATCCCTGCATCTTCCCTCCCCTTCAAACCACTCCAATGGTCCCCGTGCTCCCAATTTACTCAAGAGATTGTCTTTTACTACTTCCCATGTAGATTAGATCCATGTATACCTCTCTTAATTCCAATCTTCTCTGAACCTTATATAATGAAGGCCCAGAAGAATTTTTGACATGCTTAAAATATTCGAGAAGAAAAGTTAGTAAAGAATCTTACAGACACAATTTGGACACCTTGCAGTGGTGTGATGCTGACCTGGGTGGCCTGTACTGTCACCAAAGTTATGATGGCACCTGGTCCTGAGCTGCTTCTGAGGACCATGTCTGGGTTCATGGTGGTCCGACAGCAACCAGGGTCTGTGATGATGTTCAAGTCTCATATTGCCACCAGAGCTCACAAGGATGCCTGAGTTCTGGGTCACCTCCTGTGGCCATGGTAGGGACCAAGAGATGTGCCTAAGCTGCCCATGACGATTTGGGTAGCTTGTACGGCCCCAGTAATCATGGTATTGATCAGAGTCTAGCTGCTGCATGGGCCATATCTGGACCCATGGACCTACTACTGTGAGGATCTGCTTTGATGTTCCAGACTCTGCTTACCACCGAAGGCTATGCAGATGTTCAGGGTTGGAGGCAACACCTGGTCATATAGGTGTCTGAGGGTCATGTTATTGCCTGGACCATACAGATCTGGGTGGTCTGTGCTGACACCCAGGACCATATTGATGTTGGGGACCCAAAGTATAGTAGGAGCCATTTGTTCATCAATTGCAGAGTCTGTGTTGAGATTCGTGGCTCCTGTTGCTATCTGGGTTGAGAAACTGGATATTGTTTGAACTTCCTCGTGGGGCCAGGTTGGAGCCCAGGGACCATGCTGCTTCTGGGCCCATCCAGATCTGAGCGGCCTGCACAGCCACTCAGGGCCGTAAGCCATCTGGCCCGAAGCTGCTGCAGATGACCACATCTGGGTACATGGTTCTGCAACAGGTGGGGTCTCTGTGGGTATCTGTTGCTCAGGTTGCCACAGGTACTCATGCAAACCATGTGTTGAACCATGTGTTGAAGTACAAGGGCTCTGCTGAACTTGCCTCGTTTCTCACTAGCCCAGTTACCTGTTTCCTCATCCCATAGGATAGCTGACCTTAAACTTTCACTGCCCTGAAATAACAGACCCTGATGACCCCAGCACAAGAAAGCTGTTTCTGTATACATCCAGGGCTTCTGCATAAATACCCAGTTTAGGCAATGATGGGAATTGAATCCAGAGCCTCATTGTGATAGGCAGTAACTCTGCCAACTGAGCTGAATCCTTAGGCCTGTATTGCATATTTATTTATTTATTTTATTTAATTTATTTTGTGTGTATACATGTTGTTCATGGACATATGGCTATATAAACTGCATGCATGCAGTGCCTGTTGAGACCAGAAGAGGGCTTCATATGCCCTGAAACTAAAGTTATAGATGATTCTTAGCCACTATGAGGGTGCTGGGAGTTAAACCTGGATCATCCGGAAGAGCACCAATGTACTTAATCGATGAGCTCTCCAACCTTTGTCTTGCATTTTTAAATGATGTATTTTTGTAAAGCAAAATTTTACATTCAAAAAATTATTAGTTCTTACAAAGTTTGAGCTTTATTGTGCCTAAGAGTTCTGTCTACCTCAGGATATCATGCCTTGTCTTATAAACATTTCTTTTTAATGTGCATAAATATTATACTTAAACCTATAAGTTATTTCAGCAAATTTTATGTGGGGTGGATCAATATTAAGGATAGAGTTCTTTGTTTTTATTGCTCATGGAAAAAACATATTTCTTTTCTCATCGACAGTTTGTGAAAATTTAATGTACAGGAACAATTCTTGATTCTCATTTCAGTGCCATAAATATGTATGACAACTCTTATCTTGACTACTGAAGCTTTCAAAGAGGTTCTTCCACTTTGTATTGTGTGTGTGTGTGTGCTTTCATGGTGTTCATGTATGCAGATGTAGATATATGTGTAGATGGCTATAGATACATGCATTTCCCATCTGCTTTTTGTTAAGATACAGGGCCATTTCCTGCTCTGGAAGTCCCCAAACAGGCTGGGACAGCTGATCAGTGACTCCATTTCCACAGTACTGGGATTTTAAGCATGTGTCACTACACCTAGCTTGTTTATTTGGGTTCTGGGGATTTAACTCAGGTACCCCTGCTTGCAAGTCAGAAATTTACTAACTGAGCTATCCTTCCTTGTACTGAGTTTTAGAATTATTTCTAGCTATTCCATAAGTCAATGTTCTCTTGACAGAGAAAAGAAATAGACTATGTTTAATGAACACGAGAAAAGTGATTTATAAGAATTGACCACATGATTATGGCTATAAAGGTGTCTCACTAAAGGTTGTTAAAGACTGAGGATGTGGGATATCATGTGGACAATTCAAGTTAAAGGTCTACAGAGCAAGACAGCTCTTGTTACAGCTCTCACTATGATATGGCACGTTTGAGAAACTGAGCTGGTATAAGTCCTAGATCAGAGTACAAAGATACATGAACCTAGAGTTTTGAAGTCCAGGCAGCTAACAATGTATTATATATTATCCCATTTTTTTTTTCCGAGACGGGGTTTGGAGTCTGTCCTGGAACTAGCTCAAGTAGACCAGGCTGGCCTCGAACTCACAGAGATCTGCCTGACTCTGCCTCCTGAGTGCTGGGATTAAAAACGTGCACCACCACTGAAGAAAATCAAATTGCCTTCTGTGTTTGTTCTTTTTTTGTGCTTCCAGCTGATTGGCTGCTGCCTAAGCAACCTGGAAGATCTTCCCCACCTGAACCATTCTCATCTTGATCCTTTTAAGAAATTCTTTTATAGACACTAAAACAATGCATCCCCCAGGCCTTGCTGCAACTATTCATCCATTAAAATTCATACCTAAAATTAAACATCACAGCTATTCTAGACATTCTGCATTTCTAATTACACATTGTAATTGGTGTCATTTTTTGAAAAAAGTCTAATAAAATTTTAATTAACACTGATTTGATATTTTAGCAAGAATGACTCATCCAACCCATAAATCAGATCTCTATACTCATTTGGCTACTCTTTAAATTATTAAGTTATTGTTAATGGTTTCATATATTTAGATGATATTATAAGTTGAATTATTTACTTAATTGTAATATTTTGGGCTTGTTACTAATATTTGCATAAACAACTTATCTTTATTTATTGACCTTTTCTTTAGTTATGGTATCTTTGTTGAGGACTTCTTAGAAAGTGCATAATAACTATGTTGTTTAAAAACAGTAAAGACCACTTCCTACGTATAACCCCAGTAGCACAGACAATAAGGGCAACATTGAGTAAATGGGACCTCCTAAAACTGAGAAGCTTCTGTAAAGCAAAGGACACTGTCATTAAGACAAAAAGGCAACCTACTGATTGGGAGAAGATCTTCACCAACCCGGCAACAGACAAAGGTCTGATCTCCAAAATATATAAAGAACTCAAGAAACTAGACTTTAAAATGCTAATTAACCCAATTAAAAAATGAGGTACTGAACTGAACAGATAATTCTCAACAGAAGAAGTTCAAATGGCCAAAAGATGCTTAAGGTCATGCTCAACCTTCTTAGTGATCAGGGAAATGCAAATTAAAACAACTTTGAGATACATGTCAGAATGGCTAAAATCAAAACCACCAATGATAGCCTTTGCTGGAGAGGATGTGGAGTAAGGGGAACACTCATCCACTGCTGGTGGGAATGCAAACTTGTGCAACCCCTTTGGAATTCAGTGTGGCGGCTTCTCAGGAAATTCGGGATCAACTTCCCCTAGGATCCAGCAATACCACTCTTGGGAATATACCCAAGAGATACCCTATCATACTACAAAACATTTGTTCAACTATGTTCATAGAAGCATTATTTGTAATAGCCAGAACCTGGAAACAACCCAGATGCCCCTCAATGGAAGAATGGATAAAGAAAGTGTGGAATATATACTATACGCATTAGAGTACTACTCAGCGGTAAAAAAACAATGAAATCTTGTATTTTGCATGCAAATGGATGGAAATAGAAAACACTATCCTGAGTGAGGTAACCCAGACCCAAAATTATGAATATGGTATGTACTCACTCATTAGTAGATTCTAGACATTAATAAAGGACATTGAGCCTATAATTCTTGATCCTAGAGAAGCTAAATAGAAAGGTAAATCCAAAGAAAAACATGTAGTTATCCTTCTGGATATTGGAAGTAGTCAAGATTGCTAGTCAAAAATTGAGAGCCTTGGGGGTGTGTGTGTGCTGGGGGTAAGGGGAGATGGGTAGAGAGAAGTGAGAAGGGGAGGATGGGGAGAGTTTGAGGGAATGGAATGGTTGGGATGGAGGAAGAGTGGATATGGAAGCAGGGATGTAAATATTTTAATTAAGGGGGCCATTTTAGGGTTGGCAAGAGACTGGTCTCTAGAGGGGTTCCCAGGTGTTAAAGGAGATGTCCCCAGCTTGTTCCTTGAGCAACCGAGGAGAGGGCACCTGAACTGGCCCTATCCTATAGCCACACTGATCAATATTTTGCATATCACCATAGAACCTTCATCTGGCGATGGATGGAGATAGAGACAGAGACCCACATTGGAGCACTGGACTGAGCTCCCAAGGTCCTTATAAGGAGCAGAAGGAGGGAGAACATGAGCAAGGAAGTCAGGACCGGGAGGGGTGTGCCCACCCACTGAGATGGTGGGGCTGATCTAATGAGAGCTCACCAAGGCCAGCTGGAATAGCTGATGGAGCATGTGATCAAACCGGTTTCTCTGAATGTGGCTGACAATGAGGGCTGACTGAGAAACCAAGGACAATGGCACTGAGTTTTGATTCTACTGCATGTACTGGCTTTGTGGGAACCTAGTCTGTTTGGATGCTTACCTTCCTTGAACTGGATGGCCGTGGACCTTGGACTTCCCACAGGGTAGGGAACCCTGACCGCTCTCTGGACTGGAGAGGGAAGGGGAGGGAAAAGGGAGGGAGGGAGAAGGAAATGGGAAGAGGGGAGGAGGTAAAATTTTTTTTAATAATAATAATAATAAACCTGAAAAAAAATAAAGACTGTATCACTTCTTTTCCAATCTGAATGACCTTTATTTATTTTTATGATTTCATGATTCTGATGAGATCCTCAGGAACAATATTTGCTAGAAAGCTCAAAAGGACACTACTTTTTTCCTTCTTGTTCTAAGCAGAAAATCATGCAAGTTTTAAACAATAATTATATTTGTATCTAAGGTTCTCATGAATGTATTTCAAGGTATTTGTCTTGTATTCCTCAAGCAAGAATTGTTATGTTCTATTTTTCATGTGAACTACTGGAATATTTTCAATAAAAATGTCGATATATGTAATAAAACATTCATTGGAATAAGTAAATAGTATTTTAAAGGGTTGAAAATATCAAATAAGACAGTGCCAATTTTAATTGTATGTACATTCACATTTGTGAAACAAAGACAAAACAGTCCTAAACCTAAATAAATTATTTTTTTGGTGGAGTGGTATTATGAACAATAATACCAGATTCTGAAATTCTCACTCATTCTCTTTCTGGAAACCATCACCACAATTTGCCATCATTTTGACCTTGCAAAACTGACTTGCTGAATTTTAAATTGAGTGTGTGTGTGTGTGTGTGTGTGTGTGTGTGTGTGTGTGTGTTTTATGAGGGGGATTGAATTTCTTCACCAGTTGTGCACTTTGTGAAGGTCTAAATGTGTTTGATGTAATAATAGCCTGGACTGGGCTGGAGAGATGGCTCAGAGGTTAAGAGCACTGACTCCTCTTCCAAAGGTTTGGAGTTCCATTCCCAGCAACCACATCGTGGCTCACAACCATCTGTAATGAAATCTGGTGCTCTCTTCTGATCTGCAGGAATACATGCAGACAAAACACTGTATCCATAATAAAAAATCTTTAAAAAAAATAAGAAGTGGTCTCCTGTGCACATGTCTTGTAGACTATTTCCTACTTTCTATTCTATCAGGTTCAAAGTGGTCTGATTAATATTGAGGTCTTTAATCCATTTGGACTTGAGTTTTGTGCATGGTGATAGATATGGATCTATTTTCATTCTTCTACAGGTTGACATCCAGTTATGCCAGCACCATTTGTTAGTGAAGATTTCTTTCTTTCATTGTATAATTTTAGCTCCTTTGTCGAAAATCAGGTGTTCATAGGTTTGTGGATTAAGATCTGGGTCTTCGATTTGATTCCATTGGTCAACATCTCTGTTTTTGTGCCAATATCAAGCAGTTTTCACTACTGTAGCTCTGTAATAGAGTTTGAAGTCAGGGATGATAATGCCTCCGGAAGTACTTTTATTGTATAAGATTGTTTTGGCTATCCTGGGTTTTTTGTTTTTCCATATAAAGTTGATTATTGTTCTCACAAGGTCTGTGAAGAATTTTATTGGGATTTTTATGGGGATTGCATTGAATCTATAGATTGCTTTTGGTAGAATTGCCATTTTTACTATGTTGATCCTCCCAATCCAAGAGCAAGGGAGATCCTTCCATTTTCTGGTATCCTCTTCAATTTCTTTCTTCAAAACCTTAAAGTTCTTGTCAAATAGATCTTTCACTTCCTTGGTTAGAGTTACCCCAAGATACTTTATGCTATTTGTGGCTATCGTGAAAGGCGATGATGTTTCTCTGATTTCCCTCTCTGCTTCTTTGTTCTTTGTGTATAGGAGGGCAACCAATTTTTTGGAGTTGATCTTGTACCCTGCCACATTACTAAAGGTGTTGATCAGCTGTAGGAGGTCTTCGGTAGAGTTTTTGGGGTTGCTTATGTACACTATCATATCATCTGCAAATAATGAAACTTTGACTTCTTCCTTTCCAATTTGAATCCCCTTGATGTCTTTATGCTGTCTTTTTGCTATTGCTAAAACTTCAAGCACTATTTTGAAGAGGTATGGAGAAAGTGGACAGCCTTGTCTTGTTCCTGATTTTAGTGGGATGGCTTTGAGTTTCTCTCCATTTAATTTTATATTAGCTGCCGGCTTGCTGTATATTGCTTTTATTATATTTAGGAATGAACCTTGTATCACTAATCTCTCCAAGACCTTTATCATAAAGGGGTGTTGAATTTTGTCAAATGCTTTTTCAGCATCTAATGAAATGATCATATGTTTTTTTCCTTCAGTTTATTTATATGATGGATTACATTGGTAGACTTTCCTATGTTGAACCAGGCCTGCCTCTCTGCGATGAAACCTACTTGATCACAATGTATAATTTTTTGGATGTGTTCTTGGATTCGGTTTGCCAGTATTTTATTGATAATTTTTGCATCGATGTTCATGAGTGAGATTGGTCTGTAATTCTCTTTCTTGGTTAAGTCTTTGTGTGGTTTGGGTATCAGGGTGACTGTGGCTTCATAAGAGGAGTTAGGCAATGACTCTTCTGTTTCTATTTTGTGAAACACATTAAGGATATAGGTATTAACTCTTCTTGGAAGTTCTGGTAGAATTCTGCATTGAAACCATCTGGGCCAGGGCTTTTTTGGTAGGGAGGTTTCTGATGACAGCTTCTATTTCCTCGCGACTTACAGGTCTATTTAAACTGTTCACCTGGTCTTGACTTAATTTTGGTATATAGTATTTATCAAAAAAATTGTCCATTTCCAATTTTGTGGCATACAGACTTTTGTAGTAAGATCTAATGATTCTCTAAACTTCTTCTGTGTTTGTGGTTATGTCCCCCTTTCCATTTCTAACCTTGTTAATTTGCGTGTTCGCTCTCTGGCATTTGATTAGTTTGGACAGGGGTTTGTCAACCTAGGAGCCCCTCAGTAGAAGAATGGTTAAAGAAGGTGTTGAACATATACACTTTAGAGTTTTACTCAGCGGTAAAAAACAATGATATCTTGAATTTTGCATGCAAATGAATGGAAATAGAAAATGCTTTACTGAGTGAGGTAACCCAGATCCAAAAAGATGAATATGGTATGTACTCACTCATAAGTGGGTTCTACTCATAATTAAAGGTCATTGAGCCTATAATTAGTTATCCTAGAGAAGCTAAATAAGAAGGTGAACACAAAGAAAATCATATAGTTATCCTCCTGGATATTTGAAGTAGTCAAGATTGCCAGGCAAATGTTGGGTGCATGGGGCTGGGGGGTGGTGTGGGTGTAAGGGGAGATGGGTAGAGAGAAGTGAGAAGGGGAGGATGGGGAAAGCTTGGGGGAATGGGATGGGTGGGATGAAGGAAGGCTGGATATGGGAGCAGGGAAGTAAATATCTTAATTAAGGCAGCTATTTTAGGGTTTGCAAGAGACTTGACTCTAGAGAGGTTCCCAGGTCCAAGGAGATGTCCCCAGCTTGTTTCTTGGGCAGCAGAGAAGAGGGTGCCTGAACTGGCCTTGTCCCATAGCCACACTGGTGAATGTCTTGCATATCACCATAGAACCTTCATCTGGCTATGGTGGAGATAGAGACAGAGACCCACACTGAAGTACTGGACTGAGATCCCAAGGTTCAAATGAGGAGCAGAAGGAGGGAGAACATGAGCAAGGAAGTCAGGACCACGAGGGGTGCATCCACCCACTGAGATGGTGGGACTGATCTAATGGGAGCTCACCAAGGCCAGCTGGACTGGGAGTGATGGAGCATGTGATCAAACTGGACTCTCTGAGTGTGGCTGTCAATGAAGGCTGACTGCGAAGCCAAGGACAATGGCACTGGGTTTTGATTTTACTGCATGGACTGACTTTGTGGGAGCCTGGTTTGTTTGGATGCTCACCTTCATAGACTAGGATGGAGGGGAGAGGACCTTGGACTTCCCACGGGGCAGGGAACCCTGACTGCTCTTAAGACTGAAGAAGAAGGGGGAGGAGGGGGGAAGGGAGGTTGGGAGGAGGTGGAAATTTTTAATAAAGAAATAAATTAATTAAAAAATAATAATAGGCTGGACGTATTGAAGTGCTGTTGTTCGAGTCCAAAGGCAGTGTACTCTAGAATCAGAAAGAACTGAC
Organism: Myodes glareolus; assembly: GCF_982192425.1. NCBI lineage: Eukaryota > Metazoa > Chordata > Mammalia > Rodentia > Cricetidae > Myodes > Myodes glareolus. The sequence continues at coordinate 22,792,537 of NC_142046.1, forward strand.
TTTGCTGATGAAGTACCAAGACAGTCTTCCAAGAAATAAATCTTATGCAGCGATTCTGGTGTTTTTGTTATAATTAGACCATAAAGAAATAGAAAAAAGGTCACCAGTTTATTGGTATGTAATCCATTTTATTAAAAAACTTTGGATTTAAGTGTTATTCAACTTGTTTAAATATTTGCTCATTATAGTGACTCTAGCCTTGCCTTGACCACATGGCTACAGGCAGGATCCTTTCTGGTGTCTTCTGTCCCACCTGCACCATGTAGCTCTAGGCAGCAGAGGCTCTCTTATGTCTTAAGTCCCCAGTCTGTGTGGTGGTGAGCAAGGGTCACTTCAGTGTTTTCCACCCCAACTGTGTAGCGGCAGGAGTTCTCTAGTGTCGGCTATCTGGGAATTGTCCTAATTAACCTAAAGCCAAATCTTGACTTGCAAAAAGGCTAGCTTGCTTTGAGCATTTTAGAAGAAAAACACAGGTGAAAACATCTTTAGAATTTTGTAGCCACAAGGTACACTGTTGAAATTGTTCAAGGGAAGTCTACCCATGTACTTGTATAATACTCCAGGGACCTAGGCAGTTGGCCTGCCCACCTGCCAGCCAACTCACCCACAGTGCTTCTTAGGACATAGTGTCTAGCAACCATAACCACAGATAAAGACAACTAGAGCCAGTACAGTCTACTGTTCTTCAACTTGACACAAACCAATACTATCTGCGAAGGCAAAACTTCAATTAAGAAAAATGCTGCTAAAAGACAGTACTGTAGGCAAGTTTGTAGGACATTTTCTTAATTAGCAATTGGTGTGGGAGGGGCCAGACCATTGTGCTTGGTGTCATCTCTGGGTTGTGTTCTAAAAGAATGCAAACTGAGCAAACCATAAGGAGAAAATCAGTAATCAGCACCTCATCATGGATAGCCTCTGCATCAGTTCTGCCTCCAGGTTCCTTCCCTATTTGAGCTCCTATCCTCATTTCCATTGATGATGAACAGTGTTGTGGAAGTATAAATCAAAATCAAATAAACCCCTTCCTCACCAAGTTTCTTTTTGTCATGGTGTTTCATCACAACAATAGTAACCCTAAGACACCCACCTACCTGCCTAATGTCCACCCTATTTACCACACTACCAAAAGATAGTATCAGATGCTCTGACCCAAGATAGGAGCACCAGAGCTAGTTACCAGGTCCAGCCATCCCATCCACCACACTCTTCAGGGTATCATGGAGTCCATGATTGAGACACTGTAGGACTGTATTATACAGTTATTCTCTCAGCTATCTAGGAAACAGAATCCTAATGAATTTCCCCCTCACTTTACATTTTGGTATAAAAGCTGTTTGGAGAATAAACATGGGTGATTTTTCAGGATGTGAACTCAGGATTTCATGAGGGATCCCTGAAAACTCTCTCCTGATGAAGTCAAGTGAGTTGTGTCTCAATTATTCCCACACCTCCACACTGGTCCAAGAAATAATTTAGGTCCGGGCTGGCCCTAGACCATGACAAGATACCAGGCAGAGATTTTAAGCCTGGCCTCTGCCTTATCCACTTTTGCCTGATGATGGTGTGTCATCCTCTCATCCTCTTCTCTGCTCCCACAGAGCACCCTCCCTTTGTGAAATGAGCCCCTGCTACCCAGTGTCACCTTTAGAATCCAGTGAGCCCTCCACAGACTTCTGAAGATTGGTATTGGCAGCAAGAATCTTCAATGGGTACAGAAGTGTTGCTTCTGGGCTTTGAAGTTCCATTTATAACTAGCTGAGATGGGGCAACTTCTGACAGCCTGTTCTCACATCAATGCAGAGTTGTTCCAGCATCAAACATCAAACACCACAGAGATGCTCCACAATTTGACAAGTTGGGGTAACATGGTCTGTGCTTATAGACTTAAATAAATATCCACTTTATAAAAGTGAGACCAGATATCCATGCTGTAGTAATTTAAATGAGAATGGACCCCATAGACTCATATATTTTAATGCTTAGTCCCCAGAGAGTGAAAGTCTCTGGAAAGGATTAGGAGGTATGGCCTTATCGTAAGAGGTATGGCTTTATTGGAGAAGGTGTGTTATTGGGGAATAGCTTTGAGGTTTAAAAACCCAGGCTTAGCCCTATCCAACCCCCTTCCCCCCTTCAGTAGATCAAGATAAAGCTCTCAGGTACTTCTCCAGCCCCATGCCAGTCTGTCTACTGACACAGTTTCCATGATAAAGCTAATATACTAATTTTCTAAAACTGTAAGGAAACCCCCAATTAAGTGTTTTCTTTTATAAGCATTGCCTTGGTAATGGTATCTCTTCAAAGCAATAGGACAGTAACTCAGATCAGTGCTAGCTGCTTAAGCGCAGATGCCTTCTCACAGCAATAGAAGACTAAGACAACAGTTGATACCAAAGATTGGCATATTGCTGTGACAGGCCTGACCATGTTGTTTTAATAGCAATATGAAAAAGTTTGGGATTTTGGGTTAGTGATTGAATGCTTTAAGACAATAGTGCTGAGGACAATGTGGACTGTGTGGACTCAGCTTAAGAGGTTACAAAAAGTAAAGATATCAGCATCTGGTGTAGATGCCATTCTTATGAAATTTTTGGCAAAAAAAATATGGCTGATATTTGCCTCTGGAGTAAAAGTATGTTGGAGGTTAAATTAAAGAATTTAGGATTAAGGTTGGTAGAAAAGATCTCAAGACAGCCTAGCACTGACTCTGTTGTGTGCTTAGTAGTAATGGTTCTTATGCACATCTGTAACATAAGGGGCCGGCTTGTTGGGGTTTCTGTCCCGCCCGGCACCCCAACAAGTCGGCAAGTTCCAAAGAAAATCACACACAAGACTCCATAAGATTATAAACTGATTGGCCCATTAGCTCAGGCATCTTGTTAACCCTTGTAACTTATATTAACCCGTTATTATTATCTAAGGTAGCCATATGGCTTGGTACCTTTTTCAGCTGGGCAGGTTACATGTTGTCTCTTCGGTGGTCTGCACAGGAATCGTGGAGGGAGTTTCCTGCTTCCCAGAATACTCTCAGTCTCTTTGCTCCACCCCTCTTCCTGTCTGGCTTTCCCGCCTATACTGCCTGCCTGGCCAATCAGCGTTTTATTAAAATATGATTGACAGAATACAGACAATTCTCCCGCACCACACATCAAAAGTGAAAAGAGGAAAGTGGGCAAAGAAAAATATAAATAAAATGTATAATTTGAAGAGGAAATAATATCTAGAAATGTAATGTTGTAGCCAAGTCTGGTGCTCAAGGAAATAACAAATTTAAAGAAAAGTCTGATTCAAAATGGAATAAAGGGAGTGATAATCTCAGGGCAAGATCCTACTCAGCTAATCCTAGAACCTATGAGAGCAAAACACCTGAGGGGTTTCCTACGCAACTTAAACAACAACTCTGCCACTATGATACTGGACTGGAATTCTCTAAAACTGTAAGCAAGCTTGCAGTTAAATATTTTCTTTGATGGGGTTTGGTGCAGTCTTGGTGACTTTTCATTGTAACAGAACAGTAATTATGATATTTACTAAGATTATTACTAACAGTCTAAGTTCAGATCCCTTGGTCTCATGCTAAAGCCATAAAACACAAATAAATAAGACAGTGTGTTTCCTTTAGAAATCAGTACCTCATTGTCCTGAGAAAAGCAACATAGCTGAAATACATCACAAGATTTCAAAGTAAGAATTGTAATTATATTCAATGAAATAGGAAGTTATAAATATCTAAGTCAAGGCTATCAAAACACATAATATTGAGTAAAATAATAAAAACAATTCAAGATATGAAAATTAAATTTTTATCTCTTTATTAAAAGAAATAGAATCCATGAAGAAAATTAAAATTGAAGTAAAATTTGAAATAAAAACTGCTGTAGAATAATCCCTTTATATACTGTGAAGATTTGTCATTGTGATTGTTTTAATAAACAAGCTGACTGGTCAGTAGCTGAACAGAATAAGGTTAGGCGAAAGACCCAAATTAAGAATGTTAGGAAGAAGAAGAACAGAGAGAGGAGTCACCAGCCAGATGGAATAAAACAGGACATTCAGGAGTGGTAAAAGATGTGAGCCTTAGGCCAGCACATAAATGAATACAAATGGGTAATTTAAATTGTAAGAGCTACTTAGTAATAAGCCTGAGTTATTGGTTGAACATTTGTAATTAAATTAATATAATTTGTTAGATGCTGGTGATACAGAAACTCCTACCTAAAAATAAAAATCAGAAAGTCAGGCAAGAAGCCCAGTGGAAAGGCTCACCAATAGACTGTATTAAGTGTAAGAAAGAATATCAGGCTTTGAAGACAGAAGAAAAAAATGAAACACTGAATCAAAGACAATATTTTAAAAAAATCTAGGAACAGAACATGTAGGGATTCTGAGACATTTTAAAAATAGCAATGTACAAATCATAGGTATAAAAGAAAAAAGAAGCCCAAATCAAATCAAAGAGAGAAAATATTTTCAAGTAAGTCATAGAAGAAAATTTCACAAATCTAAGGAAAGATCAGGGTGCAAAAGACATACCAAATAAATTTCCAAACAAATAAATTTCAGAAACAAAACTCCCCGTGACATATAATAATAAAAACATTAAGAGTATAGAACAAAGAAAGGATATTGAAAGCTGCAAGAGAGAAAGATCATATATATATATATATATATATATATATATATATATATATATATATGCAGGCTAATCAGAATAATGCCTTATATTTTTAATGAAGACTGAAAGATGGAAGGACCTGGATAAATGTTTAACAAGTTCTGAAAGATCACAGATGACAATGTACACTATTATACCAAAAAATGTATCAGTTATAATCAAAGAATAAAGAAAAAATTCCCATGATAAAAATAGATTTAAGCAACTTATGTCCAATAAACTAGCTCTTATGGAGTATACTATATATGTATTAAATATATTTATTATTTCTCATCAGGTCACTAAAGTGTGGTTGACCTGAACATATTAATAACGATTCTAACTTAACAACAATGCATCAGTATTTTGTTAAGGAAAAAAATGAAATCACTTATCCATGACAATGTTTAACCAAGAGCAAACCCAAATTTGAATTCTCTACTTCATCTTCTCCCTGTGTCTTCTATCATTTATCTATTGTATGAGTTTGAATCTGTTCCTGCATGGAAGCTGTCTTGTGAACCTTTTGCTGTGTCTGTATTTGCCCATGTGTATCTATATCTGCATGTTCCTGACAAAGGGTTTTCCTTTGACTTTATTCAAATCTACAGCAGGCATCATATGAGAAAAGAATGAGGGTTACTTTAAAGAAATATTTATCTGAGTTTTATAAGGAATTGAGTCACTGACTCCAACTGAATTCACTGACCCATATAACAAACAGTACTACAAACATCACTGCTTATTAAGCAATATTCATATATTGTGTTCAACATTTATGGTGGATATACATTTTATAAGATTGCTTATTGCCCCTATTTTTGCTGTTTTCAGAAATGATGGTTATAACAGACATGCATTATCCTGGATCAGGGGAATGAAGAGTACATAACTGAAGACTAAAGCCATGCATTACCTTAAGTTTTAAAAGCTGATTTCATGAAAATCCAAGGCCAGTAAGGTTGATTATGGCATTGCTCTCTCCAAGGCAGGTTAAACAAGTTGTTTAGTACATAACAGGGTGTCTTAGTTACTATTCTATTGTATGATAAAACCCCCTGAAGAAAGCAAATTATGAAAAAAAACATTCAATTTAAGGCTTACAGTTCCACAGAAGATTATAGTTCAGACCTAGGGATTTAAGTCCAGTGTTCCAATGTGGGTCTCTGTCTCAATCTCCATCCATCGCCAGATGAAGGATCTATGGTGATAAGCAAAATATTCATCAGTATGGTTATGGGCCAAGGTTCAGGCACCCTCTCCTCTGCCCAGAGAACAATCTGGGGATCTCTCCTGGGACCTGGGATCCCCTTTGTAATCAAGTCTCTTGTAAACCCTAAAATGACTCCCTTAGTTGAGATATATACTTCCCTGATCCCATATCCATCCTTCCTCCCTCCCCCCACATCCCAGTCCCCTGAGCTTTCCCCATTCCTCCCCTACTCCCTTCTCTCTAACCCTCTCCCCTTCCAACAACCCTCCCACACCCCCATGCAAGGTTGCCTGGCGCTCTTGTCTACTTCCAATCTCCAGGAGGATAACTACATGATTTTCTTCAGGTTCACCTTCTTATTTAGCTTCTCTAGGATCACGAATAATAGGCTCAAAGACTTTTTAATTATGGCTAGAATTCACTTATGAGTGAATACATACCATATTCCTCTTTTTGGGTCCGGGTTACCCCACTCAGTAAAGCGTTTTCTATGTCCATCCATTTGCATGCAAATTCAAGATGTCATTGTTTTTTTTTTTTTTACCACTGTGTAAAACTCTAATGTATATATGTTCCACACCTTTTTTAACAATTCTTCTATTGAGGGGCACCTAGGTTGTTTCCAGGTTCTGGCTAGGTCCAAACGAGAAGCAGAAGGAAAGAGAACGTGAGCAAAGAAGGCAAGACCAGAGAAAACCTTCACCCGTTGATGGATGGAGATTGAGACAAAGACCCACATTGGAGCACTGGACTGAGCCCCCAAGGTCTAAATGAGGAGCTGAAGGAGGGAGAACATGAACAAGAAAGGCAGGACCGTGAAGAGTGCGTACACCCACTGATACAAGGAGACTGATCTAATGAGAGTTCACCAAGGCCAGTTGGACTGGTACTGAACGAGCACATGATCCAACCAGATTCTCTGAATGTGGCCAGATTCTCTGAATGTGGCTGGCACGGGGTCTTTCTGAAGAGCCATTGACAATGACACTGGGACTTGTTTCCTCTGCATATACTGGATTTGTGGGATCCAGTCTGTTTGGATGCTCACCTTCCTGGACCTGGAGGGAGGGGGGAGGAACTTGAACTTCCCACAGGGCAGGAAACCCTGACTGCTCTTAGGGATGGAGAGGGAGGAGGAGGGGGAGTGGGGGGAGTGGGAGGGTGTTGGGAGGAGGGGCGGAAACGGAAACTTTTATAAATTAATAAACTTTTATTAAAAAAGAAGATTATAGTTCATGAATATCATAGAAAATGGCATGGCAGCAGGCAAGTAGACTTGGTGCTGAAGCAGCAGGCATGGTGCTGGAGCAGTAGACATGGTGCTGGAGCAGTAGACATGGTGCTGGACCAAGAGGCATGGTGCTGGAGAAGTTGGCATGGTGCTGGAGCAGTAGACATGGTGCTGGAGCAGTAGACATGGTGCTGAAGCAGTAGACATGGTGCTGGAGCGGTAGACATGGTGCTCGAGCGGTAGGCATGGTGCTGGAGCAGGAGACATGGTGCTCGAGCGGTAGGCATGGTGCTGGAGCAGTTGCTTACAGCTTACGTCTTGATCCACATACATGAGGCAGAGACAGCTAACAGGAGAATGGTGTGGGTTTTTAACTTCTAAGCCTGGCTTCAGTGACATAACTCTTTCATGAAGGACATACCATTTAATACTTTCTGAAGGGGTTAGGATTAAATACTGGAACAAAATAGTCAAACATATGAATTTATGGAGAGCATTTTCATTTAAGGTATCATAATAAATTAGCAATCTTAAACCTTTGTTTTTGCAATCTTAAATCTAATTAACCTCAAGATGCATTAACAACTCTGGATGTGAGGCATTAATAATTCCATTGTTTCAGAATGTAAGATATATTTTCATCATAATATTGAATTGTCATAATACTAAAATGAGTATTTTGGTCAGAAGAGAAGATTGAGCACACCTAAGTGGGCAGAAGAAATAAATAAACAATTCCAGAGAAGTTAATAAGTGAAAACAAAACCACAGCAAAAACAACAACAAAAAAAACAAGGACAAAGAAACATTTTAATGATAACTTTAAATATTAATAGTCTCAATTATACAATAAAAGACACAGGCTAACAGTGATTAGATTTGATTAGAAAATAAAATTCATCTTTTTGCTGCCCCTAACAAATACATTCCATCATTAATGATAGACACCACTTTAGAGTAAAATATTGGAAAATAAAGGTATTCTAAAAAAAATAACTAAAATCGAACAGGCATGCCATTCTAATGTCTGACAAAATAGATTTCAATAAAAATTAGTCAGAAAAGACAAGGGCATTTTATACTCATTAAAGGAAAAATGCACCAACAAGGTATTACATATACACATATTCATATACCAACTATGGATACCCATTTTATAAAAGAAACACTATTAAATTTAAAACCACAGATTAACCCCACTCAGTAACAGTGGATGGTTTTAATACAACATTTTCATCAATACACTAGTCAACGAGACAAAAGCAAAACAGAAAAACTCTGAAGTTATATGAGGTCATAAACCAAATGGATCTAACAAATATTTACACAGTATTCCACCCCATTCTAAAGAATACCGTTTCTTCTCAGAACATTCTCCAAAATTGACAGCATATTAGAATACAAAAGAATCAAGTCTCAACAAAGAAAGCAAGTGTCCAGATTAATGAACTCGAATATGAAAAGAGAAACACTAACAGATCCTGAGAAAATTCAGAGAATCCTCCGTACTTTAAAAATCTAGATTTCACTCATCTGGAAAATACAAAATAATGGGTGAACTTGTAGATACTTTATAAACTACCCAAATTAAATCAAGAATTTAAATATATTCATAACAGTCAAGAATAATAAAGAGCACAGTGATGATGAACTTGCATTGACTTCTAGCAGACCTTCAAGGAACAAGCATTAGTACTTCTTGAACTTATACATAAAAATCAAAAAGAAAAGAAGAGGTATAAATTCTTTTCATGAAGATAAAATTACTTTGATACTAAAATCAAAGTTCTGAAAACTGTAATTCTAGGGTTCTCTTTCTGATGAAGTTAGATGTAAAAGTTCTCAATAAAAAGCTTGCAAACCAGCTTCAATAATCTGCCTTTTAGAGATGAGGCATGTTTAATCATCAGGCAAACTTATTCAACATGAGTAAATAAATCAATTAATAAATATAATCTAACTAAAATGGACTTAAGGACAGAAACTACATCATTTGGTTCAAAAAAGGTACTTGACTAAATAGAACACATCTTCATAAAAAAAGTCATGGAAAATCTAGAAGTGCAGGGAACATATCTCAAATAATAAATGCATTATAGGGCTGGAGAGATGGCTCAGAGGTTAAGAGTAATGATTGTTGATGGAGGAGGGTTATCTGTCTATTATGTTATTTTCATTGGTCAATAAAGAGACTGCCTTGGCCCATTTGATAGGACAGAAAATTAGGTAGGCGGAGAAAACAGAACAGAATGCTGGGAAGAGGGCTATGAGCCAGACGCCATGGAGCCAGCCACCAGGTCAGACATGCTGAATCTTTCCCGGTAAGCCACACCTCGTGGTGTGATACAGATTAATAGAAATGGGTTAATATCAAGATGTGAGAGTTAGTCAGTAACTAACTCTCTAAGAGATAATGGGCCAGGCAGTGCTTAAATGAATACAATTTGTGTGTTGATATTTCTGGGACTAAGCTAGCCATGTGGGAGCCGGGTGAGGCGAAAAGCAGGCCTGCCCGCAGCCCCTCACTACAGATGGCGCCCAACGTGGGGCTCGAACCCACGACCCTGAGATTAAGAGTCTCATGCTCTACCGATTGAGCTAGCCCTCCTGAAAGGTTTCTGTGAACACCCTCAAAAAATTACTTCACTCAACTGCCAACTGAGATGAACCTGGCAGACAGGTTATACCATGAAAGACCTGATTAACAGCGCCCCTATACAGCAGGAAGAAGTTTGGAGAGAAATAACTACGTCCATATTCCCAAATATTGCTTATAAATGTTCTTTTACATTTAAAGGGGGATATGATATAGATATGAATAATTTGCTTTGTTATGGATTTTAAGGTCAATTTTGTTATATGTGTATATATTTCTGATTTTGATTGTGTAGTTCATTTAAAAATGCAATGTATAATTAAAAATATAGGTTGTTAATGGATAATCATCGATAATAGTCAAGCTTGTAGTAATGTTAGTCTGATTTTCTAGAAGTGCATAGATATATTTCGGATAGACATTCATATCTTTCAAAGACTACAGAACATGACATTTAATGTTTTAATAACTTAGGACTTTTCATGACAATGAGACACGTCTGCTCCTGGCAGCACCAATCTACTTCAAGAGGAAGATGGGCATCGAAGAGGCTCCTTATGGAGTTGGTTAGCCATTTGGGCAAGAAACTGCTCTTGCCTGGACTGTTATATAAACTGGACACAGAAAACCCACAGAGAGAGGACTGCTGAACTTGCCTAAAGGTGAGATGATCTTTCGGGGTTCCTGATTCATGAAAGAGTCTGTGAGACATTCTGCAGGACACAGCAGATAATGACTGAATTGCCTTTGAAATTTCCTGCTTCATGGAAATGTCTCTGGATATTATGGGCCTGAAGGCCAAAGATGGGTGCCCCAACGATACAGAGAAACTTTGGGTGACTGTCCAGGCAGTGAGATGTCTCTGTCATTTCTAGAGTTTTGGAAGTTTCTTACTTCTTGTTTACTTAGGTAATATATCCTTCTAGAGTCTTTGATGGATTTAAAGAATGGATAGTCATAGTTATAGTTTTCCATTATTATGATAAAGATATAGTTATAAATATTGTGACTGTAATTCTTGCTTGATAACTGTTTTGTTATATGCAATTTTACTATGTTAAAATGAAAGCCTTTCTTTTTTGTTTAAACAGAAAAAGGGGAAATGATGGAGGAGGGTTATCTGTCTATTATGTTATTTTCATTGGTCAATAAAGAGACTGCCTTGGCCCATTTGATAGGACAGAAAATTAGGTAGGCGGAGAAAACAGAACAGAATGCTGGGAAGAGGGCTATGAGCCAGACGCCATGGAGCCAGCCACCAGGTCAGACATGCTGAATCTTTCCCGGTAAGCCACACCTCGTGGTGTGATACAGATTAATAGAAATGGGTTAATATCAAGATGTGAGAGTTAGTCAGTAACTAACTCTCTAAGAGATAATGGGCCAGGCAGTGCTTAAATGAATACAATTTGTGTGTTGATATTTCTGGGACTAAGCTAGCCATGTGGGAGCCGGGTGAGGCGAAAAGCAGGCCTGCCCGCAGCCCCTCACTACAGATTGTCTTTCCAGACTTCGAGAGGTCCTTAGTTCATTTCCCAGCAACCACATGGTGGCTCACAACCATCTGTTATGAGATCTGATACTCTCTTCTGGCCTGTAGGCATACATACAGGCAGAACACTGTATACATGCATAATAAATAAATAAATAAATCTTTTTTTAAAAAAATAAATGCATTTTATCACAACCTCCCAGGAAACATCATGCTAAACAGAGAAAAACTCAGAAGTTGTGTACTTTTTTTTTGAAAGTAATTTTATTAAATTATAAAAGTTTCTATTTCCGCCCCTCTTCCCAACACCCTCCCACTCCCCCCACTCCCTCTCCTCCTCCCTCTTCGTCCCTTAGGGCAGTCAGGGTTTCCTGCCCTGTGGGAAGTTCAAGTTCCTCCTCCCTCCCTCCAGGTCCAGGAAGGTGAGTATCCAAACAGACTGGATCCCCAAAATCCAGTATATGCAGAGGAAACAAGTCCCAGTGTCATAGTCAATGACTTTTCAGAAAGACTTCGGGCCAGCCACATTCAGAGAATCCGGCCAAATTCCGAGAATCTGGTTAGATCACGTCCTCATTCAGTCCCAGTCCAACTGGCCTTGGTAAACTCTCATTAGATCCGTCCCCTTGTATCAGTGGGTGATAGCATCCCTCGCAGAAAATTGCATTTTTAAAAGAGAACTTGGAGTTAAAGTGCTGAAACTCTTAAAAACTGGAACTTAGAAAGTTATAAGTTTTTGAGGGTGGTTGAGTTAGACCCAAGTGTGTGAGAACAGGAGAACTGGCCCAATTCCTTGCTGACTGCTATATTGGGTGAGCTAGCTGTGTCAGTGCGGGGGAGCTCACCCAGTGGTAATGATGAGGAAAAACCGGTGGGCTGACCAACCTATTTACCACCCAGGCCCAGAACCAGAACTATGAGGTAGTTCAACCTGTAGTCTGATCTTTTTGCTGGTATCACCAGCTCCCCAATAATGACATAGAGACTTATTATTAATTATAAAAGTTCTGCCATTATCTGAGATTTGTTACTAACTAGTTCTTACAACGTAACAACACATTTTTATCAATCTGCCTTTTGTCTCATGGCTTTCTTGCCTTTACTCCATACTGTTCAAGCTGCTTCCTCTCTGTCTGGCTGGCAACTTCCCACTTTTTCTTCCCAGTGTCCTGTGTGCTTGAAAATTCTGCCTGGTTAGTGGCCATTCAGCTTTTTTATAAACCAATCAGAATGACACATCTTCATCGTGTACAAAAAGATTATCCCAAAGACACCCCAACATTCCCCTCATCTATGAACTGCTGGAGCATGTGAAGGGGCTGGACTGCAGATGCAAAGCTTCAAGATCTCTATGATACAGGGAAACCACAGGATATCTAAGAGGAATCCCAATGAGGGCCCAGTATTGCTAGTGTAGAGAGCTAGAGACCTCAAATCAGACCAATGACTCATTGAAATGAACACTTAGAAGTAAAGATGTATGAACTATTAGGTATACTGTGTGACTCACTGGGCCACATTACAGCTTATACACTGAGAACTTTTTAATTTTTTTGTTTACTTGTTTGTTTTTGTTTTGTTTTAGGCTTTGGTTTCACTTTTAATTTGTTTTGTGGCAAATGTTTTAAGGAGAGAAGGCATGTAGCTGCCAAGGTTTTTCCCTTCTCTCCTGGAGATTCACAGGGCCGTGTGACCTCCGGCTTCCTGGAGACTCTGCACTAGCTCTGGCTTGAGGGGATAACTTAGCAAGAACCTGGTTCTCTTTGTTATGGTGATTCCACTTGTATTCAAGGTGTTAGCAATGGGCCCATAGCCTGGCTCCCCAGCTGACCCTGCCCGAGGCGCCGGGAAGACTTTGATCTTCTCCTCCTGCTCCTGGATGGGAGGAGGCTTTGCATTTTCGATCCTTCTAGCCCACTGATATAAATACACGACTTGAGTTTAATAAAGTTGCCATTTACTCTGGTAAATGAGCAAAGGTCTCTTTTGTGTGTGTGTCTCTTTCTCAACCCTCAGGACAATCGTCCATTCTCGTGGGCTCAAGTTCAGGAAAGCGCGCAGCCTGAACCGGGTGTGGGTATCCATTGGGAAGTGCAGACTCTTACAAAGGCAGAAGTGAGGGCATGGAAAGATGAGTGGGATTGGGATGCATGATGTGAAATCCACAACGAATCAACAAAACATTTAAAAGAGATTTATGTATTTCATTTTTCTGGTGTTTTATATTACATATAGAGTATATAACAAGGTGCCATAATTCATTGTCTGCTTTAAATCACTGCAGATTTGTTTCCCTTTTCAATGAAAGCATGGGTGTCCTGTATTCCATTTTTTAAAATATTTGTTCTATCTTTTAATACAAGTAAAAATGGTAAGTAATTATGTCAATAACAATGTTAAAGGTTACGTTTGATTATCAATTTGATTGGATTAAAAAAATCCCCATGTCATCAGTAAAATATACCTCTGAATATATCTGTGATCACGAGAGCTCTCCCAGTGAAAAAATTAATCCATTGAGAAATATCTAATATGATGATATTATTTGAGATTGATAAAAGACAGGTGGAAGTATCGGGGTCTTCTTTCAGGACCAATGGGTCCTACATATAGTCACCCTTTGCTGCTTTTTGGTTATCAAGAGTGGACAGCTGTTGCCAAACAAGAGGCCTGTTCTGGAGTGGTTGATATATCCAGTGTCACTCTATTGGAGAAAACTGATTTTTCTCTCTCTCAGTAGGTATAATGACAGTTCAATTGTAACATTAATTGTAGTTTCTAGATCTTTCTTTCTTTCTTTTTTCTTTTTTTCTTCCTTCCTTCCTTTCTTTCAAAAAATTTACAAAATAAAATATAAAATATCACCTTGAGTAGAACAAAACAAACAGATGGAAAAGAGCCTAAGGGAAGGAACAAAATCAGAGATCCATTTATTTTCACATTCAGGAATCCCATAAAAACAGTAAACTAGAAGACACAATATATAAGCAGAGGATCTGGTGCTGAGCCATGCAGGCCCTATACATGCACTTCAGTATCTTTGAGTTTATATGAGCTTCTGCATGATTACAGGAAAGAAGCACAAGATCCCTTACAGTCTCCCTCTACTGCTCACACTACGAAATCACAGAGACAATAGCCAGATGGAGTTTGCCTAAGCAATTTCCAGGTCATAGAAGAGTCAAGAAATTCCACACACAAGGAGAACTGGGAATTCACAATAAAGCAGGACCGGTAATAATCAATGTGAAGTATAGGCCAGACCAAGTCCAGGGAGACAAAGCAGTGGATCCACCCAAGATATGAAAACATCGTTCAGGCCAATGATTTTACCTTTAGCCTTTTCAATAGCTTTCCTTTTTCACTACAACTACTTGTATCTACGCAATAACATAGAATAATATAGCATAGTAACAATGTTCCTTACTGTTCATGCACTTTGCCACTCCACTCCTCTTTACATCTCTTCTTTCTCCTTATCTTCTGTCTTTTCCTTCCTCCTATTTTTGCCTATCTCTTTGCCCATATCCTTTTCTGTAATACTCTTAAACCTCTCAATTTCAAATCACATTTTTTAAAATCATCTATGCTTTCTGCTAATCTTACTTCCCAGAGTTAGACATATAGAACCTCTTTCTCCAAGGTAGGATTCCACCAAAGTTCACTCTGGGGAATCCAATCAGTTGATTGGGCTTATGTTGCTTAGATGAGGATTACTGGCAGTGGTATGGGTACTCTCATAGAGAAGAGTTGCACTGAAAAGTATTTACCCAACAGGGATATCCAATAGCTTTCCCATAGTGTCATCAATAAGGTCCCCCAGTGTTTCCTGAGTTCATCAACTCTAACTTCTCTCCAAGTGTTCCCTGAGTGAACATAGTCTGGTGCCTACGTAGCCAAGACCGGGTGAAATTAGGGATGAATTGAATACAGCAGGTGAAATACATTTTCTTGATAAATATACCCACCTGGGATGGCCTTTTATAGAGAGGCACAGGTGAACTCCCAAAGACGATAGTTGTGTGGGTCAGAGGATAATAATTTACAATAAGGGTTATATGCCTTTAACCTCTCTTTTCAATCTACTTTTAACTTCCCTCCTACATCTCCATCTCAAATTTTCATTCTCCTCTATTATTCCCCAAATTATGTATTTCCCTTTCCTGCTTCCCTAACAACTTCATATTAATCACTCATTTCAGTATGGCTGTTTATAACCTTCCACTTCCTCCCATGATATGAGTCCACCAAAGTTCATTTTAGAGAACTAAGGAGTTTATTGGGCTTACTTACATATTATAGATGAAGCATTAATGACCGTAGTGTGGATGCTCTCTCTGTATAATTGTATACAGGGGTCTAGGTCACTGCTTTCCTGTGCAAAAGACATAGAAAATACTGTTAATCAAATAATAGAAAAAACCTGCAAAATCTAACATAAAATAAAACAATCTGAAACAAGAGGCACACAAAAGATCAAAGAGAATGGACCCAAAAATAAAACCCACATATAATACTGTTGAGAAAACACTATGTAAAGAACAAAGACAGCGCTTTGGAAACTGCAAGAGAATTGCACTTAGTCACCTAAAAAGGCAGAACCATCAAAATAACTGTGGACATTTCAACTGAAACCATAAAAGCAAGAAAAACTTGGACCGATGTCATTCAAACTGAAAAAGCACAGTAATCAACCAAGTCAATACACCTGATGAAATTCTCTATTATAGTTGAAGGGAAAATAAAAAGTTTTCATGAAAAAGGCAGGCTAAGAAAATTTATGACTGCCAGGTCAGGCTTACAGAGGGCTTGGGAAGAAGTGCGTGACTCTTTAGAGAAAGATCAACACACTCAAGAAACAACAGGGACAAATAACAGATGATGGGAAGATAACTCATTAAACAAAAGAGAACTGAATGATTTTCAAATGCCACAAAGTCCAATAATTCTATTAGGAATTACAGAAATGCAAATTCTTATATTAGTATATGGATTAGAAAAGAGAATTATTCTGTTTTTCTGCTATCAAGAAACACATCTTATGAACAAAGTTAAATGGTATCTTAGGATGGACAAAGCTATTCTAAGCAAATGGAGTTGGGGAATAAGATACTCTAAAATCTGACAAAATAGACTTCAAATTAAATCTGGTCTGAAGAGATAAATTGGGCTGCTTCATACCAATAAGTGGAACCATCCATCAATAATAAATTAGAATTCTATATATTTAAGTATTAATAACAGGCTGAATCAATTTCATAAAGTGAATACTACTATATTTAAAATAACAGAATAACTTCAGCGTAGTAATAGGGGATAATTTCAATATCCCAGTCTCACAAAAAGTTAAATCAACTGGACAAAAGTATAATAAAAATATACAGGACTTAAATTTCATCAATTGACCTATCCTACAGAACATTCCACTTAAAGACTAAACAACACAGGTTCTTCTCAGCATCCTAGAGAGTCTTCTCTAAAATACATCATATTTTAAGACACAAAGCAGAGAGTGTCAAGAAATATAACAGTATCCCATATTTGATCTGACCATATCAGAATAAGCCTAAAAACAGCAAGAGAAAATAATGGAAAACATACAATTGTATGAAGAGTATATAGTACACTAGTAAATATTTGAGTTCACAAAGAAATCAAGGATATAATAAAAAAATCATCTGGAATTAAATGGAAATGTAAACAAAACATATCCAAATCTATGAGAGACAAAAGTTTAACCAAGATTAACCAAATAATTTTTTAAAATCTCTAACAGGCAGCAAGACAGAGGCAATAATTAAAGATTCTCAAACTAAAAAAAAAAAAAATAGAGGCCTGAGCTAGATGAATTCAATATGGAATTGTACCAGACCTTCAGAGAGTTTACACCATTACCTCTCAAAGTGTACTTTAATGTGAAAAAGGAACATTTCCAATCTTCTTTTATAAACCCTGTATTGTCCTAATACCCAAATCAGATAAAGATAGCAAAAAGATGAATTATAAACCAGTACCGCTGCTGAACACAGACAAAAATAAATGTAAACCTAGTCAAAGAACACACTCAAATGATAATGCATTGTGATTAAATGAGCTTCATTTCGGTGATGGAGGAATGATTAAATAGAAACAAATCAATAGTCAGTTCAGGTACCCTCTACACTATTGTTGGGAGTCTTAGCTGTGGTCATCCCTGGAGTTTCCCTAGCTTCAGATTTCTCCCTAACCCCAAGATATCTCTTTCCTTGTTCTCCTTCTCTTTCCCTCCCCAACTCAACCACCCCATTCTCACATGCTCTCCTCCCCATCCCCTTCACTATGCCCTGCACGTTTAATTTGCTCAAGAGATCTTATCTCATCTAAGGATAAATGAAAGCCCCAGGTCAGAAACAGCACAGGTCAAAACTCCCATGCTGATCAGGAGCATCATTTTTAAAGAAGAAAATATATGGATTTAACTTCTACATACTGATTTTTTTGAAGATAAAAATTTAAAGTTATGTGAATTGGCTCAGCCATATGAAAATAATAATCTACTGAATCTAATATAGGGCTATGATTATAAAAGATGTACATATATATATACATGTATATATACACACACATATATTTATAAATATTTATCTATAGTTTTTTAATTGAAAGTATTTGCAGAGGTAGTAGGTCAGTAAACATTCTCTGTATTTTAGAGATTCATAAATTGTGTCTTGTCTTTTTGATTATGAATTTGCACTAACTAAATGATTTTGACTTTAGAGAGATTTCCAATAGACAATAGTACTGTGGGATAATGCTCTTTTACACTGTGAAGATTTGTTTATATTGATTTAATAAAACTTTGATTAGCCAGTTACCAGGCAGAAAGTATAGGCAGGGATACCAGAATAGGAGAAATCTGGGAAGAGGAAAGACAAAGACACAGTCACTAACTAAACACAGAGGAAGCAAGATGAGAAAGACTTACTGAGAAAAGGTACCATGCCACATGGCTAACATAGATAAGAATTATGGCTTAATTTAAGTTGTCGGAGCTAGTTAATAATAAGCCTGAGCTAATAGGTCAAACAGTTCATAATTAACATAAGTTCTGTGTGTTTCTTTGGAACTGAATGGCTGCGGTACTACGCAGGACAGAAACTTCTGTGTATACAATAGAGCCTGAGAAATCTGTGTTAGGAGAGGGCTATCTACATGTACAAAGCAAAAAGGATTTAGTGGTGGTCTAGCTGCCATCACACTAAATTGTGTGCTTGAGATGTCTGCATAATAAAGCCTCTGAGTCATAAATGGGAAGGCAAAAGCATAATGAAATAGAGATTAGAATTCAACCAGACTTCCAGGAAGACAATTATTAAATAACATTTTATTTGGAGATCTCTTACATATTGTATATGTCTGGTACTATATATCCCCACTTATAGGATAATAAAATCTCATCTTTCAGCTCTGAAGAATGACACCAAGATAATAACTCTTGTTTATATATGACAAGGCATGAAATATGTTACAGACCTCATTCTCATTCTTTATCAGTTTATCCAGAGATATTAAGAGCAACCAACCAACATAATTTTAAAGTTTCACTAAATCTATTTCTACTTGCTATTGATGAACTAAGACAATTAAAGTTCAATGTCAGTGAAAGAATGGATGTGCTGACAAGGTGAGGGCAAGCAGGTGAGGAATGAACAATCCCTTTCTTCATCCATTGTCCCTACATAGGCTTCCAACAGAAGGTGGGACCCAGATAAAGGTGTGCCTTACCACTTCAAGATCTAGATCAATAGTCCATGTCTCCCAGCCTTAAAATTAGGATCGAAGGCATATAGTCTTCCTGCCTAAAGATCTGGATCACAAGTGTGCCCCCATTTCTGGATTGTAGTTCATTCCAGATACAGTCAAGTTGATAACCAAGAATAGTCATCACTAGCTGTGTTAGCAACATTTATTTTTGATGTTCCCATCTTACTCTTCTTATTATTGGAATATATGTTGTCTCATCTTTCCAAGGAGTTTCCATCTTTTTTTATCTTGTTCTTTCTAACAATGAATGCTCTGTATTCTCTGAAGATGTGGACTCCAGTCATGTAGAGACATTTTAACTGTCCTATTCCTAGGAATAAGCTTTGCAAAAGAAATATTATTTCATCTCTCATATACTCATCAACCAAAGAGTCCTTCATAGTTAAATTCTGTTAAAGATTTTTTATATAGGGACAAGACTTCTCAAAAGAGAGTGAAAAATATTTTCAACAATGCATTGGGAAAATGTGATGTTCATAGCAAAAGTATGAGCTGGGATTAAGTCAAAATAGACTATAAAGACTGAAAGACTCCCCTCGGGAGAGGCCCCTGTGCCCCAAAGATCAGTCGAAAACACGCAGCCGGATGCAAACTGCAAGAGGTTTATTGGAGATACACAGGCACCTGTGGGCGGCAAAGTCCCTCAGAGGATTTGCGCCCCCCCAGGTTGGGGGTGAGGGATTTTTATAGGAGAGCAGAAGCACGGGTACAGAAGCAAAAAAGCGTGGTTACGGGGATTCATTTCATTGGTCAGTTCAAATAAGGCTAAGCTGAGTGGCACATTCTTGACCTTTTACCTAAATACCAAGGAGGGGGTTGTCCAGACCCACCTGGATACCAAGGAGGGGGTTGTCCTACCTGTTTTTCTTATCTCTTCCTGCCTTCCTAGCTTGGCTGGCAACTAGATGTCTGATCGCACAGCCCCTAACTCGTGACGAGCCTCGCTTTCTACGTGACTCAGGCCTCGCAATCTTCTCTTTCTTTGTTCCTATGACCAATTCAGAAATTCCCTGTTTTGCAGCCAGATAAGGCTGTCCTTGCTCTAACCTCAGGTAGGTATCTTTGCTCAGCGGAGGCCTTTTATGGAGCTTGTTATTTGTTCAGCATTCCAGGAGGTCCTGAGCTAAGTTTGTTATTTGCTCATCCTTTGCAAGAACGGTATGACTGTGGTTAAAGCGAATTGGGGTCCTTCAAGACTTAAATGAATGAACTAGAACTACAATGTTCTTAAATTTAAAACATAGACAAGCTGTATGATTTGGACTTGGCAAGTATTTGGGGGATATGCTAATTATAAAACAGAAAAAAGGAAGGTTGTACTTATCAAATTGAAAGCCTTTAATACATCAAACTTGTGAGACGCATCCCTTGTCCAGCAAGCAGAAGTGATCACGAAATCGAGATTCCTTCCCAAATCACGCCTTTATTTGGAGCACTCGGTTGAGGAAAATTGGGGAAAGGGAAAAAGAGAGAAAAGACAGAGAGAGGGAGAGCAAGTGAGGGAGAGAAAAACGAAAGAGGAAGTGAGAGAGAGAGAGAGAGAGAGAGAGAGAGAGAGAGAGAGAGAGAGAGAAGCCCAAGTGGCAGCTGCTTTTTTAGGGTGGAGAGGCTCAGATGCTGATTGGTTAATACCATTTGCTGGAGCCCGGGAATTTCGAGATAGACCAGGGAACCAAGGCTCTGTAATGCAAAATTACAAGCCCCAGGCACTCTGGCCCTTGCGGCAGCAACAAAGGATCTGTTTACCTCCAAGTTGTAGGAGGCCAGCACCATTAACAATGGCGACATTCTGAAAGCTCCTTACACAAACTTAGTTAAAAATATCAAGGAATGGGTAAACATTTTCAAATTTTAATTGTACAGGCAATTATAATCTAGAGTATATAAGGAATTCTTAGAATTCAACAATTAACATGAAACAATATTATTTTTAAGATAGAGAAAATGTATGAATAGAAATTTATTAAAAAGAAGGCAAATATCAAGGATTAATAAGTAAGTGGAAAGATACCCAATATCAGCAAAGACTAGGAAAATGCAAAGTCAAGCAATAACCAAATGCTCCTTTGTGTTAATTTGAATAACTCCAATTAAAATATTTCAGAAAATGACATGCATTGGCCGAGATTAAGAAATCTAGAACTCTTGTATGTTATTAGTAAATACATAAAAATAATACTTCATGTGGAAAATAGTGTTGCAGTCCTTCAAAAATTTAAGCAAAGATATATCATAGGATCTAGCAATTCCATTTCAAAGACAGAAAAGAATGCAATAATGTGAAGCAAAAGTGTGTGTGTGTGAACATCAATAGTAGAGTTAAATACAATCATGAAAATGTGGGGGGGAGAAACCCTGGATTTGACCATCAATGGTTAAAGGTCTAGATAAACTGTGATATATCTCTACCTATCCTATGATCTATATAGCCAACATGAAACAATAATTCTAATATGATTTAAAAATAATAAAATAGTTTATTTAAAGTACAGTGTGAGGGACTATGGCCTGAACACATGGAGCCCTGTTTAACCATAAAACAGACTGTGTGCACATTTTTAGGTAAAGGGAAATTATCTTAATCCTTTTCATTTAACAAACACATTACTGAAGGCTTTATGTAGGTGACCAAGAACCACATAGGGAAATTCTTCCTATAATTATGAAATGATATAGCATTCTATAATATTAAGTTTGTAGAGGTTAGAAGTCTGTAGTATGAGTGAATCTTGAAAATACTATGCTAAGTGAAATAAAGCCAAATATGAAAATGAAGCACAATTAATTAAAAACTCAGGATCAGAAATTGGGGTTCAACTTGAAGATCCCAAAAACAAAGCAGCCAGTCACTGTATCTTACCTCAACCTCAGTCTTAAATAGTGATCCTGCATTTTGGAATCTCAGAATGACACTGTCTTAGAGCTACCTCCCCTGTCTTCTATTCTTCTCTAGGGCTGGCATTAAAGGCATGAATCACTGGGATTAAAGCCATATCCCTTCCGTTTCTATGACAACTAGGGTGGCTACTGGGATTAAAGGTATGTGTTACCTTAATCTGGTCTGTAAGGCTATCCAGTGGGATATTTATTTTCAAATCTTCAGGCAGTCTTTATTTATTAAAATGCAATTAAAATTCTACTACATAAAAAGATAAATATTATACAATCCTACTCTTTTGAGATAGCTACAGAGGCAAACTTCAATCAGAAAATAGAATGTTAGCTTTCTGAGGCTAAGACAGGAGTGGGGAATTTCTGTTAATTTCAGAAAAGTAAGAGATATGAAGATATGTTGTGGATGTGGTTGTACAAAAATGTGTGTATATTGAGTACTATAGAATTATATAGTTAAAATACATAGATGAAAATTTCTGGAGACCCACTAGTTATATTGAAAGTGATACACCAGGCGCCTCATACCTTTATATCCAAGAACTCTTGGAAGCATCACCCTAGTCCCAGGCATCTATTCTAGGGATGTCAATGGAGCGGATGGAGCAGAACACTCCATCTCAAGTCCCCTCCCCTTGGGGGTCGCCTTGGGCCAGACTCCACCTCCAGACTCCAACTCCCAGCCTGCCAAGCACTGACCCCTCCCCGGGGAAGGTCAGGACCACACCCACAGGCCTTTTAGGTTGATGCTAGAAAAAGGAACAAGTTGCCTCCAGGGTTTGTGTGGGCTCCTCTCCCCTCTATGCTGTCCCAGTCTACCCAGGAGTGCGACATTTATTAAATGTGGGCGGTTTTGATTTGGTTTCCTTTGGTTTGATTGGAGCTCTTTGCACCAGAAGGGAGGCTCTTCTTAACACCAATGACCACTATAATTATGGATAACTTTAATGTTTATTTGAAATTTACTATGAGTAAAGATTAAATATTTTATCATATCTATAAAACAATCCATGATAATAAGTTAATTAGCTGGAAATTGTAAAAATGACCTTTTTTAAATATTTCAACATAATAAGGTGTATGTCCTTAAGACAGAAACTATTGGATTGGAATGCTATATTATAGAAAAGAGAAGATAAACATTTAAATGTAGTTAATTTTCAAATACAAACATTATCCCAATAGACTTAAAGAATATTATGTACTTTAATTCTAATATTATAATGCCAATGTCAAATCTTTTGCCATTCATTTATCTGCAGATGGAGTTAAAAGCAATTTTCATCATATATGCTGGAGGTAAATGTGGTAACATATTCTGTGTATATAAGAGGGACATATTCCTTCCTTTTTTTACTTGGTTGGTTCTTATTTATTTTCTGTTACTTCAAAATCTCAGTTCCAACGTCTAATGCAGTGCTTCTCGGACTCTTCCTTCATGGATTGGACCTTTGGCCAGCACTTCTGTCACTGACCCTCAGGCCATCCCTTTCAAGGAGGCTGTTAGAATGGATATTGGAGTGGCAATCACAATAGTTACAAGCGGCCTTTCACCAGTTCTGTGTCTTAGGGTTCACATTTAGTTAGAGCAGATGAAAAAGATTTACTTTCATGGTCATTTTACAGCAGAAAGGAAATCTATCGGTTTTGATTTTATAAATGCAGTGTAAAACAAAGTGTAGTCTTCCCTCGGTGTCTTTAAGAGATTAGTTTCAGGACTACAAATTGGATACCAAAGGGCATGATGTTCAAGTCTGTCATATAATACGTCATAGTATTTGTATATAACCTAGACACATTTTCTAATCTGCTTAATTCAATTATTTAGGGTGTTTGTACAATGTTAATCTATGCAAATACTTACTACCCTGTGTTTTTGAATACCAAAGATAAGGGGAATTTAGGACATGCTCAATATAGCTTGAAGTTTTAAGAGACTATTTTCTATCCACAGTTGATTGAATCAATGGCTATTCTGCAGTATGGACCGTGTTTCTGCAATCTGCTTTCCTCCAGGTTCCTTCCAAACAGTTTCCCAAACTACATGTTGGATTTTTTTTTAATTTTTTTTCCCTTCTGACACATAAAACTCAAGCCCCATTCTGTTCAGCCTATTTGCCACAGTTGCAAGGAAAGAATTCCAGGCTCCTATGGTGTGACTGCAGCTTGTTTCTGCAGAGGTGTCTTAACTCTCCCATCCTTCCATTTCACTTTGCAAATGCCTTTTCCATTGTAGATCACACTTGGCTTCTCTAATCTCAATTCAAATGTGACCTCCTTTGTGAAGCCCAACTAATGCTTTCTCCTACGTGATCCACGGTCTCTTTCACACTTTTATTATAGTGCTTATAACTTTCCTGTCATTGGTTGAGAAATAAAATATTCTTCATTCTGGGCTGATGATTTTCACTGTGTTCTTTTTTCCTTTTGCCAAATGGAAATACTTCCCATAGCCTGATTCTGTAGTAAAGTAATCCCCTCCCATTCAGGGTGTCTGTGATTTCAGCTATCTGCAATCAGCCATGGTCTGAAGAGATTAAATAGAAAGTTTTAAGAAATGCTTCATGGATTCTTAAATAACTGCCCGTTCTGCAAAGTATGATGAAATCTCATTATATTCTACACTCTCCTACTGCAGATACGAGTTAACCTTTTGTTCAGTGTGCCCTTGCTGTACTGTATACTGTCTACCAGTTAGTTACTTGGTAGCCATCTATGCTATCAGACCAGATTTCACAGTGCTTGTGTTCAAGCAACCCTTATTTTATTCCTTAACACCCTAAAGTGAAAGGTTAACATTGCCGGAAACCGAAAAATACCAAAAAAGAAATTGCAAGCTATTCCTGTAAGTGCAAAAGTTAAAGTTTATAATTTCATTTAAAATAAAATTGCATACTGATATTGCTAAGTTCTGTATTTGACCAAAACTATCCATAATACTCTAAAACAGAGGGGAAAAATTCATACTGGCTTTGTTTAAACTGCAAATAGTATGGCCATAGTGCACAATGATAACTTAGTTAATTTGAAAAGGCTGAAAATTGAAACATCGCTGTAGTACTTAGAACATCTCTCTGGCTAACCAGAAACTACTATAATACCCAAAGCAGCAATGAAATGTATGGGCAATTAACAGTCAAAGCTAAGAGGAAAGTTCAATAGCTGATGATTAATCTTTATCATTCTAGCAAAAGTCCCATGGCAACAGCATTGCTATCTCAATCACTGATCTTGATAAGGGGTTTGCTATGTAAGGTACTATTTTTACTGGTCACTAATTTACTGCCAACTATACTTCCTGTGTCTCCATCAAATGGAGCACTGTAAGAACCAGATCCACAATTGCCAGGTTAGTTAATGTTTTTATATTATATTAGGAAGTCTGGTGATCATGTTGTTAAAATAGCCTTCCAACTTCTGAAACATAAAGCTAAGAAAGAGTGATTTTATTTATTGTTTATATGGTTTGGTACAGGATTGGTTTCCTGTCATCCCCAGGTTATATAACCCGTTTAAATGATTAAATTGACTTGCATACCTGAAATAAATTTAATAAGATGTGGGACAATGGTCTTGTAACCTGTAAAGATTTGTCACTTGTATTGGTTTAATAAAATGTGGATTGGCCAGTAGCTAGGCAGGAAGTATAGCTGGGGTGACCAGAATGGGAGAATTCTGGGAAGAAGATTTAGTCTACATTCGTCATTCATCTTGCAGAGGAAGCAAGATGAGAATGCCTCACTGATAAAGGTACCCTTGTGGCTAATGCAGACAAAAATTATGAGTTAATTGAAGATGTAATAGTTAGCTAAAATAAGCCTAAGCTATTGGCCAAACAGTATTATAATTAATATCATTTCTGTGTTATTATTCAGGTCTTAGTGGCCAAGAAATAAACAAGCAGCCTCTGCTTGCGATGAGGTCCTTCAGAATTCTGTGATTATTAGCAATGGGTAGTGTGGTTTCATCATTATTTATTTGAATATCTTTCATCGTAAAGACTTTGCATATATTTTCAATCAGATGCAAGTATAATGCATTCATTGTGTAGCATTTTCCTAGGTGTCCTCAGTTTAAACATGGAATCTCCAAAATGAGTGACTTTCTAAGGTTCCTAAATTCAACTGCTGGAAAATGTGGGTTAGCATTATATTTTCTCCTCTGTAAGGCCAAATGTTCACACTGCCTCTTACAAATGGCCTGAACTTTTATACGTTCAATCCAGAGCAGTTCATAAATAGCAGCCATGTACATATTAGAAGCTTCTGAAATTAAATCTTCAAAATTTAAAGTTAGTTTAAACACATGCTTTGAATTCATTAGCCATTTAGGAAAATAAATGTATGCGATATTCTTAACCCACTGAACCACAATATTTCTATAACATACTAATGAAACTTACACTGTGAACTAGTTTCTCATTCTATCTTTCCCCTGTGAGATTTCCCATCTCAATTAATCATTTGAAGGCACTGGTGGCATGCATACAGTCCCTTCCAATGAACTTTCATTGGAGAATGTAATCATCAAAGGTTTTTTTTCCATTCCATAGAAGTCTTGAATTGAAAAGAAGGAAAATAAAATGTCATTTATAAACACTTGTTTAGAAAGAGAGCAGAAAGAAGATAAACTGAAGAATCCATAAACTTTTACTTGGTAGTTAAAACAGAAAGCCCATAATATCCAAGTACAAAGGAAAAGATTGTAAATGAATTTCTTAATGACTTAGGCTCTTTGGAATTTGGAACAGTTTGAGTTTAATTAAGTGAGAAAAGGAAGGCAATAGTGGATGCAGCAAGAGGAATGGCAAGGATTCCCATGCTGGAATTCAGTGTTAATGTTGTTCATGTTGTATTGAGAAATCTGTGCCTTACAGAAGGCTAGGCACTGGTGACAAAAATCAGAAATCAGGAACCCTACAGTCCTGTAGAGTTACTTCACTTTTCAGTGGCTGTGCATACTTCATCTGGAAAGTACTGGAACAGAGTAGTATTATATATACTCTTATAGCTCATGAATTCTGGATTTGCAGATAATTTATCTTCTCTGTGTTCCACATTACCAAATATTATATAAAAAATTATACATGTGTTTTTTAAAATTTTTTTAGTCTTAAACTGTTTCATACAATTTTTAAACCTTGGCTTAATAGAAAGGAGGAATGTGGTATTCACAAATTAATTATTTCCCATGCTGTGGATGCTCACTACAATGTGGAAATCAATGAAATCTATGAAAAGCAATATGTTGCTTTTACTGAATATTATTAGTGATGGACCTTTGACAAATATTACAGAGTTAACAAAGGTAACTGATTCACAATCCTAAAGACTTCAGTGGCTGCCAAGATGACTTAGATGGTAGACCTGATGGCCTGGATTAGATTCACTCAGCAAAATGTCAGGAAAGACCTGACTCCCAAAAATTGATCTCAGATGTCCAGATTTGCATGGTGACACACAAACATCTGTACACACACACACACACACACACACACACACACACACAAACACACACACACAAATAAAAACAATAAGACTTTGACTCATGGCATGGATGGCTAAAGTTCCCTACTAGTAACCCATCCAGCATTTTACTAAGGGTCATCAATATTTCATCTGAAATTTGAACTACAGGTCTGGGATTTGGGATTCTGTATAGTCTAGTTGCAAAGTTTTCTGTCCACACACATGTGTACAATGTATAATAAGTACGTAGGCATTGTGGGACAACATTATTACTATCTTGCCTCTGTGATGACTTTTAGTCATTACTCTTGTTTATCAATTACGAATTGTCATTCAATCATGAAATTCCCCCATTGTTTATGTTTCTGTTCTCCATCCCTTACCTCTGCTTTCTAGAGTACGTCCTTTAAGAAGACCGCAGATTAGCAGATTAATGGTAGCCTACTTCCCACAACCCCTTCTTTCTACACAGAAACTCTCGGTCTGCTCCTCCTTAAATCCTACCTATGAATCAATAATTATCTTTTCTCTAAAACTTAACACTCTGTTGTCTGTTAATTTATTTTTTTAAGTTTATGAACCATGAACTAAAAAGCCACTTGTTCAGGTTAGCTTTCCTGGCAATCAGTGTCCGGAACCCTTTTCCCCCTAGAAAGACTAAGTTATTGCCAGAGATGCTCTCAAGGAATATTTGAACATCGTCAGGATGTTATTAGCTGTGGTACAAACAGTGTTTCACCATTGTTTAACCTTAGTATTACTTTCAGGCAACTAAAAGTTGGTGCATGTAACCTGGAACTCAGCATGTCTCTAAGGTAAGGAGAACCAACTAATTATTAATTGATGATAGGTTTTTTGTTTGTTTTGTTTTTGTTTTTGTTTTGTTTTGTTTTTGTGTGGCCAGGAATGAATAATGGATGGCATTTGTTGCTATGAGTTTACCTTTTAGATTTGTAGTTTCAGATCAGGGTAGAACTAATACAGTCACTTCCAGCAGGCTCCCACTGTTCCTGGCCCATTTCAAGCTCTTACTATTAGGTCTTCTTTAGCCTTGCCATTTAATGAAATCAGCGTGAGTACCTTTGTACTTCCTGAAAACTCAGTGCTGATTCCTTTTATGTCTATCTCTATCTCTATCTCTATCTCTATCTCTATCTCTATCTCTATCTCTATCTCTATCTCTATCTCTATCTCTATCTCTATACCAATAGAAGATCAGTGCTAGGAAATGAGTGGCAACCCACCTGAGAATTCTCCATTACAGCAATTGGAATCAGCCATATTTACATTGTTTTACTTGTCTGTTTGCTAGGGTATTACTGACTACCATTCATGCCATTTGTCTCAGATGAAGATGGCATGTACAACTGTGTTTCTAATGATGGTTAGAAAGATATGACTGTAGAAAACCTTGCTCTTTCAGTTTTCCTTACCTACCAACTCCTATAAACTAGGTCACACGTTTATGCCTCCATCAGGCATAATTTTGAGGAACTCAAAATTTAATGGCATTGTCGGGAGGTAGGGGAGACTTGGGAAGTAGGGGATTGGTTGGAGTAAGTGTGTCACTGGGGCTGTGCTTCTAGCTCCATCCTTTATTCTCTATTGTATTTTTACTTTTTTCTTATAATTATTAATGCTGATTTGTTTTACCTATGAATTGATTTTATTGTAACATTTCTACTTATACATATATTTACATTATTTTGTCATTTTAAAATTAGTGCACAAAGTAGTATTTCTTTATGATATTTGAGTACATAATTTATTTTTTTGATTTCCCTCTCCCCTCTGGACTCCATCCTACTGCCTCACTTGTAACCCTTCATACCCAGTAGCTTTTTGTGCTGTCAAGGCACATGTGTTTTATTACTCTTCCCATTCCTCAGAATATTCCTTGCCCACTCATAGAATATAATGTGTTTTCTTCCTTATGCATAATCCTAGCTCTCTCTCTCTCTCTCTCTCTCTCTCTCTCTCTCTCTCTGTGTGTGTGTGTGTGTGTGTGTGTGTGTAGCTTATGAAAGTAGAGAAGTACACACTTTGATATTTAGTTAGGTTTTCCAAGGATAATATCACCAAAGACCTCAAAGCTAAGTTATCCTTTAGACAAGACGGATATAAAAAATATCTGTCTCCTTTTTCCATCGTGACTTATGTACTAGTTACGTTTCTATTTTAGCGATAGAGCACTCTGACAAAAAGTAATTTGTGGAGGAAAGATCTGATTTCTTTTTCTACTTCTAGTCAGTCACAGAGGGAAGTCAGGGCAGGCACTCATGGAGAACAGGAAATATATGACAAGAGTTGAAGAAGCAGGCGTCTAAGCTGCTTTTCATGGCTTGCTCAGCCTACTTTCTTTTAAATTCCAGTACCACCTACCCAAAGGTGGCACCACCAACATGAGCTGCTCCTACATCAATCACTAGTTAACAGTACACCCTATGAATTCACCTACAGGCAATCTAATTGAGGGTCATTTCTCAATTGAGGTTTCTTTTTTCAGATAGCTCTAGCTCATGCCCATCTGACAAAAAGCTAACCATCACAGATTCCATGAGATAAATAGCATAGTCCTTCTCCATGATATCCCTTTTGAGGTAAGAGTAAAACCCTCCCCCTTATATCTAGACTGAGCAAGGTTTCCTTCCAAAGAGGATGAGGTCCTACATGCCAGTTCAAGCACTAGGGATAAACCATGGTCCCATTGGCAGTGGTCTCACAGACTGCCCAAGCCTCACAACTATCCCCTACATTCAGTGGGCCTAGTTTGGTCCTATGCAGGTTCCCCCACTATCAGTCTAGAGTTAGTGAGTTGTCATTAGCTCAAGTCAGCTGTTTCTGTGGGTATCACCATCATGGTCTTGAACCCTTTGCTCATATTATTGCTTATTCCTCTCCTGGGCTCGTCTCCTGTAGCTCAGCCCAGTGTTTCACTGTAGATCTCTGTATCTGCTTCCATCAGGTGCTAGTTAAAAGTTCTATGATGACAATTAAGGTGGTCATCAATCCTGTTACTGAAGAAAACCAGTTTCAGAAGAATTGCAAATGACTGAAAGACACTTAAGATATTGCTCAACATCCTTAGCCATCAGGGAAATGCAAATCAAAACGACTCTGAGTTACCATCTTATACCTCTCAGAATGGGTAGAATCAAAAACACCAATGATAGCTTAAAGTGAAGTAAGAGGAACACTCCTTCATTACTGAAGGAGTGCAAAGTTGTACAACTCTGGAAATCAATATGGCAGTTTCTCAGAAAATTGGGAATCAATCTACTTCAAGACTCTGAAATACCTCAATTGGCCATATATCCAAAAGATGCACACTCATAACTGTTGTCTGAAGTTTTCTGTCCTGCATGGTTTCTGTCCTCCCACCAGGTCCCACAGTCATTTAGCCCCAAAGAAATCACACAGAGTTCTATATTAGTTATAAACTGATTAGCCCATTAGCTCAGGCTTCTTATTACCTTTTATAATTTATATTAACCCATTATTTTTTATCTGTGTTAGTCACATGATTTAGTACCTTTTTCAGCAGTGTAGTCACATCTTGCTTCTTCAGTGTCTGGACCAGACTGCAAAGGGAACTTCTCTCTTCCCAGTATTCTCTTGTTCTCCTTGACCCACATCTACTTCCTGCCTTGTTGTCCTGCTTATACTTCCTGCCTGGCTACTGGCCAATCAACATTTATTTAAAATATAATTGACAGACTATAGACCATGGTCCCACACCACATACCAAAAGGACATTTGCTCAACTGTGTTCAAAGAAGCATCATTTGTAATACCAGAACCTGGAAACAACCTAGGTGCCCCTCAACCAAAGAATGGATAAAGAAAATGTGGTATATTTACAAAATGGAATACTACTCAGCAGTAAAAAAAAAACCAATAACATCTTTATATTCATAAGCAAATGAATGGAACTACAAAAAAGCATCCTGAGTGAGGTAACCCAGACCCAGATAGACAAAGCATTTTCCTTTGTAAGTAATAAAGTTCCTTGCGTTTTTTTAAACCTGAAATTGAGGACATTATTTACCTACCCCTAAAAAATTAAAACCTTAAATTTTTATTGAAAACCTTACTTATTGTGGGTAGAGGTCTTTTGCATTATGGTAAAAATAAGATATTAATCTTGCCTACCTCCACAGAGATAAGAACAAGATGGACTCTGTTCATAAAAATTCAAAGATTTTCATTTGAAATTTAGGGCCAGTGACAGTGGGGATGACTGATAGATATCAACTTCCTTTAATACATAAAGAACTCAGCCAGGTTTTAGGTACCCAAAATTATTCAGATTATGCAGTGGGAAGTGGTTATCACAAGCAGCCTTTAGGCCAGTTACATTTATCTGCCTTTTGGCATCATGTTAAAGTCCTAGCACCAATTTTTCTGGGTATCCCTAAATGCCAAGAGTCTCATGACAACCTAGGATTCCATTTCTCTCTCTGAGCATTTTCATAAACATCTCTCTTTTCTTGTAATAGGGATAAACAATGTCAAGCCCTCTACCATCTAGACAAATAAGCATTTAGTGAATGGTATTGGATGGAAATTTATGACTTGGAGCTACTATTTTGGCCAGGTTTTCTGGAAATAAGGGCGTATATTGTGAGATGTTGGAGTATATTATCACTTCTCTCTTCACTGTGACCTAAAGATTAATAGATTCGGTGTTCTTGCTTTTTCTGTGGGAATATACTATCATTCTTCTAGCACCTACAGCATAACTTTGTGTGTGTGTGTGTCCCTTTCATGTGTGCCCAGGGACTCTTTTACTTCCAAATTTTCACTCAGTCATTTAAGTCAAACACACTTATTTCCTTTGAGTGCCATTCCTATGTCAGATAGAAATGATCCTAGCATTCAAATTTGAGGTAGCATATGGCGAAACGGGAATCTAGTCCACATTTGGGAACAGAAGAGCTAAGCCAGAGTGGGAGGTACTTATGGTTAGCTGATTACTAATATTTTTCTGGCTTAGTTATTTATATTGTCTTCACACTAAAATGGATAATATGACTTGTGCTGTGTCTGTGGATTGTTTGCAATGTCTGAAATTCCAGCTACCTCTCTTTGTCTATAAACTAAAGGATTATGTAGAATAGTTTAAGTCACAATGCAAAATAATAGTCATGGTATCATTGCACACAAAATTCCCAGTTCTTCTGAGTGCTTAAGTGGTGAAATTGTCTCTTCATGTGCTAAGTGATTGAGGAAAGTGATCCTTTGAATCAGTTTCCTAGAACAGATAATATGCTTAAATCATGATCTTTCATTATTGAACCCACACATAGGAGAAGCCCACTTACAAAAAAAATGCAGAGCATGGTCTTAGATGATTATTTCAGAAGAAAATATTCATTGTCTAGAATCATTGTAAGATATCTTTAAGAACTGGAATATAAAGAGAATTTGTTGCATGATATTTCTGCAAGAGGCCATTTGTCCTTCTACTCTATCCCTTGGGCTGCAGCTTGGAATGTAGATGTCCTGGTTAAAGCCTAATTTTTTTTTTGAATGGTGAAATTATCTTTCAAATTAAAATGACACATTTTGGTATAGTAAAGTCAAAGATAGGAGCAGCTTCCCTCTCTAACGGCCAAACAAACAGAAGGAGGACTGCCCACCTCCTATTATTTATAGTCCACAAAGAAAAAATAAATCCGTATCTGCAGAGCCTTTTAAGATTTTAATATCTCTTACTATAAACAAAATGCAAATTTTGTGAGATACATGCACATAAGCACCCTTGTAATTTGGTTCCATTAGAGTAAAAGCCAGAAACAGCAGAGTTTAAGAGTTATTCACTTGTCTTCCCCTTATCCCATTTATAACCTCTGTATATCGCAAACGAAATTTCAGACAGAATTCCCCTGGGGATTCTGACCCCTAATGGGGATCCAGCTCAGCCCTTTCTTGCAGAACCCCTCTGCTTCCCTTCTACCTCATCCCCATTCCTTTCTGGCAGTCACCAGTACCTAGAAACATTTTCTACATGGACCCCGGTGACCACGTTAGGATAGGACTCTGGCAGTTTTTGCTGTTCTTCCTGTGCTCCATTACACGGTCTTCGGTCTCACGTTCAGCCCTGGAGCAGCCTGCTTGCAGGTGTCTCTCCTCCATCTAAACTCCATTAATTGAGGACTTGAACACATGGTAAAGACCCAGGGTTCCTCTAACTCTTCCATCCTTGTCTCTTTGGACATATTTTTTGTCCTACTGATGCCTGCTAGAAGGATCCCCTTGGGCCACCAGGCCTTCAGCTACCTAAGGGCCTTGCCACTTAGTGTGGACAGGAACTCTTAGCTCTTTCCCATAGACCATTCCAGCATTTTGTCCGAGTCTCTTGCAAATCTATTTCTCTCAACCGTGTACTGACTTCCATAAGCTCTCTTTGAAAGGGAACCCCAGCCTCTAGATTTCCCTAACATCCTGAGAGGGCAATAGAAACCAAGGAATGGAACATCAAACCTACAAAGATAAGACTAGATATCAACACCTAGGATTATCTCAATCATCATAACTCTAGATGCCTAGACACCAGTACAAAAAGCCATACATAAATGACAAAGACAATATGACTCCACCAGAACTTGGTATTCCTATACAGTAGGTTATGAGAAATGCAATATAGCTGAAGTACAAGACAAGACTTCATAAATAGCAATTCTGAATATGTTCAAGAACTTTAAAGTGGTTGTGAGTATATCCCTTAATGAAGTCTGCAAATGCAGAAACAGTGAAATGAAATAATGAACACACTTCAAGACATGAAAGAAATAGAATTACAAAAGAAAGCCCAAACTGAAATAAATCTGGAAGTAAAAAAATTAGAAAGCTAAACTAAAGCCTTAGAGTTAAGCCCCACCAACAGATTATAAGACAATGGAGAAAGAATCCCAGGTGTTTAAGGCAGAGTATAAAATAACAGAGAGTTCCAGTCAAAGAAAATGTTAATCTAAAGAAAAGCACAGGCACAAACCATCCAGAAAATATGGTATACTATGAGAAGAACAAATGTATGAATAGGAAAAGAAGGATAAGAAACCTAGTTCAAAGAAAAAATATTTTAACAAAATCATAATCATAAGAAATCATAAGAAAGGAGGAAGTGCTTATTACAGTACAAGAAGTGTAAAGAATACCAAAGAGACAGGACCAGAAAAGAAATCCACCATGACTCACCTTATTACTATTGCTGTGATGAAACATCATGACTGTGGTAGTTTGAGTGTAATTGGCCCTCATAATCTCATAGCGAGTGCACTATTAGGAGGTCTGGCTTAGTTGGGGTAGGTAAGGCCTTGTTGGAGGAAGTGTGCCACTGAAGGGAATAGTCATGGCTTCCTATGCTCAGGATGTTATACAAAGTCTCAGTGGACTTCCAATTGCCTGCAAGATGTAGGACTCTCAACTATTACTCCAGTACCACATCTGCCTTCACAACTCCATGCTTCCCACCATATTCCCTTCCATGATGAAAAGGGACTGAATCTCTGAAACTGTAAGCCACCCCAATTAAATATTTCCCTTTATAAGGTTTGCCATGAGCATGTTGTGTCTTCACAGCAACAGAAACCCTAAGACAATGACCAAAGAAACTTTGGGAGGCAAAGATTTATTAAGCTTATGATTTCACATTATGATTTATCACTAAA
The DNA here is from genome assembly GCF_982192425.1 of Myodes glareolus. Classification (NCBI taxonomy): domain Eukaryota; kingdom Metazoa; phylum Chordata; class Mammalia; order Rodentia; family Cricetidae; genus Myodes; species Myodes glareolus. The sequence goes on from NC_142046.1 coordinate 22,827,559, forward strand.
AAAAAGTCAGCACAGGAAGGCAAGCAGGTCTGGAACCTGAGGGCAGGAGTTGATGAAGAGGTCATGGGGAACTACTGCTTACTAGCTTTTTTCTTTCATGTGTTTCTTAGCCTTATTTTTTTTTAAAGATAAAACCCAGGCATTGCCCATTATGGGCTGAGCCCTCCCCCATCACTATTTAAGAAAATGCCTTACAAGACTGCCTACAACCTCATTTTATTGAGGCATTTGCTTCATTGAGCTTCGCTCCTCTCAGATGACTTTAGATTGTGTCAAATTGACATAAAACCATCAAGCCCAATACATAACAATCAAAACATTGAATATATAAAACAAAATTCTTTAGAGTTTGAGGGAAAAATTTAAAGTAACATTTAAAGTTGGGCCCAAGGGAATAGCATCTTATTTTTCAATGGAGACTCTTTCAGATACAAGGGTGTGGATGTATGTTCTACAAATATTGAGGTAACACAGCAGCCCCAAAGAATACTATATCCAGCAAACCTATCACCCACAATAGGCAGAGGTGGATCAGCGGACATCCCACAATAAAACCAAATTTAAGAAGTATCTACAAATCAAGCTCCACAGATTGAACTAGAAGGAAAACTTCATTCTGAAGAGATTTACCACACAGAATAAAATACAGAAATCAATAATGCTAAGCCAGTAAATCAAAGGAGGGGGAAAATCAATACCACCACAACAAAGTAATAGAAATCAATAAATACTTCTTGTTTATATTTCTCAGTATTTATTGTCTCAATTTACCAGTAAGAATATAGAGACTAACAGTGTGCATGTGAATAAAGGTTCACCATTCTTCTTAATACCTGTCCTACCACCAGGACACTTGCTTGAATATGTTCATAGCAGCTTTATTTGTAGTAGCCTGAAATTGGAAACACACTCGATGTTCCTCAATAGAAGAATGGATAAAGAAAATGTGAACATATGTGAAATGGAGCATTACTGAGCTTTAAAAAAAAGATATCATGAAATTTACAGGCAAATGGATGGTACTAGAAAAAATAATCATTTTGACTGAGGCAACTCTGACCCAGAAAAAAAAGTATGATATGTACTCACTTTGAAGGGGATATTATATTATAAGTAAATGATGGTATAATCCATAAACCCATAAAGGCAAAGTAACAAGGGGACAATGTACTTATCTCTCTGGGAAGGGGGCATAGGATAGATGAGAGGAGTGACCCAAGTGATCCTAGTAGTGGGGATACAGAACCCCAACTGACCATCTTCTATAATCAGACAAGGCCTCCACTAATTGGTCTGTGACATCAACCCAGCTATATAACCTTAGCCCTGCAATCTGTCCTGCCTCCAAGATATAGGAGGGTAGTGACCAAGCAATGACTGGTCAACCTTGAGGTCCATACCATTATGGTGAGGGAGAATTGTCTGTATTCTGTCAAACATGTTTTAAATAAACGCTGGTTGGCCAGTCAGGAAGTATAGGCAGGAAAAACAGACAGGAAGTAGAGGTGATGCAATGAGAACAGGAGAATTCTGGGAAGGAGGAAGCTGATTCCTTCCAGTCCTGCGCAGACCACTGAGAGAGCAGGATGTGACCTGCCAGCTGAAAAAGTTCATATGGCTAACGTAGATCAGAATAATGGGTTAATATAAGTCATAAGAGCTAAGAAGAAGCCTGAGCTAATGGGCCAATCAGCTTATAACTTATGGAGACTTCTGTGTGATTTTCTTTGGGGCTAAACAGCTGAGGGAACTGGTCAGGACAGAAAATCCCAAAAAGCCAGCCCCTCATGTTACACCATTAGAGGGATCTCATGCCAAACACTGTCTGAATGGCCAAGAAGTGGAAGTCATATGGCATAGAGACCTAGGATAGACTCAAAGACCACTGGTCACAGGGGTGGGGGTGGGGTCAATGAAACTATTTCTAATGACATTCTACTATATTCATAGATCAGTGCCTAACCCAAAAGTCATCAGAGAGATATTTTCTGGCTCCTGATGGGAGTGGTTGCAGAAATGCACAGCCAAACATTCGGCAGGAAAGAGCCCAAACTGGAGATCTCTAGAGGGTCCTTCCTCTTGAAGTTCAGGGAACGTCAGAGAAGAAGGAGAAGAAAAATTGGAGGAGACACATGGATCAGGAACACAAGAAGAACATGGCCCATAAAAATCAACTATGTGGGGCTCATAGTAGTCACAGACACTGAAGCAACAATCCCAGAGCCTTCATGAATGTGTGGTAGGTCTCTGCATATGTCTTATGGTTGTTCAGCCTGGGATTTTTGAAGTATTCCTAACAGTAGGACTGCAGGAGTCTCTGAGTCTTTTACTTATCTTGGGACTGTTCTCCTCATACTGATGACCTTGCTCAACTTTGATATGACAGTTTGTACCTAGTCCTGTAGTACATCTTGCTAAGCTGTGTTCAGATTATGTTGGGCAGTCAGCTTACATTTTAAAGTAAATGGAACAAGAATGAATTTGGGTGAAAGAGCAGTTAGGGGAAACTGAGAGGAGTGGAATTCTGAGAAACTGTGGTTAGGATCTCATGTATGAGAGGAGAATAAATAAAAAATAAAATAGGAAAAAAGAAACATTTTACTGAAAAATATTATTGAAAATAATTTTTATAAAACATGTTCTAGTATTCCTTTTTAAAAATAATAACAAGCCTGGCTGACTCAGATGGAGATTTTAAGTAAAGCATAGAGTATGGTGAATGAAAGAGCATAATGCACTGGACATACCCCTTTCCTTATGGAGACAAGGAATAATCAGCCTTCCTGCTTTGACTGAAGGGTCTGTAGAAAAGTGCAAGATCAGAGCTGATATATATTATATGAACTTTCCAGCTTTCTCTTTGTTCCATATTTCGTGAAGTATGGAAAAAGATGTAAAGGATAAGGGTGCAACTTAGGGCCAATCTGATAACTTCAGAGCTGTTGCCCTTCCAGAAAAGGCTGCTGAAGCCAATAGGGCTACAAAGTAGCAGGCAAAATTAGCAAGAAGAAAGGTCTTAGACCATGTGCTCAGCTCCTTGTGGGATTCCTTGCTTTTCTAATCATCTTTGTACTTTGGAGTGAGAACACACTGAGTACTGAGGGTAGTGGGATTTTTAATGTTAATGGAAGCGTATTACTTCTTGTATTCTAATTACCTATAGAGTTAAGCATTAACATTTACCTTGTGATTGGATGTTTTCTTAGAGACAGTTCTCAAGTGAAAGGTATCAGGATGCTACTAATTGTCAAATCTATGTATATTCTGTATTTCACGCTGGGTTCCAGCAGATCTTTTTAGTCCTTATTTTTTTTTTTTTTAATTTTTTTCAAGACAGGGTTTCTGTGCAGCTTTGGAATGTGGCCTGCCTGGAACTCTCTCTGTAGATAAGGGTGGCCTCAAACTCACAGGGATCTACCTGTCTTTGTCTCCTGAGTACTGGGATTAGAGGCGTGAGACACCACTGCCCAGCTCTCTATCAGATCTTTTAAATCATGGAAGTAGCTTACACAAGCCTGTTTCTTTTGTTTTGTCTACTGTTACTGAAGTGATGATGTGCCAACTGTATTGACAGATGAGAAAGAACATAATGTGAAGCTAGGAAAACTTTCACCAGCAAGTGTCAATTGGACCCATGAGGTCAAAATGGAACTGCATCCTTCCTATGTATTCATGTTTTGTCATGTGACTGAGTAACAAATGAAGACACTGCCCCCATCATGGAGGTTAAAACTCAGTCAGCAAAAACTGTCTGGCATAGATGAACTGCTTTTAATGACTGCCTTCACCAAGGTACAATATAGATCAGAGATCATACATTCACGGCTTCATTCCACGAACTGACCTCACAGGGATAAAGACGACTGCTCTTTCATTTTTCCCTTTGAAATCTCAAAGTTCTTTTTCTCTGAGAAAAAGTCTAGAGATGACTATGAAGCATAATCTTTCCTAAAACTAAACTAAAAGTTTAGAGTTACTAAATGTAGTAAGATCATTTTAGAATAAAATGGAGTTACTTTAAGGAAAAGATAGCAAATGAGTTGAAGTGTGCACATACCAGTCCTAGTCTACAAACTTTATCAGATCACTTACTTGATTGGGCTACAGCATAAAAAAATTTGCATTGCATCGTATAAATCGTTATGGTGGTAGGGAATAAGACACAAGAGGCAAAATGTCATGCATGCTCAATGTGTGAGATTTACAGGTTAGGCCTGTAGGAACAGGCGAGCAAAACAGGTAATCTCCAGGAATGGAAAAAGTCTTTTAGAGGAGACATTAATGTGAAACACCACTTTCCCACCCACTCTAAATAAATAAGAAATTAAACAGATGGGAAACTAGGGAAGACAAGTGTAGCGTTTCTTCTTTTGCTGCATAGCTAAGGTTTCTTCCAGTTCTGTGTTTGATACAGGGAGAAGGCAAGAAGGGTCTTCTGAATGAAGATACTTAGAACTTAGAGAGTTTTAAGGTAGCACTTTGATGATGGGATAACATCTAAAGACACCCAGTGATTATAGGTTCACTGGCTTTACTGTTGTCATCTTTATTTACTTTTCTTAATAGAATTAGATATATATATTTGGACTAAATATTCTTCTCAAAACAGGAAAACTTCAATAGAATAGAAAAGTTCTAAGTTTGCTTATAGTTCTTATGGAATAGAATCACACTTGTAACACTTAACTTCGACAACACTGGTAAAAATACTAGTGGAAAAAGCAGGCATGGATTTCTCTTTCAAAAGATAACTGCTTTTGCTGTACCCTGCTGTTTCACTTGGAAGAATGTATGCTGAAGATGGGCAGTAGATTTGATAGTGAATGGCAAGCCCGTTCCTCTCTACACTTGTCAGGATGGCCCTGTTGCCCTCTCTAGTCGCTTGGCCCTTTGTCTTTTGGCATAGGTACTAGGCAAAAGCAAATTTATAGGAAATAACTCACAGAGTCCTCCTAGTCATTCCCTTCCTTTAAAAGATTCTGCAGTAACTCGTTTCCTTTATTATTTTCCCTTTGCTATGGGAAGCGCAGAGTCTGGTTCATTAACACACACAGCTTTCTTTGTGCATTCTTCCTGTTCTGCAGTGCTTTCTGTTTGGAAAATTGCTGCTACTTGCTCACGGGGAATTATTTCTGTAAGTCATACCTTTCTGACTCTTGTCTCCAGGCTCCTGAAAAGGTTAATGAGCTCTGGGGCTGCAGTTTTCCCGGTAGACCTTTGCCACCAAGTTGACGCAGAATGCATGACAGCTGTCTCATAGCAGAATGCGGGCAGTGCCATGTGATGAAGAAAATGAAATGATGTCTTTTCTGTGTGACACAGATACCTGGAGGAAAGAGTTAGCTGTTATTAGGATGACCCATAAAGAGACTGAATTATGAACATGTCATGAATGTCTTAAATCATGGAAGAATTCATCTATGATCAAAAAGACACACACATACACACACACACACACAAATCAGAGTATAAATATGTGATACACAGTCAGCTTAGTTCCTTTTGTGAGAGGCCTTCTGTACACTCACCTAACTTATACGCATTTTTAATTTGTCCCTGAGCTGACTGTTTAGCTCACAAGAAACATGACTGAAGGTATGTATGAGTTACTCTGTGTTTCTTATTTGGTACTTTCTTCTGCACAGATCTGGCAGGTTATTTTCTCATTCAGCTCCTCTTCAGTCCTTATCTATACTGCTTTCTGACTCTACTAATCTGGTTTATGTGATTGATACCAGTGGGTGCCCATCCCTTGTTTAGTGGTTAGGTTTGGTTAATGCGGAGGCTCCATGAGAATGAGGGAGAGGAAATCAGTAGCTATTTCCTTGGGTTCTTTCTTAAGCTGGCTGTACTGTTGCTTCTCTAACAGTAGTGACTTTGGAATTCTTTATTTTTTGATTCCAGTAACTGCCCTTCCCTGGTACTCAATTATCTAGAAGTGATAACTAGTGCCATTTTAACTAGTGCCTCAGTAGCACTAAGGCACTAGTTAAAATGGTTTTTCTTGCAGTTTCCCTACCTTTACATATTTAAAGTCTCCTTGTAAGAGGTGTATCCTCCGCACTTATGTTTTTTTTTGAGTGGACCATCTATATCTGCTTAAAATCTAACTAACACATGTATTACTCAAAATGATTAATCCTACAAACAGAAGTTTAATTCACAGAAAATTGTGTTTAGTGTAATTTTAGAGGGTGTAAAATATATCCATAATAAAGAAAGATATTGAAAATAGGTATTGTGTGATTGGTAACAAGGAACTGAAAGTTATCCTGCTTACCTGTGATCCCCTTTAGGTTCGGGCAGACTGAGTCAGTTCATGTCCATATATACCTGAAATTTATTGAGTAATGTGCAATTGCATAATATTACTACTATTATGAACCACTATGTTGTAAAAGATGAACCTTTCCATAGAGCAGAAGTTTGACTTTTCGGGGGACTAATGCATATAAATATAAATGTGTGAATAAAACACCACAAAATTAACAATACAAAGCACTGGACAAGGCACTGTGTTAAACACTGCTCTGTGAGGTATACAGCATTAATGCGTGTATCCTGTTCTCAAGATGTTAGTTAATTTGGAAAAAAGTAAAGACTATCTAACAAAATGGGGAGACATAAAAGAAATTTGGATTTTATGAGACTACTTGGATTTTAGCAGGACTACTATCATCTATCCCTCTTCTATCATACCATCTGTCTGTCTGTCTGTGTGTCTTTCTATTATCTATCTAGATATCTATCTACTTTCTGTCTATCCTTTACACGTATCATTTATATCTACCGTCTAATTATATTCTTCCATAGTTCGACTACTTTATCTTCTCAAAACATGTGTTTTAAAATCCATTGCTCAATGCAGTTGAGATAATGCCTTTGGAAAGGAATTAACTCTTGAGAACCTCACCACCATAAATGACTTTTTGTCAAGAGAAGCTCTAAGAAACGCCTGCCCTCTGCCAAATGTGAAAAGAGAAAGAAACTGACATCTATAAAAATAAGTCCTCACAGAACACCACACTTGTGGATGACTTGGTCTTGGGGTTTCCAGCTCCAGAGCTATGAGAAAGATACCTACATTGTTTATGAATTATTCATATTATGAAATTTTGGTAGAAGAGTCTGAGTTCTCTGTCTGTCTTTCTACCATGCAGCAATAGAATTATGAGGCTCTCACAGAACTGTAAACTTGGTTACATACACATTATGAGACATTTCAACTGTGTGAGAACTCTGATTTCATGTTGTCTGGGAGAAGGGGCAGATATCGGAAATCGTGAAGTTGGCCTGGCCTTATTTCCTTGAGGAGCATGAAACATACATTTTTCATTTTAGAGGCTACGGTACCTGGGGCATGTGTCCTCCTGAGAGACCAACACATTCCCTTAGGCAGTGAAGCATTCAGGTCACTTTCTCTTTCTCTCTGTTACTTTGGAAGTCAAGGAAGTATGGAAGCTTAACTGAACAAGTGGTTTCAGACATTAATTAATATTGTTTGTCGATAAAATTTACAAACATCATTGTATTCTGGAAACTACAAAGGATCCTGGCAATTGCCCTTATATTTTGTTCCTGATAAAGGTATAAAAAGTGTAACTGCTCTCACTACAAGAGTTACAACCTCAGTCTTGCTGTGACCCCTTAAATCCGACTGGTTTAATTCTTTTTGGCCATACCAGGTAACTTTGACCCTGTAAATAAACATGAGTGTTTACAGACATGTGTGAACTGAGAAAAACAAGGACAAAAATAGAACCAGTAAAGATGAAGGGTCTTCAGTATATGTGACTGCGATTTTCAAACTTTGTGTTTTATAGTGGGGGTGTTTGGAAGATGAAGATCTGGAAGGAACTGGGATTGCTATGAACAAAGATGCTGTTCTATACCAACAAAATGAGTCAGCAATAAACAATAATTATAAACTGAGAAAATGCCCTGTGGTCTGCTCTAAAATTTCCTAAAATAATTATTTCACTACAATATTAAGGATTCATTGATTGAAAACTCAATGTTCTTCAGATTGAAAAAGATTATCTCCATTGTGCTCCCTGAATTATGTGAATAATGGTGTTCATAAATTGATCTCTTCTCTCCAGAAAGGAGGATTGAATCATTATCCTTTTATGTGTTTGTTTATTTACTTATTTTTGTTTCTACATCCCAGTAAAATTTTCCCCTCTCTCCCCTCTCCCCAGTTCCTCCCCCTTCTCCACTGTTTTTTTTCAGATACAGGAAGCCTCCCATGGGAATTAGCCAGTCATAATTTCAGTGAGACTAAGCACCTCTTTTTCTATTAAGCCTAGATGAAGCAATCTAATAAAAGGAAGGGGTCCTTAAAACAGGCAACAGAGTCAGATACAGAACTTGATCTCACTATTTGGAGTTTCACTTGAAGAGCAAGTTAAACAACTATGACATACTTGCAGTGGCCTGGATTAGTCTGATACAAGCTCCCTGGCTATCATGTCAGTCTCTTTGAGTGCCTATAGACCCAGAATTGTCAGGTTTGTTTTCTTGTGGTACCCTTGACACCACTGGGTCTTCCCTCTCTTATAACGTTTCTGGGCTCTGCCTACTGTTTGGTGGTGGGTCTCTGCATTCATTTTCATGTAAAGGAAAACTCATCAGAATAAAAGTGGATTTCTCACTGGAAAATTTGAAAACCGAAAGCGCTCAGAGTAATGCATTTCAAGTCCTAAAATGCATTCCAGACAACACAGACTAATAATGGCAGAAAAACTATTTGCCAACTTTTGTGATATAAACAACCTAAAAAAATTATGTCAGACAGAAAAATGTAAACACAATCAGAAAGCAACATTTCAAGCTGAAGAAAAAATAAACATAACCAGGAGACAGAAGAAAGAAAAAGAGGAATCATAATTACTGAAATACCAAATGCCTCTGAGAGCACAAACAATACTAAAACAGCAGTCAAAGTAATGACTGCAATCAACACATACTTTTCAAGAACAACTTTAAAGGTTAACAGCCTCAATTATCCAATGAATGAATACACTTACCTGTTTTGGAGAACAAACATTCTTATCATTAAAAATAGGCACCAACTTAGAGAAAAAGAATGGAGAGTCATAACCAAGCAGCATGCAGGTCTGGCTATCCTAATACCTGCCAAAATAGACTTAAAACTAAACCTATTCAGAAGAGATAAAGAAGGACACATTCTTTCTGATCAAGGAAAGAATTAACCAAAATAGCATTACTATCCAAACACAAATGCACAACACTCAGGTCCATTCAATTCCATGGAATATGTCTTTCAGGTAGTTAAAGACTCGATAGTTATACTTATAGTCTCCCTTGTTTATGAGACTCAGAAAAGAAATTCACTAAGGAAATGGAAAGTATATAAGGTTGAGAGGTATCAGGAGATAGTTTTGAATAGTAATGCAAATTGTGATAGAAAGTAAATTAAGTACAGAAATTTGGACTCGCCAAGATAGGATAGATTTGGAATATTTTTTTTCTGAATTTGTCAAATGCAAATGTACTAGACATTGTTAATGCATTTGTTGCCTGTATATATTGTATATAGTTATTATATTTATTATATGTAGTTTTTCTTATATTATTTATATCCTTCTTTTTTATTTTAGACAAAAAGAGGAAATGTAGTGGCATATTATTTGTATTTTGATAAATAAATCTTACCTGAAGACCAGAGGCAAGCTAAAGTCACTAGAGGTCAGTCAATGGTTACTCATACTTTTAATCCAAGAATTTGGGAGAGAGTCAGATGAGTTTAAGGCCACTCTGGGATACACAATATCAATGCAGAAACAAATCCAGGTGGTGGTGGCTCATACCTTTAATCCCAGGACTAGGGAGCCACACTTTAAAGAGTTCAGCAACTGATAGGAGATGGGAGCAGATGAAGAGACCCACAGCCAAACATAAGACAGAGTCAAGGGAACCTGCAGAAGATAGAAGATAGGTAATAGGATTGTGGCAACCAGAGGTGTTGAGGACACCACAGTATAAGGGCCCACAGAATCAACAAAGCAGGGTTCCTGGGTTCACAGAGACCGAAGCAAAAAAGTGGACACTGTATGGGTCCGAGCTAGGTTCTCTGCTAATACCTTATGATTGTGTAGCTTGGTCTTCTTCTGGCACTTGTAAGTGTGTGCGTGTGTGCGTGTGTGTGTGTGTGTGTGTGTGTGTGTGTGTGTGTGTGTGTATGTGTGCAAGGGCGTGGGCGCGTGCGCTCGCGGCGGGGGGGGGGGCGGGGGGGGGGGAGGAAGGGTCTCTCTGACTCTTTTGCCTGCACTTGGGATCACTTTCCTTTATTTTAAGCTTTTATATGAGGGTTTGTGCCCCATCTTATTGTATCTTGTAAGGCTATTTTCAATGGATATCCCTGAAAATCCTGCTAATTTCTTCTTTTGTTTTGCTTTGTTTTGAAGGGAAGTGAAGGAGGAGTGTGTCTTGGGGGAGAAGTGAGGTGAGAGGAGGAGGAACTGGAAGAACGGTGGAGGTTGGGGAAATTGTGGTCATGATGCAATGCATGAGAGAGGAATAAAAGTTTATTAAAAAGGTGTAGATAAAACCATGATCCAGATTTAACAGAGAAAGTTGCCAAGGTATGGTATTTCTTTTTTTTTAGCACAGAAGTTATCAGTAAATAACAAAAGCGAAAAACTTAAAAATTAAAATAAGCCAAGGTCTAAACTACATGAAAATTTAGAGAGTAAGTGAAAAGACAAATAGTTAAATAAGGATAAGGAAAATCACTGAAATCTTCAATTGTGAGGTAAATGTCTGCTTGGGAAATAAAGGTTTATATAGAGAGATAGAATGTGTGTGCATCTTCATAAAACTAAAGCCAAAAGGCATGAAATATTTTCATTTACTTTCATTTCATCAGTACATATATGACATTATGTATGTATAACATTTACAGCCTGTAAATAAGAGAAAACACAAGGTATTTGTTTGATACTGACTTAATTTGCTTAACTTATCTCCAGTTTCACCTATTTTCCTGTTTTAAAAAACACTTTATTCTTTTGTTTGAGAAAAATTCCCCACATATACAAGCTATACTTTTTTCTCCATTTCTCTCTTTCATGTATTATGGACTCCTTAGAACAGCTGCTTTGATTATGCTGCAGAAAATATTAGTGTATAATATGCTGAGTTGGAGTCTTCTGGGCAACCACCAGGATGTAAAGTAGCCACAATGTTGTAGGCCTCATTTTAATATTTTTGGAGGTCTCATAGTGATTTCTATAGTGGCTGGATTAGTCTACATTTTCACTGACGTTGAATTAAAATAAAAACAATTTTCCTTTGTCAATATGGTTGCCATCATTTTTCTCTTTCACCTCTTGTTTTTTTCTTTTATTTTAATGAAACAAATTTTCATGGTTTTTGGCTATGGGAATATCTTTTTCTTTAATGGCTTTTATCTTCATAAGCTGAAATTCTGCTAGACCTTGAAGCCAAGTTAATAACAAGCCCATGGTCATTTAAAACTAGATGTAGCCTGATATTCTGTGTACTCATCCTGATTAACTTATCTTTACCTAAACTAAATGAATAGCCTTAATCTTAAACTATAAATGCTTTTATACCCCATTTCATAATGTTTGTGTGTGTGTGTATGTGTGTGTGTGTGCCATGATAGACATTTGCTGACAGCAAACTATTTGAAAACAGCCTTCAACAAAACAAATATAAAGCAACATGTGAATTTAGGTTAATAACATCTCTGTGCAGTTTTCAATGCTATTTTAGGAAAGTTGAGGTTAATAAAGTAACTCCATCCCTTGTAAAACTCTGCAAAATATTTTTGTATGGAATAATTCCTCAATCTTTTCCTATATGTGCTTTCTTTAGAGTTCAAAATATATATACAGAGCAAAGTCCTTTTAAATCTATCTATCTATCTATCTATCTATCTATCTATCTATCTAACATCTATCTATCTTTATTTCTATCTATCTATCTATGTTTCTACTGTAGTAATATTTTATTTGTATTTTAATAAATAAAGCTTGTCTGAAGGTCAGAAAAGCAAAACACCCAGCCACTGATTTTTACCTCCAACTCAGTCCAAAATGACAATCCTGACTCAGAATGAAACTGTGTGTGAGAGCTGTCTCTTCCCATCTTATATTCCTCTATAGTGCTGGAATTAAAGGCATGCACCATTACCACCTGGTTTCTATGGAAAATTAATGTGGATACTAGGATTAAAGCTATGTGTCACCACTGCCTGGTTTGTAAGGCTGATCAGTACAGCTATTTTGCTCTCTGAACTTCAGAAAAGCTTTATTTATTAAAATATAAATGAAATATCACCACATTTCCCTTTTTTGTTTAAAGACTGAGGTAGATATAAGAGCCAGTAACTGGCTATTTTGCTTTTCTGAGCTTCAGGTTGAACCCCAATTTCTGTCTCTTGGTTTTTATTAGTTGTGCTACTATCTATCTATCTATCTATCTATCTATCTATCTATCTATCTATCTATCATTTATCCATCTATCATGTATCTTCTATCTACCTATATGTGAAGTGACAGCAGAGAGGGACAGAAAGACACACACACACACACACACACACACACACACACACACACGACAGAATAACAACAGAAGACCACAGACAATAAACTGGGAAGATATAGAAAAAAATAGAGAATAAATTTGGGCTCATAGTTGGTCAAAACTACTTCAGGAGGATGACTATTTAATGTTTAATGTTATATCAATGAATACACTAGCCTCAAATTCACTATGCAGTTGACAATGATCTAGAGCTTTGTTCATAATATATATGTGTTATCATTAAGTGAAACGTGAACTTGGCTATTAATTTACAAAAGGAGAGGAGATTGAAACTATATTCATGTCCCTAGGCCTCACTCACAGAGATGCAAATTCATCTATGGTGTATTTAGAGGACGTTACAAGTTCAAGGAAAAATGAAGTTCAGCCATACTGACAATCACTCTGATAGCAACTTGTGGATTTTCAGGTCATGGTGTTGGTATTATTTCATTTATGCACAATTTTGGTGTCAATCAACAATTTTGCAATTCTCCTTGAAAACAGTAAGCAAATAAAAAGTCTCTACTCTCTGGAGTATGAGACAATGATAAGGACAATGAAGTATTGCATGGAAAAAAAGCTAAAGGTATTTGCTGTGTATCTTTTAATAGAGTAGTTAAGGGAAGTGTATACAAAAGATGAAATTTGAATAAAGAATAAAATAAATGGTGATTATAACTCATAATTGACCAAATAAATTTCCGGTGGGCAATAGCCTAACCATACTTGAAAAGTCCAAGAAATACCAAGAGTTCTGAATGGCAATAAGAAAAGAAAGCAATAGGACAGAATGCAAATAGAATGGAAAGCCCAATACGGAGAATAAAGACTTTACTTCTGGGTACCCTTAATCTTCGGGTATCAATTTCCCATTGCGCTTCATGACAGGAAATACATGAAGAACCCAAATAAGGTACTTGTGAATGAGTTGGTGATGTGTTTTAGCTTATAATATTTTGTGAGTTGAAGTTCACAGACTGCCTTACCTCTTCCTGTGACACTGTATATATTATGAATTCAGGTCATACTGATAGGCAAATATCTCTCCAACATGAATCCAGATTTCTGTCCCAATAGCAAAAATATGTAAAACTATATAAATTTCTTATAAAAATCATGGTTCAATGTGTAGTTTGAAAATGTTCTCAAATATTTTTTGCAACCCTCTTCTTAATAATCATTTGCTTCCTAATCTTCTGCTTATCATACTATTTTCAATATGTCTTAGTAAGGGTTTCTATTGCTGTGATGAAACACCGTGATCAAAAGTAAAGTTGGGCAAGAAAGGGTTTATTTGACTTCGACTTCAGAATTGCAGCTCATCACTGAAGGAGTCAGGACAAGAAATCAAAGAGGGAAGGATCCTGGAGACAGGAGGTGATGTAGAGACCATGGATGGGAGCTGCTTACTGGCTTGCTTCCCATTGCTTGTTCATTTCACCTTACAGAACCCAGGACCTAGAGCCCAGGGATGGCATTGCCCACCATGGGCTGGACTCTCCCCCACTGATCATTAAATGAGAAAATATCTTACAGCTGGATCTTATCATGGCATTTCCTCAACTGAGGCACTTACTCTGATGACTGAAGCTAGCTGTGTCAGCTTGGCAGACAAAACCACCACCCAGTACAACATACCTTATTCTTACTTGAGAATCACAAGCAAAATTAAATATCATTGTTTTTTTAATTTCCCATTATTTTCTCTACCCTCATGTTCCAAACACACATATCAAAAACTGGATACACAGAGAATCAAAATATATCCTTCTGTGATTTGGTTTGTATTGTGTGTGTGTGTGTTTTTAAAATTACTCCATACGTTAAGCCATGACAAAATTTTTTCCATGTTAAATTCACAATCCCTGTGTTTGTTTAAACATTTCAGTAGCAGCATTAGTTAGTGATCACAACTATCAAAAAGATATCTCTAAGTATAGAGAAAACTCTGTCATTTTATCAGCTCAGTAGACCAGAGAGCCTGCCACAAAAAACATTACACCCTATTGCCAGTCTGACCATTGGTTAATGCAAATAAGCCTAGCAAATGCTTCTGTTCTGCCTCAGAGGCTCTAATCCCTTTTGAAACTGCTATCTGTTACAAAATTGCTAGGCAGACTTTTTCAAGCAAGGCAGGATTAGAATGCAGTTGTAGAATGTTCAAATTGCTTTCTCTTTAAATAGAGATTGGCTGGGGTTGGCTGATCAAATTAATTATTTCTTTCTCTCGGGAGCTGGGAATTCCTTTCTCAATGCAATAAAGAATAACAAGGATACTAGAGAAATGACAGAATTTCTAAGTGTTTATACATATGTATTTGGGAAACAAACCTGTAGTTTATTTATGGAAGAACTATATTTCTATGTTATCAGTACCCTTTTGAATAGGGTATATCAAGCTTATGAGGCAAAGTTATGTTATTGCATTCATTTTCTTTTGATTAGTTCGGTTGCTGTTTGCCAATTGATATACATTTGTCTTGTTATGTGTTTTCAAATATCATGACTAAGGCTGACAAGAACATTAAAATTGTATGACCACTTCTCATTCCTTCTGAGTACATTCTGAGGAGAAATACTATTAGGTCATGGAAACAGATGTTTTTAAGTGGAACCAGGCAGTGAACCCAGAGCCTCATACATGGTGAGTAAATGCTCAGCTTCTGAGTTATATCCCAAATCCCAGGATGTAGACATTTAATCTTTGATAAAATGATGCTATTCCAAATAATTTTTCCATTCTACCAATCAGAAAGCAAAGGGATGTTTTAGATACTATACTTGGTACTGTCCATTATAAATTTCTGCCTACTTGACATTTTAATTATTACCTACTTCAATAACTAATGGGTTTAAGTATACTTTTATATCTTCATTAGTCATGTGATTCTTAAGTTATATGTTCAATCTCTTGTTCATTTCATTGGATTGTTCATTTATATTGTTGATTTTTTATAAATTTTGCATGATACCATTTGATATAGTCTAATGTAATAAAGAAAAGAGTTATTCAGCTCAAAATTTGATTGACTAGAAAGCATTGTATCAGTTAGGATCTCCTCAGCTATATCAACTCATGATAGACAGTAATAGCAGTGTGCAAGTGGGGAGAAAGTTTTGCTGGCAAGTTTCAGTTAAAATTGACACAAGTTTGAGTTATGTTGGAAGAGGGAAACTCAGTTGAAAAAAATGACCTCATCATATTGATTTGTGAGGAAGCCTGTGGTGCATTTTCTTCATCGCTGATTGATGTGAGAGGGCCCAACTCATTGTGTGTCCTTCCATCCCTGGGTTGGTGGTCTTGGGTATTTTAAGAAAGCAGGGAAAGCAAATAATTAAGTTCAAGCCAATAGAGGAATTCATTCTGGACTTCTGCTTCAGTTCTTGATTCCAAGTTCTTACCTTGGGTTCAAAATGCTCCTGGATAATAAACTGTAAGTTACAAGTAAACATAAAAGAAAAACATTTCTCCCCCAAGTTTGTTATAGTTATAGTGCTTATTGTTGTTGTAAAAGGAGTGGTGGGCAGCTTTCCACAATCCAGCTCCCAGCCGCCTGGCTAGCTAGCTTATACCCCAAAATAACAATACACAATTTGTAATCATTTAAACACTGCCTGGCCCATTAGTTCTAACCTCTTATTGGCTAACTCTTACATATTCTTTTAACCCATTTCTAATAATCTATATCGCCACTTGACTGTGGCTTACCGGCATGAGTTTAATCAGCGTCCATCTCAGAAAGGAGAGCCATGGTGTCTGCTTGACTCTGCTTCTTTCTCCCAGCATCCTGTTCTGTCTACTCCACCCACCTAAGGGCTGGCCTATCAAAAGGCCAAGGCAGCTTCTTTATTTAACCAATGAAAGTAACACATAGACAGAAGGCCCACCTACTCCATTTCCCCTTTTTCTGTTTAAACAAAAAAGATGGCTTTAACTTTAACATAGTAAAATTACATATAGCAAAACAGTTATCAAGTAAGAATTACAGTTACAATATTCATATCTATTTTATCTTTTATCATAACTAAGGAAAACTATACCTATCTATCCATTTTTCAACTCCATCAAAGACTTCAGAAGGATATAATATTACCAAAGTAAACAAGAAGTAAGCAACTTCCAAAACTCTAGAAATGACAGAGACATCTCGCATCGCGAAGTGTTAGTGAAGAGATATTCGATCGGTACACTAAAATAACCAGACCAGCTCAAAACAACAGATATAATTTTATAATTGAAAAATGGGGAACCTCATGCTACCTAAGTAGAAGGTCTGAGGTCCAAACGGGTCAGCCGAGCACCACACAGAGAGTGCATGCTCCTATCTCCCCCGTTTATCTACCTGGGCTCCAGGCGACCACGCCCTAGTTAGTTGTGATTGACTGAGCTTCCCTGCCATATTGTCATAATAAAAACTCTAAAACAGATGGCTTATATCTTGAATGAGAAGTCAGAAGGATCTGGACAATATTTTCTTCCTAGGGTAGTACTTTTGTGAGAATTTTTAACACCAATAATTAGTTTGTCTCAAACCACAAAAATAAGAATTTTGATGAAGTTCATTTTATTAACGTGTTTAACATTTTCAGTTGAAGAACTTTTTCAGTATTTTTATGCAGACATAGTTTTGTATCCTTTAATTTATTTTTCCCACATTTGAGTTTTGCTCCATTTGCTACTAATTTAAATGCATAATGTAAAGTGGGGCATGGAGATATTTTTCTGCTCATACTGAGATCATTCATCGAAAAGGAGTTCCCTTCAATAGTATCTCGGGATTTTGTTGAATAGTAATGGACCCTACTTATGTGACATTGTCTAGAGTCTGTTTTGCAATTGATTCATTTTTAGCTTGTCAAGTTTTTCCTGTGTCTTTTTACATGCATGTGTAATGTGTGTAGGAGTGTGTATATGTGTATGTATTCACATATGCATCCAGATGAACATGTAAATGTGTTCATGTGTGTATAGTAGTCCAGGATCTCTGTTGAGTATCTTCCTATGATATTCTCTATCTTACTTTTTGATTAAAAGTTCATTACATTTTTATTTACTTATTTAGAATATGTATGTGTGTGTCTATGTCTCTCTGTCCCTCTGTCCCTCTGTCTCTCCCTCTCTC
Organism: Myodes glareolus; assembly: GCF_982192425.1. Classification (NCBI taxonomy): domain Eukaryota; kingdom Metazoa; phylum Chordata; class Mammalia; order Rodentia; family Cricetidae; genus Myodes; species Myodes glareolus. The sequence continues at coordinate 22,845,261 of NC_142046.1, forward strand.
TGTCTGTCTCTCTCTCTGTCTGTCTGTCTGTCTGTCTCTCTCTCTCTCTCTCTGTGTGTGTGTGTGTGTGTGATATGCATGGAGGTGGGAGGACATCTTTCATAGATAAGTTCTCTTTTCTTACCTTGTGGGTCCCAGAGATAAACTCAGTTCTCTCCTTCCACTTTGTGAGTCCTGGGAATTGGACTTGGGTTGTCAGGTTTGTTAATAGGCATATTATCCACTGAAATAATTCACCTGACTCTCTTATTTTTGCAATAAGGTCTTTCACTGAGCCTAGAGATCCGAAATTGGCTAAACTGGCTATGTAGCAACCCTGCGCATCTGCTCATCTGTCTACCAGAACTGGGATTATAAGTGAAAACTTCTGGACCTGCTTGTTTTGTTTTTTGCTTGTTTGTTTTTAAGGTGTGCTCAGGTTTTGAACTTCTTTGCATGGCAAGCACTTTGCTGGCTGAGCATCTCAATACTTTTGTATTCGCCTGTGCATACCACACAACCTAACAACTGTAGTTTATAGAGTAAGTTTTCAAATTGGTTGCTTTAGTTCAGCTTTTCTATGGGCTGGTTTATACTCTCTGATTTCTATATTGTTTTTTTTTTAAAAAAAGAATCATTTGATCAATCCATAGAAATCATTTCTAGTGAGGTTTTCTTTCTTTTTTTCCTTCTCTGCCTACTTCTTCTTTGCCTTCATTTTTACAGATTAATATCGCTTTTCTTTACTAAAATTATCTACATATTAAAGGTCCCTTATTTTCCTTTTTTCTCTGAGTCTGCAGCATCCTTTACTATGATGCTTTATTGGATATGTAGTTATGATAGCCCCCCTTTATGTCAGATTTAAAAGTGCACTTACAGTAAGCTTATCTAACACATTTGTTCTAGATGTTTGGCATATTTTTCACAATATCTCAGTGTTTTCTGACATTGTAGAAATATTACCATGGGTCACCTTTATTTTTTGTGATGGAAATTTAGTTTTCTGTCCTTTCTGTTATGTTACATACAGGTAGATGTATGTACAACTTAAAATTCTCTCAAAATCTATTTTTAGTCTTTCTTCATAATGTTTTCTCCCCTAATATTATCTATTCTTGTATTTGTTACTTATTTCTCTGCTGATTTGTGAGTTTACTTTATAGCAAACATCATAAATTAAACCTTATTATATTAATATATGTACACAATATGGTCATGAATCTGGGTATGCTTGTATATGTATTAAATCCTAGCTCTTGGTAGGTACAAAGAGGTGGATTTAAAAAAGGTGATATACATGAGGTCCTACTTTAATAGTTTTCTAGATAAATAATAAAATAAGATTATGTTGTTTGTTTATTCCTGTGCATGACTTATTTCATTTAATATAGTATCTCCCATTTGCATCCATGCTGTTGTAAGACATGATTTGCATTTTAAAAACATGTGTTAATAATTTGAAATGTGAAGTGTTTTTCCCAAGCTCATGTTTTCAGTGTTTATCACCAAGTTAGTGGCTACTTTTGAAGGATGTCAATCCCTTAGGAGATGAGTCCTAACTAATGAACATCTAGGGACAGACCTTTGAAGGCTCTCTCAGTCTCTGGTGATAGCCTGTAATGTGGGCTTCTAAGTCTGTATCTTATGAATAAATCATCGCCTGTATTCTCACAGCCAGGGGACAAGTTTGCCTTCCCTTCCTTGCTACTAAGAGTGATATTAGTAAATTATCCTCATTTGATGACTCATTACTTTTTCATTACACCCTGGAGATAAATATACAAAAATTATTAATACAAACAAATTCAAGTATATTTCAGTTCTCTAGTGATGCATCAAAATTGCAAAATGGTTTTAACCAGGGAAAACTATGTGCCATAAGTGTCTGAGTAGCAAATACTGTTTTCATTGTGTAAGAGGATGTAGTCTGTCACTCTGATTTATATGTCCTATAGTCACATGTGGACTAAAGATACGAGGTACTTAAAACTTTGTTTTTGCTTTTTTGTTCCAGCCATCTTTATTTAGTCCATAATGTCTATATAGTAGGTTACTAGGTTACATATCTATATCTCCCTTTACTAACTTGATACCAACGGCATTATACTATTCATTCTTTTTTATTTTTTTATTTTTTGTTTTTTGACACATGATTTTGTTGTGTGGCGCTGACTGTCCTAGAGCTCTCTGTGTAGACCAGGCTTGCCTTGAGCTCACAGAGATTTGCTTGCCTTTGCCTCCCAAATGCTGGAATTAAAGGCATGTGCCACCACCGCTAGGCTATTATTCATTCTTAATACCTGTAAACTCCCCGTGAAAAGCAGGATGAATCTCGGATAAATGATTTGTTTTTCTACAAATGTCATTTCTTTCTGAACCTGTGATATTCTTAAGTCCTGATTTATCCTTGTCATATTTCCACCTCTGTTCTTTGCCTACTATACTCCTTTGCATTGAATTGTATTTGCTTAGTTATTTAGGTCCCTATTGCCATGGATACTAACACTGTTGTTGGCCTATTGTTTATTGACATTGAAAGGAAATGTGTGCTTATGCTTTTACCCTTTCATGCCAAGTAGCCATGGGTTGTTTTATTGCATGGGATAGAACAAAGCTTTTGGAAAAAATGTTTGCTGTTATGAAACCTTAATTAATGAATGATACTTAATCATTTCATTGTCATCAATCTTTTCAGAATTATTCTTATAAATATATATGATGGTTTTGCTGAAAATAATATTGAATACTTAAAAACCTTATTCTGTATAGCTGGGAGAGTGAAAATTTAACTTCTTTTGACCTAGAAAACTCAAAACTTACTTAGATATCATTCTGAATTTTATACTGAGGATGAGACTAGTATAATAGGAAGAATCAAAGTTGATGAATCATGTCACACATATTAGAGACAAGTCAACTGCATAACCAGAGTTGAGGCTAGAAATAGAGTTAGTGTGAAAAATGAGAGGTAGGGCTGAAAAGATATGCATTTATTTCTATTGCTCATCATAATACAATGTAAAGAGTACAAAGAAGCATTCAGTATAATAACCTACCTAAAGAGGAGACTGTGTTATAATTATTCTCCAAAAAAACTCTATTTTCTTTAAACTCGCAGCAGAAAAATTGCTACTTTGGCCATTAATTTCCAAGGACTATGGATGCTTTCATTGCCTAGTACAGAAAAACCCTTCTGTGGAAGTTGAACAGTATATTCAACAGATTCAGGAAAAGAAAGCATGGGTTTTTCATTCATGATCTAGATGCCCCAGCTTTTAAAATTTTCTGATTCACGTTGAGCTTGTACAAAATAGTATTGTTTAACTTTCTTAAAAGCTTGTCACAAAAATGAAATTATATATATATATATATAATTGTGTATGTATGTATCTATGTATATGCATGTGTGTAAATCACATGTATGTGACAATTATTGACTCATATTCATATACTGAGAGCGTTTTCAGTGCATACTTTTGTTGTACATTTTGTTGTACAATACAAATTGATCAATTTTGTCGAATAAAAAATATATAATTTTTTTTGAAAGACAAAAGGTCAAGAGAAGGGAGGTGGGCAGAATCTGGGAAGAGATGGAGGACAAAAAAATATGATCAAAATAATTGTATGTTAAAATAATCTTTTAAAAATAATTTTCTTAAATAATATTTTAAAAAAGAGATGAGAGAAAGGTTTTGAAAACAGTTAAACAGGGGCTGCAGAAAAGTTAATATTATAAACTTGAATGTGATTAAGTCCTTTTATATAAGATAAAAATTTTAAAAAGGAAAGTCTAGAGAGATTGGGTTTGGGTTACAAGCACTAGCTACTCTTTCAGAGAATGACAATTGATTCCCAGCACACACATTGGCTACTCTTTCAGAGAATGGCAATTGATTCCCAGCACACACATGGCAGCTCACAATTCTCTGTGACTGCAGCCTGAATGGAAACAACACCCTCTTCTGGCCTGTGAGGGCCCTGAATATCTGTCCAGATATATAAGCAGGCAAAACTTTCATATACAAATACATGAATAAAATAAAAAGCAATAAACACAGTATTAGAACAAATAAAAACAGAAAGGACATAAAAGGAAGAGAAAAAGAAAGCGTTTTCAGGTGAGCAGAGCAGCACACACACATATATGTATCTATATACTTTTTTGAGCAAAATATTTATTCAGCTTGCACTTTCATATTATAGTACATGATTGAGGGAAACCAGGACAAGAACTTAAACAGGATAGGAGCCTAGACACAGGAGCCAAGGAGGAGTGCTGCTTAATGGTTTGCTCCACATGGCTTACTCAGATTTCTTACTTACAGAACCTGGTCCACCAACCCAGCATCAGAATCACCCACAATGTGGTGGCTTCTATTTACTTATATATAAATAAATACAAATATATATGTGTGTGTGAATATATATATGTAAATATATATACTTTCACATGTGCATAAATATTTGACTTTATATCCATATATGTGTATATATTATTGGATTTATATCCATGTACATTTAATGATTAAATTAATAGTTTATAGTTAATTTTTCTTTGAAAATAGTTTTCCTTATGAATCATCTGGTATGCAGAGAATGTCCATGAAGAGAGAAAAATTTCTATTTCGCTTAAAAATATCTTTCCAAAGTTTTATTTTCTGATATTGGAATAAAGGATATTAGTATGGTTCTCTTGTGTTACAAAGCCATCTGAGACAGTGGTTTATAATTCCCTCTGTTCTCTTTTCTCTGTCCCTTGTGTCCCAGGAAGGTGCAGTCTCAAATACATCCTCTTGATTACACATCCCATTGCCCTGCAACAAACATTTCATCCATGAGGCAGAAACTTAATTCATATGTTCTCTCCCAACTGTTTGAAAAAAATCAGAAGTATCATTTATTATCTTGTATGACACAGGAGATATTCAGGTACGTATCACTTCTTGAAAAGGCCATTCTTCTTCGCAGTTACTTCACATTGAATAAAGATGAGAGCTATTCATCAGCTGCAAGTAACATCAGTTCTGTTGTGTCCTATTGAGGATTAAAGAAATAGAAAACTAGACATAACTTGTCAGTGAGTTAGTACATTTGTAGGAAAACAAGATAATTCATGATAGGGAACATGTAGATTATTAAAAATGTTGCTTTATTCTTTAACTTTAATTATGTACAAACCCTATATTTTTAGTCTTCAAACAATCAATAATACAAGGTCTATGTTGTCCAAAGCAGAGATATCAGTTATTTTTCTTTATTGCCAATTACATCTAATGTAAGGCCTATATTTCTTTCTGATGCATAACAGAATCACCCTGGAAAATAGTACATTTTCGTTTTTTATTCTTTCATAATTGTACATCTCGCCAAATACACGTATGCAATTACACTCATTCCTTAAAAGTAGATTGGAGAGACATTCTCCTTTTTAATGCATGGGTGCTGGCAAATCATGTGAAAAAATGCATATTTCCAAGTTGGTGATGCATGACTTGGAGTTTGTTAGGAGGAAGGCTGGCTTTAGGAAGTGTCCTGAAACTGTGTGTAATATAAGATGGCACAATGTAGCAGAAGAATTTCTTTGAAAAACAGCTGTACAAGCTGAGGCACAAATGCCAGCTTCCTGGCAAGTTAATCAAATAAAGGCATTGTTACTTCACTGTAGTGTCAAGTGGTTGGAGTTGAGCTAGATGAATTCGGGCAAGATTGTAGAAAGACAGGCAGGATTCAGGGCCTGATGTATTCTGAACTTAAAGTAGGAAACAGGCCAAACAAACTCAGAAGGGTATTCTTTAAGTTGTCAAAGCATGTCCCTGTGACACACCTCCTCTAGCAAGGACACACCTCCTAGGCTTCCTCAAATGGTCACAAACTGGAGACGAATATTCAAATGCCCAGACTAGAGAACACATCACAGTCTAATCACATATCCATTAAAATATGTTTTCTCTCTTAATTCTCTTTCCATCACTCTATTCTCTGGGGATGGGAATGGTATTTTCACTTAATTGATAGTAACAAACATTTATTAGAAAGACTGTGAGTAAATGAAGTGCATAAAATGTGATGAACTAACTAGTATTTATGCACATTTTACACCCTGAATTTTAAACTTTTTTTTTGAAGTTTTTAAAAACACTTTATTGTTCTCCAATATTTGAAAATTAACATTTTAAATTAAATATTACCCATTTAATTGTGAATTATCACATGGCAAGCAAAATCACCCAGGAATTAGAGTCTGGTCATCTGTTAAGGCACACTTACGTTCCTGGAAATGTACCAGTAGTCTGACTCCAGACAAATTTCCAAAACTCCTAAGACTGCTTTTCACTGACTCAAGATACTTGCAGTTTAGCCTTGCGCCCATAAGCCAATTAAAGATACTTTTCTTTCTTTTTTTTTATGAGAAAGTAATTTTATTAAATTATAAAAGTTTCCATTTCCGCCCCTCCTCCCAACACCCTCCCACTCCCCCCACTCCCTCTCCTCCTCCCTCTCCATCCCTAAGAGCAGTCAGGGTTTCCTGCCCTGTGGGAAGTTCAAGTTCCTCCCCCCTCCCTCCAGGTCCAGGAAGGTGAGTATCCAAACAGACTGGATCCCCAAAATCCAGTATATGCAGAGGAAACAAGTCCCAACTTTATTTTGGGAAAGTACAATAAAATTTCATCATTTCTTCCTTTCATTTTATTTCTCCAATTTCTTCCCTGTACCCTTCCTTGATATTTTTCAAGTTCAATTCTTTTTCTTCCATAATTGCTGGTATGTTTCAACATTTGAAACGCTGATATAAAATGTTGTTAATATGTATCAGCATGACCTATATATACACAATTATTAAAAAGAAGGCATGAGTATGCATACCCACAGGCATTGTATATAACACACATATCTACTGTATGATATGTAACACACATATGTAATGTTACTTGTTTGTGCTATTGTTGCTCACACAGAACCTTTAGCCTTCTGAACGCCATAGTTTCATAGCATGTTTTCACTTCTTGTTTGCACATTAAGTGAGATTTTCTGCATGTGATAGCATGGTTTGGTCATTAAATATTTCAGTGCAGATGTTCAGCACAGTTCTATTATCTTTTATTAAAACCATCTATAGGGAGCTCTTTATGTCTTTTTTTTTCATTGTTGGATTTCTTCCTGGTATTCTAATGTTCCTCTTTATGTCTAGCTGTGGAGGAGCTTCATTAGCTCTGCGAAGTCTATATCTAAAGTCACACCGTCCATGATTGCCCTAATATGAATCTTCCTATTTCTCTATTAAAAGCGATTACTTTCTGTATGGAATTCATAGATGAAACTTAAGAAAGATTATTGTTTTCACTGAAAGAAGGCATAGATCCAGTGTCCAATTGTTTTGCATGGAAAAGTGTGACTTCCAGAATGTGTGGCTAACCATAGTCAAAACTCCTCTAAAATACACCGTGTCCCATGTTTTCACATTTGATTTCAAGCTATGAGATTTCAAGCAATGTGGCACAAAGCCATTGACTGAGTCTTCAGTCTGTCTATTTTATTGGACACCATCCTCCCAACAACTTTTCATGAATGATTAAAAATGTTCAACTTGTAAATTCAGTTCACAGAAAAATCTACCCAAGGGGAAGTTCTAAATGAGGTTTATAGGACAGAATTGTGGGGCTTGTTAGTACCATCACCATATCTGAATCATTTCACCTGTGAAATCCGAGGGCTACTAACATTTTTGTTGAGATGGCTCTCTTAAATACCCTGGTAGCTGTGTACCTCCGTTTTCATACACAATTGCTGTGTTATCCCTAGAAAGAAATTTTCCTGAGATCAACTTTTGTGGATGGAACGTAAGAATTGTGAGCACGGTGCTGTGTATACATTCACGAGAACATGAATACATGCACAGAGAACTATCAGTTGCCCTTACAGTCCACCCAGGAAATGTATGCCTAGCCTTTCCCCACCTTCACCTCCTCAGTTCAGCATGGTTTTAGATGTCATATCAGAAATTCAGTGAATGAAATTATTTTCTGATGGATAGCATAAATAAAAGAACCTAAGCACTCTGGAGTGCAGTTTTCTGCCCAGTGGTTCTGCCTGCCTCATGCTGACCTGATTCCCAGGACATGCTGGGGAAATTTTCTGTGCTTCAGTCCCTGTGGCTTGTGCCTTATTTTCCGTGCAGACAGGAGCTGAGGCTCGTGTTGTTACTTTCTCTTGTGGAGGACCTGCCTCCAGGCAGATGTGTCAAGTTATCTCACTGCCTTTGAAGCCACACTGCGCAGTTCCTACCTGCCAGCAAAAGATTTTGCGCGAGAAGTCATAAATAGGAGCCCTGAAGAGTTATCTACCGGGGATGATATTCTCTCTGTAGGTCCTGAACAGCCTATTTCAAATCATGCTTTTCATCACTTACAGTGATTTTTCTGGTTCAGATGTCTAATATTAAAATAGAAAACAATATTTTGCTGGTTTAAGAAGCATACCTTTCACAGTTTGACTATAAAAATGTTCTTGAATATGTACTTGGTAAGAAAAATTGTAATGCATGATATTCAATAGCATGAAAAAAAGGAAAGAGTCACTACCATACCTTAAATTGGCTACAATATTAGGCAATCAAGGAATATTTGTGGAGAAAAGGTAGACAGAGTTTGGGCAACTATTAAAACACATCAATTGAAATAAATTTAAAGAGACTTAATATTTTAAGCCATTTATAAACATTTTAACTGAATGTATGGATTTTGCCTACTTTTTTGTACTCCAGAGGAGACTCAGTCTCTTATGGCAAGGTCAGTAACTATAATTGCTGGATGGTTTCTGTAACATTTAGTAACAACTGCCTTTTCCTAGGTTGGTGGGAGTGTGGCTGTTTGTTCTGTAAGACAGTTTTATTGCCATCCTTTGAAATGAGAGTAACTATACCTTTATTTGTATAAACAGTTATTAGATAGTCTTGCCCATAGGCTGTGATTTGCTAGCTCCTTCCTAGGTCATGGTTGGGATCAATGCTGGGACATTTGCTGTTTATTTCAGTAGGGGAAAAATAAAACAGAAGAAGTTAAAACAAGAAAAGATTCCCTGGACCTGTGGAACACAGAATCCTTAGACGTGAGACTAGCTGATTGTGTCATATTAAAATAAACAAGACTTTTCTGGGTCTATATTTTCACATTTAATATTGTAATTGGAGGCAAAGTCTATCAAGAAAAATTTCTGCACTGTGCCTTAGATAATACAACTTTTTTACACACCTACCTCTGGTCAAGGTAAAATCACTAGTAACTAATAATAAGTCCCTAGTACTTAGGATGTTTATTATAATTTAATACTACCCAGATCACTGTGTATAATGCATATCTCACAGTAGGCTCCTGAAGGGTCCTAACTCCGGGACCAAGGTCAAAGGGTTCTAAGGGACTAGAAAATTAGAAAGGTGTGTGGAACTTCATGCAGATGTAACATACTTTAATCTGGGTTAAGGTCTCCATCTTGGTCTCAAAATTACATTGATATAAAACCAAGATTAAAGTGGCATTTTGTTCAAATAGTTAAGTAACAATTTACATCACTGTTCACTGTTGAGAATTCTTAATAATCAATGTCATATATTTTGTGTTTATTCATAGCCCTGTGATTGTTAGTATTTGCCATTTTGGTTTTCTATATCAGTGCCATGTTGTCTAGACATAGACTGGAACTCTCTTTCCTATAGATGTCCAGCAGGGTTTAGATGAAGCAGCAAGTAGAATGGAAATAAGGATACTGAGCAGAAGGACAGGCTTACAAACACTGAAATGCCATTCTAGAAAAGTTATTTGGCTGTGGACTTCTTTTTTTTTTTCATTAATTTTTATTGAACTCTACATTTTTCTCTGCTCCCCTCCCTGACTCTCCCCTCCCCTTCAACTCAGCTCCCAATTTACTCAGGATCTTGTCTTTTTGTACTTCCCATGTAGATTATATCTATGTATGTCTCTCTTAGTGTCCTCATTATTGTCTAACTTCTCTGGGATAGTGATCTGTGGGCTGGTTTTCTTTGCTTTATGTTTGAAAACAACTTATGGTGAATACATGTAATAATTGTCTTTCTGTGTTTGTGTTACCTCACTCAAAATGATGTTTTCCAGCTCCATCCATTTTCCTGCAAAATTCGAGATGCTTTTTTTCTGCTGTGTAGTATTCCATTGTGTAAATGTACCACATTTTCCATATCCATTCTTCGATCGATAGGCATTTATGTTGTTGTTTCCAGGTTCTGGCTATGACAAACAAAGCTGTTATGAACATAGTTGAGCACATGTCCTTGTGGCATGATTGAGCATTCTTTGGATATATACCCCAAAGTGGTATTACTGGGTCTTGAGGAAGGTTGTTTCCTCATTTTCTGAGAAATCACCACACTGACATTTAAAGGGAATGTACCAGCTTGCATTCCCACCAGCAATGTAGGAGTGTTCCCTTTACCCCACAGCCTCTCCAGCACAAGTTGTCATTGGTGTTTTTGATCTTGGCCATTAGGTGTAAAATGGAATCTCAGAGTTGTTTTGATTTGCATTTCTCTGATGACTAACAATGTTGAACATTTCCTTAAGTGTCTTTCAGCCATTTTAGATTCCTTTGTTGAGAGTTCGCTGTTTAGGTCTGTACTACATTTTTTTATTGGTTTATTTGTTATTTTGATGTCCAATTTCTTGATTTCTTTGTATATTTTGGAGATCAAACCTCTGTCTGATATGGAGTTAGTGAAGATCTTTTTCTATCCTGTAGGCTGCTGTTTTGTCTTGCTGTTCATGTCCTTTGCTTTACAGAAGCTTTTCAGTTTCAGGAGGTCCTATTTATTAATTATTTCTCTCAGTGTCTGTGCTGCTGAGTTATATTTAGGAAGTGGTCTCCTGTGCCAATGTGTTCAAGTGTACTTCCCACTTTCTCTTCAACAAGGTTCATTGTGTCTGGCTTTATGTTGCGGTCTTTGATTCATCTGAACTTGAGTTGTGTGCATGGTGATTGATATGGATCTATTTTCATTCTTATACATGTAGATATCCAGTTATGCCAGCACCATTAATTAAATATGCTTTTTTTCCATTTGATATTTTTTTTGCTTCTTTGTCAAAATCATGTGCTAGAAAGTGTGTGGATTAATATCTGGGTCTTTGATTCGATTTCATTGGTCCTCCTCTGTTTTTATGCTAAAACCAGGCTGTTTTCAAAACTGTAGCTCTATAGTGTAATTTAAAGTCATGGATTGTGATACCTCCAGAAGTTCTTTTATTGTACAATATTGTTTTGTCTATCATGGGTTTTTTGCTTTTCCATATGAAGTTGAATGCCATTCTTTCAAGGTCTGTGAAGAATTTTGTTAGGATTTTGATGGGCATTACATTGAATCTGTAGATTGCATTTGGTAAGATTGCCATTTTTACTATGTTAATTCTACCTACCCAAGAGCATGGGAAATCATTCCACTTTTTGGTGTGTTTTTCAATTTCTTTCTTCAAAGATTTAAAGTTCTTGTCATACAAGTCTTCTACTTGTTTGGTTAGAGTTAATCCGAGATATTTTATGCTATTTATGGTTATTGTGAAGGGTGATGTTTCTTTGATTTCTTTTCCAGCCCTTTTATCACCTGTATACAGGAGGGCTACTGATTTTTTTAGTTAATCTTGTATCCTACTACATTACTGAAAGTGTTTATGAGCTATAGCAGTTCCTTGGTACAATTTTTGAGGTTGCTTATATAAACTATCATATCATCAGCAAACAGTGAGAGTTTGACTTCTTCTTTTCCATTTGTACCCTCCTGATCTCCTTTTGCTGTCTTGTTGCTCTAGTTGGGACCTCAAGAACTATATTGAATAGATATGGAGAGAGTGGACAACCTTGTCTTGTTCTTGATTTCAATGGGATCACTGGGACTTTCTCTCCACTTAGTTTGATGTTGGCTGTCAGAATTGGGTCATAAGGTTCACTGTAGTGGAAACCTTAAATCTCGGAGCTGAGGGCAAGCTTGGAGACTGGGAAATACTTAGTAACTCCATAGAGTTAATTAAAAGGTAAGACAGAACTTTGCAGAAGAACAAGAACCTACACAGATGACCTAGCCATCACTGCATCAACTAGCAGATCTTTGTGTTTAGAAATCTGATGCCATAAAATAGACACAGAAGCATCGATATTTTGTAAGGAGAACAGAAACCCATGAGGATTGTGGAATTTTAGTGAATTTTTAATGTTTGCTTTATTTATGTTCAGTGTTCTCAAGAGGATCAAGTGGATGCTTAGTTTTGAAATCCACTTGAAATTAAGGGATTGTATATTATCACTAAACACTCTTACATGGTCTATTAGTCTGGGATCTCTAGTGGAACAGAATATATACATATATTATATCTCCATCCATCCATCTAACATCTGTCTGTCTGTCTGTTTTTTAATACAGCCATTGACCAAATAGACAAATGGTACTAAAATAAAGAGACACAAAAGAACTTATGAGAGACGAGGGGAGATCAAAGAGATTTGGACCATAAGATTCACTGTAAGGAATTTATTACTGTATGTACCGATGAAATATATGATTTATTAGAACGACACACAAGCTGTGGTCTACTTAATTCAGTAATGACTGTCTACCAGTGAAAGTCCAATAATACAATAGTTCAGTACATAAGGCTGGATGTCTCATTTGGTTTTCAGTAAGTACTGGAATCCTGAAGAAGTAGGCTCTAATGTCATTGAAGGAATGAGCTCATCAAGGAGAGTGAGAGCCATCATGAAGAGAGCAGAAGATTTCTTCTTCCACTCCTTTATATAGGCTGTCACCAGAAGATTGGGCCTAAATTAAGGGTGGATCTACCTACTTTAAAAGATCTGACCTAAAGGTGGGTCTTCCCATTTCAAACAATTTAACTAAGAAAAATGGATCACAGGTACCCAGCTGCCTGGGGTTTAATTGTAGATGTTGTCTAGTTGATGCCAAGAATAGCCATCACAGATGATCATACTGAAAGCTTTTGTGAAGAATTGTGTGCTTCCTGGGGATGCTTTATATACATGAATATTGGAAAAACCTTTCCATACTGACTGGTAAATTTGGAAAATTGTCTTATATACTTATTGAAAAATTGATTTGCAGCCTTAGACATTAAAATTCAATGTATTAAACACAATATAATTAAAAATATAAATTTTTATTAATTTTGAGAATTCACCCTTATGTATGATGTACTTTTACCACTTTTTCTCCCCTGACTCTTACCATTGACTCCTTGATTTTGCTGTGGGTTTTCAATGCTGTGTATGTGTGTTTTCTGTTATGGCCTCTTGTAGCTCAGGCTAGCCTCAAAATCACCATGTAGCTAAATATGTCGCTGAACTGAACTCTTGATCTTTCTGTCTCTACCTTTCAAGTGTTGCGATTTCAGACATGCACCACCATGCCCAGATGCTGGTTAGATGTTTGAAACTGAGTTATTGACTTGCCATCAAATTTCTGAGATGAACAATCAATCAATTTTCTAGTGCTTAAATAGGTAGGGCATGGATATTTTTGCAAATGAACAATTCATGAATACATAATAAATCAAAGATGTTTGATAAGGGGATCTTAGAATCACCTTTTGAATACCTCCTTTTCATTACAGGTGGAATATCTTAGGCATGTAAAATTTACATTTCTAGAGCTTGGACTCCAATACAAAAGATTGAATAACCTGTTTTTTTAATGACAGTGTGTTGTTGTTTAGCCTTTTCCATAATCTGGATCTCTCCCTTCTCCCCCAATTTTTCCTCACTCTGTATTCATGAATCATCTCTTGTAATAAAAGTATAAATGAAATGAATAATGAAGGCCTATGCTAATGTGGCTGTAACTTCACTATACATGCAAATGTATTAGAGATATCACAAAATGAAAATTATGACTACTTATCTAAAATGGGAAAAGTTTCCATAGCTTTATAAACTAGTTAATTCTAATCCTAAAATCCAGGTTTGTTCTTTTGGACCTTCTTTCCAACAATTGTTCTCTTTGTTTGAACTGCCAAGCCTCTCAGAATACTATATCTTATTGGCTTGGTATTTTCCTAGTTAACACACTCATAACACTAACTCTTTTCTATGCGTGATCCTTGCCAAGCAAAATGTGCTAAATTACACATGATTTTCAGGGAAAGTAGACAATAAATGGCTACAGCGAAAGAGTTAAGGTCAAATATGCTAATCTTGTGAGCCATCATAATGCAAAACACATGAGCTCTTTCATGCTTTGTTCATAGATAGAAATTAGTTTGGATAAGTTTCTGGGGAACTCTTAAGTCATTTTGCAGCCAATACTAATAATACCAAATGACATTCCAGGAATAGACATTTTAGAATATAATTGCAAGTTTTCCACAAGGTGGCAGTAAGGCCTTATGTTTAGCATTTTTCTTAACCTTACCCTTACCAAATACACATCTCAGTAGTTTTAGAACTTTAAATTATACAATAATTTGCAATGTACAAGTGAATCAAACTATAGTAAAGTTATATTTTTCTGAGAGTAGTTGTGTTTCTTTATGTTGCTATCAGTTTTCACGTTAGTGTGACATCCTGAAGTCAAAATTTAAAAGCGTGTGTGTTTAGGTTTCTCAGTCAGAGTAAATAAAACATCTTCTCATTGAAATATTTTAAAATTGAAATATTTTAAGTATTTAAACTTTGAAATTTTGAAAAAAGATGACTGTAGTTAAAAATCTTAAACACATTGTTTAAATCGATCTTGATCATTTGCTTTCATTTAAGAAACATTTTAAAAATCCGTTTACTGAGAGAAAATATATATGAATCCATCATTGGATATTTTACAAACTTAGGACAAATGGTGATGACACTAATACATACTGTATTACAAAACTTCTAACACTAAAGAAACTGTATTTCTAAAACATGTTTCCATACATTTTCATTCTAAGTGAGTCTTAGTGTGTCATATAGACAAGGATTAAGAAAGTTAAAATACATTCACTGGGTGACATTGAATGATTTTATGTAAACATAACAATAATAGATAGTTCTCTGGACTTCACATATGCGTTGTAGGTGTGCATAGACATCTTGCTTTATAATACAAAAGCAGTGACAAAACTGAGACTTGTTTTTATAACATTGCCTTGTATTATTCACTTAATGGCTTTGGGACTTAGTTTCTTCTGAGGAAAATAATACATATACAATTACACATATATCTTTTATTGTATATAATATCTATATTTACATCTATACAAGATATGTCTTCACAGGGTGGCTCACTGCACTTCTGCAAGCTCTAACATATCCTCATGGTCTTTGTGGGCACCAGGAAAGTCTATGATGCAGGTAAACTCTCATATAATGTAAAAAAATAAAGAAACTTGAATACCCATCTACACCCCAACACACAACACACACATACACACACTCTCAATCTCTCTCTCTCTCTCTCTCTCTCTCTCTCTCTCTCTCTCTCTCTCTCTCTGTTTTAACTTCTAACTGCTTCACATTCATGAGAAAATACAATTAAGGGAATGTGAAATGTGAAGGAATTTCATAATGAATAGAGGTCACAATTATCTCTAGTAGGTGACAATATCTTCATACCTTTTTAGATTTCTTTTGCCCTACGTCGGTCATAGAAAGAATTCATGAGCTGTATTTGCTCTAAAGTGACTGAATGAGTGAGTGGCAAGGTGACTTGCCACATGAACAGTTAGAGTGTGTGGCTGCTTTTTGTAGTCTTGAAAAAACTCCATGGGAGTCCTTGCCCTATAATTACTGTTTCATTGGGCCCTCAAAATAATGAAAGGGAGAGATGACAAACAGGAAATGATTCTGTTTAACAGATGGTGTTGGTATCTTAGAGTAACAAGAAGTGTGGATGGAGGTAGTAGTTAATTACTGGTTGCTCCAGTCCATGGCAGTGCCAATGGCCACCCAACACCGCCACTTAACCTCATTCGTCTTATGCATCTCCTTTTCTGTCTATTTCCTTTTTGTCATTCCTTTTCCTTCATCTTCCTGGCCTTCAGTCTATGCTGTATAGGACCCTCCACTTCCACACATGCCCCATCAGACCCCTATCCTCCTGCTTAGCTGGGCATACGGAATACTAAGATGTGCATTACTCTGTTCTCACCCTTGTGACCATGGGACTAAGGAGGCATTTTACTTCACACATTTCATTCTACCTTCTAGATTCCTGTGGAAGAGAACATTTTGTTAGTTGGCCTGTCTCCTGCTTTCTGGTAAATATTTTGACTGGATAAAAACAACCTGGCTTTAGATGATGTCACATATATTTGCAAATATATGTCACTATATTTGCAAATATTCAGTTGGTAAGTGGTATAAATGCTGACTACTTGGGCTTTGCTCCAACAATCAGACTTTGTTTACACACCCTTCATAGACAATTTCATTTGTGGTTCTAGGTTGTTATATTATATTGCGTATCAGAGACAAATATTGTGTGTTTTATTTTATTTGTTGTTATAGAGTTTATATAGATGTGTAAAGAAGTATTCCTATATTGGACATAAAAGCAGAACTGTGACTTGGGCTAAAAAAGAAGACTAGAAGGAGGGAGGAGAAATGGGAAGACTCATGGGATGAGCAAAGGAAATGTGCAGGGTGTACTTAAAGCAGCCATATTTACGAAGTCCAGCCCTATGCACAATGAATATGTGCCAGTTAAAAATCACATTGGGCATATTTTATAGGAAAACTAATACTTTTTTCTGAGAATTTGGATTTTTATATTGTTAATCACTAGCAAGTGTGGGCCCAGTCTCAAACCTCCTTGGTTTGTCTTTCAAACCTGATACTCGTTTAAAAGGTACCTAATATTTACAAGTGAGAATTATCAGGGTCACATCATGGTAGATCACAAACAACTGTTATTTTGCAACTTAAGTCTCTAGCAACTGAAGGCATTTCTTAGAGACATGTGCAAAAATAAAAATTGCAGTTAAACTTGTGAGTTGACATAGACCTTAGACAAAATGAAATAAGAAACTATTTTCCAAAGAATTATGCTGTCTTGTCCTGATAGCTACCATGTGTCCTACTTTCAAAGCATCCTAGCAACTACTTCAATTATTTTCTTAGCCCAATAAAGACTTTCCTCTTCTCTAAACTTTTAAACAGGTGGGCCTAAGAAAGAGGTGTAAAGCAGGAGCAATTGTAAAGATATTCTAATCCAACAGAACATTCTATCATTACATATTGGGGGTAAATCTTTCTAGTTCAGTTCTCTTAGAAAATTTTCACAATAATGGATTAGAGCCATTTTTGGTGATATCATTTAGGAACCAAATGGCCTAAGTGTTTGGACCTCAAGACTTATGCCCAATCAGTTTAGTAATTTTAAGAACTGTGTCAGATAAAATATTCAAGCAACTATACCAAGCATCACTTTCCCAAGAATCTTTTAAGGTTGTCTATATAGAAGCCTTACCTGTCTTGGAAGCTGAGAGCATCTTGGGGGCATTGGCTTTTACTGCTGCAGCAGCCCGGTTACAGTTCAGAGTTGATGGCAAGGGTGAGGTAAGACAGGAAATAGAGGGAGGCTTGGGAAGCCTCGGGGATAGCACATGAAATAAACCAGCAGTGAAGGAAGAAAGTGAAAAACAATCCACGTGCTGCAACATACAGAAATCTCCAGAAGTAGGATGTGCCCAGCAAAAGCAAAGACAGATATTAGATCACAAACCCAGTACAAAAAACTGAGGTGCCTATTCACATATCAAAGTGGAGTCTGCACACCAGGTTTTCCCAAAATTCCTCAATGCCTACTATTA
The DNA here is from genome assembly GCF_982192425.1 of Myodes glareolus. Lineage (NCBI taxonomy): Eukaryota > Metazoa > Chordata > Mammalia > Rodentia > Cricetidae > Myodes > Myodes glareolus. The sequence goes on from NC_142046.1 coordinate 22,863,059, forward strand.
TAGGGTCTTCCTGCCTAGCATACCTTGACCCCCACCCTGAACTCTACACCCCAGGGACTGGGGTGTCCTTCTCCCAGCTGCTCTTCTCTATATGATCTCAGCCATTTTGGCTACTGGTCCTTTTGGTTTTTTGGTGTCCTGGACTCTTATCTCCTGGCCTTCCCCTCTTTTTTTCCACCTCTCCTCTTGTGGCCTGATTCTGTTTGTAAACTGTGTTGACTTTGAACTCTTCTAGATGCCTTTCTTTGCTTGTGCTATTCTTTATATGTATAATGAAAACCTTAGCCTCTTTGAGCAGTTGTGTCTTCCTTCCTTCCTTTCTTCCTTCCTTCCTTCCTTCCTTCCTTCCTTTTTCTTTCTTCCTTCCTTCCTTCTTTTTTTTCTTTCCTTTTTTTCATTTAGTAGGTAAATTATCCATGATAGACTCATACAATTTGTGGGCCTAGGATCATTGAACCTTTGACCTTTCTCTGGTTCTGGCTTTCCTACACATTTAGAAGTGCCTTTCTTCCACCACAAAAGATCTTGCCTCTTTTACCATTTGTTTTTGGTCTGAGTCCAAATCCGTGTTTAGGGATGCACGAGCCAGCAAGCACCTCCCATACTTGAATCTCCAACTACAACTCTTGTTATAGTTGCAGTATTGATTGGATTTTGGAAAGAATAGGCATATTGGCTATATTTAGACAAATTTGTAAAATTTATTCATAAATGTCAGTGTTGAGCTAAACAATTTGATTCCTGTTGATTTTACCATCAATTGTAATGATATAGCCTATAAATTTAAGATTTTCACTTATTAATTTGGTAAACAATAAGTTAATTCACTAACCTAATGCTTATTGAGAGTTTAACAGTTTCAAGGCATAATTTCTTTCTTGGTAAATCAAAATATTTAACGTATTTAACTAATAAATAAAAATAAAAACAGCCAAAGTAACACATTGTTATATTAGCACAAATGTCCTATATTTTATATTATTTTAATCCAATTTCCTTATTTTATAGGTTCATAATCTATGGGTTAAATTATTTTCCCAAAAAGCCTTGTTCTTTTTGCTTTAACCAAACATTTGAAACATGCATATCCCTGATCTGTTTCTGACACAATTTTTCTTATTTCATATTGGTGCTAAACCCATGCTGATCCTTGAGACAGCTTTCCAGTAAGGTTTTAAACCCCAGACTCCAACTGAGACTCCTTATATGAGGCCTCCCTGAATTCTTAACATAATTTGCATGTATACTCATGCACACATACACAAAAATAAAGCAAAACACTAAAAGGAAAATGAAGAGTTGACCTATTTGACCATTTATTCAGTTTTTTAATGATTTCTATTCCTGTAGCATGAGGGCCAGCTTATTGGGGTATCTATCCCACCCAGTACCCCACAGCCAGCAAGTCCCCAAGAAAAATCAATCACACAGAGATCTCTATAAGTTATAAAGCTGATTAGCCTATTAGGTCAGGCTTCTTATTAGTCCTTGTAACTTATATTAAACCATTATCATTTTCTATGTTAACCGCATGACTCAGTACCTTTCTCAGCATGGCAGCTTACATCTTTCCTCTTCAGTGGTCTGGGTAGAACTGGAGAGGGAGCTTCCTGCTTGCTAGAATACTCCCAGTCTCTTTGCTCCACCCCTACTTCTTGTCTGGCTTTCCCGCCTATACTGCCAGCCTGGCCAGTCAACGTTTTATTAAAATATGATTGACAGAATACAGATAATTCTCCCACACCATTTCCCTCTCTTTTTTTTAAAACAAAGGAAAATACCAATAGTCCATTTGTTGGGAATGTGGGCGGAGTATTTCAGGCTACTTTCTGCTGGTAGGAGGCACTGATAATCTTATGGGGACCTAAAGAAAATTTAGAGTTATAATCAAGTCCTTACTGAAGTATCCCATGAGTCTTGATCATCTCAGGCAGCAGTCTTGAATCAGTTCTGGATGTAGAACTCAGACATCCGGACCATCTGTTCCTATTGGAGATTTCTCAGGTGGTCGTCCTTTGTCAAACTGGATTTTTCTTAACTCAGAATGAATCCACAGCCTCTCATTTTCTGTGAAAACAAAAGCAAAATCTCTTCTCCAAAGTACCATACCTTTTGACTTCAGTTTTGAAGCCAAGGTATTTTCAAAATACCTATTTTGGGTTAGTTCAGCAGCATTTATAAACAAAAGTTTTTTAGCAGCTGTTGCTCCTTCCTCAGCATTCAAACAATTCAAAGAGAGCATAATAGCATACAGTAGCATCAAGATTCTCTGTGTATTTTCCATCTTTATGTGGCTTTATTTTAACCTCTATTTCTTTTATTTTTTCTTTTTAACTTTTGGCTTTTTGAGACAGGTTCTCTGTATATATCTTTGTCCTGGAATAACTCTGTAGACCAGGCTGTCCTTGAACTCACAGAGATCCCTCTGTCTCTGCCTCCCCAGTGCTGGGCTCAAAGGTGTATGCTACCACACCTTGAACTCAGAGATCTGTCTGTCTCTGCCTCCCAGGCATTGGGTTTAAAGATGTGTGCTACCACACTTTAAAGTCACAGAGGTCAATCTACCACTGCCCCTTGAAGTCACAGAGGTCAACATACCTCTGTCTCCCAGGCATTGGGATAAAAGGTGTATACCACCACACCCTATTTCTCCCTTTCTTTCTTTTTTATTTTTAATGACATTAACATTTAGCCTGAATATATTTTTAACACACTGTAAACCATTTAGAGGTTTTCTTCCTCTTTGAATCTCTCTTTACTGTATATCTCTCTTTTTCTGATCACACAAGTCTTCAATGGGTAGGACTAAAGCTGTAGCTTTGACAATTAGATCCAGCCCATTCCTTAGCTTTTCAGCCTCATGACTGAGATACCAGCCAGAGCTGTGTTCACTGCAACAACTCTATGGTGTTTCAAGGTCCTTGCCAACAAGCAAGCTGCAGCATTCTGCTCACAGACCGCACTCAGTCGAACTGCCTGCCTGAAAGAGAGTTTGCCCTGGCAGGACGGCCGGCATTTTAAAACTGCAGCTTTTTTCCTGCTATGGCTGAAAACCGAAAAGCATGCATTCAGCTTTTCACCAACATCGTTTAAGTGTTTCATGGCAGGACCTCTTAAAAGAGCTGCAGGATTTTGCAGCTAAAGCTGAGTCAGGAAGCCTCTCTTAGATGAGAGCGCTTGCTTGCCTCTAGCAAACAGAGCAGACCCGAGAAATTGCTGGTACAAAGAAACCATGTATAATGCTGTTATTTTGTTCTAGAATTACTTTCCAAGCTGTCTCAGGCTTTATGTGGATGCAGTTTTCCACACGTTGGCACCATATGTAGCATGAGGACCGGCTAGTTGGGGTATCTATCCCACCCAGTACCCCACAGCCAGCAAGTCCCCAAGAAAAAAATCAATCATACAGAGATTTCTATAAGTTATAAAGCTGATTGGCCCATTAGGTCAGGTTTCTTATTAGTCCTTGTAACTTATATTAATTCATTATCAATATCTATATGTAACATGAGGGACGGCTTGTTGTAGTATCTGTTCCCGCCCCCGCCTGGTACCCCACAACTGGCAAGTTCCAGAGAAAATCAATCACACAGAGATCTCTATAAGTTACAAAGCTGATTGGCCCATTAGGTCAGGCTACTTATTAGCTCTTATAACTTATGTTACCCCATTATCCTTATCTATGTTAGCCACACGGCTCAGTACCTTTCTCAGCTGGGCAGGTTACATTCTGTCTCTTCGGTGGTCTACACAGGAATGGCGGAGGGAGCTTCTTGCTTTCCAGAATACTCCCAGTCTCTTTGCTCCACCCCTACTTCCTGTCTGGCTTTCCTGCCCATACTGCCTGCCTGGCCAATCAGCATTTTATTAAAATATGATTGACAGAATACAGATAATTCTCCCACACCATATTCCAATAAGGATGTTTGTGCTTAGTTTAAATCAGTATATTTACTATTTATTCTATCCTAAAGAAATGATTGATTTTCACTGAAATCCAAAGATCTTCTATAAGTATTTCAACTATAAGTATATCTTCTATAAGTATAACAACTAGATCTTACATACTGTTGATCGTAGAAGAGGGTATTTAGCATTCTACATCAGTCTTAACATAACTATATCAGTATTTCTCTACAAATTTGTCTTATATTGTAAAGTTTCAAAACCATATAAAGATTCTGAAAATTACCTCAAATCGCATTCCTTAAAATAATTGAGACACATTAACTGCAGTATTTCAAAGAAAATCTTTCTTCTTTTGAAATAAACTTACAAGATAATTAATTGTTAAATTATGATTTCTTTTGAGGGTATTTTAGAACAAGCTTCAAAATACAGCATACTGTTCTGCAATAGAATTAGTAGCTAATGGAATCTTTTTTGCTCAAAATTACTTAATCAATGTAGGATGTGACTACTGCCAGGAAATGAATGAATTCCAGAGTAGTTCTTATGTTTCTCCTTCCAAAAATTTGTGTATAATTCTAAAAACATATTGGAGATCAAAAAAGCTTTTTTTTTTTTGGTCTTAGTCAACAAGTAGCCTGAATCTTAACAAGGGTGCATAATGAAACCACTAGATGTTGAAGCAGAAATTGATTAGGCACCAAAAAATAAAGCTCTTAGAAATGCAGTTAAGTAAATATCCATAGTATATATTAATGGACAAGTAGAAAAATCTGATTTTGGGGTCCACATCATAGTCAGCCACCAGCCTGCTCCTCATTAAATAGATAAGCATGCCTCCAAGCTTAAATGTCAAAGTTTCATCAACATCCAATACTCTCAACTCAGTACCAGAATTCATTTATATTTCTAAGGGCTCATTATTTTTATAGTGATATATCTACTCATTTTCTAAGCTCTGTACGCAAAAACGTAAGCTTTCTTATCTGAAATTCCTCAAAGAAGAGGGAGGGACACTGTGTCATTCTGATGAGAAACAGTGGGTGTCTTCTTGCATTCTTACATGACAAAGAATGTGAACACATTCATCTTCTGTCACTTTATGGCTTTAGAGAATTATTCCTTTGTTTCCTGAGGCATCATTACTTATGTAAAAAGGGATGTAATTTGAGGAATTTAACATAAATATTGGCCAGGCTTTTGCTGCCGGCATTTAGTGTCCTTTTTTGTTCAGACATTCTTTTTGATGCTGTCAATATTTACAATGGAACATCACAAGCATAATTTCAGTTTTGGAAATCATTTTCATGTAAATGTCATTCCCCTGTGTCGCTTGCTGGTGCTTGAAGGCCTGAAAAGCCCCCTCCTTGCCTATTATTCTGAATTCCTCTGAAGTTTAATATCTGTGCTTTCAACCACACACACAGTCACTTGGAAAAGTGAGGAGAAGAATGATCTAGTTTTCCAATTGGTCTCAGAAAATCTCTTCTTTGAGACTGCTTTTAAATGCCAGACATTACCATATTTGTGAGATTACTAACATAGATTGAGTTTTCCACTGCTGACCTTGTAATGTCATACAAAGTTCAAGACTGTTTAAGCTTATGAGACTTTATTCTTTTACTTAATCATTTCATTCCATTCTATATATGTGGCCCAGTCCTAGCTCTTTCTACTTATTCTGAGACATGTGACTTAGGCCACTTTCTCCTCCCTTCTTTGCCTTTTTGGTTCCTCTCTGATTTAAGTTTTCTTTCTTGAAAATCACCTTTAATAATATCCATTCTTAAATAGCTAGCTCTCTGCTTTATTTTCTTCTGTATGAAACTTTTCTATAAGACTAAATAATATTGACCTCTGATACAATACATGTACATAGCTACTTTTCAATAAATATGAAATCCCAGATCCTACTATCTCTAAAGTAAAGGTTGCTTTAGAACATAAAACACTTGAATAGGGTGCCAAGTTTAAAGGAATCCTTCAAAGAATAGATAAAACAAGAAAAACAAGTAGCAAAAGGTTTTATTTAGGAGAGAAAAGAAAGAAAGAAAAAGGAAGAAAGGGAGGAAGTAAGGAAGGAAGAAAGAAAGAAAGAAAGAAAGAAAGAAAGAAAGAAAGAAAGAAAGAAAGAAAGGAAAGAAGGAAGGAAGGAAGAAGAAGAGGCTTATATCTTGCATGTGAACAGGGGTCTCAAGAAACATGACTCTTGATATGTTAGCTCTTTTTTAGTGTTTTTCATCAGTTTATATAGGAGTAGAAGTGCAGGAACTGGATAGATCTTACCCTCATTCTCGATTGCCACTGACTCTTGTTATGTAGGTTAGGATGTTTTACAAGCAGAATTTACAGGTAGGGGTGCTCATTTAGGAAGAAATACAGGACTGTATTTCCTTTCTGGCATTTCTGGCTCAGTAACCAAGACATGCTGGAAGTGCAGCTTTGGGAGTTTCTCACATGAACTGCTCAAGATTTACCTCCTGTTGTCCTCATGGGCAAGTGCTATGGGCCACTTATTAACCGCAGTTGCAATCTTGTAGCATGGGACCTCCTTGTACCTTTGTGTCAAAACTCAAAACTTTCAGATATATACTACTAAATAGAGAATTTGATCCATGTTATTAGTTCTGCATTTTTGGTGGCTCTTGCAGTTCCCCCTCCTCAAATTTGCCAGCCATCCAAATTTCGGCCTAAATGCTCAGATTTTGATCATAACTGGGCACAAACTCAGCTTGTAGAGCACAAATAAATCAGCCATCATCTAAGACCTATAAGATCTCCCTGCTTTAGTTTGGGGGTGCAACTTCATTGTCCTTCATATCTGGCACTGGAGAAACCTTATCTGCAGTATCTGTAACAAAAAAAGCTAAGTTAAACTCATAACATGAGATTGGTATGGTATTGAAATTCTGTACATAATTAATCTTAAAGGAACCATGTGAAGTGACACCACTTTGTAATATAAACAACATGTAGCTTGTCACCACCTTAGTTTTTGTCCTGCTACAGGCCACAGGAGTATACAGCAGGTGACAACTAGTGTTCAACAGGAAGACCTACCAGAGGAGAGATTCTGTGATGACGAACCCCACTTGAAATGTCTGTGAGTTCACTAGCTGGAGATAACTGTTTGTCTCCGTCTGTAATTTCTCTCATGAGTCACTTCATTTTTTCCCTAAGAATAACATTTGATGTTTTCCCACTGCTTGTGTGTTCATCTTGTAAAAATATTCCATGTACTGGGCACACATATATCTGTGGATGGTTAGGGAGATGCCTTCTCATTCATCTATACAATTTTATATAAAGAAAATATACTAGGACCTGCTTCAAAACTATTGTTCCCTGAGGACTGTAAACATTTAAAGCCTGCCTTGTTTCTTTTGCTCAGACTAAAAATAACAATTTCTTCTCAGTCTAAGATTAACTGCACACAATTAGCCCATTGTTACTTCAGGGCAAGTTCAAACCAGACTAAAGACTTTTTAGTAAATGGATCATACAAAGTTTAAAACCTTACAGATACGCACAAGGTCAGAGTAGCAGGTGCCTAACCGAGGCTGCTACACAAAACACCCTAAGAAAAGCATGCCAGTTCTTCACTTGCCATGTCTAGCTGACACAAGACCTATGTCTCAACGTTTGTCACTGGACTCTGTGCCACTGAGCACTGATCACAGTCTTACTACTAAAAACTTGAAACCTTGTGGAGCCATGATCAATGGCCTGGCTCCTTATCATCTACCCTAGGAATGTGCTTTTGACCAATAAAGGATAAGTCTTATAATTTTTTTATTGCTGCAAAGCTCCTGTAAAAGGAGAGCTTCTAGTCTGGGGGAGAAAAAGCTAGGAGGAATTAGAATGAGGACAGGAGAATTAGAATAGAAACAGAACAACAAAAAGGCATGCATTTTCCGTCAGATTAAGAGATATCCTAGGTTCCCTTTGGCTACTCTGTGACTTCTGTCTTGAACCCTGGAAGACAATCTTGTGGAGCTGTCCTCCCAAGCTGTTGATACTGTCTGCCATCAGGATGGAGGCAGCCCACATGGCTAGTAGCCATCTTTGCTAAGCCTGGAGAGGGTGAATTCCATGTGACTTCATTGTAAACCAAAGAGCCAGCAACAGGTTTCCAAAATATTTTTTAATTAGCATGAATTCTTACATAGTAATTCCTGTCCTGAAAACAAAATCATAAATATGAAAGCACAAAGCTTATGAATGATAGTATTTAAAAACAATGCTTGTTTAACATAGGGCATTTTTAAAGCTGCAGCTCCATGTATTCATGTGTGAGAACACACCTTATGCTGACATTGAAACTTGGTAATATCAAAGTTCTCAGGTGGCATTATTCTAAAAGATCATAGAGAACAGCTGAGACTGAGCACTGTCTGGCAGAGCTAGAATTCCTACATGGAGCCCAGTTTCAATGGATGATAGCCACCAGAAACCCCAGATGTAACGAAAGGGGTCTGGCAGTGCCCGAGAAGACAGGCTGTATATCCTTCTGAGGGCAGGGACATAGAGGTGACCTGAGCGACTTGGAGAAATTCAGAGGATTATGAATGAATTCCAGATATTGAGCCTTGAGTTGTTCGCACTGTTGGAATTTGATTTTTGCCTTGTTAATGGTTGTTTTCTGTTTTTTTCCTCTTGAAAAAAGGGGGGGTTACTTTATAGAGGATATTTTATTATTAATATTGCACGAGTCCACAGTTGAGAGACTTTATACTTCTTTTAAATGAAATGTTAGAAATGAGGTCTGCCAAGAATGGTTTGATCACAGATACAATAGTCACAAAAAATGGTTCCTTTTTTTCCTCATTTAGCTCACCAATTGGGGTCACTTTACCAAATGTTTTTGTATTGTTTTTATGATGGGTTGGTAATTCTCCTCTCTTCTCTGCAGTATTTTCAAGTCTTTCAGTTATATCTTTATTGAGAGTGTACTTGTGAATGCAATCGCACCATCATGTCAAGGTGTACATGTGGAGGTGAGAACACAGCACTGTGGAAATGATATACTCCGTCTACTTTTGGATGAGTTCTGCAGATTGAGCTCATATCACTGGACTTTTGCAGCAAGTGACTTTTACACATCAAGCCATCTTTCTGGCCCCTTAATGATTATATTGAAATTAACAGTAGGTTCATGATTTTCATATTTCTCAAACTGGATTTTAGGAACACTTTTACTCTAAAAAAATGTGAAGGGCTTGTACAAATATCCGTTTTCTTCCTTTCTACCTTTCTTTCTCTCATGGTTTGGATTCTGAATGTCCTATCTACTGAATCCATGTGCTTAGGGTTGGCCCAAGTTATTGAGAATTATAGGGCTGTTAAAAGATGTTTCTGTACGCTTGAAGGAATATTAATCCTTTGACACACTCCTCCTTGTCCTGAATTCCTTGACAGCAGGAAGTGAGTAGATCTCTTCTCCCACATTTCTGTGATTATACACTGTAACAATAAACACAAAACAACAACACCACATGAGCATAAACTGAAGTCTCTAAAACCAAGAACTATGCAAACTTCCTCTTAAGTTGATTATATCAAGTACTTGTTACAGATTCATAAATTTGAGCAATACATTTTCTATGAATGTGTGTTGTTTCTCTAGACTGTTACTGTATGAGAAACTAATAATAATGATAAACTAAGCATTACATCACAAAATAACAGGCTTATTTGTTATTAAAATGCCAAGATCTGAGTAACTGTACATGGTTATCTGTCACTTTTTCTTTGAAGTTGAAATGATTTTAGATAAAATAACAGTTCACAAATCAATCACATGAGTACTTTGACTTAAGGCAAACATTGTACTTTGACAGAAGCATAAAGACTGGATATGTATTCATCATATCATCACACAAAATCGTAAAATGTTTCTCTCAGGACAAGGATCTAATAAAATTAGTTGTTACTGGAAATTCTTTATGTATCTAGCATTTTTTTTATTTGCTCTTGTCTGTAGCTGTCTGTCAGTGAAAACTACTGACAATTCTTTCTCAGACTGAAACAGATTCAACCAATTTCACTTTTGTACCATCACTGCATAGTCAAGAGGATGGAGAAAGGTTAACTTCTTAGTGTTATTGAAAAAATAATTTTGAGCCGCCTTGAAAGGCAATCTAGAACCCTTGGAATTCCATGGACCAGATTTAGGTCTCAAGCTTTAAAGCCCACTTGATATCACAAATTCTTTTGTTTAAAAGTAGTGGTCTGTCATGGAACTGCAGAGATGGCTCAATGGTTAAGAGCAATGGCTGCTTCTCCAGATAAACACATTTCCCTGCAGAAGCAGGGTGTCTTACAACTGGCTGTAACTCCAATTTCAGGAGATCTGCTGCCCTCTTCTGGTCTCCAGAGGTACCACATGTACATGATACACAGACTATGATGTAGGTAAAACACACACACATAAAACTATAAGTAAATAAATCTTTAAAAAAGTCAGTGACTGCTTTCAGCTGGATATTCATGTTCTAGTGTAAATTATTTATGATATATAAATTGTTTCACACTAAGTGTTTTGAAAACTAAAAAGACAACTCTAGCTTTAGTAGCTAAGAAAAAATGTCCTTGAATCAGACGTATCCTAGAATAATTTCGATTTAGGTGGTGCCAATGTCTGTGGTCATACTTCTAAGTTTGCCTTCATACACCATGCTCTTTTCAGTTCTTATAGTAGATTCATGTAGAATCCTTGTGCATTACCTTAAGTGACAGGGATTTATTTATGCTGCAGGATGTAGTACATGTCATGGCAACCAGCATTCAAAGTGGGATGGAGAGGAACAGTAACTCTTCTGCTTAACTTGCAGGTTGGCTTCTTCACAGCACTGCATTAACCCATCTGTCATTATACCTTTCTCTAAGGATCAACTGCAAGACTGGTCTTCTTGTTCACTATTGTTTGCACTAGAGACCTATTTGCTGAGAAAATGCCTATGTTTGTATTTTACGTATCTATAGACATGATTACAAATATTCCTATTTCTCAGAGCTGTTGCCTCAGTTCCTACAGATAGGAATAAAGATGACAGGAGCTTAATCAGCTCTTACAGTAATAAAAGAGTGTGTTATGCTATCTTTCAAGCTTTCATTTCTCTGAGATTTTAAATTGGGCTTTGTCTTACTGTTTTACAGATACAAAAGAGCAGGTGGTAGCTACAGGCTGGGCTGTCTTAACTACTCTGCTCTTACAGAAAGCAGAATCCGATGCTTGTCTATACACACACCAATTTTAAGAAATCTACAAAACAACAATATTACTGAGAACCACTATCTTATCTTTCAGAAAAGAAGGAACATGTATCTTTTCCTCTAAACTCAATGATTAGTGCTTTGGTATAACATCAACCTTAGTTACTCTTTCATTATTGATTTATGTGAGACAGGCATTCTCTATTATTTCTAGAGTCCAAATGGACTTTATGCTCATTGTTTCCATTTTATGCCAATCAACAACAATCCAGTCAATCAACAAAACAAACAAACAAAATCCTCCCAAACAGCAATAAATTGTCTGAATCATGTAATGCATAATTAAGCTGATTTGTAAGCTACACATACTTTATTGCTTTCCTGATCTAGGAATTAAAATTTTATGAATTATTCTTAATTTAAGAACTGGAAATTTTTATCTAAGATGATGCCATCTAAAAATACAGTGGATTTTAGCTCAGTTGCAGAGAGCAGAGAATTATAATATATATAGTCTATTACACAATATGCAATAATGCAATATTTAACCCTTAATACACAGGCAACTAATACATTTAGTAAGGTTTTGCTTATTCAAGTCAAAACAAGTAAACCTTGATGTTATAGTGAAACTTCTGCCCCAGACTCTGAAGCAGTGTGTGTGTGTGTGTGTGTGTGTGTGTGTGTGTGTGTGTGTGTGTGTGAGATGGGGAGGGATGGACTTTTTTAGAGTGGACCAAGCAAAAGATAAATCTGCCTCCTAAGAACTCCACAATGCCATATATCTTTGTTTAAAATTAAGATATTTTGAAACAGAGGTTTTCTTTCTGGATATATACAAATTTAATTTTTAACTATTAAAGAGAGGACCTCTCCTGTTCAGTAGATCTCCATTGTCTATTGACACAAATTTTCAACTCCATTCTAAAACAAGACTGTAGACATATTTAACAAGGTGATGTAATTTAGAGTCTAGATGACTAGCCATTATATCTTAAAGACCCTAGCTTTAGACTTGCTTTGTATATATATTCACGAGTGTATCAGGGTGTGTTAAATTTATATGAAGATCTGTTCTTTCTTAGAATTTTCCAGTGCCACCTTAGAAGTTACTCTATATATCATGATTACATTCCAGTTTGCTGTTCCTGAGGTGTAATGCTACTCCCGTTTCAATTGCATGGTTTTATTTAACCTATACAGTATTTATATAAATTCTGATTTTTAAGGCTTTCCATAGATATTTTGAGTTGGTAGTTTAAAGGTATAATGCAAAAGTCTTTATTTTTATGCAAAACTAATCCTAATAAATCCGATGGAAGTGGTTCATGCACTACAATTAAAGAGATGCTCCTATTGATTGCAATTATATGAAGAGATGGCTGATGAAGAGGAGTCATTTCTACATACAAAACTGGGAGCTTTAGTCGTGAGGTGAGTTCTAGGCAAGGAATTCTTGAGCTTGGACTGAAGAAAACCAAATCATTGTTAAGAATGGCTACCATGACAAGATCACTGACATATCTGTTACAGATACTTTCTTGCCTGTTGGTTCAGATTTTATGCTCTCCTGCCCTAGTGAATGAGGTTCTGCATTTCAGAGGAGATTTACACCTTTGATGGCAACATTCAAACTACTCATTTTTTTTTTTTTTCCGAATCCCCTTGGTGGCATTAGAGTGCACCTTACCCTGGCTTTTATTAATTAAGCACACTTAGCAAGAAAGTGAGAGTGGTTCCCAGGTATTGTATCTTGGATTGAAAACATTGACAGCTTTCTTGGCAATGTGAGAAGGCTCAAGATTTGAATTTGTCACCTTCCTTACATGTGCCTCAAATTGCATATCAATTTTTATCTTGCCTTAATCTCCTCCTTTATCTATTTATTCTCTGATCTCAAACTGTAAAAGTACCTTGAGAATGAAGAAGACTTTTCAAAGTGCTTTTACATTTCTTCCAGTTTTTAAAATGAGTTGAAAAAGCTCCTCAGATGTATCTTACAAAGTAAAGAATAATTCCAAAAGTATAAAAGAAGATGTGTTTTCTCCTGTGGTATAAAGCCCAGTTTGTAACTAGTAAGATAGATCACAGAATTTAACTGGGAAATAAGAAATATGTGAAAATGTGCCTTTCTTCCCTGTCGCATAATACGTTTAGACAGAGTTCTGTTGTACAATTATTTATTGGAAGGGTTTTGAGCTTCCATTCACTTTCCATTTATTGTTTACTCTATAACTGGCCTAATTACTCCTGATGGTCATAATCATTCTTAAGGTACAGTAAGAAGTTTTTAGGTAGAAATCATTTTCTATATTGTGATTTAGCTTCTTTCCGTAAGTTGTTGGAATGTCTTTATTGTCAGTGTTGTATCAATGATAGTGATATTTTATTACAGAAATTAGCACATATATTTGTTCACTGAATATCACAGCCTATAACATTAGGAAACAACAACCCACAGTATAATCAACAATATTAGCAAAGAATATCTCCCCAGAGTTCCTTCCCTGAATCTTGGATGTGTTATGCCAAAATCCGTGGGTCCCCACAAAAGCCAACAAAGGAGACCCATATGTAAAAGCAAAGAGCCTTTATTTTAATCAAGTTTGCAAACTCGGTCTCTCTGCATGTCCAACGTATTGGAATATCCAGAGAGCCCTGAGCTCAATTAGAATAGGGTTTTTATAGTAGTAAAGGTGGGGATGAGAGGTCTCTGAGGTTCAGAACCCCTGATTGGGTGAGATTTGTCTAGAGGTATCCTAGTAAAGTGCTGGCAGGTGTTTCTATCTACAGTGTTGGAATTCCAGGAATTTCCTTTGAATGGTCTGCTCTTGGGTGGGGGTAATCTCAGCCTGCCAGGCAATGTCTCAGGGTAAAGTATTGAGACTCTATTTAAATTTATCCATGGCCAGAGTTCCAGTTGATAATGGTTGGAGGAAGTAAAGAACTTCCTTTCTGCCCAGACTTAGATTATCATGGCTGACCCTAACAGATGAATGATTTCAATACAGGCAGAATTGAGTCCCTGGGATTCAAGGAACGAGTTCCATTAGCTCCCCATTATTAACATATAATAACTGAAGATGATTTGAAAAAGGTGGAAGAAAAGAGGCACTTTTATATTTTTTCCTTTGCTAATATGAGACTTTAGTATTAATCAGAATCAAAAAAAATTTCAGTAAAAATCATGTCCTCAATGAGCCTTTCATAACTGCAAGACCTTGAATGTATGTCCTGTCTATTAGTTTGCCTTACATGTAATATTGTCCATTTAGATCTTTCCTTATTTCTATTAATACTAAGAAACGACACATTTTGTGGCTGTAAATTAAAATGTCTTTTTAGGGCGATAAAGTGAAACCACCAGTCTGAGGATGTAGTTTGATCAAATCCATAGTTTTGGCAATATCTCCAACTGCATTTCAGTTCTAGAATATCTATCCAGCATGAAAAACTCTAGAGAATTTGACATCAGTAATTGTTCCTCGAGTTGCTTCTGATAAAATAATAGGATTATGTATTAGCAGTGAAATGAGGTATCATTTACCTGCCAGGCTCACCTTACATTCAACCTAGAGTCTCATCTGAATGTAAATGAGTACACACAGGTTTTTTGATGAGTTTTTTTTCCTTGAGGTTGTTTCCAGAGAATAAAAATCTTGTTAGAATTATTCTGGACCTTGATTCAAAGTGTGAAAGGCTAAAAATATTGCCAGCATACTAATAAGTCATACAATATAAAAGCAGAAAAATAAATTACATGCATCTTATATAGATGCCCTGTGAGCAGAAAGACATTTGAAAAGCCTTTGTATCATCAGTAAAAATCCCAGGATGATAAGAACTAGGCTTATTTTCTGGAAAATAGTTAAAATTCCATTTTGTCATTACTTTTGATATTGAAAAGTAGTAGTAAATGGGAATATGCAGTTCTGGAAAATGATTGAATTGTTTGTTCCATCTCATTCACACCTCAAGACTGCAAAGGTCTTTGTCTGGATACTTCTATTCAAGTACTAAAGCTTCTACATATCCTTCTCATTTTGTCTACAAGGAAACTGAATTCTAGGACCTGGGATTTCTATCTAGGTCATTTCATTTACCTGAGACAAAGTTAAAATAGAATTGGCACCTATCAAATCTCTGTTCTGGGACTGCTAAAGACTGTGAGTTGGAATAGATTTTTCAGAGACAGAGAAATTTAAGATAAAGGTGATTGAAAGTGTGGAGGATTCAGATGTCTGCTGATCTTTTTATTGAAATTGCTGTTCTTTGTAACTTTTTCCTTCCTGACAATACGTAAGTTCCCCTTCTGTTGTGTAATGAGTAGTTTTAATTCAACTTGACACAAACTAGAACAGTCTGAGAGAAGGGAACATCAATGGGGAAATGTCTCCATAAGCTGTAGGCAAGTCTGCAGGAAATTTTCTTAATTAGTGATTCAGTCGATTTGGGTGGTGTCATTTTTTGATGGTTGTCTTGCATGCCATAAGAAAGCAGACTGAGCAATCCATTGAGAACAAGTCTGTAAGCCATCATGGCCTCTGCATTTGGTCCTGCCTCCAAGCCCCTTCCTTGTTTGAGTGCCTGCCTTAATTTTTCTCAATGGTAGATGTGGAAGATGTATGGTGAAATAAACCCTTTCCTCCTGAAGTTTCTTTTGTCATGGTATTTTATCACAGCAATAGAAACCTTCACTAAGACAGAAATTGGTACCAGGTTTAGGAGTATTGCTGTGACAAATTGGATAATGTTTTGTTGACGGACATAATTCTCTGACCTTTGGTCAGGGTGAAGTGGATCTACTCATATGGATCATCTTAATGTCCAAAGTACCAAGTAACCATACCCCAGGTCACTGTGTATAACCACAATTGTTAATAACTTTGAATAAACTAAAACTCTCTGACCTTCAGACAGGTAGGAATAGGCTCACTTTTTTAGGCCTCCAGGGTGTTGTTAATCTTTCCAAAACAATTACTGCAAGCTTTTGGACAGGATTATATTTCTGCCTGTAATTTGTCAATTTCATCATTATTAAAAGGTAATATAATTTCTGGTGGGTGTTGTAAAGGGACTACTAGTGTATTCTTGGCTACCCTCCGCTTGTTCATTTCCCAGTCACCCAGACTCCCAAAATAATCACACAGAAACTCTACTATGTAAATCACTGCTTGACCCTTAAGCTCTAGCTTCTTATTGGCTAACTCTTATATCTTAATTTAACCCATTTCTAGTAATCTGTGTGTTGCCATGAGGCTGTGACTTACTGGATAAAGTTACAGTGTCTGTGTTCGGTGGGGCTTCATGACTTCTCTCCGACTCTGCCTCATTTCTCCCAGCATTCAGCTTAGTTTTCCCCCACCTAACTAAGTTCTCCCTTGCTATAGCTCAAGCCAATTTCTTTATTCATTAACTAATAAAAGCAGCACATAGAGAGAAGAACCTCCCATACCAGGTGGGTCTATTTCTGCTAATTAACAAAGCCTCAATTATCCTTTTAGAATTAACTCAGAGACCTTTTCCACATAGGTTTTTAGTTTTTACTCGATTTATGTGGTAAAAAAAAATCTATTCCAAGATAATATCTTTCCTATGCATTAAAATTCCTATAAGGGAATGTTTGGAGGGTAATATAACCAGAATGTAGTTAAGACTCAGTCCACGCTGGGTGGTGGTGGTACATGCCTTTAGTCTCAGCACTTGGGAGGCAGAGGCAAGCAGATCTCATTGAGTTTAAGGCCAGCTTTGTCTACAAAGTGAGTTCCAGGACAGTGAGGACTGTTGCGCAGAGAAACCCTGTAATTATTATAATTCCTTGGGATTATTTAAGTCCTTGTTACCTTCTAAGGTTTTGTTTAAATTAATCCAGTCATCAGGACCTATGCCAATAGTGAGCAATAGATGGAACATATCTCCTAGCGATCTTTGGAAGTCATTAAAGCCTGCAATTGATCTCTCTTAATTTATACCTATTGTGGTCTAATTTTTCAAAACCTATTTTATAACCTAAATAATTAATAGAATCCCCTCTTTGTACTTTTTCAGGAGCAATTTGTAATCCCCAATGAAGCAAAATTTCCTTACCTCTTTAAACATACTTTTTAAAGTACCTACACTTAAATCAACTAGTAAAATGTCATCCATGTAATTGTAAACTAAACTATAGATTCAGGAAACTGCTTATGTACCTTTCCCAATGGCTGACTACAAAATTTTGGCACAGGGTGCGACTGTTTAGCATTCCCTGTGGGAGAATCTCCATTGACATCTCTTAGCAAACTGAGAATTATTATAAGTAGGCACTGTGTAAACAATTTTTTTCTTTCTTTTTCTTGTAATGGTATAGTGAAGAAACAATCTTTTAAATCAATAACTATAAAAGGCCATCTCTGGAAGTTACCTCTTCTACCCAAACATCATCATGTTCATGACATTCAATATGAATTGTATCTTAAATTCATTCCTCCAAAGGTGCTGACCTTATCTCTCATTGCCTAATTATCCTTTGGCATAGAAAACTGGCATTTTTGATATGGTACATTTGCATAATGGAGTACTACACAGCAGAAAAAAATAATGGCAGATTGAATTTTGCAGGAAAATGGATGGAACTAGAAAACATTATTTTGAGTGAGGTAACCCAGACACAGAAAGACAATTATCACATGTACTCACTCATAGTTGGTTTTTAAACATAAAGCAAAGAAAGCTAGCCTACAAACCACAATCCAAGAAAACTTAGATAACAATAAGGACACTAAGAGAGACTTACATAGATATAATCTACATTGTAAGTAGAAAGTATAAAAAGACAACATCTCCTGAGTAAATTGGGAACATGGGGACCTTGGGGCAGAATTGAAGGCAGGGAGGGAAGCAGAGGAAAATGTAGAAGTCAGTAAATATCAAGAAAGGAAAGAAAGAAAGAAAGAAAGAAAGAAAGAAAGAAAGAAAGGAAGGAAGGAAGGAAGGAAGAAAGCTGGCATTTAAGATCCAGAGTTTCAATTATTATTTGTCTGGCTTCTAAATTTGGTATCATTCTATTTATAGCTTAAGTCAGCCTTAATAAGAAATCGGTAAAGGCTTCCTTTGGGCCATGTATAACTTTAGTAAATGACCCAATTTTCTTTCCTACTTCTCCAATTCTGTCCCAAGCTTTCAAAGCTGCTGTGCAGCATAAATCCAGGGTGTGGTCATTTTGTACAGCTTGACTTTCTTTAGTAGCATAATCTCCTCCAATAATTTTATCTAAGGTGATTTCCCTACCTCTATCTTTTCTCCATTGCCCAATAATCTTAGCCTCTTCTCTGAACCGGGTATTCCATTTTAATGGTGGACCAGGCTCTAAAATATCTTTAACAAATTTTATTCAGTCTTCAGTGACTATTAAATAGTGTATTTCTATTACAAACTGACCACAAGTTTAACATTTGCTTTACTAAAGATTTACGCCATATGAGACTCTT
The DNA here is from genome assembly GCF_982192425.1 of Myodes glareolus. Classification (NCBI taxonomy): domain Eukaryota; kingdom Metazoa; phylum Chordata; class Mammalia; order Rodentia; family Cricetidae; genus Myodes; species Myodes glareolus. The sequence goes on from NC_142046.1 coordinate 22,881,652, forward strand.
GCTTCCTTTAATCTCCTTAAAGAGATTCAAAGGTGTTCAGTTAGCTGTAACAGAGCTCTACCTTTTGGCAATTTGTGTAAGGTTCCTGGATATATTCAGGTTGATTGTCTGAAAACCATAGACTGTTCCTCTCTGTCCTTATAATGTTGAAATTTGTTCTCCATTAAATTCCACTGTCTGTGATCTCTTTTATTAGGTTTTTTAAGGTATGTATTTTTTTAAGTACTCAGATCAGCCAACCTTTTTAGTGATAAAACAAAAGTGATAAAGCTGATAATGTTTACACTTGGCATTATGTAACCTCATCTAAATTAGATATTATCTCTTTAATCATTCCAGTTTCAAAAATATTTTTCTACAGAGACCCAAATCCCTCCATTGAAATAGATTTTCCCATTTTTTAATGTGGGAAAAAACTCTCTCTTTTAACAAATTCCTAACTTTAAGAATTCCCAATTGTCTTACCAAATCTACTGATGATGTTGATGAACATGCAAAGATTATTGTTGCTGTGAAGAACAGTAGGACCTGAATGGATTTCAAGGCAGCTACCTAGTTTGGGAACAGCCTGCAAAGGGAGTTCAGGAAGAGCTCACAACCCACGGCGGAGAGACATACAGACACACATAGACACAGACACACAGACACAAAGACACACATAGACACACATATAGAGAGAAAGGGGGAGGGAGGGAAAGAGAGAGAGAAAGAGAGAGAGAGAGAGAGAGAGAGAGAGAGAGAGAGAGAGAGAGAGAGAGAGAATTGTCTGAAAACACACGGACTTTTTTGGATAAAGCACTTGTGGCAGGGTGCTGCCTGAAGCCTGAACCAATAAGTCTAGAGTAGGTGATTCTTGTGGTGTATGGAGACTAGGTACTTCTGGAGTTTGGGTGGTACCTGAAGACTGTTTCAAAAAGACTACAACAGGAAAATCCCAAACTCATTCAGAAGCTTGGAGAAAAAAAAAAAAAAGAAAGCCTCGATGAGTGTGGCCGGAGACCCACATGCAGCTCTGGTGAGAGCTCCACAAGCAGCTCTGGTTGGAGCCTCACATGCAGCTCTGGCCTGTAATGGTGGTTAAAAAGCCACAGGCAAATGACTTTTTTATGGATTCATACAACAAATATTAGGCCCCTAAAGTTGCATGAATGAACCCAGAGACACATGTCTGGGTTCAACATGAAGATCAGAACAGTAAAGGAGCCAAGTCACTAGAGAGCTCTTACTTCTATGTAATCTTTATACTGAAAAGAGAGCAAGTTCCAGTCTCATCCTCCTTTATATTCCTCTCTAGTGCTGGGATTAATGGCACGCACCACCACCACCAATACTCTATGGCCAACTAGTGTGGCTGCTGGAATTAAAGGTCTTTGTCACCCCTGCCTGGCCTGTATGGCTGATAATGTGACTGTTTTTTTCCTAGTCTTTGAAGACCTTATTTATTAAAATACAAATGAAACAAAGCTTATTTTGCCCTACAGTCAATAAGTCAGTCCCTAAGGAGATCCGGGGTAGAAACTTAAATAGGGCAGAGCCTAGAGGCAGGAACTGATACAGAGGCCAAGAGAAATGTTTCTTACAGGTTTGCTCTCCACGGGTTGTTCAATTTGCTTTCTTATAGCACCAAAGACTACCAGTCAAAGGATGGAATAACTCATAATGGGCTTGGACCTAACATATCAAATACAAAATAAGAAAATTCCTGTAGGATTGTCTTACAGTTTATGGAGGAATTTTCTTATTTGAACTTCCTTTCTTACTAGCTTTTGTCAGGTTTCTACAAAGCTAGATAAACCAGATTGTTACTTCTTGCTCATTGCTATTTAAAAAGGATATTCCCTATGATCTGTTTCATGAGATCATATATGATTTTACTTAAGACTATAGCTTGGAATGTTTAAGGAATATGATTCCCAATTGAGTAATGTGTAAGAAGGATAGTTGTGTGCTAATTTTTTTATGTAGCAGTTAGAGAACTAATTGAAAAGTCAGGAGACTAAATGGAACAAAGATGCAAGTAAGTATAAATTGTATAGCTGAAAGAGCAGAGAGGATAAAGGGAAGTGTTCACCATAAGTAAGAGGTAGAACTGATGTAGGAGGTTCTTCTGATAATGTGTTGCTTTCATTGGTTAATGAATAAAGAAACTGCTTTGGACCTGATAGGGCAGAACTTAGGTGGAGAAGACAGAACTGGGTGCTGGGAAGAAGGGCAGAGTGATAGATGCCATGGATCTCCTGCCTGAGATGGATGCTGGTTAGAATCTTGCCAGTAAGCCACAGTCATGTGACGATACACAGATTAATAGAAATGGGTTAAATTAAGATGTAAGAGTTAGCCAATAAGAATTTAGAGCTAATGGTCAAGCAGTTTTTATGAATACAGTTTATATGTGGTTATTTCAGGTGTAAGTTAGTCAGGCGGCAGGGACAAACAAGGGGCCCCGCTCCTTGTAACATAGAACTCTTGCATTCTCTTGCTCTGTTGCTGATATTAAGCCTTCATATCTAACATTTATCCCATCATTTCTCTTTCTTCATCTTCTTCCTCTATACTTCATGAAATTTATTATTCACCATCTGCTTCAATTGACAAAGGAGACTTGACCAAAGTGTCAGACAGCATACTCTTCTTCTTCAATATAACTTTCTGCTATAACCTCAAAACTCTACCTAAGTAGTGACCTCTCTCTATCCTAATTCCAATTTCATATGTGGTCACTCTGCAATAATCATTGAAAATAAAGTTCTGATCACTGATAAGAACTTTCAATAATTTTACTTCGCCTCATATCCCCAATTGCATCAACTGATGAAACTCAAGTTTCCACATGACTCTACTGCCTACCAACAAGTTTTGTTTCTATGCCAGACCTCTTCTAGCTTCTTCCAAAGCTTTTATCTGAAATTTTCAGCAAGCTTAAAAATACATTTTTTTTTTGCTGAACATACTTTCAGTTTTCCTGTATTTACATGGCAATTCAGTTTTTGCTTCTGCAGAGAGAAAAAGATCTGCCCATCTTTCTTTGTGACTTTTGTTCTCTGATTTGTCTTTCAAAGTTCTTCTTTACCTGACCCTGCAACTGTCTGTTTCTGTTTTTATTAAAGATGCCTGTATCCCAGATGTTTACCTAACTCAGGTCCCCTGCTGAATTAAAAAGGTACCTGAGTGACACACTGTGTCTTAATGACATTTGTGTTTCCCTTTCTATCTGCTTCTACCCAGAATCTGGTGCAATTCCATAATCATAATAACAAATAAATAAATAAAATAAAGTCAGTGATGTAACAAGTGAATACTATAAATCTCTTCGAGAGAAGAAGGTGAGTATTTGTAGAAGGTGAACACTTCCTTGAGAGTTGACTTTTAAATGAAAATCATAGACAGGCTTTGGAATACACAGAATGACTTCCCATGAAGGATTGTTTCCTCTAATGGCTACATGTGTGAGCACAAGGATCACACTGCACTCCTGCTGAACACCGGCTAAGCCACTGCTCTTCTGCTTTACCTGGCTAATGTTAAGGAAGTGTTTGATCACAAAGATGTCACACTCAGTCCCATTTCCCAATTATTTCTTTTTTGAGGAAATTTTTATTTATACTGATTGTTTTCTAGTATTGTGCTCTCTAATTAGTCAATTATGCATAAGTTTATGATAAAAATATTCACAATAGCTCCAATTTATTGAATTTTGTGGACACTGATATTTTTATATCTCAGTAGATCCAGATCAAGTATTTGGCATGGATTGCCTTAATTTATCATATTGATCCTAGGACACAGGCATTGCTCTGGTTTGTGTATAGTTTGTCTCCTTTGAAACTCAACTTGAAATTTTATCCCTGTTGTGAGGGATGAAGATGTGAAGTCTGATGGAGGAGGCTGGGGCTGATCACTTATCTCCTTAAGAGTAGGTCCTCTGTAAAAGCCAGCTTGATCAGAATCTACATGCAGTTCATGACTGTACTTCAAGCGATTTTCTCATCACCACCATTTCAAAATGTGGCACCATGACACTGGACTACAACCACTAGCTAAAATAAACTTCTCTTATTAATAACTTAGACAGTTGGTGAAACTTTATTCTTAGGGACAGAAATGGACTAGGGCACAGTTATTTCCACTAAGAGGCAATGCTCAGAGATGTAAAGGATCTTGGTAACACATCTTATTGTGAACATAAGCCTATTTGAATCCTAGAGCAGCACTTGGTCCTCTCTGCTGTACAGGCTTCTACATGGCAGCTTTCTCAGTGTTCCTCCCAGCACCACAGGAGCTTGCAGTCTATTGACTTTGCTTGTTTCCCAATATTCCTTAAGTTGTAAAGTATTACTTAGTATTAGGACATCTATCGCCCTTCTTTCTCTTGTAGAAGCATGAATGATAGCAGGTGGGCTACCCACTATGGTGGTTAGTCAATCAGAGTGGATGAACAAGACCTTGAACCAACTGTTTTCTTCACAGGCCATTGCGCCTTTGAAGGCAGTCATCATGTATTAAGCATTTGTCTCACTTTTAAATGCTATATAAATATATGAAAAAATTTATGAAACTTCTTGAACAATCCCTCAACATTATTGAAATAAAAATTTGAGATGTTGTAAGGTAAAATATAAATATTGCTGACCCCACTATTCAAGTTGTCTTTAGAGAAGTAATGTAGAAAAATTTGAGAAGATTTAGATATATAAGGTGCTTTTCTGCTGCAGACCTATCATCATGGGGTTCATAATTTTCTCTCTCTCCCCATTTACTCTCACTTTGATTTAATTAATAGAGATTTTCTAATAATTATGTGCTCTAAAGCTTATGTGCTCAGAATTGTTTGTAGTGAGAATTGTGCTGTATTAGATGAGTCCATCAAAATTGGAAAGCTGAATATATTTATTCATGTTTATACAATGGTGAGTGGCAGAGTCAGAATTTAAATTCAGATCTGTTTGAACATGGAGCCTGCATTTTAAAAGATGAACTTTAGTTTGGGGGTCTCCAGAGAACTGAAGCATAGAAGGGAACATCCATATGCAGGATGGATGTCTTTGGGTACTATCCTTCTTTTAGAGTTAATTTGAGCAAGTTATAAGTACTTCTCAGTTCTCTGTGAGGCAGATACTGGTGGTTTTCATTTTCAAATTGCTCATCTCCAACCTCCTGTAGATTCTATTATAGAACCAAGTGCAAATCTGGGAACCGTCCTGAAGGGTTTTAGAGAGAATCAACCACATTGGATAAGCTGGATAAGTAAATGCTGAGTCTTGGACACAACCTGAGTCTAGGACAACAACAGTCCAAAAGTCTGTCTGTCTGTTGAGCTCTGAAGATGTAAGTGGAAGGTTCTCTCTAGTGTCCCCAAGAAATAAAGAGCACAAAGCTCTGTGTGCAGATGGTTGCTCTGCTCAGAATTAGAGGTTAGACAATATGTAAGAAGTGAGTCATCTTGGAAACAGTATCTTGATGCCTAGAATCTATGGGAACTTAGTTCTTCCATCTTGGAGTTAGCTTGGATTTTACTGTCTCTTACATATTGACACTGCATATACACACTAGTTACGAACTCTTACTGTGCCATATCCCAACTAACTACAGGAGGACACTTTAAAATTATTTGAAATCCTCAGATTGTCAGCCTTGACAGCACCTTCACTCTTAGAAATATTTGGCTAGACTTTGCATTTTAAATCTTTGTCAATCACTTATTGTTTTCACTTCTAACTAGTTATTGTTACTTTATAGATGCAAGGGATGCTTTCTATTGAGCAAAGAGAAGAAAGCTGGGATACAAGAACATAACCTGGAAAAAACAAACAAACAAAAGGTAATTATAGAAGTGTTCTAGAAGAAATAGTCATGAGATAAGGTTATTTGAGATGGAGTAGTCATCCTCATTATGAGGGAGAATTCTATTGGAGCTGTCAGGGTTTGCAGATTAACCAGATGAAAAAGCAAAATGCCAAACCAGAGCTGAAATTTCCAGTAACAAAATATCCTTTGGTTTCCCAGGAAACATACTTATGTTGTGTACAGTTAGCTATCTAACGGTCATATTAAATTTGCCATTTTGTCTTCTTTCTGACAATCTTATCCAGGGCTTATCAAGTGAGAAATAATTCTAAATCCCCAGTTTGTTTCACCTGTAACTAGTTTTCTTCAGCAATGGCCTTTATAGCTATGTAATGGTTCTACTTTGCTGCTCTGAGGTAGACTAGGAAGTGGAAGGGTATGACTGCCCTCCTAAAAGGATTAAGTGTTGCTGCTGAGACAATTTTCAACTGTCTTTGGTTTCAGAACCTTGGCTGTTTCTTAACCAAATTCAGGACAGCTGTGTTGAAGCGTAAATACCTATTCACAAAACAGAACAAAATAAAACAAGAGAAGAAGTTCTTCTTCTCAAGAGTTCTCCTTTCCATGATACAAGTTTCAGTATATTCCATGCTGGCGTTGGGTCTTGAATGTCTTTTCTTCCGTCATATACAAATACTGATTAGAACTCAATTATGAAATGATTACACCTGATAGCTGAGCTCCATCTTGATCCACAATCTGAGCTCAGGATGACTTGCCTGAAGGCACCTGTATCACACTGGCCCCTGAGCTGTCAACACCACTCAGGGAAGTGGAGTCATAGATGGAGAGTGTGGGAATTATAAATATATACTGGCAACAATGCTAAAAGCCAAGCACCCAAAGAATTTCAGTGGTCTGCATAAAAAGTCACTTAGTGTATGCTACCCACCATTTTTTTTTTATTTTGTTGGCTGTACTTGTTCAGCTACCTGTGATCTGTTGTAATTATGTAAGACAGGGCTATTAAGGTTGCCTTAGTCTCTCACAGATTAGCAAGAGAGATGTGTGTCATTACCCACAAAATTTATCTTGTCCTTATCTTTCATACTTTATCATCCTGTGACTGTATGGGCATGGTGTCCTAATGCTACCAGGTGCTGAGTTTGAACAGAAAAGCAGCACGGTACTTTTTTCAAGCTTTCCTATATCACATCTGCTGATGTTCCATTGACCGAAGGAAGTTATGATATGCTTCTAAATCCAAACAAGAGGACAATAAACTCTGCCATTTCATTATGAGGATTTCGCAGAAAGATTCTTCCACAACGGTGATACTGTGGTTGGAAAGTGGGCACTTGGGGAGAGAGAAGGCTGAAATCTTAGGAAGGAACCAGACAGTCTTGCCAGCAACAACAGGAGAAAAGGAATCAGTCACCAAATTCTCTCACTTCTAGTCCTTTTCCTTCAACAGAAGCATGAGGGCAATCTTAAATTAGTCTGTACTAAGACTAATTTAGCAAGAAAATGTGGAATCGTTTGGCCAGAATAGACCACTAATTTGAAATAATTCTATAAAAAGATATCTGTTCTTTAATTTCCCTCAGGTCTATCATTCTAACCTTTAGGGTTGCTTCCTTAATTCTATGGTTTCCCATGTTAATAACCAACTCTTAGCTGCTGTGTTTCTCCTTCACCTCTAGTCTCATCAACAGAGAAGTACAAGCTTGAAGTTCTGTCGGCACTAATTAGAGAGAGAAAATTACATCAGAGTTAAAAGTTCTACTTATGTAATCTCTGAAATTATCCCTGGATTAGGGATTGTTTGACTATGTAACAATGAAACAGCGGAAGCATTCTGTTAAACTAGGAGAGGCAAGATCATTATGTCTAAGACGTAACAGATTCTAGTCTAATTACCTATCTTCGAAGAAAAAAATTACTCACTGAAAATATGTGTGTGAACTGTGCACAAGTTATAACCAACTGGATAAACTGATGACCCCGAGTTAGAGGAAATTCTTTACCTACATAGCTTTTGCTCATTTTAAACTAAGTGTAAGGATCCCTTCCTGTTTCCTATTGCTGTCTCCTTGTGGAATATGACAGTGCATCATTGAAAGAGAAACTAGCTGTATTAACGAATCAATCCCACACCAGTTATGTTTTAAGGGGTTATTTATTTGGCGGGGGGTAAAACTTACATACACCATAAACCGTCAGGAAGGGAGCCTAGTCGCTGGAGCAGGAGCCGGGAGCAGCAGCTGAGACCGAGCACCGGAACCAAGAGCCGGAACCAAGAGGGCCTTATCCGGAACTGCTTCTCTTTTTAAGAGAGAAATATACCACGCCCCAGTGGGCTGGTATTTCAGCAGCTATTGGCTGACGGAGCGGAAGTCGCTCCCCGCTGCACTGTGGGCTCCTGCTTCAGTGATTATTGGTTGAGGCAGCGGAAGTTACTCCCACAACTCCTCCCCCTTTTGTTTAAGTAAGAGAGTTCTAAGCCTACTACGAAATTATATACAGTAAGTACAAACCTACACAATTATATACAATAAATACAAATATCCTATTCTAACTAGCTTAAGTCTTGTATAAGAAATAACTTGGCCACGTCATAAAAGGAAAGTAACTACGTTTATATAATCTTCAATCCCATCAAAGATCTGAGAAGGGAAATAATGTTACCTAAGTAATTAGGAAGTGCAATCAAACTTCCAGAACATGTAACAAATCACAGAGACAACTGGCTACCTGGGCAATCACCCAAAATCACGTTTGCAGCGTTGAAGCAACCAACTTTGGCTAAGGCCTAACGTAACTGACATACCATTTTCAAAGGCAAGGAACTTTTCAAAACTATCTTATCCTGTCTTGGCAGGATATGACAGTCCTGTTTTATCCATTTACGGATACTCTGCAACTCTGTCAGTAGTTGAGGTATGGGCATTTCTTTACCCAAAGGCCAGTTCTACCAAGAAGAAAGGCTCCAGGTGGAGTGTCTTTGGTGCTCAACATTCTCTCAGGAATAGATCAGTGTTGCCAGGAGCAATTGTGTCTCCCTACCACAGAACTCTGAGTTAGATTAAAGGCCATTTTCTACAGCTCTTTGAAGAGGTTGAAGATTATCTATCTATACTGAATATAATGTCTATGTATCTAAAGAACCTGATTAGTCTAATTATAAATGACAAACTTAGATGACTATTGATCTATATTATTCTCAATATCTATCTAACTTAAAGACTGAAATAGTAAACAACTGTGCAATAAATGGGGACAATATAACCTCCAAGTATAAACAATGTGCAAGTATACATTGCAATATGGTAAATATATATATCAATACATAAACAATATATAAGTATCTTAATCAGAGGTAGAAGTGTACAATGCAATATGGTAAAATATACATATATCAATACAATATATATGTGTCAATACATAAAAATGTTTTAAACGGAGGTAGAAGCATGCATGCCTAAAATAGTCAACATAATTTAAGTTTGTATCAATATATAAGAATCAATACCAATATATTTGTCTAAAAACAATAACTCACAAGTACAAAGCTATTATCCCATAATCCAATTATCCCTCTTTTTTTTTTTTTGATTCCTGCGCTTATAAAATTCCTCCCCCAACCCTCAACCCTATACTAATTATAACCAACCCCTAAATGATGTCCCTAAACCCAAGGACAAACTTTACTGGGAGAGGGGACGTCGTTCTCTAGAATTACTTCCAGCTGTCATGGGGGCGACGTTCTTTCTGGGGGATCCTGTGAAAGTAAAATGATGGTTAAATTTCAAGATCAATGTCTTTTAAAATTGCAAATAGTCTCTGAGTATTTTGTGGAGGTCTGGCCAGAATGTTGTACAAGATGTGCATCATTTCAGCTAACCACGTTGGCATCGTCTTGTGCAGCTGGTACTCAAAACAGGTCTTGTAGTAGCGCTATCAGTATCATGATGTCATATCAACCAGGTGGAGTTGTTGTTATGGGGCCCCATCTTCTTCCTGGAAACTTCAAATGTCACTGCAGGAAAAACTTATTGTTCATTGTGGAAAAATTAAACATTAATCATATATATTAATCATATATTAATATCATATATTATATGATTATAATAATATATAATCGTATATTAATCATATAGACATATACAGACATACATATATTCAATGAAAGACATGATAGATATATTCACTGAAAGGTATGATAGATATGAAGAAAAGTAAAAATGTTTTCTAAACTCATATTTCTTTCTGTCCCATATCATGGCTCTTGACATGAGACAGAAACTCCAGAAATTCTGGGTTTTTCTTTTAACAACAGGCTTGGAATTAGAGAGGGACTGAGCCAGAGTCCAACTCTAAAACCAGCTCTATAAATTTAGAAATATGATTTAGTATATTTTACTTACAGAACCTATTCAGTCTTCTTGATAGTCCTTATTGTGCCATTATTTTCCATCTGTCAGTATTCAGATATCCAGGGTCCCTTGAACTTTTCAAAAATCAGTGTTTTCCTGTGGAGATAAGAACAGAACCCTGCCCCCATTCTATATGTTTTTCTTACCAACTGTATGAATATCATCATTGTGGATGAGCTGTCATTTCTCCTTTCCAAGAGGTTTCTCCTCTTCAAATCGAACCTTTATTAATTTTGATGGTATCCACAATTTTTCTTCTCCTGTGGAAACAAGAGCAAAACCCCTTCCCCAACGTAGCACATCTCCTGGCCTCCATTGAGAGGTCAGCACGTCTTTGAAATAAACAGGTTGGTTTAGTTCAGAAGTTTTTTCCATTATCCAATGCCTCTCTGCTGCTGTTGTTCCTTTCTCATTAGCATTAAGAAAATTCAAGGTTAATAAAGCATTATGCAATCTATTTCTGGGGGTATCTTTCGTCCCTTTCTGTTTGTTTAGCATATCCTTTATAGTACGATTTGATCTTTCTATAACTGCTTGACCTGTAGGATTGTATGGTATACCTGTAACATGCTTAATATTATAATAAGCAAAAAATCGTTTCATTTTCCTAGATACATAAGCTGGACCATTATCTGTTTTTATTTGTGAAGGTATACCCATAATGGCCATAACTTCTAATAAATGTGTGATTACTGAGTCAGCTTTTTCTGAGCTTAAAGCGGTTGCCCACTGAAAGCCTGAATAAGTGTCAATGGTGTGATGTACATATTTTAACTTGCCAAATTCTGGAAAGTGAAACACATCCATCTGCCAAATTTCATTCCTTTTAATACCCTTTGGATTAGTCCCTGCAGGCAATGGTGTTTGGTTATAAAAAGAGCAAGTAGGGCATTTCTTTACAATCTCCTTAGCTTGTTGCCATGTAATAGAAAACTCTTTTTTCAAGCCTTTGCTATTGACATGATGTTTTTTATGAAATTCAGATGCCTCCAGCACACTACCAATCAATAATTGATCAATATCTGCATTACCTTGTGCTAGAGGACCTGGCAGACCTGTATGGGATCGGATATGCGTTATATACATAGGGCAGAGCCTGTTTCTGATCATGTCTTGTACCTGGATAAACAATGAGGTCAGTTCTGTATCATCAGGTATAAATTCAGCAGTTTCAATATGCAAAATAACTCTTTCTGCATATTGTGAGTCAGTAATTATATTAAGAGGTTCTTTAAAATCCCTAAGCACCATAAGGATGGCATATAATTCTGCTTTCTGGACAGAATCATAAGGACTTTGTTCCACTTTACTCAATTCTTCTGATTTGTAACCTGCTTTCCCTGATTTATTAGCATCGGTATAAAATGTATGGGCTCCGGTTATTGGAGCATCACGGACAATTCGAGGGAGGATCCAAGAAGTTCTCTTTATAAAGTTAAGTCTCTTGCTTTTTGGGTAATTGTTATTGATTTCTCCCAAAAAATTAGCACAAGCTCTTTGCCATGGTTCATTGTCTTCCCACAACTTTTTTATCTCATCAGCAGTGAAAGGCACTATAATTTCTGATGGGTCTATACCTGCTAATTGACGAAGTCTCAATTTTCCTTTTATAATCAATTCAGAGACTTTTTCCACATAAGTTTTTAATTTTTTACTTGGTTTGTGTGGTAAAAAAAATCCATTCTAAAATAGTATCTTCCCTCTGCATTAAAATTCCTGTAGGAGAAATTCTGGAAGGCAATATAACTAGAACGCAACTAAAATTTGGATCCACCCTATCTACATGTGCCTCCTGTAATTTTTCCTCAACCATCATCAGTTCCTTTTCTGCTTCAGCTGTTAACTCTCTGGGACTATTCAAATCTTTGTCACCATCTAAGGTTTTGTTTAAATGAATTATTAGATCAGGTGTTATCCCAACAGCTGGTCGTAGACTGGAAATGTCTCCTAATAATCTTTGAAAGTCGTTAAGCGTTCGTAACCGGTCTCTCCTGATTTGTGCCTTTTGAGTCTTAATTCTTTGTAAGCCTATTTTATAACCTAAATAATTAACAGAATCTCCTCTCTGAATTTTTTCAGGAGCAATTTGCAATCCCCATTTAGGTAATACTAGTTTTACTTCTTCAAACAGCCTTTCTAAGGTATCTTTGTTTTGATCAGATATCAGGATATCATCCATATAGTGGTATATTATGGACTTAGGAAATTGTTTGTGTATAATTTTCAATGGTTGGCTTACAAAATATTGGCACAGGGTGGGAGAGTTCAACATTCCCTGTGGGAGGACGGTCCACTGGTACCTCCTTGCAGGCTGAGAGTTATTATAGGTAGGCACTGTGAAGGCAAACTTTTCTCTATCTTTTTCTTGTAATGGTATAGTGAAGAAACAATCTTTCAGATCAATAACTATAAGAGGCCATCCCTTTGGTAACAGGGAGGGCAGAGGAATTCCAGATTGCAGAGGGCCCATAGGTTGAATAACCTTGTTGATAGCTCTAAGATCTGTCACCATTCTCCATTTACCAGATTTTTTCTTAACAACAAACACAGGAGAGTTCCAAGGGCTGGTAGATTCTTCTATATGTCCAGCATCTAATTGCTCTTGTACCAGCTGTTCTAAAGCCTGTAACTTTTCCTCAGCTAAAGGCCACTGTTTAGTCCATATTGGTTTCTCAGTCAACCATTGTAGAGGCATGGCTGTTGGTACCTCTGAAGAGCCATCAATTGTGTTGTGTTCTTGTATAGCTCTAATGGCTGGTTTCCGCCATCTGTAATATCTTGTAATATTGTCCTCAGAAATATGGGCTCTGGAAGCAGCAGGAATGTTAATTTGGGTATTCCATTGCTGCAATAGGTCACGGCCCCAGAAATTCACTGCAATATTTGCTACATATGGCCTTAGTTTTCCTATTTGTCCATCTGGACCTACACAATTGACCCATCTCGTGCTTTGTCTTACTCGAGATAGGGTTCCAATTCCTAAGAACTGAATATCTACCTCCTGAAGAGGCCAATGCGGATGCCAAGACTCTGGTGTAATGATACTTACATCCGCACCTGTGTCCAGTAAGCCAGTAATAAGTTTGCCATTTACACACACTCTTAGCTGTGGCCTTTGTTCATTTATAGAAGTCTGCCAGAATATTCGTTTACTTTGTCCTCTTAGATTTCTTGATTCATTCACCACATTTAACTCATCCTTCAGGCCGTTATTGCTTTTAACAGCAGGCATGGGGCATTCTAATTTCCCTGAAGAGGCATGTTCTCTGCAGTGATCGGAAATGACTGGACCACATTTGCCATGGGGGCCTTCGAGAGGCCCCCTATTGAGTTTCCCGATGGCAACGGGTTGCCCTGTTTATCTCTTGTTGACCTACACTCATTCGTCCAATGCCTGCCCTTTCCACATCTCCTACATAAACCTGAAGGCTGAGTCCTCCTATTCCTGTTATTCCTAGAAGAGGCATTATTCCTGGACTTCCATTGTCTGCAGTCCCTTTTCATGTGTCCCATTTTGCCACAATGAAAGCATTTTGTAATCTGATGTCTCCTTTTACCTTTGGAAATTGCTTCTTGTACCCATGTTTCATTGCCATAATCAAATGTATCAACATTCATTGTATGTAAAATCCATTCGTCCAAAGGCGCTGATCTGAGCTTTAAAGGCCCCAGGATCCTTTTGCATTCTACATTGGCATTCTCATAAGCCAAAGACTCAATTACTATATTTCTTGCTTCTGGATCAGGTATCCCTATTTGTACAGCCTTAGTTAGTCGTTGCAAAAAATCACTAAAGGGTTCTCTCTGACCCTGTTTGACCCTGACATACGATTCTACTCTCTGACCTGAGTCTTGAACCCTGTCCCAGGCCCTTAGAGCTGCTGTAGCACATATGGATAAAATGTTTTCATCATAAAGAGCTTGTTCCTGAGGATCAGAGTAAGGTCCTTCCCCTAGAATTTGATCTAGAGAAACCTCAATTCCTTTCACTGATTCTTGTTGTTGTAAAAGTCTGGCCTCTTGTTTGAATAGGCATTTGAAATGCCATAAAGGTCCGTTCTCAAGGACAGCTGATGTGAGCTGGTTCCAATCTTTAGGGGTGGCCCTGTTGCTCAGAGCCCAGGATTTTAACATCTCCCTAACAAAGGATGAATGTAGTCCATAATTCACAATTGCTTGTTTAAATTCTTTCAAATCATTCATACGTATAGGCTCCCATGTATGTTCTTTAACGACCTTAGGGTTTTTGGAGCCAGTTATCTTTTCTGATGTTATTACTGGAAAGGCAGGTATAACTCTATGTAGACTGAGAGTTTTTTGAGGTGAAGGTTGCCTTTCTACCTTTTGCTCCTGTTCATCAGAGTCTATGATTTCCTCAATCTTATTAAATCTGCTCACCATTGCCTTCTGTAAGTCCTGAATCTCCTGTCCAGTATTATGCTCCAAAGCCTTCATTAACGATTCTAAGGCATGGAGCTTGTCCGTCAGAGACACGATATCCTCCTTGGACATAATCCTCATGGCATGTACTGTGCCTTCTTGTATGGAAATCCTGTCAATTAATCTATCATACCCTTTTGATAAAGTTCGATTTTCACATTCAATGGTTATAATCCTCTCAGCTAATGTTTCAGCACTTACAGTCATGGACTGGAGGTTATGCGTCATTTTGGTTGTCCCCTCCTCCAGGGCAGTGACACTCCCTTCTAAAGAAGCAATATCAGACTGTACCTTCTTGATATTTTGGCCAGTTGACCGAGTCATATCAAACAAAGATCTATTCTCCTCCTTGAGAACTCCAAACTCTGATCTAGTCTCCTGCTTGAAAACTCCAAACTCTGATCTAGTTTCCTCCTTGAAATCTCCAAACTCTTTTTTGAGGAGGTTGGTATCAGTCTGAATTGTTCTTAAAGTTTTAATCTCTGCCCTCAGCATTGTAGATTCAGTCTGTAAGGACTGTATCTTTCTTATAAAATAGCCAAACACCAGAAAAGCAACAGATCCCAGGAATAACAAAGTAAGAGGAATATCTGAGACATCCTTCAGAATATCCTCCATAGCACAACTGAAAAAACCATTGAACTTTTGGATAGTAATATTTTCCGACATTTTCAATCAAAGGAAATTGTACTTGTATGTATGTATGTATGTATTTATTTTCAACCGAAAAGAAAAATCTTACCTGTAATGACCGTTGCCTGCCAGTAGGAGGTGGGGCGCACCTGAATCCACGTGGCAGTGGTATTGATTGAGGAAGTAAACTCTAGAATATATACACTCAAATCCAGAGGTTAAATCCACAGATCACAAAAGGTCAGAGAGCTTCTAGTGGCCAATAAACAAGGCAATAAACAAGGCCCTGCTGCTCTGTTCAACCGGATGCAGAGGGTCGTGACACAGCCACTGCGCTGTTGCTAAAGAGGCCTAGTGCTTTGGGCCCCGTGTCCCTGTGCTGGGATTAAGGGTCAAGCTGCTTTCAGCACTCCTAATCAGTTATGGGTTTCAAACAGCTTGCTGGAACTTCAAAGGGAGCTTGCGCTGTGAGCTCTTTGACTCACGTTGCAAGGAGAAATTTAAAAATCCGTGCCGAACAGGGCAAAGTAAGCCGGCAGAGACTGTCCGGACCTGTGTATCCTGGGAGGCCGAGCTGGGGGTGGGGGGGTGGGGCGGTTCTTAAACCAAACGCTGGGCGCCAATTATTAACGAATCAATCCCACACCAGTTATGTTTTAAGGGGTTATTTATTTGGCGGGGGGTAAAACTTACATACACCATAAACCGTCAGGAAGGGAGCCTAGTCGCTGGAGCAGGAGCCGGGAGCAGCAGCTGAGACCGAGCACCGGAACCAAGAGCCGGAACCAAGAGGGCCTTATCCGGAACTGCTTCTCTTTTTAAGAGAGAAATATACCACGCCCCAGTGGGCTGGTATTTCAGCAGCTATTGGCTGACGGAGCGGAAGTCGCTCCCCGCTGCACTGTGGGCTCCTGCTTCAGTGATTATTGGTTGAGGCAGCGGAAGTTACTCCCACAACACTAGCTGTACAAAGAAATAAAGGAATTCTAGTAGATATTACATATTTTAAGTAAGAATTTTCTCAGGCAGGTATGCTTGAGGCAGAAGGATTAAAATTCTTCAAAGATGAAAATTTCTGCCTCTGTTTTTTTGCTACACAAGGAAATTTCTCCCCACCTTGGGAATCAAAAACAATCAAAATGTTTCAACATTATTATGAGGAACCATGAAAAACAAAAGCACAAATAGGATTAAGTGCTTCAGTGCAGAGCAGTTTAGATTTTAGTTGAGTCAGAATTGTATAATGTAAAACACAGGTAGAAACATTTATTTTTTGGACAATGTTCTATTGACAAGAGGGAAATGACGTGTGGATGTGGGATGCACAGTTTTGAATGTGTCATACTTTGAGTAAAAAAAAAATTGCACCTTTTCTTTCCACATAAAAGGACATTTCATTTATAGGGTTTATGTGATAATTCCAAATTAGAGCAAAGAAACAGATCCTACCAGGGATAAAGAGACAAGTCAGGACAAGGAGAGAGCAGGCAGATGCCGAAGAAATAATGCAGTGAGCAGTGGGATATCTTATGGTCTGTGTTTTATGACCAAAGTGGCATAATTGAGGAGGGCTATTTTTATTTTTTACTTTTGTAAAGCTGCATTTTTATTAAAAATTAAATTGAAATATAATTTCCTCAGTTTTCTCTTTTTGTCTCCTCCCTCTAACCTTTCTCATTTACCCCATCTTTGGCATTTTTTCCTCTCAAGGCCGCATGAAAGTCCCTGCTTCCATGTTAGCATGTTGCAGTTCTGTCCTTGTTCAGGTCTAGATTAGGCAGCCATATTGTTGGGTTATCATGTAGGAATCTTCTAGGAATGATAATCTATCTAGTGATAGAGCTCCTGGTACTTCAGGTCTTATAAGCTTTCCGCTCCTTCCAAAATGTTCCCTGAGCCTTAGGCTCAGGACTTTTGTTGTGCCAATTGGGGCTGAGCACCAATGAGTTGAACTATTCTTTAATGTGCTCAGTTCATTTAATTGATTCATTTTAACATGGTCAAACTAATTATGAGCTTAATGACTTTGTGACTACAAAGAATAGGCAGGTAGTAAATTTTTGAATTGAAACATAAAACACTAATTTCACAAATTACAGAGAAGCTAAATGAAAAACATCAGAAGACCACCCACTTCTACTTTTGTTTTAAGGTAAGTCATACAATATACAATGCTTTACTTTTTCCCACAAATCTGTTTTCAACTATTAAAAGCAATTTTAATCCACTGAATAAATAGATATTATTTTCTAAACAGAAATTTATAGATTGCCTGTAAAATCCCTGTCATTGAAGTATTTATTTTCTATTCATTATAATTTATTTGATTTAGGAACTTAATTTATTCTATTTATGCAAAGAATATGTGCTAATTGAAAGCACTCAGACATGCATAATGAAACGTAACTTCTTAACTGATAGAAATTGAAAATCACGGTAATATTAATGACACTTTTTAGGGGCAAAGATTTTATTACATATACCTACTGATTATTGGACACAATCTGATGTGCTTTAATTCTGCTTGCTTTTTATTAGTTATTTGATAATTTCAGATGAGCTTTGCCTTTATTCACTTCTTCCTCCATCTCCTCCCAGAATATTCCCGTCCTTCCCCACCTACCTACCTACCTACCTACCTACCTACCTACCTACCTTTGTGTCCTCATTCTTTTTTATGTTTTACTACCCATCAGGTTTAATGTGTGCTACCCATATTTTCCTGCACGTGTGGCCATCCTCTGGAGCATGATCTACCAACAGGAGCAACATTTTAAAGAAAACTAACTCACCCTTTACCAACAGCTATCAATTGCTAGTAGCTTCTCCAATGATGGTCGAGCATGACGGCCACCTCCCTTCACCATGCTGAAGTTTGGACTATCGTAGGCTTGCACGGGACTTCTTTATGCTGTCAGAATTCCTGTTAGTTCATCTGTACAGTTTCTCTTTTGGGTATGGAGGACACTCTTTCCTTGTCATTATCTACTACCCCTATCTCTTAATGTTTTTCTGTCTTTACTTCTTCAATGATCCCTGAGGCTTGGATGGAGGAGGTGCAGCATACTTGTTCCATTTAGGTTTGAACATTCCAAAGTCTCTTATTGTCTGCATACTGATCAGTCTTGAGTCTGTCTGCTAATCACAATCTATTGCAAATAGAAGCTTCTTTGATGAGGCTTGAGAGATGCATAATTTGTATGTAGAATAATAAGTCACTAGGAGTCAGTTTAATACTATGCCCATTTAACAGAAACTTTTTTATGTACAAATGAGAAACACTGAGAAATAAATCAGGAAGACAGAACTCTTAGCAATGTTGCCCTCAAACAAGGAAAGAAAGGCTCACAAGTGTGCACGCATGTGCATGCGCGTGCGCACTCACACACACTGCTGCTATCATGAAATAAATCTAACCAAGGAAGTGAAAGACTTCTACAGTGGCAACTTTAAGACATAGAAGAAATTTCTACCTTTGGTAGAAAGCCTGATCGTGTGCATGACTTGGTAGTAGGAGAAATATTACAAAAATGATCACCCTGGTGCTCACTGAACACGTGGCTGCTGCAGAGCCCAACCTGCGAGGAGAAGAGGCTGCTGGGGGCGACCAGCTCATTCATGAGCAAGACCTGGCCTGGCTGCGGCAGGCAGATGTGGTTGTGGCCGAAGTGACACAGCCATCCTTGGGTGTTGGCTATGAACTAGGCTGGGCAGTAGCTCTTGGTAAGCAAATTCTGTGCCTGTTCTGACCACAGTCTGGCCGAGTGCTCTCTGCCATGATTCGGGGTGCAGCAGATGGCTCGAGGATCCAGGTGTGGGACTACACAGAAGGAGAGGTGGATGCCATGCTCGATCGATACTTTGAGGCTTATCCTCCTGGGGGGAAAGCTCCCTCCAGTAACCCAAGCACCTGACCTAGCTCATCTTTATTAAAATTTAAGATTTAAAAAAAAAATGATCACCCTACAAAAAGCAATCTACTCTTTCAAGTTAATCCTTCTCAAAGTTACAATATAATTATTCACAGAAATTATTATTAATCAGCTTAAATTTAGTATACAAACACATTCAAGGCAACCCAAGGATCCTGAACACCATCACCACCAATAAAATTGCTGCTGGAATTGACAGCTTCTCTGAGAGAGAAAAATCAGCTTTTTTTTCAATGGAATGAAACTGGATATATCAAACAAACTTCATGATAGGCCAAAACAATTTGTTTTCCATGCCTTTTGTGTTCTCTTTCTCTCTCCCTTCTTCCCCCCTCCCACTCCCCATTTGTATATGTGGCAGTTTCTATTCTACGAGACAGAAAGAACATGAAATTGAAAGGTAGAGAGGATTTTGCAAGAACTGGGGAAAGGGAAAAATATCAGCAAAATACATTGTATACAATTCTCAACAAAGTAAATAAAAACAAAAGAAAATATTGGTGATATCAACATCTCAATGTGATTTAAAATGAATAAAAAGCATAAACTTTTAAGTAAGTAGGGTGAAGTGATGATCCATGGAGATCATATGTGCATAGTGAATGAGGCACAGACCTCCCATTATTAACAGGAGGTGTTACTATGTAGCATCCACACTTTATGGCTTAAGAATTCCTGACCACTTTCCCTAGAATGGAGTTGTGCAGGAGAAGTCTGTAGAAGCTAGATTCTTTGGAGGCCCAGTTTGAGTCACACAGAATTACAACAACCAAAGCCAGACAGAAAACACTTAGCTTTGCAACCTTTCCTGATTCACTACAAAGAATCTGTCATCTTCACCAGCAGTCAATTAGCTTTGGACCGATATAATTATTTTACTGTTTTCTTTTTCACCAAAGTGAAAAAAAATATATATGCCACCCTTCCCCCCACCACCACCTTCAATACTCTCTCACTATCTCGGCTTTTCCTTACCCTATCCCTAGTTCCATGGCCTCCAACTTGCTATGTACCAGCCTCCAACAGGGGCAGAGACTCCCCTGCTCTACTGGTCCATTTGGTGGACCAGCTCATCCACCAAATGCCCAGCCCCCAACTCCAGTGGTGGCTCTCTTCTCTACCAGAGATCAAGCCGACTGGGAAAAGTCCAGATAGGCTACTCACACACCAAACTATCTCTGTTTCAACACTTCCCTTATCTCCTAGTCCTGCACCCTCCTTGTTGCTTTGCCCTAGCCACCAACTGGAGTAGAGACTACCCACTCTACTGGAGATCAAGCAGACTCAGAAAACTCTAGGTAGGCTTCCTGTCTGCCAAACATCCCCACTCTTCCAATATCTCTGCATTCTCTGACTTAGACCCTTCTATTTGCCTTTCCCCAATCTCCAAGTGGGGTGGAGACTCCAGTGCTATCAGAGACCAAAAAAACCCTGTCTACACTGACCAGAAGACCAGAGAAGAAACTGAAGCCAAGAAAATAGAAGCAAAAAACTGGAGAAAATGAATGTGTCCCTGAAAGAAAGTCAAGAAAAAGCAAACACAAAGTAAGCCAAACTGTTGAAGACCTGTGCATCAAAACAGAAGAAGTAAAGAAAGCACAAACTTGGGGGAATTCTGGAAATGAAAACTAGTAACAGGAACTGAAACTACAGGGCTGAAATTAATAAAATAGAAACAAAGAGAACAGTACAAAGAATCAATGAAACAAAGAGTTGTTTCTTTAAGAATGTAAACAAGATCGAAACATCCTAATCCAAAGTAAATAAAAGACTGAGAGAGAATATCCAAATTAACAAAATCAGAAAATGAGTAGGTAAGGATCTAGAAAAGCCTACTTGACCTCACAAACTACCTTTTGAAAAAGGTCCTCCATCTTAAGACATCTGGTGATTGGGGATTGAACTCATTTCCAGAAAAACAAAAACAAAAATAAAAACAAAAACAAAACATGGAATGTGCTGTGGCAGCAAAATTTAAACAAACTCTCTAGACACAGCCAACCATATGACGGGGCAACAAACTTTATAAGGTCCAGATGTTCTTGCAGACATCCTGTTGACAGTATGTGGTTTTGCATCAATAGCCTGGCCAAGGATTTTAAAAATTACGTTGTCCCATACTCCCTGACCCAAGCCTGAGCCAGAATTGCGCTGTGGGCCAAGCTTGAACTTGTCAATAAAGAATATGTGTGTTTGCCTTGGAAAATGGCTCCTTGGTGGTCTCATTGTGGGGTCTCATGACATGGGCATAACATTTGGTGCATTGACTTAGAATCCTCACAATCCCATGGATTTCAGCCCAAAGGGTCTCTGACCTGCCAGTAAGTGTCTTTGTTCTTTGTCTGTCTGCACTCACTTTCCTTACTTTTGCTTCTTGTGACACGCCCAAATTGTGATCTATGGTTAGAGTGGACACGCTGAACAATCATGATCACAAGGGGCTAGAAGACATTCTAGACCCCCGTGGTGTAGATGGAGAGCCCTATATCTGTTAAATTAAGGATGAAAAGCCTCAGGTTTGGACAGCGTTTGGGTACACAAGTGGATCCGTCCCACAGCATGACAATTCCTCTTTCTATTTGTAACTTTGATCTCAGTCTCATTGGGGCAATCTTTTTTCTTGTGCCCTCTGTCTCCTATTGTGTATGAGTTTGTTTATATTTCTGTTTCTGCCTGTGACAGATGCTATTTGTTGAAGTTTATTCTTTTGCCATTGAATAATTTGCATGGTTGTTGATAAATCAATTAGTCATATATTTAAGCTTTCTTTTTCTGTAGTTTAATTTCTCTTCATTCTTATGCTAGTACCACACTCTGATAATTGTAGCTTCACAGGCATGTTTGAGACGAGGAAGTATGAGTCTTCCAACTTTGTTGATCTTATAACTATAAATCAAATTTCCATTTGTATTAGGTGTGGTAAGTTTGTTTTCTACATTGGAATTTTTTACATATAGGATCATTCCACCTTTGAATAAAGAAAAGTATGGGTGCAGATATATTTTAAGCAAATAGTTCATTTATCAAGAAAATAAATTTCAACGCTAATTTTAGTAGAGTAGATAATAATTGATAAATTGCCAGGCAGCACTCTGCATGTTATTTACCTACCTATGCATCATTAATTTATGTAAAAATAACAAATTCAAACATATAAGGGCATATAGTATGCTACAAATAATTACAAATATTTTGGATATCAATTTCAAAGATTTTTCTTAGAAATATATTTGTCTTTCAAGATTGCAGTTATTTAAATTTGGCAGAATTATGTAAGTATCTTTAATAACAGATCTTCAAGGCAGTTTTTAAATTAATAAAATCTAATTAAAAGATTTTAATAAAAATAAATTTTATTTAACTCTATATAACTACATCATTTTTCTCCTACCCTTTCTGTGATCCAACTTACTGCTCTCTCTCTCTCTTTCTCTCTCAAATTCTTTTAACTTAATGATTATTGTTTCATTATATGTATATTTGCAAATAAATCTACAAGTACACACTGCTGAATCTGTTTGGTGCTGCATAAATGCATATAATAAACATGTGTTTTGTATGACTGAAAACAGTATAGGATAACCACTTAGGTAGTCATCTCTAAAGAGACATTATCAACGTTTCATTAGATTTTAATTGTCATTAGTTCTTTGTCCAGGGATGGAGCCTTATGAGCTTTCCACAATTCACGTGACACGCCAATAATGTTACTATTGTTCAGGTCTTTAGGCAATTATACTATTGCGATTTCATGATTGTAGTTTTACGTCATATACAGAGGATTTCATCTTCATTCAGACTTCATGGTTCTTTCATTTTGATAATTTTCTTCCCCATCTTCCACAGTTTTCCCTGTGCCTTATGTGTAGTGGTTGTGTTGTAGATTTATCCAATCATATTGGACACAGCACAGTCAGTTGTCTGTATGGGGACCAGCTATGGCTTTCGATAACGATCCCTATCTGCTCCAAAAAGAAATTATTTGATGAAGAAGTGAGAGTTACGCTTATCTGTGGATATAAGAATAAACATTTAGAATACAGTTAGGAATTATATTGCCTTAGGAAATTGACAGTAGTAGATCTCCTCTATGATCCATGAACTTACTAGGTAGGGTAGTTGACTAGATTTCCAGCATCAGAAATGTTTGCCTCTTGTTGAGAAAGCCTTAAGTCCAATAAGTTCCTGCCTAAATATAAATACCACTATTAAGTCATTAAGAATCTCTTTCCTTGCTACTTTTGTTGTGGTTCACAGGCATCATAGATGTATAGGACTGTTGACTACTTTTCATCCTTGGTAGATTTTATAGCATTTTTGGTGATATATATATCACCATATATATATATATATATATATATATATATATATGTATGTATATATGTCAATTCTCAATAAGGATACTACTCTGCTAGATCCAGCTTGAAACCTCTGAGTTTGTTGCCCAAAATGTGTGTTGATTTTGGCAATAGGGACTTAATTTCAACTTTTGGGAGCTAACTGGAGACAGTTGCAATAGCCTATATTGTTTGAGACCTCTTTTGGAATCCTGACTCTAAACAACTTGAAAGGAACTTTCTCATTTTGGCTCTGAGATTTTTAGTTAATAGTCCATAGCTCTTGTAGAGAGTATTATCATTCCCAGGCACCCTCTTCCTCACCTTCTCTCCGCCCCTCTTGCTCTCTCCATCTACTTTATCTCTATATAATTAACATGATTCCCTATTGCTTGTTAATATATCTTCAATCTTATTTATCTCTCCCCACTCCCTCTTCAGTACTGTCCTCCCAAACCACTCCCCAATTAAAGCTACTATATTTTCCCCATGTTGATCTTAATATTACTCATTTCCTGTGATTCTTCTGTAAAAAGTCTCTTTTTAGTTGTCTGGATGTGAAATGGGCATTAAAGAAACTTTGAGATTCAATTTAATCCTAATAAGAATGGCTACGATAAATAAAACAACTCTGTTGATAAGAATTGGAGAAAGGGAAACCCTTATTTATTATTAGGGGAATTGCAAACTGGTGAAATCAATCTAGAAATCAATGTTAAGAATTCTTTAGCTGCAAAAAATAACAACATCATGAAATTTGCAGGTGAATGTATGGGATTAGAAAAAAAATCATCCTGTGTGAGGTAACCCAACTCCCCAAAACCAAACATGGCATGTACTCACTCATAAGTGGATACTAGATGTAAAATGAAAAATAACTACACCACAATCCACAGCTCCAGAGAAGCTAGATAACAAAGAAAACCCTAAGAAGGACGCATAGATTGCCTTGGGAAGGGGAAGTGAAGAGTTCTCCTGGGTAAACTGAGGGCAGAGGGCAGTAGAGGGAGGGGTTGGGGGATGAGAACATGAAGGAATGGGATGGTTGAGTTGGGGGAGAGATGGACTCGGAGAGCAGTGGAAGAGATATCTTGATAGAGGGAGCCAATTATGGGTTAGGGAAAAACCTGGTGCTAGGGAAATTCCCAAGGATACACAAGGATGATGGCTCCTAGCAAAAGTGGAGAGGGTGCCTAAACTGGCGCTTTTATGTAATCAGTTTGGTAAATACCCTAATTGTCATCATAGAACCTTCATCCAGTAACTGATGGAAGCAGATACAGATATCCACAGCCAAGTACCAGGCCCAGCTTTTGGAGTCTACTCAAAGAGAGGAAGGAGAGATTTTTTTTTAAAGTAAATTTTATTAAATTATAAAAGTTTACATTTCCGCCCCTCTTCCCAACACCCTCCCACTCCCCCCACTCCCTCTCCTCCTCCCTCTTCGTCCCTTAGGGCAGTCAGGGTTTCCTGCCCTGTGGGAAGTTCAAGTTCCTCCCCCCTCCCTCCAGGTCCAGGAAGGCGAGTATCCAAACAGACTAGATCCCCAAAATCCAGTATATGCAGAGGAAACAAGTCCCAGTATCATAGACAATGGCTTTTCAGAAAGACTTCGGGCCAGGCACATTCAGAGAATCCGGCCAAATTCACAGAATCTGGTTAGATCACGTCCTCGTTCAGTCCCAGTCCAACTGGCCTTGGTAAACTCTCATTAGATCCTTTCCCTTGTATCAGTGGGTGATAGCATCCGTCGCAGTCCTGATTTCCTTTTTCATGTTCTTTCTCCTTCTGCTCCTCATTTGGACCTTGGGGGGCTCAGTCTGGTGCTCCAATGTGAGTCTCCGTCTGTATCGCCATCCTTCGCCAGATGAAGGATCTATGGTGATAAGCAAAATATACATCAGTATGGTTATGGGCCAAGGCCGGTTCAGGCACCCTCTCCTCTGTCCAGAGAACAATCTGGGGGATCTCTCCTTGGACCTGGGATCCCATATATAATCAAGTCTCCTGTAAACCCTAAAATGACTCCCTTAGTTGAAATATATTCTTCCCTGATCCCATATTCATCCTTCCTCCCTCCCCCCGCATCCCAGGCCACCGAGCTTTCCCCATTCCTCCTCTACTCCCTTCTCTCTAACCCTGTCCCCTTCCATCAACCCTCCCACACCCCCCCATGCACCCGAGGTTACCTGGGACTCTTGTCTATTTCCTACCTACTGGCGGATAACTAAATAATCTTCATCAGGTTCATCTTCTTATTTAGCTTCTCTAGGATCACAAATAATAGGCTCAAAGACCTTTAATTATGGTTAGAATCCACTTATGAGTGAATACATACCGTGTTCCTCTTTTTGGGTCTGGCTTACCTCACTCAGTAAAGCGTTTTCTATTTCCATCCATTTGCATGCAAAATTCAAGATGTCATTGTTTTTTACCGCTGAGTAAAACTCTAATGTGTATATGTTCAACACCTTTTTTAACCATTCTTCTATTGAGGGGCACCTAGGCTGTTTCCAGGTTCTGGCTATTACAAATAGTGCTGCTATGAACATAGTTGAACAAATGCTTTTGTAGTATGTTAGGGAATCTCTAGGGTATATTCCCAAGAGTGGAATTGCTGGGTCCTGAGGGAGGTTGACACCCAGTTTCCTGAGAAACCGCCACACTGATTTCCACAGTGGCTGCACGAGTTTGCATTCCCACCAACAATGGATGAGTGTTCCCGTCACTCCACATCCTCTCCAGCATAGGCTATCGTTGGTGTTTTTGACTTTAGCTATTCTGACAGGTGTAAGATGGTATCTCAAAGTGGTTTTGATTTGCATTTCCCTGATCGCTAAGGAGGTTGAGCATGACCTTAAGTGTCTTCTGGCCATTCGAAGTTCATCTGTTGTGAATTCTCTGTTAAGTTCAGTACCCCATTTTTTAATTGAGTTAATTAGAGTTTTAGTGTCTAGTTTCTTGAGTTCTTTGTATATTTTGGAGATCAGACCTTTGTCTGATGAGGGGTTGGTGAAGATCTTCTCCCAATCAGAAGGCAGCCTTTTTGTCCTACTGACAGTGTCCTTTGCTTTACAGAAGCTTCTCAGTTTCAGTAGATCCCATTTTTTCATTGTTTCTCTTATTGTCTGTGCTACTGGGGTCCTACTTAGGAAGAGGCCTCCTGTGCCAATATCTTGTAGACTACTTCCGACTTTCTCTTCTATCAGGTTCAAAGTGGACGGATTAATGTTGATGTCTTTAATCCATTTGGACTTGATTTTTGTGCATGGTGATACATATGGATCTACTTTCATTTTTTTACAGGTTGACATCCAGTTATGCCAGCACCATTTGTTAAAGATGCTTTCCTTCTTCCATTGTATACCTTTAGCTCCCTTGTCGAAAATTAGGTGTTCATAAGTTTGTGGGTTAATATCTGGGTCTTCTATTCAATTCCATAGGTCGACTTCTCTGTTCTTATGCCAATACCAAGCTGTTTTCAATACTGTAGCTCTATAACAGAGTTTGAAGTCAGGGATGGTAATGTCTCCAGAAGTTCTTTTATTGTATAAGATTGTTTTGACTATCCTGGGTTTTTTGTTTTGCCATATAAACTTGATTATTGTTCTCTCAAGGTCTGTGAAGAAGTTTGATGGGATTTTGATGGGGATTGCATTGAATCTATAGATTGCTTTTGGTAGAATTGCCATTTTAACTATGTTGATTCTCCCAATCCAAGAGCAGGGGAGGTCTTTCCATTTTCTGGTATCCTTCTCAATTTCTTTCTTCAAAGACTTAAAGTTCTTGTCAAATAGGTCTTTCATTTCCTTGGTTAGAGTAACCCCAAGATATTTTATGCTATTTGTGGCTATCATGAAAGGTGATGTTTCTCTGATTTCCCTCTCTGCTTCTTTATCCTTTGTGTATAGGAGGGCCACTGATTTTTTGGAGTTGATCTTGTATCCTGCCACGTTACTAAAGGTGTTTATCAGCTATAGGATTTCTTTGGTAGAGTTTTTGGGGTCACTTATGTAAACTATCATATCGTCAGCAAATAACGAAAGTTTAACTTCATCCTTTCCAATACGAATCCCCTTGATCTCCTTATGTTGTCTTATTGCTATTCCTAGAACTTCAAGCACTATATTGAAGAGGTATGGAGAGAGTGGACAGCCTTGTCGGGTTCCTGATTTTAGTGGAAAGGCTTTGAGTTTCTCTCCATTCAGTTTGATGTTAGCTGTCGGCTTGCTGTATATTACTTTTATTATATTCCGGTATGATCTTTGTATCCCCAGTCTCTCCAACACCTTTATCATAAATGGGTGTTGAATTTTGTCAAATGCTTTTTCAGCATCTAGTGAGATGATCATATGGTTTTTTTTCTTTCAGTTTATTTATATGATGGATTACATTGATAGATTTGCATATGTTGAACCAGCCCTGCATCTCTGGAATGAAGCCGACTTGATCATAATGGATAATTTTTCTAATGTGTTCTTGGATTTGGTTTGCCAGTATTTTATTGAGAATTTTCGCGTCGATGTTCATGAGTGAGATTGGCCTGTAATTCTCTTTCTTGGTTGTGTCTTTGTGTGGTTTTGGTATTAGGGTAACTGTAGCTTCATAAAAGGAGTTAGGCAATGACTCTTCTGTTTCTATATTGTGGAATACGTTAAGGAGTATAGGTATTAGCTCTTCCTGGAAGTTCTGGTAGAATTCTGCATTGAAACCATCTGGTCCTGGGCTTTTTTTGGTAGGGAGATTTTTGATAACAGCTTCTAATTCTTCGCGCCTAATAAGTCCATTTAGATTGTTCACCTGTTCTTGGTTCAACTTTGGTATATGGTACTTATCTAAAAAAATGTCCATTTCTTTTACATTTTCCAACTTTGTGGCATATACACTTTCATAGTAAGATCTAATGATTCTCTGAATTTCCTCTGTGTCTGTGGTTATGTCCCCCTTTTCATTTCTGATCTTATTAATTTGCATGTTCTCTCTCTGCCGTTTGATTAACTTGGATAGGGGTTTGTCAATCTTGTTGATTTTCTCCAAGAACCAGCTTTTTGATTCATTGATTCTTTGGATTGTTTTCTGTTTCTATTTTGTTGATTTCAGCCCTCAGTTTGATTATTTCCAGTCTTCTAGACCTTCTGGGTGAATCAGCTTCTTTTTTTTTCTAGATCTTTCAAGTGTGCTGTTAAGTCTCCAATGTGTGCTTTCTCTGCTTTCTTTAATTGGGCACTTAGTGCTATGAACTTTCCTCTTAGCACTGCTTTCATTGTGTCCCATAGGTTTGAGTATGTTGTGTCTTTGTTTTCATTAAATTCACGGAAGAATTTAATTTCTTTCTTTATTTCTTCCTTGACCCAGGGGTGATTTAGTAGTTGACTGTTCAGCTTCCATGAGTTTGTTGGCTTCCTGGGGGAAGCATTGTTGTTGAATTCTAATTTTAGTCCATGGTGATCTGACAAGACACAGGTAGTTACTAATATTTTTTTGTATCTGTGGAAGTTTGCTTTGTTACCGAGTATGTGGTCAATTTTCGAGAAGGTTCCATGAGCTGCAGAGAAAAAGGTATATTCTTTCCTATTTGGGTGGAGTGTTCTATAGATGTCTGTTAAGTCCATTTGATTCAATACCTCCAATAAATCTCTCAATTCTCTGTTAGGTTTCTGTCTGATTGACCTGTCCATTGGTGAGAGAGGAGTGTTGAAGTCTCCTACTATTAGTGTGTGTGGTTTGATGACTGCCTTGAGTTCTAGAAGAGTTTCTTTTACATATGTGGGTGCCTTTATATTAGGAGCATAGATATTCAGGATTGAGACTTCCTCCTGTTGAATTGTTCCAGTTATGAGTATGAAATGTCCATCTCCATTTCTTCTGATTGATTTTAGTTTGAAGTCGATTTTGTTAGATATTAGAATGGCCATGCCCGCTTGTTTCTTAGGTCCATTTGCTTGGAAAACCTTTTCCCAACCCTTTACTCTGAGTAGGTGTCTGTCTTTGTGGTTGAGGTGTGTTTCTTGTAAACAGCAGAATGTTGGATCCTGTTTTCGTATCCAATCTCTAAGTCTGTGCCTCTTTTATAGGTGAATTGTGTCCATTGATATTAAGTGATATTAATGACCAGTGGTTGTTGACTCCGGTCATTTTTTTTTTTTTAGGTAGTAGAGTGTATGTGTTTTTCTTCTTTGATTTGTGCTTGTGAATGGTTGCTAGATGTTCGAGTTATTGTAGGCCGTGTTGGGAATGTTGGATTCCTTCGGTAGTGATTTTCCTTCTAATATTCTCTGTAAGGCTGGATTAGTAGCTACGTATTGTTTAAATTTGTTTTTATCCTGGAATATTTTGTTTTCTCCGTTGATAGTGAACAATAGCTTGGCTGGGTATAGTAGTCTGGGTTTGCATCCATGGTCTCTTAGTTTCTGCAGTACCTCTATCCAGGATCTTCTGGCTTTCATGGTTTCCATAGAGAAATCCGGTGTAAGCCTGATAGGTTTACCTTTATAAGTTACTTGACTTTTTTCCTTTGCAGCTCTTAATATTTTTTCTTTAATATGTATGTTTTGTGTTTTGATTATTATATGGCGAGGGGATGTTTTTTTCTGATCCAGTCTATTCGGTGTTCTGTATGCTTCTTGAACCTTCATAGGAATATCGTTCTTTAGGTTGGGAAAGTTTTCTTCTATAATTTTGTTGAATATATTTTCTGGGCCTTTGATCTGCAGTTCTTCTCCTTCTTCAATCCCTATTATTCTTAGAATTGGTTTTTTTATTGTGTCCCAGATTTCCTGAATGTTTTGTGTAGAGAATTTGTTGGATTTGCCGTTTTCTTTGACCAGAGCATTTATTTTCTCTATGGTATCTTCAGAATCTGAGATTCATTCTTCTATCTCTTGTATTCTATTGGTTATGCTTGATTCTGTAGTCTCCATTCGTTTACCTAGGTTTTCCATATCCAGCCAGTTCTCGTTTTGTGTTTTCTTCATTGCCTCCATTTCAGTTTTCAATTCTTGGACTGTTTCCTTTACTTGTTTGATTGTTTTTTCTTGGTTTCTCAGGGTCTCATTCACGGATTTACTTATTTCTTCAAACTTTTTGTTATATTTCTCATCTAATTCTATACTCATTTCTTCAAACTTTTTGTTATATTTCTCATCCAATTCTTTAAGGGAGTTATTCATATCCTGTTTAAGGGACTCTATTGCTTTCATAATGACACTTTTTTCCACTTCTTCTGGGTTAAGGTGTTCAAGTCCTTCTATTGTAGGGTCCTTGGGATCTGGTGTTTTCATGTTGTTTTTCAGATTGTTGGATGAGGTCCTGCCTTGGCGTCTGCCCATCTCTTACTTCAAATTTTCTCTATTGGAATTTCTGTTACCGGGTCAGGTTCCCTTCTTGGGCAGGGACTTCACTGACAGAATGCCCACCTTTCCTCAGGCAGGCTATTGAAGCACAGGCACTCCCTCTTTCCGGGATGTGCTTACAATGCAGGCCCAGTGTGCAAGGCAGCTGAGCTGGGGAAATTTTATGGCCCCAGGGGGAAGGGAGAAATATAGGAATTCGTACCTGGTTGGGAGCTGGGAAGGCAGGTGGGAGGGGGTAGCCAGCACTGCAGGGCAACCTGGGCGTCTATGGGGTCGGGGAACGCCCAAGCTCCTCCTCACCGGGATCCTGCCTGGCCCGAAGGAAACTTACCCCTCTGATGGCCCTCTGATAGAAGTCAGGGCCCCTGCTGGTCAGGAATGTGGCTGAGCTGGCCCCTGGTCCACCTGTCCTCAGGGAGGCCTTTAAGACCCAGCAACTGCCTCCAGCCGGGATGCGCCTGCAGCCCAGGCCCAGCTTGCAAGGCAGCTGAGCTGGGGAAATTTTATGGCCCCAGGGGGAAGGGAGAAATATAGGAATTCGTACCTGGATGGGAGCTGGGATGGCAGGCGGGAGGGGGTAGCCAGCACTGCAGGGCGACCTGGGCGTCTATGGGGTCGGGGAACGCCCAAGCTCCTCCTCACCGGGACCCTGCCCTGGTCCGAAGGAAACTCAGGAAGGAGAGATTTTATGAGCAAAGTTATCAAGATCATGATGAGGAAATCCACTGACACAGGAGATCCGAGCTAATGGGACCTCACAGACTCTAGACTGACAGATGGGTAATAGTTGTGTGGCTTGGTCTGTTTGTGGGGCTCCTGGAAGTGGAACCAGAGTCTACCCCTGGTACATGAGCTGGCGTTTTGGAGCCCATTCCCTATGGTGGGATGCCTTGCTCAGCATTAATACAGGAGGGATGGGCTTGGTCCTGCCTCAGCTTGATGTGTCAGGCTCTGTCAACTCTCCATGGGAGGCCTTATCCTCTCTGAAGAGTGATCAGTATGTAAAATGAAGAAAAAATTTAAAATAAACATAATTAAATTTTACTGAATCTCAAAAAAAGAGAATTATCAGAGTGCTAAAAGTAGATTTGCCGTATGAACAAGCTACACCACTGTTTGACATATATCTGAAAGAATCCATATAGGATTTTTACAGACACTTGCTTAGTGATGTTCATTGCTGTCCCATTCACAATTGCTAGAAAATGAAACCATTCACCTGATGAATAGTTAGTGAAAAATGTGTGCATTATATATAGAAGGATACTATTCAGCTGCTGAGAAAAAGAAAATCATGAAATTTAAACTTAAATGGATAGAACTAGAAAATTTTATATTGCCTGAGGTAACTCAGAAGCAAAAAGACAAGCATCACATCTGTGGTTCCTAGCACCAACTAACTCTTCAGATGTTAAACAAAAGTTTTTTTTTATTCTATTCTTTTAACTTTTCCTAATTATTTTTGTTAATTAAAAACTATTTTGAAAATTCTGCTTCTCCAATTCTAGTTTCAATGAATTTTTGTAAGCTATTTAACCATTGAATTTATTTTTACCTATATTTATAATTGTGTACCTCTTTTGACTCACTAACAAACAGCTCATGGTATTTACCTTGTTGAACCTTGTTTATATCAGTTGTGATTGTGGATAAGGCCTACTATTTGAGGTAAGTTTGCATATATGCCCTTTCATTCCATGTATATGTAATGAAATAGCACGCTTACAAACGTCCCTGCCGTATCTCACAAGTTAAGCCATTCTAGCATGCCTTTGTTGTTTTGAGGTACTATTTTCTTCTTAACATAAATTTATGCTTGTAATTAATAATTTTCATCATGCTTTGTTTTTCCTTCTTTGCCTCCACTTAAAATACAGGGTTTTACTGTCTTTATTATATTCCATCTTTTCTGTGTATAACAAATCAGCTTGGTTTTCCTTCTTGGTAGACCTTATGAGGTTTTAAATCTTCTAACATGGCTACTAATGCAGCTGTTAGATTTGGGAGGAAGAGTGGGGCACCTGGGTCTCATATTGCTTTAACTAAGGCCTGTAGAAATGATTCCCAAGTAATTCCTCTTGTGAGCCTAACCATGAGTCACCGAATTAGGGAACATATCATTATGGAAGGAAACAAAGACCTTTACTTTATGGAAACTCCTCAATTTCGAAATAGAAACCATAGGTTCATGTATTACTGTATCCCAAGTCTGACATAAGAGCATTTCTGTGAATCTTACAGTTCTATGAGTCTTTTGTGGAGCTATAGCAGCCTTGAATAGGAAAGCAAATTTCTATCATCTTAAATGTTCTTTGAGGTATTCTATGGGCATATTGAAGAGACTATAAATAGGATCTATTGGCCAGATGATACGTTGAATATTAAAATGTTCCAGCGAGCTCTCTAAATGAACATTTAAGACTCCAACAGTCAACAGTGTCCATATGGTTGGAGCATTTAGGAAAATTCCCATGTCACAAAGTAACAGAAGCATGTTTAATATTGCTTTTTACACTCAGTGCCAACAGCAGTAAAATTAAAATCAACTTTATCACTGAGAAAAACATAGATTAGATAATATAATTAATGTATAACTAAAATCAGGATGTTGAAATAAATACTAACTTCTAAGCAATATGATATATAAATAAGAGGCAAAACAATTCAAAATAAAACATTTGATTTGTTGCTTTATCCTTTCCATCTTCTCCACCAGGACAAATCTCATGTGTCTCTTTCAAGACTCTCACATGGCGCATCTGCTGACCCTCTCCTCCATGTACCCTTCCGAAAACACAGTCCAGGTGATATATACAGTGTCCTTGTTTAGTCTGGCCACACTTGTCTGCCTGCAGTCAAATTTTTGACTTCTAGGATCTGCCCAGACCACTCCACAATGCCCAGGTCTCTCCCATGGAACACTCACTCTCTGCATCCAAAGAGATCTTACCCAACACTCCAAACTTGGGCTAGAACATGCATCTTATACACCAGCTGAATTTCCTCTGTTTACCTGACTTTATTCTATTTACACCATTTCTAATCTTTGGCTCAGCTTGGCCACATATCTCTTCTTCCTCAGCCTGCTCTCTCAAACAAAAGAGTGGCCGGTGAGGTGGCTCAGAGGTTGAGAGCATTGGTTGCTTTTCCACAGGTCCTAACTTAAGTTCCCAGCAACCACATGTTGGTTCATGGCCATCTGTGGTGAGACCTGGTGCCCTCTTCTGCCCTTCAGGAATATATACAGGCAGAACAATGTACATAATAAATAAATAGACAAATAAGTAAATAAATCTTTAAAAAAGGAAGAAAAACAAACAAACAAATGAAGTCCAAATGCCTAGATTTCTTCTCAAATATACAAACAACATGAAAGATCAAGCCAATATTTTTCTCTCCATAACCTACCTCTCTGGTAGAAATGTTTGCTAATGATAATTACTTTGATTGATCCCAGTACACAGAATTTAAGAGAATAATCATAAACTTCATTAAAGAATTCAAGGAGTTTACAGAAGACACAAAAAATAACTAAATGAAATTAAGGAGAAAGAATTTAAGCAAGTAAATGCTCCAGTGATGCTCAAGAAAATACAAACATATGCCTGATGGAAATGATAAAGGTAATCCAGGGTATGAGAACATAATTTAGTGCAGTGGTTTGTGAGCATCAGTTAATTATTGCCTGTTGATCACTGTAGATCTGTTGTGTCCAGGTGTTTCAAGATTTTACTTCTTTGACTTCCTTGTAATGACTGACTCCGTATTAAGATTGTGAACCAAATAAACTCCTTTTCCTTAAAAACATTTTTATTTTATTAAGGCACCACAAACAAAAGTAAGGCACTGGTGGATTATATTGCAAAATTTAGGGAGTTTGGTTGTAATGCAGCAATGCATAAATGGAATATGACATGCTGTGTAATGAGCATTATAATCATATTATGTCTTTATGTGTTATTGGTTATGTTTTACTCTTTTGGCTCTTTGGGGGCCTAACATTCAGTTTCCAAACAAATCACAAATGGAGTCTTATTCTTATGAAATCCCTTGGCTTATTTCTGGCCAGTTTTTCTCAACCTCAATTGACCCCCCTCCTCATACACCTTTTGCCTCTGGGATTTTTTCTTTTCTTACTTTTGTAGTCTGACTTTCACTCTTACAATGTGGCTGGTTGTGTGACTGGCCACTTCTTTTTTCTCTCTTTGATCCTTCTCCTCTCACTTTTTTTCCTTCTAGTTATTCTCTCTGCCTGCCAGCCCTGCTTATACTTTCTCCTGACTTCTTGCTGGCTGTTCACTTTATTAGACCAAACAGGTGTTTCACGCAGGCAAAGTAACACAGCTTTACAATGTTAAACAAATGCAATATTATAGAATGCAACACACCTTTGCATCATTAAACAAATGTTCCACAGCATAAACAAATGTAACACATCTTAAAATAACATTCCACAGCATTTGTGGACATATATAATTTGTATGTCAAGAACAGAAAATATATTTGAAAGTAACACAACTAATTCAATATGAAATAATAAAACTCAGGGCTTACAATGATAAAATAGAAATTTAAAAAAAACATAAAATCAAAGAAACAAAGTTCATTCTTTCAAAACTTAACAAGGTTAACATAACTTTAGTCAAATAATAAGAGAATTCCAATTAATAATATAGATATTAAAATGGAGACAATAAAATAGATATTAAGCAAGTTTGAGTATTATTCTTTAAAACTCTATTTTCCATGAAACTAGAAAAGTTAAAAAAGAAATGAATGAATTTCTTGATATGTATGACCAACCAAAGTTAAGTCATGGTGAACTACATAGTTTAAATAGACTCATAAGATTCAATGAAATAAAACAAATAATTTAAAGTCTCCTATCTAAAATAATACCTATGGCAAGATGAATTCTGTGAAAAATTCTATGAGACCCCACAGAACTAACACCAATAATTCTCAGATTACTCTGTAAAATAGGAACTGAAGGGACATTTTCTTTTTGTTGTTTTTTTAAGCTTTATTTATTATATATACAGTGCTCTGCCTGCACAAAAGAAGAGGGCACCAGATATCATTATAGATGGTTGTGAGTCATCATGTGGTTGCTGGGAATTGAACTCAGAACATCTGGAATAGTGGTCAGTGCTCTTAACCTCTGAGTTATCTCTCCAGCCCCTAAAAGAGCATTTTCAAATAATTTTAATAAAACCAGTATTACTAACACCAGATACCTGAGAGAAAAGAAAATATACCAAAATCTGTTATGGATATACATGAAAACATTTCTGTAGGAGATACATGCAAACAGAATTCGAAAGCACATCAAAGAGACTCTCCACTAACATTAAATTGGCTTCACTGCAGAGGTGATATAACATGTAAACCTTGTGATGTCTCCTTTGATGCAGAAAAGGCCTTTGGCAAAACATAACATCCCTTCATGATAAAAGTCCTAGCATAACTAAAGATGAAGGGGTGCTATCTCTACATAATAAAAGGAATATAAAGTAACTCATAGCTGACATTATTCTAAAATGGAGAGAAACTCAAAGTATTTCCAATAAAATAACCGTGTCTACTCTCTCCGTTTCTTTTCAATGTAGTTTTAAAAGTCTTAGGTAAATAAGACAGATGAAGATTAAGGTTGAACAGCGAAATCAAAACCACTTTATTTGCAGATGATAAAAACTGATTCATAAAAGACGCAACTAGGGAAGTTCTACAGTTGATAAGTAGATGCAGCAAAGTAATAAGATACAAACTTAACCCACACAAATAATTCTGTGTAAGTGACAAGCACATCAAGAAATTAGCCAGGAAAATTGTACAGTTGACTGACAATAACCCCAAATCGATCTGTTGTGTACCAGTTTCCTCTGAGATTGAAATATTCTATTCTTCCCAGAAGCTTTAAGACAGAAGGAAAAACTCAATACAGCTTCAGGACGTGTCTGAAACTAAGATTTGTTAGGCCCCTCCCTCCCAAGAGTAAACAATAAAAACTGCTGAAAGTCATGTTTAAATAAGCCAAGCTACAAAGAAGACCCTCAGACCAGTAAGCTGTACATACCAGTTGTCTGGAAGAAGCAGAAATGAAACAAGCTTCCTAGAAGAGGTTTAAAACAACTGAGAAACTTGGAAAGATTTGCCTGTATGTTCAATGCATCTGTGTAGTGCCATGTGTTCTTGATCTCCATGGTTTGTTAACTGTCACCCGTGCTGGGGTGAGCTTTGGTGATGCAACTGTCTTTGAGTCATTTTTGCTTGTATAAGTAATCCTGATAAAACTCATTGGTTCACCTAATTAGACAGTGCTATCTGTACTTTGGTCTGTTATGGGCTTCCTATCTAGAGTGAGTATATGTGTATGCTGCATCTCCCCAAAAAAAGTTTTGTCACATAATACTATCATAGAATAACTCTAAAGAAGTGAAAGACTTGTATAACTAAAACTTTAATATGTGAAAGTGAGCTGTTTAGCCTTTATTATGTTATTTGTGTATAACAACAATTAATAAAAAGGAGAGTATAAATGTATAAAAAGAGGAGGATGGGGTACATAAGGGTGTGAAGGGAAAAAAGAGAATGTTAATTATAATTAAATATATAAAAGATGTGTATATAAAATCAGATGTATGTATAAAAAGATGCAGCTATAGTATAACCTGAAAAGATAACAGAAATAATTTTTGAAAAATCTCTTTAAGATATCAAAGAAGAAACTGAAGATGTTACAAAAAGTGGAAAAATCTCCACGCTCATGCATTGTTAGAATTAATATTGTGAATATTTCTATCCTACCAAAAGCCATTGGCTGATTCAGTGCTGTTTTGTTTTGTGTTTTTTCCCTTTTCATTTCCTTCCTTCCTTCTGCCCTCTTTAAGTCTTTTCTCCTTTCCCTCCCTCCCTCCCTTCCTCCCTTCCTCCTTCCCTCCCTTTCTCTCTCTCTCTCCTTCCTTCCTTTCTTCCTTCCTTCCTTCCTTCCTTCCTTCCTTCCTTCCTTCCTTCCTTCCTTCCTTCTTTCTTTCTTTCTTTTGAAGGATTTTCTTTGCTGTTGATTGATATAAACAAACCTGGCCTGCTATTGTTTGTGGCATCTAAGCCAGGAGGTCTCTAAGTGTATAAGACAGCAACCTGAGCAATCCAGCCTATAAGCAGAATGGTTCTATACAACTCTGCTCTGTAGTTCTACTTCACTTCCTGCCTTAACTTCCCTTCCTGATGGACTGTGAGCTGTGAGCCTTTCTTCCCCAAGAAGCTCTGGGTCATTATCTTCATCAGAGCAACAGAAAGCAATGTTTTTTCTCTATCGATGAAATGAAGACATGCTCTTCTAAATCTTCCATTCTCTTAATGTAGCATATCACATTTATTGAGCAAGTCACACTTCATCCTAGTGTAAAATCTTTGTACTACCCAGCTGAATCTGCTTTGTAGAATTTTGCTGAGGGAACATAATCAGATGTTATGTGTGTAATCAACTGTTCTCACGGTGTCTTGATCTTTTTTTGGTATCAGTGTGATCCCATCCAGCCTTGAAAATTTGATGTGGCAGTGCCTCACGTTATTTTAATGCCACACTATCATTCAAATCTACCTGTATTTTCTTTTCACATTTATTTGTTCTGATACCTTTTTATTTAAATCTTCCAATTCAATTGGCCAATGATTATATATGTCCTATATTGCTTCTTGCATCTGCACTTGCCTTAAAGTTTACCTTTTTCTGACATGATATGTTTATCCATTGTCTCTTTGGCTGTCATTTGCGTGCACTATTACCCTGTGTTTTCCCACTTCCATTTCACACGTATTCTTTAAAACTAAGGTACTTTGCGGAAGAAAGATTCTGTTTTTCTTTGTTAGACTCCTATGTGTTTTAGTGGGATAATTTAGTCGATTCCTACTAAAATGACCACCTTTTAGTGGTTAGTATTTGCTAGCACTTTCTGCTTTGGAGTCTGTTGATTCTGCTCTTTTCTTGATGGCATTATTATTGTCTTCATGTTGATAGAATATGATTCTTTTTACTTTTTTTTCAAAATAATTTCTCTGTAGCTACTATGAAGTTTAGGTGTTTAAACAAAACACTTAGCAGTTGTAGAAGTCTGTTTTAAGCTCAAAAGGGCTTCGATTGTTTATGAAAACAACATTTTGGGACTGGAGAGACAACTCAGCAACTAAGACCACTGAGTGCAGACAGAGGGCAGGTTCTAGTCCTGGCATCCACAGTGTGGCTCAGGCTCACAACCATTTATAACTCCAGTCTTGGGGGACACTAATGCCCTCATTAACTTCTTGAGCACTTAATGCTTATGAGGAACATGTAGGCAAAATACCCATAAATGTAAAAAAACAAAAAAAGAAAACAGAAAAAAGTTAAAACACATTTTGTGGGGGCTGGAGAGATGGCTCAGAGATTGGGAGCATTGCCTGCTCTTCCAAAGGTCCTGAGTTCAATTCCCAGCAACCACATGGTGGCTCACAACCATCTGTAATGAGGTCTGGTGCCCTCTTCTGGCCTGCAGGCATACACACAGACAGAATATTGTATACATAATAAATAAATAAATATATATTAAAAAAAACACATTTTGCTTGCATCCCAAACTTCGTTTCTGAGGCTTCAATTGATATCTTTGTTTTGTGCATGCATTAGCCAACTTCAGTATTCATAGTTGCTTTTGATTTTTAAAAGAATTTTGTTTGATGACTACAAATGATCTGTGTACTGCCTTTATGGTATTGTTTCTCTGTGTTCAATTATGTGTTTATCTTTATCCATGAATGTCCTCTTATTTCTTCTAACATGTCACTCCAGCTTCCTGTTGTGCAGTCTAAACAACTCCCTTTAAATATATTTTTGAGATGGGTGGACTGGTTTGAGCGCTGAGTTGTAATTTTGAAAATTATATACTTTACCATTAGTAATAGTTCTATAAAATGAGATTGTTTTGAAAGTTCTTAACGTCACCATGAACTGTTTTCCTAGTTTCATTTACTTTTCTGTCTTTTTTTTTTCTGAAGGAGAAGGTTTGAACTAGGAAACGTCTATTCAACCTAAGTTGTACAAGTCTTGGTGAAAGTGAGATGGACAAGCTGAACCTGTTTTCTCTACTCCTTTCTATGTTGCTACTCTCTATTTTGTGTTCTCCAGAGTGCTGGGCATTATAGTTGGGCTGTGGCCATTTGAAAAAAGTTAAAAGTTGGTTGTCAGTTTTGCTTTTCATTGTTTATGTGGTTAGAGGCTGATAATGGTGTGGTCTACTGTGCTACTGTCACGTTCTGGATTTCTGATATTTCCTAAAAATGAACGGAGATCAAGGCAGGATCTTATGAAACACCTGTTACAAGCACTTTAGTAACTGGCATTCAATTTCAAACTTGCCATGTCAGAATTTGCCAAGTTAAGGGAATCTTTCACCCAGAAGTGTGAGAAAAGAAAAAACAAACAAACAAACCTACAATTGTGGTCCGTTTTAAGTTTCACTGCAAAATGGGGTTCAGATAAGATACAAATAAAGCACACTTTATATTATATTTGTAATACAGACATACAATAAGTATAAATAGTATTAAAGTATTGGTAATACTGTAAAATAAGGAAGTTTGAATATTGTTTCCTGAGAAATATATAAGCTTATGTGTAATTTTTATAAATAATTATATTTTAAAATAGGATTATAAGATTCCATGAATTTGAAAACTGTTCCTCAGGAGTTGGCATAAGTTCTTCCTAGGACTCTACTCCTTATGTATATAAAATATAATTTGAGGATTATTGACAGGTATCTCTTGGTAGAACTTGTATTTTATGTTCTTGGTGTTACAGCTTCATATAGCCAGTAATAACATACAAATATATTACATTGGTTGACATAGACAATAATTATTGCATATGTGTCTGTGTAAACAGAATACTCAGATTGTTGAGGAGAAAAATAATTTGAGGTACTTTCTTGTGCTATGAAAGAACAAACTGTTTGAAATTCAGGAGGTAGGCAATGTGCATGCTGGGTACTAAGTTAATACTTGCTCAGAATTCTGACTTTCTAAGTATTTTTCTGTAAGCATTCTGAGATAGTTGTATGCTTGGATTTGATTTGAACAAATCAGGTTTTCAATTAAAATTTTAGTAGATAACAACAAAAACAACAACAACAAAAATAGACCAAACATCTTCTTTTCACACACTGTTAATGCATTATTCATTCTGTATAATCCTTTTTTATTGTTGTTGTTCACAAATCAAGTGGTGGAACCTTATAATGACTGCAAAATTGGGTAAAAAAATACATTATCCCGGTAAAGATCAAAAGTTTTTATTTTTTAACTTTTAATTGCTTTTATTTTTTTTAGATTATAGTAGTTACACCATATTCCTCTTCTCTTTCTTCCCTACAAACCCTCCCATATACCTCCCATTTCTCTTTTTCAAATTCATGGACATTTTCCTTCAATATTTGTTCTTACAAACTTACAAGTGTATAGGTCTAAACACATTGTCTTAAACACCTAATTATTACATGCTCAGTCCATACAATGTTACTTGTATGTATTTTTTGAGGACTGACCATTTAGTATTGAATAGATAAAGGTTTTTGAGAAAGTAAATTCTTATGGATTCCTAGAAGGTATTAGAGCCTAGTTCTTGTTAGCTACTCTACTTGTGATATCTCTGATTAGAAGACAAAACCACATGTAGAATCAAATAATTGCACATCACAGAATCTCTGAACATACAATCATATCAAAAAGATCTCCTGTAGGATCTAATCTGTTGTTGTTGTTTCTAGATAGGATCTTATGATGTATCCCAGTCTGACCTGGAATATGGAATACTCTTGTGTCAGCCCCTCTAATTGCTAGGACTGCTAAAATAGGAGTAGGAAATAAAGCATGTCATAGATTCTAATTCCGAAATGATATCAAACTGAACTGTCTGCAGTCGATCTGCCTAGTGTCTGCTACAGTTTCACCAAGCTCTCTGTACAGTGTATAGAAGACATTCTATTACATGTTATGTCAATGCATGTTTATGTAGGATACCTTTGACATCATAGAATTGCATGAATTTGATTTCCTAATTTTGCACCTTTGTGACTATTGGCAGGCTATTTAACAAATGTTTATTTGAGTTAATTTACCTATAAAATACAGAAAATGACTTTATGTACTTGATTCATTTATGTTGAAAATTAAAAAAATAATGAAGTCTTCACCACAGTATTTGATTCACAAGCACACTGTGATTAATAATTGTGGCCTTGTTTTTTCATGAATGGACATTGATCATCTGCCTTGAGTCCCATGTATGCTATCACTATGACATCTACATGATATTTATTATGCTAATGCTCATATTTGTTAGACAAGAAGTCTGTCAATACTGACATGAACACACTGTTGTGAAAAAA
This sequence comes from Myodes glareolus, assembly GCF_982192425.1. NCBI lineage: Eukaryota > Metazoa > Chordata > Mammalia > Rodentia > Cricetidae > Myodes > Myodes glareolus. Next base: position 22,923,989 of record NC_142046.1, read on the forward strand.
CCACGGTTATTTCTAAAAATTTACAACCATGAGCTTCAAGGATCACTGAGAATATTAAATCAGAAATTATTTTTTCATGTCTTCTAATAGTATAGTAGCTTCAGTGTTTGACAAAAGTGAGATAAAAACATTTTGTATTAAGTTCCATTAGGGAATAAGTTTATAAGTGAATGTCTAAGCTAATTTGGCTTATTAACTGAAATGTTTTTAAACGGGAGAAATTGGATTCTCTCATGACAATTTTCCCAGTTATTGCTGAAGTCAGTTTTATAAATTCAGTCTGTCACCATTTTAGTATTTGGCATAATACATTTGCTCGACTTTTATCGATGGAAATAATTATGGCTGAAAATGTCACTTCTATTACTCAAAAAAGTGTGTGTTCTTACGTTCTGCCCTCAGGCATCCAGTCTGCTAAGTAGAAGAAAAACCCTGAGACTTTGTCATCTTCTATCAGCTTAGTATTTGTAAGTTTTTAATTGTTAAAGCAATTATAGAACCTTCTGTTTAAGCAGATTTTGTTATGTGAACAAATCTAAAGCTATCAGTCAGTGACTTCATTGTAAATTGTGTGTGTGTGTGTGTGTGTGTGTGTGTGTGTGCACGTGTATGTGTTATTTGTAGGTGTCTTCTATTTTTACATTTTTACATGGCTGAAACTTTTATAGTTTTTGTTGTTTGATACGTAAGCTGTGCTTTGCTCTCTTCAATTATTCAGTAGTTGGATATGTCTTTGCTAGCATTCTCTGCAGGCTAATAATCAAGTTGTCTTCCAGGACTGGCTTCAAGAAAAGGCTTCAAGAAAAATTGTATCAAATGACTTCAAGAAGTTTATATCATCTATGCTAAGCAGAGTCTCATAGTATGATGACTAAGGTTTTATTAGATGGAACCCTTAGTACAATGTTCACTGTTATCTGATAGAAGTATGGCTATACTATTGAATCAGTCAAAAAAAATTTTTAGTAGCACAACAGCTAGACCATTCAATAGAAGGTATACAGGAAAAATGTTCATCAATACTGTCATCTCATCCACACTTCAGATCACGGGAGAGCCTAGTCTTCATTTTTAGTGGTGGATTGCTTCCTTCTTCCCCATGGATTTTATTAAAGGGTAGATAATATCCAGTTTTTCTATCTCACGTGAAAAGTTTGGTTAACTGAACTTTTAGGGTATATCCCAATTCTTACTTACTTGGATACTTCTTTTTTGAGCTCTATGATCGTTTTGATTTCTTTATTTTAATGTTGAATATATGTTTATTTCTTAGTGATTGTGTATTTCTGAGATAACAGCTGAGCACATATGACTGAAATACATGGCATAATTATAAGTACTCCTCATTCACAGTCACTAATAAGTCTAAAACTTCCAGCTGTAGTGCTTTTGTTTTCTACATATTGATGTCATTGACTGTAAAGGACTCATCTATCCTGGATTTAATATGTGACTCAGTTTCTTTTTCTACTCTTAGCTACAAGAAACACATTTTGTTTTACCTTTCCTGAATGCAGCTGATATTTAAAAATCTCTATGTCTAATATTTAAAAAAAAAACTTATGTCTTTGCTGACATAGGTTTCCTATACATTTTTCGTAAGCAGACTTCCATAAATCAAAATGCAACCCTCAAAAACTACATTGGTTCATTTTAGCTTAATCTATGGAAACTCATTAGTAACCAGGAAGTCTAGAGCATAGAATTATTTTTCTTTATTTTCTTCATTGAAAATAGATTTTCCTCACTTATCCTGATTACTATTTCCCTTTTCTCTACTCCTTCCTCTTCCTCCCTACATCCTCTCCCATAGGGATCCAGTCCCTTTCTTTCTCTCATTATAGAAAGAAAAGCAGGTTTCTGCGGGAGAATAGTAAAATATAGTATAATAAGATAAAGCAAAAACTATCACATTGTAGTTGGATGAGACAAACAGAAGGAAAAGAGCCCAAGAAAAGGCGCAAGAGTCAGCGATTCAGTCATTCAGGCCCTCAGGAATCCTAGAAAAACACTAACCTGCAAGCCATAATATACACACAGAGAAACTGGGGCAGAACCATGAAGGCCCTGTGCTAGCCACTTCAGTCTCTGTGATTCATATGGGCTTTGCTCTTGTTGATGTATAGGGCAGCATTTGCTTGGTGTCCTCCATTACTTCTGAGTCTAATACCTTTTTTTTGCCTCCACTTCCTCTGGATTCTCTGAGCCCTGAAGAGAGGGATTTCTTGGAGATATCTATTAAAGGATGAGTGCTCCAAGGTCTCATACTCTGCATGATGTCTGACTGTGGGTCTCTGTGTTTTTTTTTTCCATCTGCTAGAGGAAAAAGCTTTTTCTGGTGATGACTGATCTATGATTATAGCCGAGTGGGGTATTGAAGTTTCTCAGTATTATTGTGTGGGGGTCAATATGCAAGATAAACTGTAGTATTGTTTCTTTTACAAACTTGGGTGCCCTTGTGTTTGGTGCATAAATGTTAAGAACTGCAATGTCCTCTTGGTGAATTTTTCCACTGATGAGTATGCAGTGTCCTTCGCTATCTCTCTTATTAGTTTTGGTTTAAAATCTACTTTGTCAGATAGTAAAATTTCTACACTAGCTTGCTTCTTATGTCTCTTTAATTGGAATATATTTTTCCATCTTTTTACCTTGAGATGATGTCCATCCTTGATGTTAAGATGTTTCATGGATGCAGCAGATGGTTGTATTTTTGCATCCATTCTGTTAGCTTGTGTCTTTTTCTTATGTTTCATCCATATTTGGATACTCTGAGCCTGCTGTGGCTCTGGTGAAGAGCCTGTCCTTTTGTCCTATGGTTTTGATTGTGTCTTACTCTGATGACCAGGGTTCCAGGATTAGGAAGATAGTTATTCTGCATGCTGATATCTGGTCTTGTCTTTGTTGGGTGAGTTTTTTGCTTCTTGGTTTCCATTTCTTTTTTTACTCTTAGGCAAGAGTGGTGGCTGTGTGCTGCCTGGTAGGAAATATTTCTGTGTTATTGATTGGTGTGGACCCTGGAGGTTCCAGGTAAAATTGTGTTTTGGGTGTTGGAAGCTGACATTAAGAATGGGTGTGAGTTGGGGATTCTGAGTGTTTCCACAGGAGTGAGGGAAGCAGGGAATTCTATAAGAATTTGATTTAGTCCTCCTGGGAAATGGGTGAGAAAATTAAGGGAGGCCACAGCAGATATGCCACAGAACTGGGGATGATACTGCTGGATTGAATTACAAGAAGCATAGGGAGAGGTGAAGACCTGAAGTCAGTTTATCTGCTATCCTGGCAGGAATCTAGAGTTTTTTCATTATCCAATAAGTATAAGGTAGATAAATAAATAATGTGAATTGAATCCAGAGTTATAGTATATTTCCAACTCTTTAATAAAATTGTGTAGTGATTATTCACGCTTATCAGACTTGTCCTCTATTTTTTAAAAGTATATGTAAAGAATGATGGCTATTTATTTCAAAAGATAAGTAGGTTCTTTGATTAGGAGAACTCTGCTTTTGTAAAATGACTTGTTATTAATTTATGTGTCATTGCCTTCCCTACATGTACATTTATGTACCACATGTGTGCAGCCCTTGTGGAGGTCAGAAGAGGATATTGGATTGCCTAGAACAAGAGCTCCAGAGAGTTGTGAGCTGCCATGGGAGTTCTGGGAACTAATCACAGGTTTTCTACAACAGAAGGCATTGCTCTTGATCACTGAAGCATCTCTCCAGCCCCTTGAAAGAATTTTTTATATTGTAACAAGATTGGCTGCCATCCTAAAAATGATGTATTGACAGATTTGGATGTAGCAAGTAACACGACCCAGTGTAAACAATGGCACTATGAAGAGAAATGGAAAGAAGCAATGATCCAAGGGAATAGCCATCAATATAAAAGTGGGTGACAGGAGACAGACTCATATAAAACACCTACATTTGCATCTCAGCGGAGTGTGGTGATAGGCCCTCCACCACGCTTAAAGCTTTAAAAAGGAGAAAGGAAGTTTAGGCTGGAATGGCAGCGTTTTTGAAAGATGTTTCATGGTGCTCCAGTGGAAGTTACTTGAGTTTGAAATGTAGTTAAATTCCAGGAAGGACTTGGTTGAGTCAGGAAGCATGGGATTATGTGCGACTCAGAAAAGCACGTAAAGTAAAAGGAGATTAGTATTAAACCTCAAGAAATAGCTGCACATAAGGGACAATCTGATGAAGGAAATGCCAAAAAAAAAAAAAAATAGAAGGAATGCCACAATATAGTTATTTCAAGTTTGTTAAGATAATCAGTGTCTGGGAGAGAAGATGACTCAGTAAATAAAGTGTTGTCAAACCCAACAGCTGGAGGACTCATACATGAGAAGGAGTGAAAGTATTCCAGCAAACTGGCCTCTGTCCTCCACATACAGGACACAAGTGTGTCCCTTCCCCCAAATAACTAGTAGAAATTTTAAAAAAAGAAAAGAAAAGGAAGAACAATGTCAAATGCAACTAGGACCTTAAAAGATGTGCAATCATGGTTGGACAAGGTTGTAGCCTAGTGTTGATGTGCAGAGGGAGCAGAGTTCTGGCCTGGTGGGAGCAGATGCCAGCCAGTCAGGTAAAGGAGACACGAGGCTGAAGAGGTACTCACTCCTCTCTCACAAACGCTGTTTATGAAGGAAGAGACAGAGTGGCAGAAAAGAAAGTGACAGGATTATAAAAGAAAATTATTTGACAGTAATTATATATTCTGATGTTGAAGCTCTGCATGCAGAAAAGAAAAATAACAGGTGAAGAGAATTTTGAGAGGCACAGAGACGACCTGGGATGCAGAGGCAGGATGACACATTTGACTCCCTTCTGATTTCATGTGAGCATCACATATGATATACCACATTTTGGTAAACCGCTAGTGGAGACATTCTGGAATACAGCATTCACCATCCGACAGTGTCAGTACTGCTTGACAGCTCATTTTGAGGATCTGGAGAAAGTTTCTGATGAGGGTGTTGCATAAGGAGAATTTTCATTCTTAATGCTTACAATCTTTTACAAACTGTCTGGCCTGACAATTCCCAGATGTTGTTTCCTGTTTTTATAATTAAAGCCAGATGCATATTTCTGCTAAAAATTAGGTATGCCAATTATTTTTGTATAAATTGTGAAGAAAATTATTTTCTTCTGTGTTCGAAATTTACTAAGAAAAAAAGGTATTTATTTTTTTTTCCTGGGTTGCTTCTTTGTTTCAGACACTGTAGATGTATGAGATTAAAATTAAAAAAAGTCATGTGTGATTTTTATCAAGCTAGAAATGTGTGTTTTAAAGGATGTTTTATTTGTAAAATTATTTCTTGTAAAGCTGGTGTAATTGGGATTCCTCGTCCTTCCATGAGTCTCTCCTCTTGATGGTATTTACTCATGACTGTGGATGTCTAGTTTTCTTGTTGGAATGAAAAAGCACGTAGGAAAAGTAAATAAACCCGTGAGGATTTTTCTCAGCGTTTAAAGTTGAATAACTTGATTTCTCTATGATTGCTTTCCATTGCCAGTGATTTTCAGTGACTTTGTTTATTACTAAAATACCATTTGCTCATTTCTCCTTTGTAAATTTTATTTTTTCCTTCTGTGTGTATATATTTACTTGCATCTGTGTTCATGTCTTTATGTGTGTACACACATGTGTGAGGTCAGTGAGTGCAGAAATGGATGTCAGTTGGTTTCTTCTTTGTCTTCATTTAGTCTGTTTAACCCCGGGAATGCAGAGATGCTCTGTTACTCACGACTTTTTATACAGGTACTGGGAATTGGAACCCAGGTCATCATGTCTGGGCAACAGGAACTTTACCAGTTGAGGCATCTCCCTCTCCTATACTTCTGTTTTAAAATTTCTGTGCTTCTCTTTCTCAGTTGTCATCATTTATATTTTCAGATTCTTATACTGGTTCTTTTTAGGGCACAGCTCTTAGCTACCTGTCATCTGGTTTTGCAGTTATTTAGTGTTTCTCTCTTGAAAGTTTTATCCAAGCTTTCCTTTGGGACACTCCAGCACTCATACCACAGTCTTCTTGGACTTTCTCTACCAACATTGGGGATGAGGAGGCTGGTGGGGAAACATTTAGTTTTAGAGCCAGGATATTCTTGCTCAAATGTGAAAGACATGGGATCTGTAACCAGTAGAAAGAGCTGGAATTATGAGAGGTCTCTAAGGTGGAGGCTCTCTATGCTGTGCCTTTTTCTTTCTGTGGCCAGTGAAGCCATGAGTACCGCAAGGATCTGGAAAAGAAAATAATGGAAGAGAGAGAAACAAGACTCTGGAATCACTTCAAGAATGAACCATTACTCATTTATTTTTTCACTGCTGATTGATTAGCTGGTTACTAGAGATAGCACTGCAAACTGGTCTTGAACAAACAGTATTTTTTGTCTCTTTTATCTGAGTTATTTCTGCACCTCTCTGTTCATGTGACCTTTATGTGACCTTTCCATCCATTACAACATTTCTCCTATGCCTTATAAAAGACCGGCTGTTTTTCACAGTCATGGGGCCACATCTGGGTCAAGGTTTGTGCTTGAGAAAGGGAATTTAGATCATTTGTACCCCAACATCTCTCCTGTTTGGATTTTGCAACATCATGGTGATACAAACAGTCTTATCTTGGAAAATCAATCTTCTCTGCTTTGGATGCAGACACAGTCCATTAGAGACAATAAAAGTATAATAGCAATTAATATTAAATTTATTCAGATTTTAGTACTTGCTCTTATAAAATTGTAAAAGGATTGAGACATTGGAGTGCACTTTTACATTAAAAACCTGTTGACCAGAGACTATTGACAAATAAAAATATTCTAATGGATATGTGTCTTAATGCCGTTTTCCATAATCAATAATATTGATGTGATGAAAACAAATTCTGCCTAGATATTTCTAAATCAATGTCCATATTTGAATTTATATTAAGGACAAAGATACAAATATAAGTATGATTATAATGATAATTAACTTTCAATTGATATCTAATTAACATTTGTTTTTTTAATCCAATCAATGCTATCCTTAAGGGCTTATAGGGTATTTAGTATTTCTGAAAATTCTGTGTATGTTTTTTTTTTCTTGAGCTATTTCTATCCTTGAAACCTTTTTAACCAGCTCATTGAAAATCTGAATTGTTTGTACTCCGTGTTTGAGAGTCAATGTGAAGAGTCCAAGACTAAGAACATTGAAATGTAGATTCCAGAAATAGAAATAAAGAAAGTTGTAAGCCTAAGAGAATCAGAGCAGACTGTCAGCAGTTTTCTCAGCAGCTAAAGGATTAACTATTAACAGTGGGTTTGTTTTACAACAAATAGTTCTATCTGCAAGACTGAAGTAGCCCTCTGCATATTGAGGTCAACACTGCAAACTAAGAGTTAGCCCTAAGATAGCACACCAGCCACCAGTGATAAACCATAGAAATGAGCTGAGTTCCTTTTGAGAGTGGGATGCGTGTAACTTTCCGGTTATGCATTGTCCCTGCTATGTAAAACTGACTGCATTAGGGGGAATGCAGAGCTTCGGAAAACACCATCAGGGAGTGCTAGGGAAAAACAAAAACCTAAAATACAAACATTAGTTTAATTAAAAAACTCTGTTAATGAAAATTGTAAAAAAAAAAAAAAGCAATTTGTATCTGAATTTTACCTCAAGGTTGCAAAAATTCTTTTTTTTCCTTGCCTAATGTTTGATGTTTTTTTCCATAAAAAGTGAGAATCAAAAACCATCCTTTACCACAATCTTACAAGTCCCCCTCTGGCTGTGGTCTCACCTAACTAATAAGCTTTTTGTGCCCCATGGAAATTTATTTGTTTTATTTTGTTTCCTGGAATAAAGTTTGCTTTTGGTTTCCCTGACTTTGGTGGTCTGTACCCATTTTTGCATGATCTCTGTGAACCCAACAAATGTTCCTACCACAGTAGCAGTTATGATTCTGAAAACTTTAGGTTGCCCACTATCAATGATTCTATAAACCTTAGTTCTAGCTTTCATTAATATCCATAATTTACCCAATATAGCATTTATATTTTTAAAGACCATTTTTTGTTTTTATAGGAATGCATATGAAGGAGGGTTGTTTTATTATCATAAAAATAGAGTTGAAGGTATTAATAAACTGAGTTCTCTGACAGAAAGTACACAAAATAAAGTACAGGGTGTCAATGTATTGAAAAATAGTTTGGTAAGTTGGATAAGAATTAAAAGAGTCGTGCAGTCTAAACATGGTTAAAATGCAGGAAAGTGTCCCTAATTGGTTACTAGGTTGTTGGTGCCAGTGTATTGTATGGAGTTACAAATACTCTTGTTGGAATCCAGAGAAAGCCTACAGGAATATGAGCTCGAGTTATGAGGAGAACAGGACCCAGATGTTGGTTAGGGCTTTGAGAGGGTTTACATAAAATTAGGAGTTTAGACAAAACCTTTTGTGTCTTATGATATTTTTCTTTTATAGATATCAGGGAGAAATTCAGAGAAACAAATTTTAAAATGTAAAGTATAAGTCGCAAGCTGCTTTTGAGCACTGAATTCCTATTCCTCTTTTCGTTTATGTATTTGAATTGTAAGAAAATTTAATTATGACTTGTCCTTGGAATTTATAGGAAATTCCATGAGAGACATAAATTTCCTGACTTTGCAAAGAGAGATATAAATTTTAGATGAACAGGACTATTGCTTGTTTTAATTTCCTTTGAGAAACTCATGATTGGGAAAGCAATTAATAAATGTCTGAAAACAGCTAGAGGACACTTATGTATTTGAGCCAAAGCTGAAAAAGAACCTTAAATGTTACCAATAGAAATATTAACAAATTTTAAATGGCCAAAGGAGGTTTAATTGTTTGAGCCTGAATTTATTATAATTTTAATTGTTTTTGTAAAACTTTAGTAGCTCAACTGTTACTTATTTCTATTGAAGTTTAACATCAATGTGGTGAACTTTAACTTTTTCAGATTTAATAGTGTATGCATCACTGTAAGGTTCATGTATCACCTGTTTTAAATCACTTACTAAGACCCTAAGAACTTGTATAAATCTTTTGTTTTTCCTTTCCATTTTGGAAACATCTTGTAGTAGCAGACTGCTTGTTTGTCCCAGCTGCCTAGAACCAAAATAATCACACAGAAACTATATTAATTAAATCACTGCTTGGTACATTAGTTCTAGTTCTTATTGGTTAACTCTTACATATTAATTTAGCCCATCTCCAGTAATCTGTATATGGCCACGTGGTTGTGGCTTGCCCAGTAAAGTTCCCTGCATCTGTCACCAGTGGGCTACATGGCTTCTCTCCGACTCTGCCTCCTTTCTCCCAGCATTCATTTCATCTTCCCTGTCTACCTAAGTTCTGCTCTGCTTAGGTAGTTTTTATTCATTAATGATAATCACAACATAAAGAGAGAAATGCCACATCAACATCCAAATGTCTAAATCTTGTATAAACTTTTTACCTTTTGGAAAGACCCAACCATTTTAACTTTCATAACAATCTGCATAAACCTTTCGTCTTTCTTTTCCATCTGGACATATTTTAAACATAGTAGACAAATGTCATTTTATTAAAAATGTTTCCATTTGTATATTCATTTAACATTTTTATTTACTGTTTTATTTCTTAGTGCCATAAAAATAGGTGCTGGATTATTTATAGTAGTCACTGAAAAAGCAACTCTTTCATTAATCATCATTGGAATATAAACAAAGAGTAAAAAGCGATTTTCAAATCATTGACAAAAGCATGATAGCTTTTGAGTTTGCTTCTTTATTGAATGCTGTTTATGAGTTTACCTATATTACTAGAAAGTCTATTATCTCTCAGAAAGCTCTAAAATTTCCATTTGAGACATGTAGATGCTTAGTCAGAATTTGTATTTTCATAACTCAATGAAAGAAGTGAGTTGTGGCAATCCCTTGATTATCTGTGTTTTATGGCATGTTGGAAAAGATTAACAAAATCCATAAAGATTTTTTTTAAAAAAAACTTAGAGTATGTTTTAAGATCAGGGACCTTTATTATTTGCTTACTTTTTAAACCCTGGTGAAAGTGTCTGTTAAGCTTCTGTCCATTTGTTCAATTGGGGGCTGGGTAATTTGGCTTTAGTTTTGACATTTGCTTAAGAGCCTTGGGCAATTCAACTTTCTTTAAAGCTCTCAAATTTGTATCAGTGGCAAGTCTTATACCCTAAATTAACCTGTAAGCCCCACCTACCCAAGACCAGGTAACTTCCTGTGGTGCTGGGAGTTGTAGTTTGAGTTCTTAAAAAACAGCAACAAAACCTCATGGGAACTTATGGTGGCTTATGACTTTTATTCAAAAAAAAAAAAAAAAAAAAAAAACCCTGACTGCCCATGTCTGGGGCCACTTAGTTGGGATATTTTCAGGTAGTTATCCTAACCAGTGTCCATCTTGGTTAGTATTTAATAGTTTAATAAAGCTTGCTTCAAATTTGACTCAAACTGGTGGAACTGGTTTTTCTCAGATAAATCTCAAGATTAACACAAGCAGCATGCTCATTCTTTTCATCTATACCTATTGCAAAGCCAGCCTGTTTTTAAAGTGAGAGCAGACATTTTAGTTATGCACAGACTGGTCAGGCTGCCTGAAGGAGGAGGTGGTGGAGGCCTGTTTGCTGCTATAGCAGCAGGTGATAAGGCCTGGGGCAAGGAAGTGCACATACTTGGTGAGCTGAGATATGAGCATGCTTACAAGCCTGTTATAAGGAAGACAGTTTGAAATCTCTAGGCACTCCGGTGAAGTCTGCTTTACTCTCCTTAGAACAATCTCATTTTAGTCTCTTTTTCTTTGTACTTTGAAAATAATAAAATACTTCCCCTCTTCCACCTTCTCCTTCTCATCTTGGTTGCTTTCATCTGGACTAAGGGCTTTATAGAGGATTTCTGAGGGAGGACAAAAAAATTTTTCTACCAGTTTGCTGATCCCTGGGGTGACTGCAATTTGTCTCCCTGGGACTCCAAAGCTGTAGGGACAGCACTCCAGATACTAAAGACCTTTACAGGAATTGGTTCGCCTTGTTTGTATCTTAATTTTATACATTTTCCCCCTATATTCTACTAATTATCACATTCTAATGTTTCCTAATTTGGAAGACATAGACTGAGGTCAACCATAGTGTCTGTATATTGATCCAAATCACCTTTATAAATTTCACTTCCCTTTATCTCTGCATATGATTAAGTAAAGGGCATGTTTCCAAACACTTTCAGAATTTACTAGGCAGTATGTGTCCCCAAACTTACATGCTCTGCCTAAACCTAAACTGCTTTTCCCCACTCTTCTTTTATATATTGCTCAGGAAGCCACTAGAGATAGCACTGGAAGCAGAGCTTCAACAAACAATAATTTTGTCTCCCTTATCTGAGTTCTTCCTTCTGCACGTCCCTGACCTTGTGGCTTCATTTTGCCATGAAAGACATTATTTTAGAATTTATGTGTATCTGTGTATCTTCAGTTTTTTTGTTTGTTTTTTTTCTTTTTTTCTTTCTTTCTTTCTTTTTTTTTTTTTTAGTTTCGGACCACATCTAGGTCAGGGTATGTGTTTGGAGAAAGAACTGAAACCCATCTGAACCTGTCAAACCCATCACTTTGTCTAGAAGTCCATTATGTGACAGAGCCTATCTAAAACCCACCATTCTCTAGTAGGTCATGAAACTCCCTTTGCACGCTACTTCCAGAGGATAGACTGTGTTCCTTTCTCCCTAGTTCTTTCTTGCCACAGTTACCAAAGGAAAGGTTTCAAAGTTCAAATATGTGACCAGTAATCTAGGCGACCTCCAGGGGTTACTTTAGAACACTTACTGTTTTTTTTTCCAAAGATACAAAATGAATAAGTAGAAGATTTCACATAAAGGATGCACTTCCTGTTCTTTATTTACATTGGAATGTTTGAAAATATGACACAGGACTTTGACCATGATCGGTCAGGTCGATAGAGAATCTGCTTCTTTTAGACAGATTGTATTGTATTGCCCCTTGTATTTTTGTGTTGCTTGCTTGGATCCTGCATCCTGCATGTGACTTCCTTTTCAAACCATGGGATGCAATTAGGTAATATGAAGGGTGCCAGTGTCTGTCAGGAGAAGCATCTAGGACTTAGGCTTTGTAAACTGTCTTTTGTACAGATCCTCAAAATATTCAAATTTTGACATCAAAAGAAATGCTCCAAATGAGCCCCTCACATATCCATGGAATGTTTGCTTACTACATTTGTGCCATTGGAGCTTTCTAAGAAGTATTTCAAATCACCAGGACTTGGTCATTCTGCCTTTTGTTTCTTTTTTTTCATGTGAGGCAACTAATGGTGTTAAAACTATGGAAGATACATTTGTAAGCACAATTCAGAAGTGTGATACTGATCTGCTTAATGCTTGACTGTGTGTGTTTAAGTCTAGGATTCCAGATCATTCTGTGACTGCTTCCCTGAATAGGATGGAATAAAGGCATTTGAGCTTCTTCAATAAGAATATATAATGGTTAACTATTTATGGTTGGTAAATCCAGGGACCCTAGAAGAAAACCCACTACTACTTCAGTAAGTCAGTACAACTCATAACTGCATCTTAAATATTTATCTTTATTTCCACAGATAATGTAGGTTTTATTCCTCCCCAGAGAAAGTTCTTTTTGCAGCTGAAGAAGACCATTATACAAAGCCCCAACTTACGAAAATGCAGATAACAATCGACTCTGTGATGCCTATGTCAGATTGACACATCTACAGCACAATTCCTACATATAAGGCTTAGGGGAATTATGAAGGAAGGAAGAGAAAGATTATTATTAGAGCCAGACAGTTAGGACAGGAGGTATATTGGCAGATATTGCTTTTTATATATGACAGGGAAGCAGCATCCAGGAAATTTCAGTAATATAGTTGCCCGAACAAGATCTAAACAGTGGCAACATCAGTTGACACGCCAAAGTGAATAGGAAGTTTATCACAAGGCTTCATCTCTAAAAGATGAGCTAATGGCAATTCATGGTTTCTGACAGAAAGAGACTCAGTCTTTTTCATGGATGAATCTCCTGATAGGTTAGGTTATCTTATCCCCAGAGGTCAACTCTAAACATACATGAGCAACACTAAATGAACTCAGCAGGTTATATTTTTAAAATAGATATACATATGTCTATATCTATGTAATAATTATAATTAAAAGTAAGAGCCATGGATTTAAGAAAGAGTGGGAGTAACATGGGAGGAATTGGAGGAGAGGGAACGAGAGAAGGATGCAAATATAGTACTATTAAATGAAAGTCTCAAAAAATTAATAAAAGTTTAAAAAGACTGCTGAGAACAGGCTTTAACTCCTCCCACTTCATAGATAGATAAATGATCATCCTGAAATCCCGGCTATCTTGGATTCTTTTGATCCATTTATTTTTATTGTAATGGGAAGACCTGAGCAATAAAGGATCGGTCACATTTAATATTATCTGAAAATGAATCCATTGTGCTGGTTGATTTTTGTCACCTTAACTCAAACATGAACATGATTGGGAAGAGGAAATCTTTCTTGAGATAGTCCCTCCATATGACTGGTCTATAGGCAAGTCTGTTGAACATTTTCTTGATAAATGATTACCCATTGTGAGTGGTTCCATCCCTCAGCAGGTAGTTCTAGGATGTTTAAGGGAGCAAGCTGAGCAAGTCAATAGGAGCAAGGTAGTAAGTTATATTCCGTCATGGTCTTTGCTTCAGCTTTTGCCTCTAGGCTTTTATGGTTCTTGCCCTGACTTCTCTCAGTGGTGAGTGCTAGCTGGGAGTGTATGATGAAATGAACCCTTTCCTCCCCAAATTGCTCTTGGTCATGGTGTTTTATTGCAGCAATAGAAATGTAAGCAAGACAGTGTTTGATAATTAATGGGGAAACAATGCTGTCCAGCAGTCTCTCCAAGGAAGACACTATACAGAGCTATTTTATGTGCTCAATAACTGCTGTGCAGTTAAGTGTCTGCTGAACCACTTATCATAGTTTTCAAGAGCCACGTTTGAAAAAAATCATTTCCATTCAGGAACTGTGAAAATCAATTCTCCTGTACAAATGGAAAAGAAAAAACAACAATTGAAAAGAACAGTGCAGGGGTGAGACATTTCACTTTAGAACCAGAATATGATTGCCTAGCTTATTTTTATTTTTGCCCTTGAATATTCATATACAAATTGTCAGTTCTGCTCTGTAGTTTTCCATATAAACTTATTTATCCTTTGTTTGCTATTAGATTTGAAAGAATAGAGTTGTGTTTTCAAATGTTATAAATTTAGCTGCCATCAGAGATACTAGTTTTCATACATTCAGTAAAGAGAATCGGAACCTCAGGGTGATCACAATAATGTATAGATAGCACTGCTTTCTGGAAATAAAGGCATCCTTTGTGGCTTTTCCATGGAAACAGTCTATGTCCAACTCCTATTATTATATTTGACTTGCTATCCTGCTTGCTCAACATTGTTCTTTTTTTATTACACAGGATTAGTAATTGTTGAACAGATATGACTTTTCAAAATACAGTGCCTCAAAACCCAGATCATAACAATCATACTGAGGGATTCCAGGTGCTCACAGAAACCCCGACTTCACAGCCTGACAGCTTTGGTTTGTTTTAAGCCTGCCACTTGGCAGACTGGACTGTGATGTAAGATTATTTTTTTTCAACAAGAAAATGGTGATAACAACAGTACTGACTCCACTGGGCTGTATGATTTAAATAAGGTTTTATGTAAAGAACTTGACAGATAATCAACTATTGTCATTATTATACAAAGCAAGTGATTTTGGGCTTGTGCTTTCCCGACTCGCTTATGCAGACTTTAGCTCTTTCTCATTCCTTATTTCTTATTCTGAATTCCTTTGGTGTAAGTGTGTCCCACGCTATCGTCTCGCCAGCAAGAACCATGCAGGACACTAGGATTCTTCTGCAGAAAAGCTTTTAATGCGTCCTGAGAGAGAGAGTATCAGCTAACATGGCCGGGGACCCCTAAATGAGGGAACTCCTCCTTTATATAGGAAAACAGTCCTTGCTTTGGACGTGTCACCCTTGGATTGGCCGCTGCCCAATAGCCCAGGTGAAGCCTCGGGAGTAGGCGGGGACAGCAGTGGAAAGTTACCGAGCACATGTGCATTCACCTGGCGGTGAAACCAGATGCCAGCGCCATCTTGTAATGGAGCATGTGGATGCGGCCCTTCACATAAGTGTGCATGTTGTGCAAGCAAGCATGTGTGTGCCTATCACATCAGGTTTTTTTCTTTTTTGCTCTTCCTTTTAATTTTTAAAAAATTATTTGCTCACAAAAGAAGCAAGTATTTTGGTGTATACCTCAGTGATAGAACACTTGTTTAGCATGCACAGAGCCCTGGATTTAATCACCAACACTGCAAAAACAATGACACCTATTGTTCATTATATTCCATGATTATGTGAGGCTCTATAGAATTCAACATTCCGTCCATACTCATAGTTTCAAAAGCAAGCAGACTTGTCCTGTCCAGGACTAATGGTACTTGTGGAGTCCTATCAGCTGACAGAGCTACATGTGTCTACTCTAAATAATGACAGATGATCTCTTCACATTTATATAGTGCATGTCCTTTTATGTTATGCTAACACTCTTTCTATGATGTTAACATACTTAACAAAACAGGTCCCTTTAAGAGGAAATAGATACCAGCTAGAGTCAATCAGATAAGTCTGAAGAGAAAGCAAGCAAACAATTGACTTTGTAATTTTCACCGTTGTTGTAATGTAGAAATCCTGTGTCGGATGACTCATCATGAGCACTATGTGCTATACACACTAAAAGCAAACCCTTATATTTTATAGCTACCATTGGAGATCTTGTTACTATATGATACAGTCCATAGAGACATCTGAATATACACTGTTAAATATAATTGCTACATGTGTTGTTCTTTCATTATCTTCTTGCTGAATTTAGTCTGTAACTGGGCATTGTACAACGCATTCAGAACCCAGCACTGAAACACAAATGCAACAGTAAACTAAATACTGTACCTCTACTGCATTAGATGTCCCAGAAATCAAGATGACTAAGAGTGAGAAAATAAATGAAAGAGTACACGTTTCAGTAAACAGAAGCCTAGACCTGGGGATTTCCTGAGATTGAAAAAAGCTTAAGCATATGAATAGAAAATAAAGAGACAAACTCTATATTCTCTATTGAATTGCAAAAGAAAATAGAATACCTGTGTATGCAAAGCAAGGCTCACCAATGACAGAAGGATAATAAATAAGCCTTGAATTTATTGGAATCAAAATATTTTAATGCAAAATTTCAGTTCAATTTGTCTGTCTACTCACCCAAAATGCAAAAGGCAGCCCACAGGAACACAGAGTTTCTCTATTCTGCAGTCCCTTTGTTTCTATTCATTTCCCTAGTTTCCTTTTTTTTTTTTTTTTTTTTTTGAGCAAAAGGTTTCCTGTACATCAATGGCCTTTGAACACAATGTCCAATGACGTGAACACAGGCTGTCCCTGATAAAGGAAGGCATACTTATTGGAGAACTGTGCGTTCTGAGTAAAGAAATGGGAGTTTTCCCTTCTGAGAAGTTTCCTAAAAGGGCAATGGCTGCTTTTGAACCCAATGACAAACCTGCCTTTTAAATACCCCCAAAGTCATGTAATAATTGAGAGTGAATTTTTTTCTGTTTTCTTTCAAGCAGTAACTTCTGCAGAGTGAATCAGACACTTAAATTAACTGAGCAGAACACAGATGTAAACACCCCTAAGGCAGAAACTGACTTTTGCTTTGACTTTCCAAATTTCATGTCCCTGGTGACATATACACCCCAAAGTCATTGTAGGAACATTACCAAGTTTACAAGGCCTTAAAATTCCAGCTCTATCCTACCTTGTTGAATTTAATTCCCTGTTCTTCAAGTTATTTCCTGCAATAGAAGTGTATTTATTTGCTTATAGATTTCTACTTTGTGTGGAAGAAAATTTCTACTTCTGTACACACTGCTGATTCTGCTGCTTGCCCAGAAGAATCCAGAGTACCCAACAATCCGAAATGGCTTACGTGTTCATAGAAATGTGTTTCCTGTCTTGTTGCTCTTTCAAAGTTCACCTAATATAGTATTTGTATGCTCATATTTCTGTCTCTTACATGTTTGCACCTAGATTCATAATGTAAATCTTATTTATTTTTGTTTTCTTTAGAGTTCTTTAGAGTTTTGATAAAAATTATTTGATATGAAGTTGTCATTAAATCACTAGACCTGTGATGGTGTACAGATCACTATTGTAATATTTACTTATAGATTTCTGGGTTTGATCCTTACCACCACAAAATAAATAAATCAATAAGTAAACTCCACTCAGTTAGATGCATTCTACTTCTATCTTTGAAAAATGGATTTAACAAGCACTTATTAGTTGATGTGATGGATAAATGCCTGTATGTCCTCAGACAGCCAATATACACACATATAGCCATACTGAATACTCATGTTGTTGAATCTAAAATGATTCCCAGATATGATTTTAATTACTTGGTGCCTAGATAGTGGTGTTACTTTAAAGTCAGTCGGGATTTCAGAGGCAGTTGAGATTTGAGAACGACGGCCTAACTAGCCGTTGCTTGAGACATTCCACTGAAGGCTGTATACCTCACTTGGTTATGTCTATGGTCTGAGCTTCCAGGTAAGCTTGCCATAATGACAGAGCTGCCCTGATCAACCATGGAGGGGTAAAAACTTTGAAATCATGAACCAAAACAATGTTTCTCCTCTGTCCACTATTTTATCGCAATACTAAGAAAAGTAACGCACACACTGAAGCATAAGTAAGAACCAATTTGTAAATATCTCTGCTTTCACATGCCCAATGTGGAGTTTAAAGTTTTCTCTTTTCTTTTTATTTTGCTGTTTTTCGAATCCAAACAAGACATTCTACCAATGAGGAGTATGAACGGAATTTCATCTCAGTAGTTAACCATAGCTTCTTTAAGAGGTTTACTTTACAAAGCTGGTCAAAACTCTCACATAATTAGTTGAAGAAATTTATTTCCGTGTAATACAATCATTCTTGTATGTGTTCTTTTATCCTTAGGGGACCTATTCCTGGCTTTAACAAGACTTACTTGGGTTACAGTAATGAACTTTGAGCATCAGGGTTCTTTCATTTGCTGATGATACAAATTCAGGTCAATGAGCAAAAGTCAAGAAAAAAAGAGGTCAGCTGGATTCATGGCCTCAACCAGTGCTTTCTCTCAACTTTTTGCTCTAGTTTTTTCAAGGTTGGCTTTATTCAAAGAACTGTTTCTATATAAGATGGTAATTGTTGCAATAGTAATATTAGATTACAGGAACAATTTCTGAAAAGGTTGGGAAAGTGCTATGGAACACAATAAAAGGCTTACCTGCATGTTTCTTTTCATGATGTGTGTCTCCACTAAGGAACAAGTTAGTATGGTCATTGGCACACCTTTTTATGTGCCCGTTCTTATGTTGGATTCCAACTGGCACTTGACCTTTTAAACTCCAGGTCCATGGAATCTGTTGCCATGTTCTGGACAACTTGGGCACTGAGCTCACAAGCAGCACACAAGCATACTCATAAGCAAAACAGTCATTCACATAAAATTAATTAATTAAAAATTATTAAAAAATACCTTTTTCTGGCAAAATAGTTATTTGGTTTGGCTGAATGATATTGCATCCTATGAACAGATAAGATTTTAAACTTCACTCAGTGCTTGATGGATGTTTGGGATTGTTTTACATTTTTGTGCTTATATACAACAATATTGTGAAGACTGACTCACAAACTTTTGCTTTTTCATCCATTTTAAGTTCTTTGATCATGATTATGTATCCCTGTGTGTACATTTGATGAGAATTTATATTTAACATAGCAATTATGTTTAATACATTTAAGATATCCCATTATCTTCCTCGACTTGGAAAGTGAAATTGCTGGCTTGGGATACTTTCTGTTCATTGTAAACATTTTCACCATAAACTTTTCTCTCTTTTATATGTTACATGTTATTTTCTTCAGTCTCTAAGTTCCTTATAAAAATATGCTTTGTATATTTTCTTTGACACATTGTCTAAGGTGTGTATCACAGTTTCTTCATTTTAAAATATTTTCAAATTTTGTTCTGCTAATGACTTAAGCCTTAAGCTGTTTGGTGCATTACAGAAAATGGTGAATTAACTCTAACTACTATTGAAAACCTATTTATTCTCTCTCCAGTGTTATTTCTTTATTCATATATTTTGGAACTCTTTAATCAATCTCTATCAATATCCTTTAGCTTGTAAGAGTTTTGCTTTAGCATCTATTTTATCTATATTGTTGTAGCTATCCCAAGAATGTTATATTATTTCTTCCACAGATTATCTTTTATAGTCTTTTGATTTTAACCTCATTTTGTTAATGTGTCTGAAGTCAGTGTCATAAAATTAATAACAGTCACATAACATTTATTTAATCTATCAGGCTAATATCTGAAGTAATTAATTATTAGAAAAAAAGGACATTTGTATTTGTTACTTGTCATCTCTGATGATAAAATGGCATGGCAAGATGCAGTTTAAGAGAAAATTTATTTTGACCTATATTTCCAGAGGATGAGTCCATAATATTGGGAGGCAAGGAAGGAGGTGGCAGGAACAGGAAGCTGAGACATCAAATCTTCAACTACACACAGAAGGTGAAGAGAATGAACTGGAAATAGGGTGAGGCTATATACACTCAAAGCCTTCCCCCAGCGATATACTTCTTCCAGTAATGCTCCACACCCTTAAAGCTCCACAATCTCCTCAAACAGTGCTTCCGTCTGTTCAGATACATGAGGCTGTGGGGAACATTTCTCATGCATGCCACTCAGAAAACTATTATATTATCTATTTTTTATTAACTTTATATGAGCTCTTTACCAATATCATGAATATCTAATATACTTATAAAGATAAAAATTATTGAAGTTTATAGTATAAAAGATTGTAGTTCAAAATTTGTACCTCTGTCTCTCTGTGTTTCTCGTAGGGGCTCATAGCAGTGATGGAAAATGTGTATCAGGACCATGAAGCAGAATAAAAAATATACATTGTATTTTTCTTGTTATTCTAATTTCCATTCTGAATAACTACCCTATTGCTCAGAGAGATGTGTATTCTTTAGGACTAGTTAATTTTAGTGTGTGACTTTTTTTTGATACTCTTTTTAGATAATAAATCATTAAATAAAGTCTGTGTGGCCAATATTACTGAAAATTAGGGAAATGAATGCTAAAGCTGCCTCCCTATTGCAAAATCTGATGGCATGTTGAAGATATTGACAAATATTATGAAAGGTACAATGTTTAGAGTCAGTATTTACCATAAACTCTGAGTTATAAAGGTCATGTCTTCCATCAATTTTTCATTATCTTGACAAAATCAAATTGTCAAGGTAAATCTAACTTTATCAGAGCATTTCTCCTAAACTTTCTTTTTTTTAATTTTTTTATTTTTTAATTTATAAAAGTTTCCACTTCCACCTCTCCTCCCATACCCTCCCATTCCCGCCACTCCCTCTCCTCCTCCCTCTCCAGCCCTAAGAGCAGTCAGTGTTTCCTGCCCTGTGGGAAGTTCAAGTTCCTCCCCCGTCCCTCCAGGACTAGGAAGGTGAGCATCCAAACTGACTAGGATCCCAAAAATCCAGAACATGCAGAGGAAACAAGTCCCAGTGTCATTATCAATGGCTTCTCAGACAGTCCCTGTGCCAGCCACATTCAGAGAATCCGGCCACATTCAGAGAATCCATCCGGTTTGATCACAAGCTCGTTCAGTCCCAGTCCAGCTGGCCTTGGTGAACTCTCATTAGATCAGTCCCCTTGTATTAGTGGGTGAACGCACTCCTCACAGTCCTGCCTTTCTTATTCATGTGCTCTCTCCTTCTGCTCCTCATTTGGACCTTGGAGGCTCAGTCCAGTGCTCCAATGTGGGTCTCTGTCTCAATCTCCATTCATCATCGGGTGAAAGTTCCCTCTGATCTTGCCTTCCTTGCTCACGTTCTCCCTCCTACTGACAGTGTCCTTTGCTTTACAAAAGCTTCTCAGTTTCAGGAGGTCCCATTTATTCATTGACTCTCTTATTGTCTGTGCTACTGGGGTTCTATCTAGGAAGTGGTCTCCTGTGCCTATGTCTTGTAGACTACTTTCCAATTTCTCTTTTATCAGGTTCAAAGTGGTCAGATTAATGTTGAGGTCTTTAATTTATTTGGACTTGAGTTTTGTGCAGGGTGATAGATATGGATCTACTTTCATTCTTTGACAGGTTGACATCCAGTTATGTCAGCACCATTTACTAAAGATGCTTTCCTTCTTCCATTGTATACCTTTACCTCCCTTGTCGAAAATCAGGTGTTCATAGGTTTGTGGGTTAATATCCGGGTCCTCTATTCGATTCCATAGGTCGATTGCTCTGTTTTATATGCCAATACGAAGCTGTTTTCAATACTGTAGCTCTGTAATAGAGTTTGAAGTCAGGGATGGTAATGCCTCCGGAAGTTCCTTTATTGTATAAGATTGTTTTGGCTATCCTGGGTTTTTTGTTTTTCCATATAGAGTTAATTATTGTTCTCTCAAAGTCTGTGAAGAATTTTGATGGGGATTTCATTGAATCTATAGATTGCTTTTGGTAGAATTGCCATTTTAACTATGTTGATCCTCCCAATCCAAGAGCAGAGGAGATATTTCCATTTTCTGGTATCCTCTTCAATTTCTTTCTTCAAAGACCTAAAGTTCTTGTCAAATAGGTCTTTCACTTCCTTGGTTAGAGTTATCCCAAGATATTTTATGCTATTTGTGGCTATCGTGAAAGGTGAAGATTCTCTGATTTCCCTCCCTGCTTCTTTATCCTTTGTGTATAGGAGGGCAACTGATTTTTTGGAGTTGATCTTGTACCCTGCCACATTACTAAAGGTGTTTATCAGCTGTAGGAGTTCTTTGGTAGAGTTTTTGGGATCGCTTATGTACACTAACATATCATCTGCAAATAACGAGTGTTTAACTTCTTCCTTTCCAATTCGAATCCCCTTGATCCCCTTAAGTTGTCGTATTGCTATTGCTAGAACTTCAAGCACTACATTGAAGAGATATGGGGAGAGTGGAAAGCCTTGTCGTGTTCCTGATTTCAATGGAATGTCTTTGAGTTTCTCTCCATTCTGTTTGATGTTAGCTGTCAGCTTTCTGTAAATAGCTTTGATTATATTTATGTATGATCCTTGTATCCCCAATCTCTTCAACACCTTTATCATAAAAGGATGTTGAGTTTTGTCAAATGCTTTTTCAGCATCTAATGAAATGATCATATGGTTTTTTTTCTTTCAGTTTATTTATATGATGGATTACATTGATAGATTTGCGTATGTTGAACCAGCCCTGCATCTCTAGGATGAAGCCTACTTGATCATAATGGATAACTTTTCTAATGTGTTCTTGGATTTGGTTTGCCAGGATTTTGCTGAGAACTTTTGCGTCGATGTTCATGAGTGAGATTGGCCTGTAATTCTCTTTCTTGGTTGTGTCTTTATGTGGTTTTGTTATCAGGGTAACTGTAGCTTCATAAAAAGAATTTGGCAATGACTCTTCTGTTTCTATATTGTGAAATACATTAAGGAGTATAGGTATTAGCTCTTCCTGGAAGTTCTGGTAGAATTCTGCATTGAAACCATCTATTCCTGGGCTTTTTTTGGTCGGGAGGTTTTTGATAAAAGCTTCTAATTCTTCGTGACTAACAGGTCTATTTAGATTGTTCACCTGGTCTTGATTTAACTTTGGTAAATGGCACTTATCTAAAAACCAGTCCATTTCTTGTACATTTTCCAACTTTGTGGCATATAAGCTTTCGTAGTAAGAGCTAATGATTCTCTAAATTTCCTCTGTGTCTGTTGCTATGTCCCCTTTTCATTTCTGATCTTATTAATTTGAGTGTTCTTTCTCTGCCGTTTGATTAGTTTGGCTAGGGGTTTGTCAATCTTGTTGATTTTCTCCACGAACCAACTTTTTGTTTCGTTGATTCTTTGGATTGTTCTCTGTGTTTCTATTTTGTTGATTTCAGCCCTCAGTTTGATTATTTCCAGTCTTCTAATCCTCCAGGGTGAGTTTGCTTCTTTTTTTTTCTAGAGCTTTCAGATGTGCTGTTAAGTCTTCAATGTGTGCTTTCTCCGTTTTCTTTAATTGAGCACTTAGTGCTATGAACTTTCCTCTTAGCACTGCTTTCATTGTGTCCCATAGGTTTGTGTATATTGTGTCTTTATTTTCGTTAAATTCAAGGAAGACTTTAATTTCTTTCTTTTTTTCTTCCTTGACCCAGGGTTTATTCAGTAGTTGACTGGTCAGCTTCCATGAGTTTGTAGGCTTTCTCGTGTTAGAATTGTTATTGAATTCTAACTTTATTCCATGGTGATCCGACAAGACACAGGTGGTTACTAGTATTTTTTTTGTATCTGTGGAAGTTTGCTTTGTTACTGAGTATGTGGTCAATTTTTGAGAAGGTTCCAGGAGCTGCAGAGAAGAAGGTATATTCTTTCCTATTTGGGTGGAATGTTCTATAGATATCTGTTAAGTCCATTTGATTCATTACCTCTATTAATTCTCTTATTTCTCTGTTGGGTTTCTGTCTGATTGACCTTTCCGTTGGTGAGAGAGGTGTGTTGAAATCTCCTACTATTAGTGTGTGTTTTGCCTTGAGTTCTAAAAGTTTTTCTTTTACATAAGTGGGTGCTTTTATATTAGGGGCATAGATATTCAGGATTGAGACTTCCTCCTGATGAATTGTTCCTGTTATGAGTATAAAATGTCCATCTCCATCTCTTCTGATTGCTTTTAGTTTGAAGTCAATTTTGTTGGAAATTTGAATGGCCACACCCGCTTGTTTCTTAGGTCCATTTGCTTGAAAAACCTTTTCCCAACCCTTTACTCTGAGTAGATGTCTGTCTTTGTGGTTGAGGTGTGTTTCTTGTAAACAGCAGAATGTTGGATCCCATTTACAAATCCAGTCCTTTAGTTTGTGCCTTTTTATAGGTGAGTTGAGTCCATTAATATTACGTGATATTAATGACCAGTGATTGTTGACTCCGGCTATTATTTTTTTTTATTTTGTTTTTTGTTTAGTAGAGTTTGTATGTTTCCCTTCTTTGAGTTGTGCTTTTGAAGGGTTGCTAGATGTCTGAGTTATTGTAGGCAGTGTTGGGAATGTTGGAGTCCTTGGGTTGCGATTTTCCTTCTATTACTTTCTGTAAGGCTGGATTTGTGGCTACGAATTGTTTAAATTTGTTTTTATCCTGGAATATTTTGTTTTCTCCATTGATAGTGAACGATAGCTGGCTGGGTATAGTATTCTGAGTTTGCTTCCAGGGTCTCTTAGTTTCTGCAGTACCTTTATCTAGAACCTTCTGGCTTTCATGGTTTCCATAGAGAAGTCTGGTGTAAGTCTGATAGGTTTACCTTTATAAGTTACTTATCCTTTTTCCTTTACAGCTCTTAATATTCTTTCTTTAATCTGTATGTTTTGTGTTTTGATTATTATATGGCAGGGGATTTTTTTTTTGATCAAGTCTATTCGGTGTTCTGTATGCTTCTTGAACCTTCATAGGAATATCATTCATTAGGTTGAGAAAGTTTTCTTCTATAATTTTGTTGAATATATTTTCTGGGACTTTGATCTGCAGTTCTTCTCCTTCTTCAATCCCTATTATTCTTAGATTTGTTTTTTTTTTATTGTGTCCCAGATTTCTTGAATGTTTTATGATGAAAATTTGTTGGATTTGCTGCTTTCTTTGATCAGAGCATTTATTTTCTCTATGGTGTCTTCAGAATCTGAGATTCATTCTTCCATCTCTTGTCTATTAGTTATGCTTGATTCTGTAGTCTCTGTTCATTTACCTAGATTTTCCATATCTAGCCGGCCGTCGGTTTGTGTTTTCTTCATTGCCTCCATTTCAGTTTTCAATTCTTGAACTGTTTCCATTACCTGTTTGATTGTTTTTTCTTGTTTTCCCAGTGTATCATTCAAGGATTTACTCATTTCTTCAAACCTTTTGTTGTACTTCTCATCCAGTTCTTTAAGGGAGTTATTCATATCCTGTGTAAGGGACTCTATTGCTTTCATAATGGCATTTTTTCCCACTTCCTCTGGATTAAGGTGTTCAAGTCCTTCTATTGTAGGGTCGTTGGGATCTGGTGTTTTCATGTTGTTTTTCAGACTGTTGGAGGAGTTCTTGCCTTGGCGTCTGCCCATCTCTTCCTTCAAATGCTCTCTTTTGGATCTTCTGATACTGGGTCAGGTTCCCTTGTTGGGCAGGGACTTCACTGACAGAAGGCCTACCTTTCCTCAGGCAGGCTATTGAAACACAGGCAGCCCCTCCTGCCAGGTTGTGCTCACAGCCCAGGTCCAGTGTGCAAGGCAGCTGAGCTGGGGAAATCCTATGTCCCCAGGGGGAAGGAAGGAATAGAAGAAGGTGTCCCTGCATGAAAGCTGGGATGGAAGGTGGGAGAGCTCCGCAGGATGGATCCACCACTGCAGGGTGACCTGGAAGTTTAGGGGGTTGAGGAAAGTCTGAATTCCTCCTTGCCGGGCTTCTGCTGTTGGCCAGGAGCAAACTCACCCCTCCTCCGATGGATCTCTGCTAGAAGATCAGTGCCCCTTGCTGGCCAGGAATGTGGCTGAGCAGACACAGGACCCACCTATCCTCAGGCAGGCTATCAAAACACAGGAACTGCCTCCTGCTGGGTTGTGCCCACAGCCCAGGCCCAGCATGCAAGGCAGCTGAGCTGGGCGGATAAATGGATTCTTGACAGGGTTAGCAGCCTCCTTTCCTGCTATATGCATTCAACGTCCTTCACGTGTGACCTCAGGTGGAGAGGAAGGTCTGTGTTGACTGAGGTTTCTATCCTGCCCGATTCCTTATTTGCAGTCACATCTTCTTCTGTGGCTGGATCACAACTCTCTCCTAAACTTTCTTATAACTAAAATGTACATGTACCTTGTGTATTCTGCTTTATATGCTTCTCAGGTACTGAAATTTCTTCCAAACGTTTTGTCTGTATTTAGTTAGAGCCTTTTTAAGTAAACAAAAATTAGTTGGCCTTCGATTATTTCACTATATGTAAGTTCCAGTTCTTCAAGTTTTTTCTAAATAGTTGTTAGCTTAGCTCATTTCACATATTCATCAAATAATTGTAGTAATAGAAAAAGGAACTTAAATATAAAATGTCCATACCAAATAATATTTAGTAATAATAGGATTGTTGGTTGGAGGCTGTTTGTTGTTCCCAGCAGTTCAGATCCAAAATAATCGCACAAAAATCTGTATTAATTATAATACTGTGTAGGAATAAGGCCGCTTATTTGTCCCTTGCCACTAAACCCTAAATAATCACACATGGCTTCTCTCTGACTCTGCCTCCTTTGATCAATTATTGATTGGAAGTGTGTTGAATGCCTCAGAATTCTATGAGAAACATCATGTCAATAGCAAAGGTTTAAAGAAAGAGTTTTTTATTACATGGCAACAAGCTAAGGAGATTATAAAGAGATGCCCTACTTGTTCTTTCTATAACCAAATACTGCTAACTACAGAGACTAACCCAAACAACATTCAAAGGAATGAAATATGGCAGATGAATGTGTTCTGCTTTACAAAATTTGGAAAATTAAAATATGTGCACCACATCCTTGACACTTATTTAGAGTCATTTGATAATAGAAAAGTCTTCTGAATTAATTTGCCAGTGTATTTCAAGGATGTGTTGACTTTACAATGAAAGCTAGAAGATGTTCTTCATTGGGGAAGTTGTTTTGCTCTTGTTTCAACAGGAGAAGAAAAACTATGGATATCATCAAAACTAATAAAGATTTGCTTTGAAAAAGAGAAATCTCTTGAGAAAGAGAAATGGCAGTTCATCCACAATGGTGACTAGCTACCCAATAAGAGTCATCAATTAAGAGGAATATGATTTATAGGGACAGGTGATCAAAACGTACACATTTAAATATATATTTATGAATATATAAAGCTGGCTTTGGAGTTGAATATTGGCTCTGTCCTTCTCTGAATGCAAGCATGTTGTTGAAATAAAAATTCAGAGTTTCTGTCTCAGGGCAAAATCCATCAGGTGTGGGACAGAATGTAGAAAGAATTTGGGAAAAAAATACTTTTCTTTATACCTATTTTTGTCTCTATCATACCTTACATTGAGTATATATGTCTGTCTATATCTATATAAATGATTTTTCAGTTTTTCACAATGAACGATAAATTTTCCTGCAATAATCTTTGAAGTTTCCAGGGAGAAGATGGGTCTCCACAACCACAACTCTGCCTGGTTGATATGACATCATGATGCTGATAGCTCTATTATAAGACCTGTTTTGAGTACCAGCTGCTCAAGATGGTCCCTACTTGGTTAGCTGAATAGGTGATCTTTTTTACAACGTTCTGACCAGAATTCTAAATAGGAACTTCAGGAAAACCCTACCGAAGACTCAGAGACTATTAGAAGTTATACTAGACAGTAATCTTGCAACTAAACCATCATTTTACTGTCACGGGATCCCATAGAAAGAACATCACCCCCATGACAGCAGGAAATAATTCTAGAAGACTATGTCCCCTCTCCCATCAAACTTTGTCCTCATGGATAAGGACATCATTTGGGGTTTGATTATAATTGGTATATAGGGCTTGGGGTTGGGGGAAAATTATGTAGGATGAGAGATATCTTCGAAAGAAAAAGAGACAGGAATTGGATGGGATAATAGATTAGTGTGAGCTTACTCACACTAATAATAATAGTGCGTAATGAAATGAATTCTTGTGAGCTATTATTTATAGGCAATTTACATTGGTATAGATTTTTGTATAATGATAGAAGCTAAAATTATATTGAATATGTTCCCTTTTGTCAATAATATTTGTTATCTAGGCAAAGTTATTTTGTCATATTGTATGCATGCGTGCTTTTATGCCTGCTGTGCCCTGCCATTGGCTCAAGTCAGTTTTTTTTTTATTAACCAATTGTATTCATAGCATATAGAGGGGAATACCAGATCAATACTTTTTGTGCATTAGCTTAAGCTTATTTCTAGCTAGCTCTTATATCCTAAACTAATTTATCTCCATTAATCTGAGTATTATCACGAGTTTGTGGCTTACTGGCAAGTTTATGGTGCATGTCACCTGTGGGTGGCTACATGGCTTCTCATTGATTCTGCCTCCTTTATCCCAGCATTCAGTTTATATTTCCTGCCTAGCTCTATTCTGCTAATCCACTGGCCAAAACAGCTTTATTGATTAACCAATAAAAGCAACACATATACAGAAGAACTTCCCACACCATAAGATTACTAAATAAAAAATGACTATATCTAATTTTCATGGCCGCCTTTCTTATTATGGAACACCCTAATTCCTAGAACTGCTGAAGATGCACCTGAGACATTGTGTAAGAGATCTATATTAATGTTCGACGATCTAGATTAAAGCTTGAACCAGTTTTTCACATCCTCTTAGTTTGGATAGGGGAGGGTTGGAGAACTGAAAGTTTTAAAACCTTTCCTTTTTGAAGTCTACATCCCAAAATAACCATTGCATTAAAGCACAGTTTCTTAGAAGGGCAGCATTTAGGAATTTTTGTTGTTGCAATTGTACATTGAAGTTACATTTAGTTTTTTTCCCCCTTTAAGCGGAGCAAAAAAGGAGACACAGATAAGATTGTCTTTTTCATGCCAGTGTTTTCCTTTCCTGGTAGAATCTCCCAGTCATATTTATAGCTGAGCACCTTTCTGTAATGCCTTATTTTTAATGACTCCTTTCCTCTGTTCTCAGACAGAGGTATAATAATTCTCTTCCTGGTGGTCTTCACTTCACTAAGAGCATACATGAAAATAGATTTGCCTTTCTTTAGATAGGAAACATATTTTCTCCTTTCTTTTGTGCTTCAGTGTCTCTGTTTTCCATAGAAATGTTTTTCCTTTATCTCAGAGACAAAAAGGAAGAAAATAAACACTCCTGGTTTGGATTCTGTTAATCCAAAATCAAGTCCGCCTTGCTTTCTTACTAGGTAATAAGGTAAAGGCAATAAAGACAAAGTGACTGAGGGGAACACTACTCTCTAAAATATTAAGCAGGAACATTAGAAGTACTGAAATATGTATTTCACTTTATCCATACTTTGAGGCAAAATAATTTCCCAGAGTTCTGGGAACAGGCATTGACCTCCACATCCATGTATACCTTTAATTATATATATATATGTTTGAGTGAGTTGTACTACTAATATCAAGATTTTAATATACTTATGAATTGTTGTAAAATTATAACTGAGTCCAAGTAGCATTAAATATACACAAAAGATGTTAAATATATGCCAAGGAATCCTTGTCATTCTGAATTGATTTTGACTTTATAAATCATGAGATTTTTAATAAATCATGGATTAATTTCCAAAAACTGCTTTAAAATTGAACGGAGGAGATTTTATTTGATAGGAGAAATAAAGACACTTAATTGTATTTCATTGCTGTCTCAGTTATGGTTTCAAGTATAATCATTATAACATCTGTAAGAAATGTAGAATAACACAAAATTTTATTAGCATACTTTGGAGCTTACAGAAATAAAATGACAGATTCAAAACACTTACCTTCAGGCTAAGTTCTGAAAACAAAATACAAAATTTAACAGTGGGTTTGTTTGTTGACTTATTACATTAATAATGAATCTATAGCCTTTTGAAGTTATCCACGAATAAATTGGGGCACTACTCAGAAAATTACTAGATTTTGAATGAAGACTAGTCATAACATGACATACTTTTGGAACCTGATAAAGAAGTGGCTTTTCTCACCGAGTCACTTTAATTCATTCTTTCATAGAGCTATTTTACATTCTGGCACCAGGAAAAAATAATTTTCCAAACCAAATCTTCTGATAGTCAACTTTACTCTCTGAAAAGAGGTTGAATAAAAGAGCTCATTGTCCTCAGGGCCCACATTCTACCCTATACTGCTAGCCCCATAATCAAATAATCTAGGGCAGCAGATAACATCATGACAATGACAGCAAAATCACAAGACATTACAGAGACAATTGTGGAGAAATCTGTAAACATAAAAGGGTATGTTCTATAGCATTTGACAGGCTTCACAGGGGATTATATACCTAAGTAAGGAGGCCAAATTAGGTGGCACAGCTAAACCAGTAGAGGTTGCAGAATTTTGTTGAGTTTGTTTCTCCAGTTAGTGGTGGCCAAAAATCTCTACAGTAAGTCTAAGATAGGAAAAGGACCACATTATATGACTTTTGAACATAGCAGGTTCAAAGATAACAAGCTTTTTGAGTAGTTAGGGATCCTATATAGAGTCGTTGGAAAATACCCACAGGAGATTCACAGTTTAGAGTCCTTGAGGTTGAAGGACCTGCTGTTATGTATGAGTACCACCACTGGCATCCTACCGGGATTTAGTAGGGAATAATTTTTAAGCCAAGAAATAGAAGACAAATTTGTGGTGTGATTTTTCCATTCTGGGCTGATGCCACTTGCTACAAGTTTGGGTGTGTTCAGAAACCTATATTATTAAACTTAAAAGGTGTATAAGAAACTAAAATTAGGTAAATCTTCAAGATATGAATAATTTTATGTGCTGGTACCACTAAAAAGTAGATAGCTGTGGAATGACAGACATCCTTTAAAGTGACTCCAAAAGGACAGGATGAAAGACCTTTCTCCAGCATATAAAACCGTTTAATATCATCCATTGACTGTTCATGTATGCCACTCAAGTTGATGTTTAGATTTTAAAGAAAAGACTGCTGTTGGTTATCATCTCTGGCATAATCAGGAGACTGTGATTTTGGAAACGAGAGATAGAAAGTAGAGTGACTTTTTCTCATACATTAAACTCCTTTCTTATTCTAGTAGCCCCGTAAATGTTTGTTTGGAAATTTAAGCCCTTAATGCTGGTTTGTGTAACTTCAGGGATTATGATTGAGCTGGAATGTGAGACTGCTATCTTGCCAACTTGAGATATTTCTGTCACTGAACTAAGTTAGAAAGAGAGACTATTTTATACAATAGAATTGTTTAGCCTATTACCAAAGAGACATTGGACAAAGAGAACAAAATCTGAAACCTAGAGATGTCGATAGGGTATTTTTTATTACTTCTATCATTCCAGATATTAAAGTTTAATGATAAGTTGCAGAAGTTTAATGAACAAACAACAATGAAATAAGTGGGTGTATGATTTCAAACTCAAACATCTATTGAAATAAAAATTTCAATATCTTGGAACATAAAGACGTAAGGGTAAATATCAATAACATGGGAAAAATTAAGTGATATTTATAATTTTTTGTAACCACCTATGGAGATAAAGAACATGATACTTTGTGAATTTATTTTTGCTTCTTCTATGTTTTTATTGGTATATGTAGAATATGTTTTCATTTTTATGACTTTTTATTGTTTTGTTTGTAATTTATGAGCTCACTCTTTATACTTCTCTTGGCAAGTTCCTTAAACATGAATGATTTCTGCATAACTGGTTCATATATTCTATGTAGATTCATCATAATGGACTCCCATAGTGAAGATAGCTTCTCCAGGATATGAGATGCACTGCACACTGTAATCATCATGTCCATTAATAGATGTATTTTCAGGGTATGTTACAATCATTCCCCAAGGAGAACTTCCGTACTCTTGATAGAAAGTGAATTTCTTTTGTCAAAAGTCAGGTGTTTGTAGGTGTGTTGATTGATATCTTGATCATTGATACAATTCCAATAGACCTCCTGTCTATTTTTATGCCAATACCAGACTGTTTTCATTACTGTAGTTTTATAGCAGCGTACTCGCAGAGATCCACCTGCCTCTGCCTCTTGAGTGCTGGGATTAAAGGTGTGCACCACCACCACATGGCCTGAGTTTTTTGCTTTTTTATATAAAGTTGAGTATTGTTCTTTTGAGGTCTGTGAAGAATTATGTTGGTATTTTGATGGTCATTATATTGAATCTTTAGATTGGTTTTCATAAGATTCCATTTTTAAATTCATTTTTTCATAGATTTAAAGTTCATGTCATATTGGTCTTTCATTTGTTTTGTTAGAGTTACCCCAAGATATTTTACATTATTTTTTAGCTTCTGAGAAGGGTAATGCTTGTCTAATATCTTTCTCAGCCCATTTATCAACTGTATAAAGTATGACTACCAATTCCTAGTACACCTTATTTTTGACAAAGAAGCCAAAAATATAAAATGGAAAAAGAGCATATTCAACCAATGATGCTGGAATAACTGGATATCAACATGTAGAAGAATGAAAATAGATCCACATCTATCACCATGCACAAAACTCAAGTCCAAATGCATCAAATACCTCAACATAAAACCAACCACACAAAACATAGATGTGAAAGTGGTAGATTCATTTGAAGCCATTGGCACAGGAAACCACTTCCTAAAAATAATGCCAGTAGCACAGACACTGAGAGCAAGAATTAATAAGTGGAACCTCCTGAAACAAAGAAGTTTCTGTAAAGCAAAGAACATGGTCAGAAAGACAAAATGGCAGCTTACATAATGATCTTTACCAACACCACATCGGACAGAGGACTGAACTCCAAAATACATAAAGAAATCAAGAAATTTAACATCAAAAGAACAAATAATCTGATTTTAAAAATGGGGTACAGACCTAAACAGAGAACTCTCAACAGACAAATCCAAATGGTTGAAAGACACCTAAGAAAATCTTCAATGTCCTTAGTCATCACAGAAATACAAATCAAAACAACTCTGAGATTTCATCATACACCTAACAGAATGGCCAAGATCAAAAACACTGATGACAACTTATACTGTAGAGAAGAGGATGTGGCCTAAGTGGAAACTCCTACATTGTTGATGGGGTTTATAGAGAAACCACTTATTTGTTTTCCAGCTGCCTGGCAGCTCAAACCCAAAATAATCACACAAAAGCTATGTTTTTAAAAAATGTTGCTTGGCACATTAGTTCTAGTTTCTTATTGGCTAGCTCTTATATTTTAAATCAACCAATTTCTAGTAATCTGTGTATCGCCACATGGCTGTGGCTTATCAGGTAAAGTTCCCAGTGTCTGTCTCTGGCAGGGCTACATGGCTTCTCTCTGACTCTGCCTCCATTCTCCCAGCATTCAGTTACGTTTTCCCCATCTAACTCTATTCCCTGCCCAGGCCCAAAAGAGTTTCTTTTTTAACCAATGGTATTTACAGCATACATAGGGAAATCACACATCACCTCCCTTTTTCTGTTTCAATAAAAAAGAAGGCTTTAACTTTAGCATAGTAAAATTACATATAACGAAACAGATATCAAGTAAGAATTATATCTACTTTATCTCTCATCTTTATCATAACTGAGGAAAACTATAACTATAAATTATTCAACTCCATCAAAGACTCTAAAAAGATATAATATTACATAAGTAAATGGAAGTACATTGTAAGCAACTTCCAAAATTCTAGAAATGCCAGAAATATCTCGCTGCCTGGACAGTCATCCAAAGTTCTTTTGTACCATTGGGGCATCCATCTTCAGCCTACAGGCCCATAGTATCCAGCAGACTTTTCCATGAAGCAGGAAATTTCAAAGACATTTCTACCTCTGTTGGCAGTTTGTCAGTCACTTTCTTCTGTATCCTGCAAAATGTCTGGCATACTCTTTGATGAAACAGGAACCCTGAAGGATCATCTCACCTTCTTTAGGCAATTTCAGTAGTCATTTTTATGTATTTCCAGCATGTTCAGTTCATCAAACAGTCCAGGCAAGAGTAGTTTCTTGCTCAAAAGGCTAACCAACTCCATAAGGAACCTCTTTGATGCCCATCTTCCTCTTGAAATAGTTGGTGCTGCCTGGCTCAGCAGTGTCTCATTGTCATGAAAAGTCCAAAGTTATTGAAACATTTTAATTGCCATATTCTGTAGTCTTTGAATAATCTGAAGAATGCCTACCCATTTGAAATACACCTCTGGATATCAAGAATCTATCTAACAAGCTTCACTATTATAGATGATTATCCCTTAACCTTTATTTCTTAATTATACATTACATTTTTAAATGAGCTAGACAAAATACCTTAATCAATATCAGAAATATATATATATATATATATATATATATACAAAGTATAACAAAATTGACCTTAAATTTGTATCAATAAACCAAGATTCATATCAATGCCAAGTATTCATCTCTATATCATATCCCCTTTAAATGTAAACAAACATTTATAAACAATATTTGGGAATATGAGCATAGTTCTTGCCATACTGTTTCCTGCTTTTTGTTGTGCAAAGTATATTTGGCGGTGTTCACGATGACCTTTCAATGGGGCTTTCTGCATTAAACCACATTATTCTGGAAAAGTTCCACAGGTTCTCATCCTCTTTGGAAACAAAAGAAGAACCTCTTTTCCAAAGTGACATATCCTTAGACCCAAATTCTGAAATCAAAATATCTTTATAATGTACATACTTGTTTAGCTTAGCTGCTTGTGCAGTGAAATGTCTCTCTGTACTTAGCTCCTTCACAGTCAAAAGATTCAAAGAAAACACAATAATATACATCATCCAAACTCTTTGTGTAGCCCATCATTATGTGGCTTATTTTCTTTTTTTCTTTAATCTATGACTGTCTATACTCTGTCTCTTTAAAGACTTTTATTTTATTTTATTTTTACAAACCATTTACTTCCTTTTATAACTGTCTATTCTTTTTCTTCATTCTCCCCAGCCTACATACATTTTTGAAACATATTGTGTCTTGTTTAGAGGTCTTTTATGTCTGAATCTGTCCTATTGTATATTTTAAATTCTTTTCTGACCGGGACTGCTTCTTCAAATGCTAAGCACTTCTTAAAATCTTGAGCTGTGGCATTTATAGAGCAAATACGGTACTGTCTGCTTGCTCTGCCCAGTTTAACATGGCAGAAGTCTGTTCAGTGCTTAAAACTATAGTGTGGGAGTCATGCTCACCACCTCAACTCTGATAATCAGTTGCTACCAAGTAACTTGAAGCACACTGCCCCTAAACCCCATTTAAAGGCTCCATAGCTGGACCTCCTGAGAAAGAGGTCCTGTTTGTGCTGTTTGTGCTGATGAACCAGGAAGCCACCACTTTTTAAAACAGCATGGTTTTGTTTTTGTTTTTTTTTTCTGCTACTGCTGAATCTGGAAAACCTCTCTTAAAAAAGCCATGCCTCCACTTGCTTCTAGCAAACAGAGCCAAACCAAGGAAATGCTGCTACCCAAGAAAATGTTGCTACCAAACCATGCTTAACTCTGTTCTTTTGGGTCTAGAATTCCTTTCCAAGGCCTCTCAGGTTTTATGTGGACTTAGTCCATCACGTTGTCATGTCAATTTGTTGGAGGGAGTCCATGTGTTTGTTTTCTAGCTGTCTGGCAGCTCAGCCCTGAAATAACCACACAGAAACTGTATTATTGAAAACACTGCTTGGTCCATTAGCTCTAGCTTCTTACTTTCTAACTCTTATATCTTAAACTAACCCATTTCTAGTATTCTGTGTGTTGCCACATGCCTGTGGCTTACCAGGTAAAGTTCCCAGCATCTATCTCTGGCAGGGCTACAAGGCTTCTCTCTGACTCTCCCTCCTTTCTCCCAGCATTCAGTTTAGTTTTCCCCACCTACCTCTATTCCCTGTGCAGACCCAAGACAGTTTCTTTTTTAACCAATGGTAGTCACAGCATACAAAGGGGAATCCCACATCAGGTGGGAGTGCAAATTTGTACAGCTGCTTCGGAAATCAGTATGGTGATTTCTCAGAAAATTAGGAAACAATCTACCTCAAAATTCATCAATACCACTTTTCAGTAATAAACATAAAGGAAATTCATTCATATCACAAGGACATGTGCTCAGCAATGTTCACAGCTGCATTATTTGTAATAGCCAGAACCTGGAAACAGTTTAAATGCCCTTCAATCGAAGAATAAATAAAGAAAATATGGTAAATTTACATAATGGAGTACTACTCAGAGGTAAAAAGTAATGATATCTTGAAATTTGCATACAAATAAAAAAACACATTGAGTGAGGTAACCCAGACACAGAAAGACAAATATAATATATATACTCATAAGCAACTTTTACACACAAAGCAAAGAAAAACCTACCAACAAACCACAATGCCAAAGAAATTAGACAACAAAGAGGACCTAAGAGAGACATAAGACATGAAACTCAAAGGAAGGAGAAAAAGAAAAGATCTCTTGAACAAATTGGGAGTATGGGGCTCATGGAGAGAGGGTAGACGGGGAAAAGGGAGGAAGGGAGTTAGTGAAGAAAAATGTATAGTCCAATAAAAACAATAAAAGAGAGAAAGAAAGAGAAAATGAGAGAGAGAGAGAGAGAGAGAGAGAGAGAGAGAGAGAGAGAGAGAGAAAAGTGAGTTTCTAAAAGTTTGGACAGAATGCAATTCAGTGAATTTTGCTGTCTGCATCTCAAGGCCTATGGTGTTGGAGAGTTTGAAATTCAATGGGCATCCTTCCAATCGACGTTGTTTTACATTTGCTATTGGTGACATTTAAAACAATTTTAAATTAAAATATTGTTTTACTAATTACAAGCAGAAATCTTTAGTTCTAAAACTTTATTTTTAGCATAATTAATTTTAGTATTCTACTTTCCTGTTTGGTGTGTATCTCCTTTCCCGAATGTAGACAGGCATAGTGCATTAAATGCTTTCCTGTCCATTTAAACACACAAGAGAAAGTATTTACAATTATCATACACTTCTAACATTTGAACACTTATTTAATTTCAAATATCCTTGTGAATGTCATGTTTCTGGCCTTTTTTATGTTCTATGGTAGAACATAATAAAGATAATAAGAATAACTGAGTAGTGTATGTCTCATTACAGGGTGATAGGGAAGTTCACAAGTGAAGTTTTAAAATGTGTCTACAGAATTAATTGATTTAGTTAACGAAGAAGAAACATGCTTGGCTGATATGAGTTATTTTTTTCTAGTTGGGTTATTAGTGAAGGTGGATGCATGAGTTTTGTTTGTTTTAGTTTTATCTCAACAAAAGAGAAAATATAAATAGGGAAATTAACATTCAGAAAATTTCCAATTACTAATTCCAAAAGGTAATTATAAATACACTGATGGAAAATGTAAAAATGTATAAATACTGTAAATGTCTTAATGTTTGTTTAACTTGTTCTGTATGCCAAGAACTTTACTAGTTCATTTTGCATAATTTACTACCCAAATGTTCTGAATAGTTCTACAAAAATGTTTAAACAGATGAAGAAATTGGTATTCATACATATTAAGTAACTTTCCTCAGAATCAAAAAATACTTTCCAAAGCCCTCACGTGTCGCTGTGAAGCAAGCAGTACTTTTGCAAAAGGGAGTTCTGACTCAGTGATACACATTACAATTCCTTGATATCCTTTCTAATATTTTGTAATTCACATGCAAAATGTATTTTTATTCATAACAGATAATTGAGCTACATTGTATTCAATATCACAGTCTTCTACTGTTTTTATCATTGTATCACAAATACTTCTCCACAGAGTGGATTTTAGTATTGTTGCAGAACTCCAGTCATGATTAAAGCTTCATTTCAACTTTTTTTTAAGACCAGTTGAGTCTTTTAGTGAGGTTAAGGTAATTTTATAAAATTGTCCTTGAATTAAATTATACAATCACATACTGTGTTCATAACATTGTAGTATACCTTGCTAATTTATTTTTCAGAATTATTGTGGAAAAGTTCCAGTGATATGAGTGGGAAAATAGATTTCAAAAGAACAGTAATTCACTTTATTAGGCAATAATAGTATGTAAATTACTTTAATATTACAATATTTACTAACATTTTCCATAAACTGCCTGAATAAATATGTGTTTTTTTACCAATTATTCCTCATAGTCAACTTTCTATTTTATAGGTGGCATTTAGGTAGGTAGAAATTTTTGAAATAATAATATTACATATTTTTTTCTATTCCCATTCCTCCCTCTAACCTCTATCATATACCCCTCCCCTATTTGTGACCTATTTTTATTACTTGTCTTTTACCTACACACACACACACACACACACACACACACACACACACACACACCCCAATAGTAAAGAATTAAGATCATGATTTTGTAAATTTTGATAATCTGTGCAGCTGATGTCTGTAGCATGCAAAATCAAAATGACTAAGGAAAAGTGAAGTAATGTGTATGAACTTTACCTTTGTGAGCAGTTACAGAGATAAAGAACATGATACATTATATACTTACTTTATCTTGTTATATGTGCTTTTTTATTGGTATACAGACATTTTTATTCTTCTTAGGTCTATTTTATTTTGAAATTAGAAGCAAGCTTCCTGTATGTCTCTTGGCAGGCTACTAAAAAGTGAATGACTTCTGTTTGACTGGCTCTTGTACTGTCTCTAGATACATCAGAATGGGCTCCCATAGTGCAGGTGGCTTCTCTAGGATAAAAGATGTACTGCACATTGTGAACATCATGAGCATCAGTAAGCAGCTTCCCCAGCACACTTGTGGACTTATTTTTAGGAGGTTCTGCAGTAGCTCCCCATGGAGCACTTCCTTGTTCTAGGCAGAAAGTTATTTTCCACTAGTTAAGAATATAGCCTCCATAGTCCAAATAATGCTGATTAGTGGATATGTTTTTAGGATGAACCGTTTAGTATTATATAATCAATTGGTGTGGTCTACTCTGAGGAAGACTTTTTCTGGAGTTAGACTGTAGATATGTTGGAAATGGGCTCTCCACCTCTGCATTTTAACCTGTTTTATTTCCTGTAATTGTTTTCATCTTTTACATACGAAAGTTTCCTAAATCAGGGGTGTGATCTACATTTATCTATTCAGATGAGGATAAATATTTTGAATGTTTCTAGGAACAATGTTGGCATAGTAAGGAAGTGATTTTAGTCTCTCCTTCAATATCCATGATATCACTAACTCTGAGTTATTGATTTCTCATTTTAATTAGATTGAAGTTAATTATTCAGCTGTTAGATCACAAACAGCTATGTGAGCCACTATTACACATTTATAGTTATCTGGTCTGCTGGTCATTGTACTTTCTAGGCTACAGAGTTGGCTAGTACTATTGGTCACATTCTTTCTTTGGAAGCTTGTATGTCCCTTCTGAAATCATGTAAGCTATCCAGGAAAGAACAGGATACAGTAAAAACCAATAGCTTTTCTATGTATCCCCAACTAGCAGTAAATATGATCACAGAGACATACCAATCACAATAGCTTCAAAGAAAATAAATATCTAGGAATAAATCTAACGAAGAAGTCAAAATATGTATATAAAGCAAACTTTAAAACTCTAAGGAGAGCAACAGAGAAAGATACTAGAAAATAGAAAGACATATGTCCATGGATTTGTAGGATTTATATTGTGAAAATGACATTTTTACCAAAGTAATTTACACACTCAGTATAGTTCCAATCAAAATCACCTCTCTTTTTTTTTTACAGAAATAGAAAAATTTTACCTTAAAATTCAGATGAAATCACAAAAGATCCACATATCCAAAACAATCCTAAACTAAAAGAACAATAAAGTTATTGCCATTCTAGAGCTCAAGATAAATTACAGAGCCATAGAAATCAAAACAATCATATACAGGCACAAACACAGGTATTAAGCTCTATGGACGAAACCGAAGATCTAAACATGAGGATATACTAACTGTAAACACTTTCTGATTGACAAACATGAAAAAACATCCACTGGGGAGAAAAAGTATCTTCAATAAATGGTGCTGGGAAAACACCAACACTGTTAAAAGCATAAATATTACTTTATAGGCTATAGACGTTGAAACAAATTTATGAATAAGATTTCATTTGACTAAAAATTAAGGCCAATAATTGACAAGGAGTTCATAGATATGAAAAGCTTCTGTACTGGTTATCTAAAAAAATAACCAGTCAAGTGAAGTGGAAGTCTTCAAAGGAAGAGAGTGTTTAAGTAAATACACATCTGTTGAAGGATTAATATCATGAATATATAAGTAGCTCAAAGAATAAAGATTTAAACAAAGGAACAACCCACTGAGAAAATTGCCCTGGAATCTGAAAAGAGGATAGTCAAAAGAAGAAATAAAAATGACTAAGAAATATCTACAAAAGTTTTCATAATCTCCAGCAAATAGGGAAAGTTATAATAAAATAAATTTGAGATTTCATCTTGCTTTAGTTAGAATGACAAGTTCAACAGAAGGGCCAACAACAAGTAATAGAGGAGATTTAGGGATAAAAAAACCTTCATTCATTTTGTTGGATTTGCAAATTGGTCCAGTCCCTCTGGGGATCAGTGAGGGATCAAAATATGTAAAAACATATAAATAAATCTATATTATTATTCAGCTATATGAGAATATTTGACATATTCTCAAAGGGCTGAATATCATACTGAACAGATACTTGCTCAATCATATTCATTGCTGCTCTATTTGCGATGAGTGGTTAATAAGAACAGCCTAAATGCCTTTCATTTAATGAATGATAATCAAAATATGTGATTGGACCTAAGATCTTGTAAACAAGAGAAAATTGTACTTGGTGCTAGAAACCAAGCCAAATCTTACTGCTTGTTTCCTAAAGCAGCATTAGCCTAAATATCTGTTCTTATACCCATAGAGAAGTGTCGTCATCACTCCTCATCAGGGAATCTTTTCTTAGCCACACATGGAGAGCTCTACAGAAAACCACAACCAATCAAAACGCAGAGTTGTGAGACTCAGTTCCAGGGGATACAAGTATAAAATAACTCTCTCACCTAAGGCTCAGGGAACATTGTAGAAAAGTAAATGCCATGATTTTAAGATTCAGAGGATCATGTGAGATTTCTGTCTTTTAGAAATGACAGAAGATATATATGAGTATGTAATTATATATGTGTAATGATATATGAGTAATTATATATGAGTGCATACTAATATGAGTGTGTAAACATAACTTGAACAAGGATATAACATTGAATGGAACTGTCAGGTTGCATTTATGTGTTTAGGAATATAAATGAATATATATAAATATATATTTAATATAAATATATATGTACCAGCAATTAATAAAAAGATAGTCATGAATCTGAAAGAGAGACAGTAGGTATACATGGGAGGGTTTTGAGCAAGGAAAAAGAAGGAAGAAGTAATGTAATTTCATTATTTCAAAAATTAAGATACTTTAAAGAAGATATTATAACTCTACCAAGACCATACCCCTTTGAATCAGGAAGTCTTGTGGTTAACAAGTTGGAAAATAGGCACAGAAGTTAATGGCAAAGACACTGAGCATGTAGCTGGTCATTATGTGTCTCCAGCTGTGGAAGATAAGGGGCTTTATATAGAATAACAAGCTTTATTGTTTATCTTCTTTTTCACAGAATGCATTAAACCCTCAGATAAAATATTCTGAGACAGAATGACCCAGAGAAATTTGTGCTTCTTGTGCATGATGTCATCAAGGATAGGAATAAAAGTGAAGGTATATCCCCAAAGGATTATCAGAGCGGAAGGAAACACATGTGTTACAAGACTGTGTGCTTGTTCGATCAGGCAGCCCGGGAAGCTTAGCCCCAAAATAATCACACAGAAACTGTATTAATTAAGTCACTGCTTGGCCCATTAGCTCTAGTTTCTTATTGGCTAATTCTTATATTTTAATTTAACCCATTTCTACTAAGCTGTGTATCACCACGTGGCAGTTGCTTACCAGGTAAAATTCTAACCAGTGTCCATCTCAGGTGGAGGATCTATGGCTTCTCCTCTGACTTTGCTTTCTTCCTCCCAGAATTCTGTTTTTTCTGCCCCGCCTACCTAAGTTCTGCCCTATCAACTAGGCCAAGGCAATTTCTTTATTCATTAACCAATGAAAGCAACACACAAACAAAAAGAACTCTTACACCAATAATGAGGACTTTTCTTTTATTATCTTAACTGCAGTTTGTTCAATAAATATTTTAGAGGTATAAGTCTGGTATTGCATTATGAAACTAGAAAAATATAAATTATTATGTTGACATCATATTTTTCCTCATTTCAGATGGGCAAAATTAAGTTTCCAAAGTATGTTTTAAATACTATCTTTTATTCACTTTGTTTATTTTATTTGTTTTGTAAAAAATGACTTTATAATAAATGGCTTACAGAAAAATCACACAGCTAGAGCATTGTAGCCACTTAAACAAGTACTTGCCCAGTACAATGCCTCAGTGAGCTTCTCTAGAGTTAAAATGGTCATTCCAAAGCCACAAACCTTTGCTTTGGATTTTACTTTCACTATTATTTATATTTAATGTACTTATTCAACACATGGTGTGTGTATAAGGTAGCCCATGCCAGAATTAAGAAGAGAGATAAACAATTATTTTGTCATCGTTTTCACAACTCATGTGTCCTTTACCTGCATTATGTACTTCATTGTAATAACAGTTTTCTACAATCTGTATTTTACCCATTTGTATATTTGTTGACATACAGAAATATATACAGAAATTCCTTATAGGATAGTATCCACATATAAGGAAGAACCTGCAGTTTTATTTATTTTCTGAGACTAAGTGGCCTTGGCTAATATTGTGTGTTCTACATCCTTCTCAATTCCTGATTTTTATTTAGAACTGAATAATATTCCATATTTTGTATATACTAGATCTTCATTATCTATTCATTTTCATTGCTATAGTGAATACAGCATTAATACATGTATTGATCTAACAGCAATTAAAGAAAAAGTCACTGGTTTAGAAGAGAGCAGATGGGGTCTAAGGAAGGGTTGTGGGGGAGGGTAAAACTATATAACTATATTACTATTTCAAAAATGACAAATATTTTATAAATGATATTGTAACTCTAGGAAAGACAATAATAATCCTTTGACTCAGTAATTCCGATGATTAAAAAGTTAGAAAATAGGCATAGAACACAGCAACAAAGGATCCCAGACATGTATCTGGTCATCATGTGTCTCCAGCTATGGTTTTATATTTGTAATAAAGCATTAGTGTTGATCTTGATGTGCAAATACATCAACTACATGAAGTAGGATATGAAATTTTCTTAGTATACACACAGAAACAGCAAAGTTTGTTTTTCGAAAGTAGAAGGGACATTAGAATTCTCCCATAGCATTAATATAATACCTACTGATGAAAT
Organism: Myodes glareolus; assembly: GCF_982192425.1. NCBI lineage: Eukaryota > Metazoa > Chordata > Mammalia > Rodentia > Cricetidae > Myodes > Myodes glareolus. The sequence goes on from NC_142046.1 coordinate 22,967,243, forward strand.
ATCTTGGGAGGCAGCTAAGCATTTCCATGCAACATGAATAAAAACCATTTGGTTCCATACTCTCAACTTTATGAATATATCTTTAAATAATTCTCCTGCATATCAAAAATGTTTACAGTGAAATTTTTAAAAGGCATGCCCTAGAAACATATCTCATTTTTTTACTAATTATATGTACAAATTTATTCAGTATTGTGGAGTCATTAAAGGGAATAAATTCTATTACTATAAGAACAAAGACAAATAAGTAAATACAAATGGAGATGCTACAGATTTGGAAGCATATAGACATAATCATAGCTACATGAAGATGAAATCACATATCCTCAGAAAGAGCAGTGTAGAACTTTAGTCTCAATACTCAGAAGGCAAAGGCAGGTAGAGCCCTATGAGTTTGAGGCCAGCCTGGTCTACATAGTGAGTTATCTACTTAGCCAAGGCCTACGGAGAGCTTGCCTCAGGGGGAAAAACTTAAAGAAAAGAGAAATGAGACACATTACATTTACAAACAAGTTTTGGTAACGTATATAAAAATGAAAATACAAGCTTGGAACCCTGTAAAAACTCAAGCTCCATGGAATCATAGGTGAGCTAAAAAGACAAGTAACACATTGTGGGCATTCTGCAAAATTTTGTTGCATGAATAAATAAAAAGGAAGATAGGGATATCTTAAGGTATCTTTAAGTAGTCCATTTTAGACAGTTTGTACGCTGTCAATGTGTGTATTCATAGAGTGTGTGTTTGCATTTAACTGTGAGTATGCGCATTTGAATGTGCACATGTACGTGTGGAAGCCCAAGGTAGAAACTAAGAGTTGCCAGTGTCTCAATGAACCAAGAACTCACCCATTCAGGCTAGTGTGGCTACCCAGTTTGTTCTGGGGATCTAATCACCATCTATTTATAGAATTTGAGAAAATACAATGAGATATGTTGATTCATACATGTAATGAGCTGCAACTAAAAATTAAATTAAAACTATAATTCACATCCCCAGGATCTTAAAGAGCTTTTGTATCTTTGTTGTTGTTGAGACAGTGTCTCATTATTTAGGCCTGACTGGCTCAGAAATCTTTATGTAGACCAGTCTGCATGCAAACTCAAACATTGCTGCTTTTCTCTGCCTTTGTTGAGCTGGGTGAAGAACACGCACCATCCCAGGCACCATATAGAGTTTTTAATTCATGTCTTTGCAGGATTTTTCAGATGTTCCAAGTTTCTTTTCACTGAAAATTAATTATCAGTTCTGTGACCACTTAAAACTATTTTCTATTCAGTAGAACTACTTATCAACAAGATTGTAGGGTGATGGCTGAGATATTTACCTAGAGTGATACAGCAAAATATACATCAAAAAAGAGGTTACATGAACTGGTCAATAATAAAAACACAGAAAAACATAGTCAATATTAATATAAATTCTAGATATATAAAGATTTTTAAAACATATTTAAACTTTGATAAATAACAGAAGAAATAATAGATTTTACCATTAAAAATAATCCCACTTTAGTTATTATCAAAAATCAACACACATTATGTTTTACTATTTTCAATTTTTTAATATAGGTTTCCTCTCTTTATAAATGTCTAGGAAATCATTCAATAGACCATGTTGTCCTTAAACCCAGATATCTGCCTGTCTCTCCCTCCCAAGTGTTGGGGTTAAGGGTGTGTGCCACCACTACTTGACTTTAGTTTTAAAATCTGTCTGCGTGGCAGCTTTCTTTGCCCATAGAGTCAGCTCCCACAAAACCAGCTTGATCATCTCGCGCAAAGAGTAAGCTTCTGAAAAATGAGATAAAATGTTAAAGGTTATCATATTTCTTATATTATTCAGGATTGGATAATAAGGCTATTTGACTATGAAGAGTAGAGTGGGCACAAAGAATCTCAGAGTCAACAGCAGAGGGGGGAACTGATGAGATTCACTGTTTTTATAAAGGATGACCCAGTCATTGTGATATATATGATGTCAAGTCCTAGAATAATATTTTATACCACATGACCAAATAGAATTTTCCTATTTAAAGTTTGATCTTGCTTCTAATCTTCAACATTTTCCTTCTTCAATGTTTTTTTTTATTTTAGAAAAGGAATATCTACCCTAGTCCCAGCCTTCCAAACAGTTTGTATAATATAATTTGTGTGGTTTCACAAATTCACCTCTGAAGCATAACTTTCTTCCAGATAAGTCATAATTGAAGTTTCATCAATTCTCTACTTATGATAGTTAAATGAGATTATTATAAATATTATAGTTAATGCTGAATGAGTTAACACTTTGGGTCAGTAAATGACATAAATGTGTTTTGCTTGTGAAATGGACAAGAACTTTTGAGGATCCATGGCAAACTGATATGAACTGGAATCACAAACGTCGAGACAGAGAAGTGGCCATTAGAAAATACTTAGAATTAGATGTAAGCATGAAGAATGGTCTTCAGGATTGGTCCAGTACATTTCTGAATTGGCATATCCAAGACCTGCTCCTTTTCATTTTCAATATCCAAAATGCCATACCACTAAGAAGCACAAAGAAAAGGAACTATAGAATGATATATACTCCTCATCTTTTGATCTTGTGGCTCTAACATTCCAGAGTTATGAGAAATACATTTCTGATTTTTGAACCATAAACAGTTTTGTGTTGTGTTTGAGTGTGTGCATGTGTGTGTGTACACACGTACATGTGCAGCTGGGTACACATAACCTTGATAGGAGATAAAATTATAAGTGACATGGGAAATAAGATTATATTTAGTTGTTAGTGTGACATACTGACATAAAGATTAACATAAAACTCACAGTATGATCAAACTTTTTCTGAGAGTTAATATCACTATTCTTGACATGATATTTATCTATAGAAACATAAAGGCCTAAAGATTTTAAAATGAAATATATTTTGTCATAAAACAATACAAATTATCAATGTTCTCAGGCAAATGAGACCAAAAGGTCTTTTGAATTTAATAACTCAGTAATCCTTCAAGTCATGGTTAATTGCCCATGTTTATATTATAAAAGCCAATGGTCTTTTTCCTAAATAGTGTTTTTAGCATTTCACAGCCTCAGTTTCTTAAAAAAACAGAACTTCACAAATATTTTTATTCATACATTCATCTATGCACTCATGCATACTCTGTACATTTTAATATTTTAGATAGACAATTTAAAGGTATTGATTCACAACTGCAATACTAAGTGATTGTCCCTGATAGTTTCATTCAAAGGAGTATATTATGAATTGACTCATAGAAAGTTAACAATGATTGTAAAAGTTTTTTTATAGATATGGACCAAAAAGAATAGAGGGGAGTCCATATCAATCACAATGAGGTTCTGTTAAATCCATAATGAACTTTTCTCTAAATACTAATTGAAGAAAAAAATTAAAGGGATAAGGAAAGAACAAAGGAACAAAAGAAAAGCAAATCAGTTTTGAATACCTCAGACTTTATTATCAAGATAATCCCTTAGTTACAGATAGAGGTAATGACTCAAAAGCAAAAAAAAGAACACATGGGGAGAATTTCATTACAGGAATAATTCTCACAGAAACGAGCCAAAAAATCAAACAAACAAAATCCATCTGGTAACACGTCTTACTAGTTACTGAACACTGATGCTCTCTGCTGTGAATATTCCAGGATAGAATAGTTTTCTCATGCTTCCTTCACTGCTCTGTATTGGCAAATGGGGGAAGAAACTAAATGAGAGTTACTTAGCGGATGGAGTCTGAGGAGACCTCTGGAGAGACTCATTCCTAGGTGAGTATTATTTGACTAACAAAATATTGCACTTCCGATGCTTAATTTTTAAGGAGTAAGGTAGGAAAAGAGAGGATATATATCCTCGTAGAAGAAAGTGATCTTTTTTTGTGGTCAGTATAGTCTATGCAAATTATGACTTCCAAAGACAACACAGACAGATCTCCCATGATATATTCTCCTTTTGCTTTGTGATGTTGTTACTTCCTAAGAAAAAGCAGATTCTATATATTCCTTCTTTAAAAAAAATCCATCCCTCATACGTTACATTCCGACTACTGTTTCCCTCCTCCTGCTTCTTGCAGTCTCTCTTCTCAACCCACTGCCCCTCTCTCCCAGATCCACTCCTCCTTGTTTCTCTTAAAACACAAACTAAAAACTAAAAACATCTCTAAATACTAACTTGTTGTATTTAAAATAAAACCTAGAAACCTGGGCTAGTTGGGGAGATATTTAGGTAGTAGAGTTCTTGCCTGTGTAGAAAATTTAGGTTCATCCCCAGGAATAAAAAGCAAATGAATAATCAGAAGCCTCGTCAAGAAAAGGACAAACCAAGAAGATGGCTCAGCAAGTTATGGCACCTGTTGTCAAGACCAAACACCTGATCTTGAAGCCCATGACCCATATATGGAAGGAGAAGGTGGAGTCCTACAATCAATTTGACTTCTATGCTTGCTGTGGCATGTTCTTGTGCCCACATATGCACGACTGTGCACACACACACACACACACACACACACACACACACACACAAATGTAATAAAAGAAGAAATGACACAGTTAGATTTTAAACCAGAAAGTGGGAAGGACTGATAAATTTTTTGTCTACAACTGTTAGAGCTATACACTTAATAATGTACTCAACTTCCTTACTTACTAAAGGTAAGCTGTAAAACATTTATAAAAGGTTTCACCATTTGTACAAATACATTTTAAAAAGTTACAATGATATTTGGAAGTGTCACAATTTTAAAACAACTGTTTGGACAAGTACTTTGCAAAGGGTCACTTACAATATCTAAATAAAGAAACCATAAAATTGGAATGGTAAAAGGGACAAATAAAACAGTTTGAAAATATGTTTAAAAAAAGGCCACTTGTGTACAAAGGCATTATGTGAGAAGCAGATGAACTCCCGAGTGATTACATATTGCTGACATGAGCCCTGCCAAGCTAAGATCCCAGTGCCTCAGACCCGTCAACCTGCAAAATCTATTCTATTTTCTTTTCCCTGGATGATCCATGTGTCTACCACTGAGTCTTCCTTATTTAGCCTCTCTGTGTCTGTGGAGTATAACATGATTATCCTTCAATTATAAGCTGATGTCCACTTCTAAGTGGATACATAACATGTTTGTCTTTGGATCTGTGACAGCTCACTTAGGATAATTTTTTCTAGTTATTTAAATTTTCCTGAAAATTTTATGATGTTGTTGTTTTTAACTGCTGAATAGTAATTGTGCAATGTACCAGATCTTCTTATTCCATTCTTCAGTTGACAGATATTAAAGCTGTTTCTAGTTATTGGCTATTATAAGTGAAACTGTTAAGAACATAGTTGACAAAGTATCTTTGTGGTAGAATGGAGCATCCTGTGGGTATATGCACAAGAGTTGTATAGCTGAGTCTTGAGGTAGATTAATTCCCTATTTTCTGAGGAACCGCCATATTGATTTCTATAGTAGCTGTACTATCTTGCATACCAACTGGCAAGGGAAGAGTGCTCCCCTTGCTGTAGATCCTTGTCAGCATGAGCTGTCATTTGTGTTATCGATCTTAGTCATTCTGACAGGTGCAAGATAAAATCTCAAAGTATATTTTGTTTGCATTTTCTTGATGATTAATGATTCTGAAACATTTTAAAGTGATTTTCAGTCATTTGAGATTCTTCTGCCGAGAGATTTCTGTTTATATCTGTACCCCATTTTTAATTTATTTGCTTTGTTGATGTCTATTTGTTGATGCTTATTGGGTTTTTATAGATATTGGGAAATTAGCCCTCTGTCAGGTGTGGAATTGTTGAAAATATTTTTACATTCTGTAGTCAGCTGTTTTGCCCCATTGATGGTATCCTTTGCTTTACAGATGCTTTTCAGGTTCATGAGGTCCCATTTATTGATTGTTCCTAGTGTGTATGCTATTAGTGTTCTGTTCAGGAAGTTGTCTCCCATGCCAATAAGTTCAAGGCTACTTGCCACATTCTCTTCTATAAGGTTAAATTTATCTAGTTTGATGTTGAGGTCCTTGATTTATGTGGACTTGAGTTTTGCCTAGGGTGATAGATGTAGATCTATTTGCATTCTGTTCCATGGCAACACCCTCTTAGTCCAGCACCATTTGATGAGGATGTTTTCTTTTTTTGTTGTTTTTCTGAATTCTTATCAAAAAGTCAAGTATCCATGGATGTTTTGATTTAAATATGGGTCTTTTATTTGATTTCATTGATCAACCTCTCTGTTTTTATGCCACTAAGACGTGGTTTTTATTACTCTACTGTATAGCAGAGATTGAAATAAGGGATGGTGTTGTCTCTGTATACTTGATTTAACTATCTTGGTTGTTTTTTCTTTTAGGTGAAATCGTGTTGTGGAACGTTAATTAAAGATGTATTACATTCATTTATGCTGCAGAATACTTGTTTAGAGATGTAAAGATGTATTACATGTTTTTATGTTGCATTTGTTTAACTCTGTGAAGCTGTGTTACTTTGCCTGTCTAAAATACCTGATTGGTCCAATAAAGAGTTAAAAAGCCAACAGCTAGGCAGGAGAGGTATGAGAAGGGTTGGCAGGCAAAGAGAGTAAATAGAAGGAGAAAGAAAGAAGAAAGGAAACAAGAAAAGGAGAAAAAAGAGAACATAATGGGACACCCACCTAGCAACACAACAAAATACAGAATAAGAAGGAAAGAAAAGATATACTGGAAGAGAAAAAGGTAAAAGCCCAGAGAAAAAGTAAAAAAAAAAATGACTAATTTTGGGAAACAGTATGGAGGTTTTCAGAACATTGGGAATCAGTCTATCTCAAGATACAGTGATACCGCTCTTCTGAATTATTTATTTATTTATTTACTTATTTATTTTATTAAAAATTTCCATCTCCTCCTCTCCTCCCACTTCCCTCCCCTCCCCTCCCCTCATTCTTCCTCCCCCTAATTCTCCAGGCCATAGAGCAGTCAGGGTTCCCTACCCTATGGGAAGTTCAAGGTTCTCCCCGTTCACCCCAGGTCCAGAAAGGTCAGCATCCAAACAGACAAGGCTCCCACAAAGCCCATCCATGCAGTAGAATCAAAGCCCAGCACCAGTGTCCTTGGCTTCTCAGTCAGTCTCCACTCTCAGCCACATTCAGAGAGTTCGGCTGTACCACCATCTCAGTGGGTGGGTGCACCTCTCGTGGTCCTAACTTCCTTGCTCATGTTTTCCCTCCTTCTGCTCCTCATTAGGACTTTGGGAGTTCAGTCCAGTGCTCCAATGTGGGTTTCTGTCTCTATCTCCATCCAGATGAAGGTTCTATGGTAATATGCAAGATATTCATCAGTGTGGCTATAGTAGAAGGCCAGTTCAGGCACCCATTTCTCTGTTGCTCAAGGTACAAGCTGGGAACATCTCCTTGGACACCTGGGAACCCCTGTAGAGTCAAGTCTCTTGCCAACCCTAAAATGGCTCCCTTAATTAAGATATATACTTCCCTGCTCCCACATCCACCCCTCCTTCATCCCAGCCCTCCTATTCCCTCAAGCTCTTCCCATCCTCCCATTCTCCCTTTCTCCCCCCATCTCCCCTTATCCCCACCTCACCCCTACCCCTGTGCTCCCAATCCTTGCCCGGCAATTTTGTCAAATTCCAATATCCAGGAGGATAACTATATGTTTTTATTTAGGTTCACCTTCTTATTTAGATTCTCTAGGATCACAAATTATAAGCTCAATGTCCTTTATTTATGGCTAGAATCCACTTATGAGTGAGTACATACCATATTTCTCTTTTTGGGTCTGGGTTACCTCACTCAGTAAAGTGTTTTCTATTTCCACCCATTTACATGCAAAATTCAAGATGTCATTGTTTTTTTTTACCGCCGAGTAGAATCTAAAGTGTATATGTGCCACACCTTCTTTATCCATTCTTCTATTAAGGTCATACTCAACCTTCTTTGCGATCAGGGAAATGCAAATCAAAACAACTCTGAGATACCAAGGCTGGTCAACTACAAACTGAGCTCTGAACGTCTGTCTCCTCCTGTCTTATTTTCCCTTTTTGTACTGGAATTAAAGGCATATAACTACCTAGTACTTGGATTAGAGGTATGAACTCCCACAACATGAATCTGTTTCTGTATTGATCTTGTGCAGCCCAGAATGGACTTGAACTCATGGAGATTGATCTGCCTCTTTCTCCCAAATCCTGGGATCAAAGATGTGTGACACCACTGCCTGGCCTCCACGGGTTTAGTTTTACTTTCTGATATTCAGGCAACCTTTATTTATTAAAACAAATAAAATATAATTATAGAGATTTCCCCATATCTTTTATTCTGTTGGTAATTTTTGAGTCTGCAGTTCCTGTTTGTTAATCTTGATTTTCCATCTCCAGGAAGTTTGTGTCTTCTTCTTTTCTATTTTAATTGTTTTTATTGAGCTATATATTTTTGTCTTCTCTCCTCCCTTCCTCTGCCCTCCTCTTCTACTCTCTTTCATTATCTCCACACTCCTAATTTTCTCAGAAGATTTTGTCTTTATCTACTTTCCATTTAGATTAGATTCATGTATGTTTCTTTTAGAGTGCACTTTTTCGTATAGATTCTCTGCAATTGTGAAATGTAGGGTGGTTTTTCTTTATGTCTAAAAGCCACTTATAAGTGAGTTCATTTGATATTTGTCTTTCTGGGTCTGAGTTACCTCACTCAATATGATGTTTTCTAAATCCATTCATTTGTCTGCAAATTTCAAGATGTCCTTTTGTCGTGTAGTACTCCATTGTGTAGATGTACCACACCTTTTTTTCATTCTTTAGTTGAGGGGGATTAAGGTTGTTTCTAGGTTCTGACTATGACAAATAATGCTGCTATGAACATAGTTGAACACATGTCCTTGTGATATTATTGAGCATCCTTTGAGCATATACTCAAAAGTGATATTGCTGGGTCTTGGGGTAGTGGTTTTCTAATTTTCTGAGAAATAGTCATACTGATTTCCAAAGCAAGCAAGTGCACCGGTTTGCGCTCCCACCAGGAATAGCAGAGATTTCCCTTTACCCCACATCCTCTCTTCAGTGTTTTTGATCTTGGCCATTCTGACAGGTATAAGATGGAATCTCAGAGTTGTTTTGATTTGCATTACTCTGATGGCTAAGGATGTTGAATATTTCCTGAAGTGTCTTTCAGCCATTTTAAATTTAACATTGCTAAACTTCCTTCAGCTAAATTTACTTATTTTAAAGATGAATTAAACAATTATCTAGCCCAAGCTATGTAGCAAGGAGCCGTCTAACGTCAAAGATTAGACAGGACGCTAGCATCCTTGATCCAGGGCTCAATAGAGATGGGTTAGGGATGATACTTTCTAAATGGACAAAACTCACATAAAATCTTCTTGACAAGTAAACATTGCCTTTTAGTTAACTCAAACGTTTGAACACAGGTGTTTTTCTTCCTTTTCCCCTCAGTCCCTCCTTCTCCCTCCCCCCCTTGTTCTTTCTTATCTCATATAATGCATCCTGATAGAAGTCTCCCTTCCCTCTACTCCTTTCAACTCCCCCATCTTTCTTCTCCCTCAGATCTACTGTTTCTCCATTATCATACAGAAAGGATCAGACTTCAAATTATTATCAACCAAACAAGGTTTAGCAAGATGCAATAAGACTAGGCACAAACTCTTACACTAAAGTTGGATGGAGCAAACCAGCAGGAGGAAAGGGTCACAAGTTCAGGAAAAAGAGTCATAAATATGTTCACTCCCACTGTTAGGAGTCACACATTAACCTTAAACTAAAGAACCCAACATATATGGAAAGTACCTAGTGCTGACACATGCAGGTTCTGTGATTGCCACTTCAGTCTTTGTAAGCATCTACGAGTTCTGCTTAGTCAACTCTGTGGTCCATTTCTTATGGTATCCTTGACCCCAATGGCTCTTATATCTTTCTCCCCATATTTCACAGGGTTCCCCTAGATTCACCTAATGTTTGGCTGTAGGTCTCTTCATCTGATCCTGGTAAGTGAAAATGATTGTTTTAGCTCAGGACCATTTTATTCACCTAGAGTTACACAGTGGTCAACGTACTTAAAAGTTGCCAAGGTGTTCAGTTCAGTCTTTATGTCAGTTCAGTCAAAATATCATGACATATTATATCAATCAAAGCAGGATATTGACTCTAAAAGGGCTAGAAACAGGAAGTGGAGAAAGTAGAGGCCCATTCTTTAACTGAAATTTACAAAGAAAAACAAGGCTATCTTGAGGCAGCCCTATTCAGGCCCGAATAGCCTCTCTTTTCTGGAGCTAAGAGTTTAAGTTTCCTGAAATCAAACTGCAAATCCCCTTCCTTCAAATTCTCCTATCTGCTAACAACTCAGACCTAATGAGGTCATCCCATCCCTTGAGTAACCCTTTCCCAAGTCCCATAAACCTCTCTCTTATAGGAGAAATTCACTGTTGATCTTTCTGTATTCCTTCCTTGAAATTGTCCAAGGAATTCAACCACAAGAGTTGAAAGACCCTAATTTCTAGGGTTTAGGAAGGATTCCTCAGACTCAATAAGCCACGCCAATGTATGCAAACAGCAAGAGGATTCTTTATTGTCGAAGGTGCCAACAGGCAACTCAGTACACGGCCGACTCAGTACTCCAGTGAGACTGAACAACCCCCCCCCCCCTTGTATTTTTCCAGCCAGTATTTATAGGCTCTCAGGGTTACATAATGGGGAAAGCATACCACCAGCAACGCCATTGGTCAACTCAAAATTAACATATGGGGTGGATCAACATCAGGACAAAAACAAGTCTACAAAAACAAATCTACAAAAACAAGTCTAAATTAGCTAGTTTCAACCAGTTTCTGCCCCCTTGGGTTTTGATACACAAAGGACTGGGTGTTTTTCTCAAGACTGCTTCTGCTGCCCGCAGATATCCTGTTTTGCCCTGGCCTGTTTGATCAAAACATCTTAAGATGGAGACTAGAACTGGGGTCTTTCAATCTTAAGATGGAGACTAAGGTTGGGGTCTTTCAATGTCAGTTACTGATAAGAGAAAGATGCCACTAAAATTGTTTCAGGTTAGGAGTATCAGGATGAAACTGCAAGTTTGCCTCTTTCTTACCTGTTTGTGGTTTCTCTATCTGTCTGCCTATCATGGATCCTTCACTACCAGTTTATCTTGATGTGTGTTCTCAGAACACTCCAGGGTTTCTTCGCTATCACAGGCTCCCAAATTTCCAAATACCTTCAACTTCCTTCTTGGACAGCCTTCTGTTAAACCTCGCAAAACTGGATCTAAGAGTTAGAGTCCATCCAGACAAACTCCATTTTCTTTTTTTATGGTCTTCCTCCAAAATTAATTGAACAACTCCCCGTGCAATGAAAATGGCAGTTTACTTCTAAATTCTGAGAACTTTACAACCAAAAATAAAAGTGTCTGGAAGTTTCCTATGTAGAAGCCTGCTACTAGCTCATATTGTATCTTTCAATCTTGTTTTCCACCCCAAGACACACTGTAAAGCTTCTTGGTGTCATTCTAGATATTAACTTTTTCATTCCTCTTCCTATACCCAAACAGAGGACATAAACTTGCCTAATGTGGGATGTCCTTATGCATATGTTTTCATTTTATTGGTTGATGAATAAAGCTATTTTGGCCAACGACTTAACAGAGTAAAGCCAGGCAGGAAATCTGAACAGAGACATATATAGAGAGTATGTGGAGTCAGGAGATGCCAGTCAGTCACCGAGAATACAAGACATGTAGAAAATGAAGTAATGCCACAGCTATTTCGCAATATGTAGATTAATAGAATTTTGTTAATTAATGATGTAAGTGTTAGCTAGAAATATGGCTCTGGCCATACATAATTACAGCACTGTAATTAATATAGTTTCTGTGTGATTATTTGAATCTGATCATCCAGAAAACAAAAGTACAGCCTTTGTTTAAAAATGACACCTCTGTGTGTTTCTTTGTTACTGAACAGTTGCCGAACTGGGCCGAGCGGTAACTTCCTCCTATGCTTGCCCACACCCTTCCCATGATTTGCAGCTCTCAACCACAAGAGCAAAACAAAACAAAACTATTGAGGTAATTCCACTCCTTCCAGAAAACTCTCAGCCCTATGACGAACCTGCCCTCAAACCTTGTGCCAATTCTAATCCATCAGTTGCTTTTGCTCGGCCTCACTCCCTCTGTGGATGGAAGAACTTCTCAAGTTTATCCTGAAACAAACTGTCCCTGTCATAGTTACCTTGTCCTTCTATCCAAAGTGTCTCTCCTAAGTGAGAATTTAAGAAATAAATTTGGAGAAGATAATATGTTGTAATTTAGAAATATTCATACTTAAAAGCGCATAAATTTTTATTGCTGCATTGTTGAAGGAAAAGAAGCCTATTCATATGTGAGTATTTTCAAGATAGTTAATGCACATGTCTTTACTCACCAATTTCATTGTCAAGTATTAGTTTTGAAAGCCTAATTTAAGTAAGGGAAAGGAGTTTTATTTGACATAGTGGAGGAAAAGAGAGGTCATCCGATTTTGGCTGAGGAGGAAGAATTACATCAATTGAGCATAGAAGCGGTCCAGCCCCAGCCTGGAGGCATCAGAGAGAGGGAGCAGGGTGGCAGACCCAGCCCTGGCTTGAAACTGTCAGAGAGAGAAGGCGCATGGTGGAGGCTGCAGACTGGAAGCATCAGAAAGAGAGAGGAAGGCTGGTGGCCATGACCCAGGCCCAGAAATGTTAGAGAGAGAGAGGGAGAGAGAGAGAGAGAGGGGAAGAAATATGTATGGCAGCACAGAAATGTCAGAGGAGGAGCATGGTAACATGCCTGGAAGCAGTTTCCAGGAACTATATTAAGTCCCTCCGGGAAAGAGCATGTGTGTCTCAGCCAGCATTTAGTGACATCCTCTGTACAATAAACCCCACTGCATCGGCAAGCCCTGGGGCTGCAGACACACCTGCACAAAGAGGAGCAATCGCCAGAGCCATGGCTATGCCTGAAGCTGGCAGAACATCCACCTTAGGCTCTGCCCTGCCTGCTACTGTAGAAGTGATCAAGGGAACCACAGCCACCAACTGCAACATTTGGAGGAAGAGGGACCCACTGAAGCACTGACTCCACCTGTACAAAACTGGAGGAAGAGATGGACAGACAACAGTAGTGCAGGAATCCTCTCAACAACACAAAGAGCAATACAGCACCATCAGAAATTAGTAGTTTTACAACCGCAAGGCCTGAACATCTCAACCCATATGAAGCAGAAGAAAATGATCTTAAAAATAACTTTGTGAGGATGATTATTATGTCTTACTGTCTACCAGGTTTGGATTTTGATTGTCCTTGGTTTCTGACTTTTAACCTATATTATTAAGCCATTTATTTATGCTCTTTCTGATTTTCTTAATGTAGTTACTAGAGCTACACATTTCCCTTTATAGGACTACTCTTAATGGATCCCAGTGTTTTGTATTGTGTTTATATTTTTACTTATTTTATTTAGCTCTAGGAATTTTTTTCATTCTTAATTTCTTCTTTGACCCATTTACCACCCAGTAATTACTTGTTTAATCCCATGAGTTTGTGTACTTAATAGAACCTTTTTTGTTGTCAAGTGGATAGCACCACGTGCAGGCAGGATAGAAGCAATTATTCCAGCCAATTTAAATGTTAAATATTTGTTTTTTGTTCTTGGTTGCTGTCTATTTTAGAAAAGCTTCTTTGTACTGCTGTGTGGTGCATTCTTTGCTGTTTGGCTTGAGTATCCTGTAGATATCAGTTAAGTCCATTTGATTTATGATGTCAATTAATTGTGAGTTTATTTTATCTCAGGTGGCTTGTCTGTTGAAGAAAGTGTGGCATTGAAATTACTTATTCTTAATGGACTGATGGTAATCTTTGTCTTTAAATATGGTAGTAATTATTTTTATAAAATTGGACACCCAGAGTTTGGCACACGTAGGTCTAGAATACTAATATTTTTCTGGTTGATTGTCCTCTTATTTAAAATGAAATGGCCCTCTTTATCTCCTCTGATTAGTTTTAGTTTAAAATCCATTTTGTCAGATATTAGGATAATGGTACCTGTTGTTGCCTGGTTTGTTCCATTTGAATGTAATACTTTTACCATTCTTTTACTCTGAGGTGGTGCCTATCATTAAAGCTGAGGTGTGTTTCTTGTAGACAAAGGTTAGAAGTATTTTCTTTCTTGACCCGTTAGTCAGTCTGTGTCTTTTGCCTGGAGATTTGAGGCTATTGATATTTAAAGTTATTATTATTGAAATGTTATGTATTAATTGAGGTCATCTTGTTAATGTTTGGCATGTTTTGTGTGTGGATTATGTGTGTGTGTTCTCAGTAGTATATTGTGTTTTAATGTTTATGACCTTCTATTTCTTTCCAGTTTCTCTGCTATTTTCATTCCTTTCTTCAGCCCAAAATGTCACTTTCTATGTTTTATTTACATTTGATTTGTTGGATCTAATTTTTTAAAGCTGTTTATGTGTGAAAATTTTTTCTTTCTATTTCCATTGTGTTGGATACTCTTTTTCTGTGTATATTAATCTAGGGGATCTGCCCATGGCCCATTACTTTATGGGTAGGTCTTGGCAGAAGCTACTATATTAGTTATGGTGCAGACAATGGTTTGCCATTGGATGCAACGGAGATGGGATCTGTCAGTGGCGGGTAGGATTATTCCTAGTGAGAACCTAGAGAATTGTTGCAGTGAAAACTGGGATTGTCAACAGCACTGGATTTGGGACCTGGTCAAGACCTTAAGAGCTGGGTAGAAATTATTGGTGTGGTAGGTCTGGGAGACTCACCAGGCTAGACCTTGGAAAAGAAAATTGATGATCTGGCTGGGTGAAGAAATTAATACAAAGCAGAGAGCACCTATGGATTGCTGTGTAGACAAGGCAAGTCTTGGTGGAAGACTTCCACAGATTTTTATTTCAAAATATCAAGTGATCAACCTATATAGAGCCTTTAATTCCTTCTGAAATTTAGGCCAGTCAAATTAAGTCAAGTCTCCCTCATTTGCTTTGCTCAGATCAAATTTCCAAAGACTTTCCAAAATCTTTCCCCCAACCGGGGGAGGGGAGATAAAACATGATCAAGTCTATTATAGTAATATCTTATTAGATTCTGGTACTAATTTCTGTCCTAGTTAGGTTATTGATTTTTTTTAACCAATAAAGTTTTACAAATAAAGTTGGGCTTTATTTTAGTTTCCAGTTGTGATCCCGCATGAAAGGAAGTCAGGGAAGGAACTCAATACAGGAACTTTAGGCAAGAACAAAAACAGAGACGTTGGAAGAATGCTTCTTATTGATTTTCTCAGCCTGTTTGTTTTATAAACCACCTAAAACCATCAAATCAGGAATGGCACAATGGACTGTACCCTACCATATCAACCATCAGTTGAGAAAATATCCCAAAACTGGGCACACTGGCAAATCTAATGGAGGAGTGTTTTCAATTTAGGTTTGTTTCATGCTGACAAAACAAAACAAAACAAAACAAAACAAAACAAAAAAACAACAACATATTTATTTGTGTGTGATGTGTGATGTGTGTGTGTGTGTGTATGTGTGCACATGTGTGTACATGCATATTCTATGATAGATGTGTAGAGGTAAGAAGACATCTTCCAATAGGTAGTTCTCTCCTTCTAGTAAGTGTATTTTAGGGATTAAACTCTGCATGTCAAGCCTGGAGAAAGTTTCCAGCAAAACAAAAGGGGTCTAATTGTACACTAATGGTAAAAATTTGAAGTGAAGATTTCTAAGGGAGAGAATTTCCTGTGTCTGATGAATTGTTAGGGGGGGTCTCAGAAGCAGAGGGGAGATAGTTATCAGAATTAAGCACACAAGAGAGCAGAAGTTGGATTTAGCATGACAGTTTGTGTGGAGACTTTGGAGAGCCTGTTTTGATGCTGTCAAAGACTCAGCAAGCCAACTCATTCTACATCTGGAAAGTGCCTTTGGCTGCAAGAGTGGACAGGTGTACCATATGAGCAAAACATTTCTAAACATCTGTGAAATGGTAAAGTCATCTGATGATTTTTTTAATGTACATATCCAGACAAGTCATGAATTTAGAAATTTTTTGCAGTGGGTATTTTCATTTTTATATGTATTAGAATTTGTTAATTATATAATATATATATATTCCTTATGCATAATTATACATTATCATTTTATTTTACACATGTATCATAAAATAATACTTGTATATTTAACAATTTTATTATTTAAATTTTACTTCCTTAAGAAAGCATGTTCAGATGAATAAATATTTTCATATGCATATGTAGAAGTAGAATTCACCAAGACTTTGAACCTGCTGTGCATATATAGAGTATATAGCTTTATTAGTGAACTTCCCACTCTTAAATATTTGTCTGTATTATGTTATTTATACATAAGTTTTAAAATACTTCAAAAATGTGTCTAATAGTACCAGTGAGCTAATTAGAAAAGTGAATTTCCTTGCATTGTGGATATTGAGTTTCAAAGACTTCTACAGGTGCACTGCTGTATCTGGTTGTCCATGTCTCTTGTTGTTCTTTTTCATATGCTTCACTACTGAAAACTGAATGGCTCTTTCTGTCTGCAAATTGACAATCTCCTGAAATAATATTTGTTCAAATAGCATCAGGTTATTCTATATAAAAATACTTGAGTCCTTCCTCCCAGGAAATAGTGTTATTGCAAGCTTGTACTATGAAAAAGTAATATTGCCTCCAAGGAGGTGTGCTGTCTCAATAAGTCATATCTTCAAGACAAGAAAAAATGTACTTTTCCAGCTCTACATGTGTTATAAACAAGCACTTAGAAAACCATTGTTCTAAAGCATTGCTGGACTTACCTGAGGCAGGCATTTCAGTGCATTTGAAAGGTCTCTAAGGATGCTAAGGTGTCTTAGGTGGCCTACCAGATATAATAAAAGCTGAAGACTCTGTTTCCTGAAGTTTCCTTGAAATTTTCTCTGGGGAACTAAAATGTAGCTTCTAGCTTCCTGGTCTAACATTGGCACAAAAGACTGGCCAGGAAGAGAAATACTGGTAAAGGCAATAAACTCTTTAAAAACTTGGGCACTCTCTCGGCTCACCTACAGTTCTACTAAAGGAGGTAGTTTTAGAAAGCAGTGTTTATCTAATTATATATCTAAATATATACCTGTATTTCTTAATAACAAGAAACTGGTGATTTTTTCTTCAAAATCTTTTATTTTTAACTTAATATGTTTGTCTTTTATTTCAGAACTGTTTTAATAAACTATAATTTATTTATTGTAAGGAACCTACTGATCCTTATCAGATGTACTTTAAAATTTACTTTTAAAGGGGTAGTATGCGAATATAGAGCTGACTCTAAATAAACAGTTGCTTAAGTGCATACAAAATAATTATTGTGTGTCTAAAAATCTAATAATCACTTTAATATTCAGCTCTAAAAGATTATCAAACATGCATTTACCAATTTTTATTTCTTTCCAACTCTTCACTATTGTATCATTTCTTGGTCAAAGGTTTTAGTGACGTTTCTAAATCCAGTGGTTATACCAGTTCACCCTGGGGTACCTTTGCCTATTATATTGTTCTGTTCACAAATAAATGTTGCTCATGTTGTTTTATGTATGTGAAGCCTTATTTAATCAAATGAAAATATATTTGTGTCTATTATGTTGTAGCCAATGCTGTTCTAGTTAGGGTTTCTTTTACTGTGGCTAGACACGATGACCATGGCAACTCTGATAAAGAAAAACATTTAATTGGCGTTGCTTACATTTTCAAATATTTAGTTCATTATCACCCTGGCAGAATATGGAAGCATGTAGGCTAACATGGTGATGGAAAAAGAGCTGAAGAGTTCTACATCTTGATCTTCAGGAAATACAAAGTGAACTTTGTACCACACTGAGCATAAGTTGAATAAAAAGGCCTCAAAGTCCACCTTCACATTTATGCCTGTCCTTCAAGGCCACACCTACTCAAAAGAAACCATGTCTCCTAATAGCACCCATCTTTTTACTGGGCCATTTTCTTTCAAACTGCCACAGTTGTAGACCTTAGAACCATGTAAGCAGATACAATCTGAAAGCTCTCTTTCAACAAGTTTCTTATATGTCAGTGGTTTGGAGATAAACACATAAGGGATTTTATATTACTTATGCACATAGTTGAACAATATGTGTTCTCACATGCAAACAAAGACCATATGGGTTTACTATTTATAAAAATCTTAAAATCTTTGATGTATGTCAGAGAATTTTTATAAAATGTAGTCAGTTTGTAACATTGAAGGGCTGACTTCTTTGAGTTTATGTCCCGCACAGTACCCCACAGCTGGCAAGCCCCAAAGAAAATCACACAGAGGACTCCATAAGTTATAAAGCTGATTGGCCCATTAGGTCAGGCTACTTATTAGCTCTTGTAGCTTATATTAACCCATTATGATGATCTATTTTAGCCACATGGCTCAGTACCTTTCTCAGTCGGCAGGTCACATCTTGATTCCTCTGTGATCTGGGTTGGACTGGGAGAAATCAGCTTCCTCCTTCCCAGAATTCTGCTGTTCTCATTGCATTATTTCTACTTCCTGTCTGGTTTCCCCACCTATCCTTCCTGCCTGACCAATCAGCGTTTATTTAAAACATGATTGACAGAATACAGACAATTCTATATTCTGAAAAATTCTCCAGCACCATCAGTTTAATATCGTTGCTGAAAAAGAAAGGTGGAAGTAAATATGTCATAAATGTAACAAGAGGGAATCACAATAGTGCTTGATTCTTGCTGTTGAGAAACTTCAGTTGAGTAACAAAAAAACATTTTTTAAAATAGAGGGAATCTGTGAGGATGGAAGATCTTTAAGCCTCTAGCCCTGAAATGCCTATCACTAGTCCACACTTAAAATTTTCCTCATCCAGACCTATAAGGGATAAGGCATACACAACAAGTTTTCAAAGATTTAAGGTGAGAAAATCTCCAAGTATCTCGAAAGTTTCTGAGTTGACAGCATGTTGAAATGATGGGGTTGTGTGTTTACATTGGATTAGATGAAATATGTTATTAAAATTTGTTTACCTGTTTATTTTTCCCTTTTTAATATAACTACAAGAATATTTACAGTATACACATTACTTTATTATATTTGCACCTAATGAGACTCTTTGATATTATTGAGACTTTATATCAGCAGTCAGCAAAACTTTATGTGAGGAACTACACTGTAAATAGTAAATCTATATTATGTACCTTTTCTCAAAGTTCAGGGATCATTGTAAAAGAAGGGTGGGGAAATATAGCTAAGAACTAGAATTGGTGGATGACCACATCTAAATAATGTTTCCTGACAAACAGGGACAATTGCAGTAATGAACTCATAGCACTGTGACAAATGAACAAACTCAATCCAGAGTGAATCCCAGCATAGAGGAGGAGGTGGCCATAAAGTCATATCTCTTACTGATGAAGTATAGGCTATTGACTGATTCTGGGAGAAAAAGAATCAGTTCTCTTTAAGGGAGCTGGGTGGGGGGCAACCATGCTCCAGTGGAAAGACACAGTCTCAGGAGCACATGGGCAGCAGAAATTGGGATTGATAGGCTTACAAAACTGAGAGCACAAAACTGAGTTGATAAGGAAGGGGACAAACATGAGGAAGCCATGAAAAGAAAGGTAAGCATGGTCCAAAATATATCGTATGAAATCTCAAAAAGAAAATTCGAAAATATTTCAGATGTTGTAAACAAAGATTTAAAAAATTCACAAATGTAATGATTTAGCACTACTACTAAAGAGTATGAAAGTCTTATTTAGGTTGCAGATTATGTGCAAATAGCTAAAAAGTCAGACTCATGTCCTTCTTGTCCTGTCTCCCTGAGCTAAGTGAGAAAACTAAAGATTGCCTAGCTCTCAGGTTAAAGGCTCACTTGGTCTTTTGATCTTTATGCCTGAAGACATAAGACCAGGCTTTAGTTTCTTTTCCCTTTTATTTACTTTAAAATAATGTAGTATAGGCACCTCTAGCTATGACTTTCCTTTCCTCAGCTTCAGTTATGAACAGTCAGTCACAGTTCCAAAGTAATAACTGAAAACTTCAGTAGAAAAAAAATAATCTATATTTTAAGCATTCTCTGAGTTACATTATGTTATCTGTCATCCATTTTGCTCCTACCTTAGAGGCCAATAATTTTATTATTCAGTAACTAAAAGGCCAAGAATTTCACTGTCCAGCACCCACATGGTATATGCCATGTATCCATTTATCACTCCATTGCTGCATAGAAAAAAAAAAACTTATTGTCTATAGTGCTCTGTAATATCAGTGATTTCACATATCCACTAGAAATTTTGTATTGTGAATTTACTGGCCAAAAGACAACTGTGTTAACATCTGTCCCATCTGTCCCTTCAAACATGTTACACAGATTTAGTTAAATTTGATGGTACCAATTTGTAAATCACCTGATGAAGAGCCAATGTCTTATGTATGACATAGTGTAAAAATTTTAGAAGTGATTTTTTTTAAAAAAATATTATTAGTGGTGGGAGCATACATGTGATAGTGCACCCTGTGGAGGGTAGAGAACAAATTTGGGAAGGCAGTTCTCTCCTGTTATCTTTATTTGGGTATTGGAGATTTAACTTGAGTCTTCTATCTTGCAAATTAAGCATCTTTACCTTATGAGCCATCTAGCAACCTCTACAACTGTGTTTTTGAAAAGTATATTGCTAAACAGTATTTTATGTACATATTTATGAATTATGCACACATATTTTTTAAAACATGGAAATATTGTGTAAATTAATAATAAGTTTTTTTAAAAGATTTATCCTAACCACCTAAAGTTATTTTCCTAAAATTTCAGGGTGTAGTAAAGCATCTTTTCTTTTCTCATGAGTAGACAGAGGGGTAAAAATTTAAAGAAAAGTTCCATTTGAAGTCTCTCAAATAGAGTATGGTAAAAAAATGTCTTTAATATACAAAACTCCAGATTACAGATTCTCAGTGTGTTTTAGGAGTAAAATGGCCAGAGCTCTTCACACTGGTGGTACTCATGGTTTAAGGCCAAGAAAAAACTAAAATAAAAATAACTTCTTATAACTCTGTAAACATTTACCTTTTATGTTATTAACCAAAGCAAGAAGTAAATGAATCTGTGTTCATATGTGTGAGAGATATAATATAGTCAAGTAAATCTATGATAAACAAATGTAAATATTGTTAACTCTTTGTAGTATTTCTATGAATGCTTAGAGTTGAATGACCCATATTCATCTCTTTGGGGGGGGGGATAATATCTCGTTAAGAAAATTCATACTTGAGACATTTATTGTTAATATAATCCCCATTTTCATTCTGATGAACTTGAGTTCTAGCCCTATTGTTCTCACCAAAAGTTGAATCATTACAGCATATGTTTTAATACCCTCGATACTATCCAGTTTCTATTTATAACAGTGTCCTCATTTTATATGCTCATTATGCTGAAGTTTATGAAGCTACTTAAACCATAAACCAGAGTAATTAAACATCTACACAAAATACCTCCATTCACTATTCTCATAAACTATGATACACAACAAAACTAGTCATCAGTGGCCTCCTTCCATTTCCTAAGTGTTTTATTGCAATTATAGATGATACAAAGATTCAATACATAATGCCCCTGAGCACGTCAAGAATTTTTACAATACCACAAAAGCACGTCAAGAATTTTTACAATACCACAATTGCCCACTGCTTGTTATTATTTCATACAATGCATGTAGTTCAACAATTTTCTAAGAATTCTAGGCAATCAAATCAAAATAACTCTATATTCAATCTACCATTATTTAAGATTTACATCATTATTATTGTCTTAGTTTGGGTTTTTATTACTGTGAGGATACCATGATCACACCATGGCAACTCAAATAAAGAAAAGAAAAATGTTTTATTGTGGTAGCTTACAGTTCAGTGGTTTATTCCATTATTATTATGGTGGCATACAGGAAGACATGGTGCTGGAGAAGTAGCTGAGAGTACTTCATCCACATCAGCACCATAGGCGGCCATTTTCATTTAAAACACCACATTATACTCCCTGGCCCCCATAGCTTTATAGCTTTATCATAACACAAAACTGCATTCTGTTCAACTTCAAAAGTCCCCATAATCTGGAAACGTATCAACAATGTCTAGAAATCCAAAGTTCAAAGTCTATTCTGAAACTCAAGCAATCTCTTAACTATAAGTCTCTGAAAACTTATATCACTTACTTCTAACACACACTGTCACAGAATATACATTACCATTTCAAAAAGGCAAACAAACAAACAAAAAGACCACAGAGAGGAAATACTGGACAAAACAAGACTAAAAACTAACAGGGAAGATTCTAAACTCTGCATTTCTATATTTGATGTCAACTCTCTTCAGATGTCCAATGCCTTTCAGCTTTGTTGACTGCAACACACTCTCCTCTCTTGGGCTGGTTCCATGATGTGGGATTTGTTGACTGTGAGGGAGCTAAATAACCAACATGCATACTTTAAATGTATTTTGTCTTTAAAATTTGGGTCTAAGGAGATGTTGCTTTGGAAAAAAAAGGTTCTTTATTTTGTTTCCACAGAGGATGAGAACCTGTGAATTTTTTTTTTTGAAACAGTGTTTCTCTGTAGCTATGGAGCCTGTCCTTGAACTAGCTCTTGTAGACCAGGCTAGCCTTGAACTCATAGAGATCCACTGGTCTCTGCCTCCTGAGTGCTGGGATTAAAGGCTTGCGCTGCCATCGCCCAGCATGAACCTTTAAATTGTTTACAGACAAGTATGGTTTTATAGACCAAAACATCCTGAAAGGTTGCTGTGAGCACCCAAAAAATTATTCCACCTCCTTTCTCCTAGCATTTACCTTTGTTTTCTCTGGCTTACTCTGTTCCCCTATTAGGCAAAACCAGTTTCTTTATTAACCAGTGATATTTACTGCATAGAGAGGGGAATCCTATATCAGATTCACTCCCTGTCAACAGCTCTTCTGGGTAAATAACCCACAATTTAGGCATCTCTAACGTCTTGAGGCCTCCATGCTTCACCATGCAACCCAGTGTTTACCTTTATAGCTTCACACAATGGCCCCTCTCTACCTCCAGGCCAGGGCTTCCCTGACACCTGACTGTACTCGGTGGCTTTTCTTAGTCATAGAGGGAGATTTCATAACCCTTTTCTTTTGTCCTTGACTCTGATGCCAGAATCACATCACAAGGTCAAGCTGCCAAGTTGAACCGCTTACAGAGGCTGGAATATGACCCCCTTGTTCAGTTTCAACCACAGCAGCGTCTCAATTTTCAATTTTCCTTTAGTTGCTTAAGCATCATTGTCCTGGAACTCGCTTTGTAGATATGTATGCCTAAAAATCAGAGATATGCCTGACTCTCCTTCCCTAGTGTTGGGATTAAAGGTGTGCTCTACCATATCCGGCCCTAAACTTTGCTTTAATTCTCTTCCATTTTCTTAAATTCCTTTTCACAAGTTGGAACTTCAGCTGGGTGGGGTTTTTGCCCTGAAATTTACCAAACTTTTTGTTCCATTTAGCATCAAAAATTACTTTAGGATTTTTAACTCCTTGAAAAATGAATTTAACTCCATTATACTTCTTGATATGCCTTTTCTCTTCAAACTGTATATTTTTAAAAATTTTTCTTTGCACAATTTGCTCCTTTTCATTATCCATCTGCATAAGCATGGCTACTAATAACCAAGCCAAAAAAAATCAATACTAAACTGTCTGAAAAATCTCCTCTGTCAAAACTGTTAATTCATAACTCTTCAATATGATATCAGAAAGATTTTTTTTGTTTTTTTTTTTGGACAAGGGCAAAAGGCATCCATATTATTCACCAAAACATTCCAAAATGATCTTTAGGCAACATATTAATATTCTTCACCCTGAAACCTCTTAGACTGGGACCTCACAGTTCAAACCACCCTCAGCACCACTGTTTACCATGCTACTATCAGGATAGGCCATTAAACCCCAGTTACAGTATTTAATTGCTTTTCTAATCCAAGGTCCCCAAATCCACATTCTTCCAAACAAAAGAACAGCCAGGCCTATCACAACAATACCTTCATCCCTGGTATTAGAAGGCAAATTAGAAGTTGAATGGAAAGAGGGTAGTAAGTCAAAATCTGACAATGACATTTAAATGTACCATATAAAGGAAATCTCATAATGAGTTATCCAAGATAAACATTCTCAAATTCAGCAATCAATGACTAAGTATATATTTTTTAAAAGAGAGAGTTTCTTTTTTTTTTTTTTAAAGAGAGAGAATACACTATTATTGAAATCTGGATTGTGACAACTACTATTTTTATTATCTAATCAGAAATGATAGAATCATTTGGAGAAAATTGGGTTGTAGAATTAATTATAAATTCTCAACAGTTTTGATATGGGTTACTGAATAACTTCTTATAATCTGATGAGGCAAATGTATCTTTAGTTTCTTTCAAAGGAAAAAAATTAAAAGCTACCTGTGGTAATATAAGCCTGGAATTCTAGAACAGCATCTTCTAGAGGCTAGCCTGAGTTATTTAGAAATATCTTGTCTCAATGACAAACAATAACAGCAACAAACACTACTTTGCACAAATGAGCCAAAAAATCCAAGAATACAGTTTTTAATACAAATTAGTGCATACTCAAACTATTTCTCCACTCATGTTTTAAAACTATTTGAAGTTAAGCACAGTGGTACACATGTCTAATCTTAGTGCTTGGAAGACCAAGGCAAGAGGATCGTAAGTTTGAGGCTACCCTGGACTGCATAGCAAAACCTCATCCTCAAAAAAGGGGGAGCAGGCACTGATCCTCTGGCGACAACCATCGGAGGGGTGAGTTTGCTCCTGGCCCGTGGCAGAAGCCCAGGAAGGAGGAGTTCAGACTTTTCCCCAACCCCCTGGACTCCCTGGTCAGCCCTGCAGTGGTGGCTCCACCCTGCTAAGCTTTCCCTCCTCCCATTCCAGCTTTTATCCAGGTACACCTTCCTCTATACCTCCCTTCCCCCTGGGGCCATAAAATCTCCCAAGCTCAGCTGCCTTGAGCACTGGGCATGGGCTGTAAGCACAACCTGGCAGGAGGCAGTTCCTGTGTTTCAATAACCTGCCTGAGGACAGGTAGGCCCTGTGTCAGCTCAGCCACATTCCTGGCCAGCAAGGGACACTGATCTTCTAGCAGACATCCATAGGAGGGGTGAGTTTGCTCCTGACCCACTGCAGAAGCCTGGCAAGGAATAGTTCAGAATTTCCCCTACCCCTTTGACTCCCTGGTCACCCTGAAGTGGTGGCTCCACCCTGCTAAACTCTCCCACCTTCCATCCCAGCTTTCATCCAGGTACACCTTCCTCTATTCCTCCCTTCCCCCTGGGGACATAAAATTTCCCCAGCTCAGCTACCTTGCACGCTGGGCCTGGGCTGTAAGCGCAACCAAGCAGGAGGGAGTGCCTGTGCTTCAATAGCCTGCCTGGGAAAGGTAGGCCTTCTGTCAGTGAAGTCCCTGCCCAACAAGGGAACCTGACCCGGTACTAGAAGATCCAATAGAGAGCATTTGAAGGAAGAGATGGGCAGATGCCAAGGAAAGAACTCCTCCAACAAACTGAAAAACAACATGAAAACACCAGATCCCAACGACCCTACAATAGAAGGACTTGAACATCTTAATCCAGAAGAAGTGGAAAAAAGTGCCATTATGAAAGCAATAGAGTCCCTTAAACAGGATATGAAAAACTCCCTTAAAGAATTGGATGAGAAGTATAACAGAAAGTTTGAAGAAATGAGTAAATCCATGAATGATACCCTGGGAAGCAAAGAAAAAGCAATCAAACAGGTAATGGAAACAGTTCAAGAATTGAAAATTGAAATGGAAGCAATGAAGAAAACACAAACCGAGGGCTGACTGGATATGGAAAATCTAGGTAAACGAATAGAGACTACAGAATCAAGCATAACCAATAGAATACAAGAGATAGAAAAACGAATCTCAGAATCTGAAGATACCATAGAGAAAATAAATGCTCTGATCAAAGAAAATGGCAAATCAAACAAATTCTCGTCACAAAACATTCAAGAAATCTGGGACACAATAAAAAAAAACAAATCTAAGAATAATAGGGATTGAAGAAGGAGAAGAATTGCAGATCAAAGGCCCAGAAAATATATTCAACAAAATTATAGAAGAAAACTTTCCCAACCGAAAGAACGATATTCCTATGAAGGTTCAAGAAGCATACAGAACATCGAATAGACTTGATCAAAAAAAAATCCCCTCGCCATATAATAATCAAAGCACAAAACATACAGATTAAAGAAAGAATATTAAGAGCTGCAAAGAAAAAAGGCCAAGTAACTTATAAAGATAAACCTATCAAACTTACACCAGACTTCTCTATGGAAACCATGAAAGCCAGAAGGTCCTGAATAGAGTTACTGCAGAAACTAAGAGACCATGGATGCAAACCCGGACTACTATACCCAGCCAAGCTATTGTTCACTATCAATGGAGAAAACAAAATATTCCAGGATAAAAACAAATTTAAACAATTCGTAGCCACAAATCCAGCCTTACAGAAAGTAATAGAAGGAAAATCGCAACCCAAGGAATCCAATATTGCCAACACTGCCTACAATAATTCAGACATCTAGCGACCCTTCAGAAGCACAACTCAAAGAAAGGAAACACACAAACTCTACTACACACACAAAAATAAAAATAAAAAAATAATAACCGGAGTCAACAACCATTGGTCATTAATATCACTTAATATTAATGAACTCACCTCACCTATGAAAAGGCACAGACTAAGAGATTGGATATGAAAACAGGATTAAACATTCCACTATTTACAAGAAACACACCTCAACCACAAAGATAGACATCTACTCAGAGTAAAGGGTTGGGAAAAGGTTTTCCAAGCAAACAGACTTAAGAAACAAGTGGGTGTGGCCATTCTAATTTCCAACAAAATTGACTTCAAACTAAAAGCAATCAGAAGAGATGGAGATGGACATTTTATACTCATAACAGGAACAATTCATCAGGAGGAAGTCTCAATCCTGAATATCTATGCCCCTAATATAAAAGCACCCACTTATGTAAAATAAAAACTTCTAGAACTCAAAGCAGTCATCAAACCACACATACTAATAGTAGGAGACTTCAACACACCTTTCTCACCAATGGACAGGTCAATCAGACAGAAACACAACAGAGATATAAGAGAATTAATAGAGGTAATGAATCAAATGGACTTAACAGATATCCATAGAACATTTCACCCAAATAGGAAAGAGTATCCTTCTTTTCTGCAGCTCATGGAACCTTCTCGAAAATTGACCACATACTCGATAACAAAGAAAACTTCCACAGATACAAAAAATATTAATAATTACCTGTGTCTTGTCAGATCACTGTTGTGCAAACACGGCAACTGTCGTTCTTCTGAGTGAGGCATGTCGGGATTAACACACAACACAACTTCAAGTTTTGCAGACAAGCCTTTATTCCACTTTCTCGCACAGTATATGTAGCCCTGCGTAGGGGAGGCCAAGACAGCAAAAGCAGGAAGCTCATCACCATAACTCAATGGCTTAGGGGTAAACATCCTTAGAAACATTGCTGAAAACAACAGGTTGTTCCTGTTTTTGTTCCTGTTTTCAACCAAGTGCAATAGTGCAAAACAGATCAAGTGGGGGTGCAAAGGCCTGTCCTCTAGGGACCCAACAATTCCCCCCTTTTTATTTTAAAAGCATGAGAGCCCCTGTTTTAGGACTCCCCCAGATAGAGACTCTTACCCATCTATGGGAGGCCTTAATCCCTGTCTTAGGCGAGCTCACTATACCAGGAGAGTTGCCCATCATAGGGATCCCTCATGACTTCTGCAGTATCCGCAGCCAGACTTGGGGCACTTCCCGATTACTGGAAGACAGTCCAAGCAACACTTGTCAAGTGACAGTGTGCTGTATGTGGGATTGCCACATAAAGTGACAGAGAATCCAAAAACAGATAACCCCAATAGCAATATGAGTACAAGTGAGCATTCTAGACAATCACTGGACCCAGCCTCCAAGCTGGGCCATGGCATTCTACTGACTGGATCCAGACACACCAGGGACCCATGTGCTATTAATACTAACAATATGATAAGCTGTCTGCAGGGTGAAATTCAAAAAGAAATTCCAAGGGCCATCCAAACATGCATTCAACTGTTCAACCACATGAGAAGCATATATAACATTAGCAGGTGTAACGTACAAGACACTTGTTGCAGGAGTCAAAGGGAATCTACCTGTTCTTGCAGAAACACTATTTTTTGATTTAAATTTAAAAGTCCAAGTCCAATATGAGAGTCCAGAGCACTCTGTGTCTGCAGGCACTTGCCAACCCTTCCAGACAGTTGATTCACAGTCTCTATAGTCACAGTTGTCTGCGAAATGGCAACTCCAGTAACAGTGGCAGTGACAGCAATAACACCAACAATTGCAGCTGTTCACCCGCTGTCGATAAAGGATGACCTCCTGATGTTCTTGAGACACCAGCACCGGCAGAGGAATCACAGCAGGCACTCGAACAATCAAAGCTCCATCAGAACCGTCCCAACAATTACTCAGCTTGCAGATCCTGGAAGAACAATTAAGAATATTGCCCCCCCCCAAAGTGCCACTCCACAATACAAAGAAAAATGGGAAAGGAACGCAAGCAGAGGATCAAATAGTCATATTGCATCTAGCAGTATAACAAATCAGACTCTTGAGTGATACGTTCTTCCCACATAACTGTCGGGTGGAGATTAAAATCTCTATCAGCATCCCAACACCAAGGAGCAGGTTTGGGATCATAGGTATTATGCAATACTAACTGGCATTAAAAGTGGGGGGTGCCCCAGCAGACTTCCCATCACTCATAATTCTGTTGTTGTTACCAGAGTCATCACCTGAAGCAGAAGGAGCATTGGGGTCTTCATGCTGGTTCACTGGCCTTACACACCGTTCTGGCACTCAAATTGGTTTATCAACTCCAGGAGGAAAAATACACACAGCCCCCCTCACCTTTGCCAACAAGGGGGTTGGTTCCATCCATCTTCCTGTTTGCAAATCTTTCCAACGAACCCATCCTAGGCTCTGAGCCCTAACCTGTGTATGATGCTCCATAGGCGAGCGTCCTTCAACATCCACAGTCAAAAAATTCAAAACAAAGAGAATGGTGGATAATTGAGTAGCTGCGGAGAATATTAGCTCCCCCCTTTTAACTTTTTTGAAAGTATTGCTTGAGGGTCTGATTGGCTCTTTCTGCAATTGCTTGACCCATTGGGTTATGTGGAATACTTGTTTTATGGGAAATTTCATAGAATGAACAAAAGGATAGAAATTTTTTGCTGATATATGCTGGGCCATTATCTGTCTTAATAACCTCAGGTTTGCCCTACAGGCAAAAGCAGATAGGCAGTGTGCAATGGCATCTTTTGCTCATTCTCCTAAATGTAAGGATGCGAAAATTATTCCTCAAAAGGTGTCTACTGATACATGGACAAATTTAAGTATCCCTGTGGCAGGCAGGTGTGTAATGTCCATCTGCCATAACTGATTTGGTCGTAACTCTCGTTCATTAACTCTTAAATTGGGGCTGCTTAGGAAAGGAGCACACTGAGGACAAGAAGATGTAATGGCTTGTGCTACTTCTCGCGTGCATCGAGTATGATGCCTAAGGGAGCGAGCGTTAAGGTGAAGTTTATCATGTATTTCTTGGGCGCGGTCAGAAGTAAAGCAAACATGTGTATTTTTATCAGCTAAACCATTACTTGCTGACAATGGCCCAGGCAGCCGAGTATGACTGTGGATATGTCCGACAAACAAAGGCTCAGTCCGTTGCCAAATCAAATGCTGAACGCAGCTGAGCAAATGATGGACCTTAGAGGTAGGTGATATATATGCAGATGTCTTCAATGGCTTAAAAATGTGGGCCATATACACACTATCAGTATACAAATTTACAGGTTCCCCAGGGAAGAGTTGGAGTGCAATGAGGCAGGCTGTTACCTCTGCAGCTTGGGCTGATACATCCCCCACAGGACATTTCCATACTTTTCCTTTAGAGACCACTACTGCATTACCTTTAGGGGAAGCATCTGTAAAGACAGCACGAACTGAGGGTATGGGAGATTCTCTAATCACTCGGGGGAATATAATGGAATGATTTTTAAACAGGACCATTAATGGATGCTGAGGATAATGAGCATCAAAACTTCCAGAAAAGGAGGTGAGAAAAAGTGTCCACTCATCATGGTACTGCTGTAACTGTACTAGCTGGTCTTCAGTATAAGGTGTTATAATCTTGTCAGGGTACTTCCCAAATGTCTGGGCTGCAACCTTCTTAGTTTTCCAAAGTAATTGTAATACAGCTTCATAGTATGTATGGGGTGACTACCCTTGCTGGAGAGGCAGGCATATGTACCCATAAAATACAACCATCCTGCCAAAAGACTCCCATAGGGGCAAAACTGGAAGCAAGAACTACAAAATTTAATGATTAATCATAATTAATTTTCAATGTTGTCCAGAAGAAGCCTTAAGGCCTGCCTGGCCACAGGCGTCAATATTCGGGGAGAGGTTGGATCAGGATCTCCCAAGAGCATATCATACAATGGTCTTAAGTCACCTGTTTTGATTGCTAGGAAGGGGTGTATCCACTGTATGTCTCCCAGTAACTGCCGCCAATCATGTAAGGTTTTAAGAGGGGAGGTGTTAATGATTAATTTTTTTGGTTTAATTCCATCCATGGCCAATTGGTACCCAAGGTAGGAATATGGGGCTTGCATTTGGACCTTCTCAGGAGCTGCAATCAGCCCCACCTTCTCTAAATCCTGTTGCATTTGAGTATAGAACTTTTGACAGCTGATCTCCCGCGGCCTTGTTTGGCAGGGCTTTCCAAGCTTTGGTAGCCGTGGTCGCCATCTGGAGATATACAGCAGGATCCAGCAGTTTGATTGGCCAAGTCAGCATAAGCTCCTGCTCCAGTTAGCATGTCTAGATCGCGCTGTGCCTGTCCCGCTTGCGCATTTAACCTAGCCGTTTGTAAACAATTCTCTTGATATTCTCCCCTCCACAATAGGTAATGTCCTCCCGATAATACCGCACGGCATAGCTGCTGCCAGTTGCTAGGTGTAAGATTCAATGCCGCAAAAGACTCTACCATGGCAAGAATAAACGGGGCCTGAGAGCTGTATACCACCATGGCCTCTTTCAATTGCTTCATTCCTTAAAGCTTAAGGCCACATGTCTCAGCATCTGGCCTGGATTGTTGGGATCAGGTACCTCTATAACCGGGGCAACTGTGTGCCTGGGATGAAAACTAAAACCTCCTCTTCTTCCAGAGCCCTCTTCGGCTTCCCTGTCATCTGTCAGTCCGCAACAGGACTTCCCTCTTTCCCCAATCGGGATTAATAGGTGGGGCTGACGGCACACATAAGGAATCCTTTGCCTTACAGCGCTTCAGCCTTTTCTGAAGTACCTTAATTTCCTGCATTAGCTGTGCTTTCTCATCAGATAAACTATTCTCTGCACTAGAGCTAAGGCTGTCTTTCCCATTTCCTGATTCAGAGGTTATTGCTATCTGATTTTGCGCCCGAAAGCAAATAGACTTTGGCGCTAGCCTTAGTCCTGTGCCAGATTCCAAAGTTCCCCCTGGTACCTCTGACATTTCCTTTTGGTCCCAATGCGACTCTGCCGATCCTATGTACTGGCGAGTTTCCTCCTCCTGTATTTCTTCAAGTATCTCTTTAGCAGCTACGACCTCCGGTCTCACTTTCACTATATCAGTAAGTAGGGCATCGCGAACCAGATGCCATAGCGAAAAGGTAGATATAGGAACGCTATCGGCACCCTCCTTTTGCAGTCGTTTTCCGCAAATCTGTTTTTACCTGTTTCCAATCGGAGATGTTCAAACCTCCACCTGTCAAAAACCATGGGCTTGCTGCAGCTATATTCATAAGAAAATCCTCTATAGTTCTCTCTTTGACACGGTTCCTTGTTTCTCTAAAAATTTTACTATCTGATATATCAGGTCTCTCTTACTGCTTGTGGATCCCATTTTAACCCAATCCGTCCTTACCGGTCTAGGATCACCCCGTCCGCTACCCCTTCTTTCTCAGATCTCAGTGGAAACCTCCACTTTCTGGCGCCAGCACGGCTACTGTCGTTCTTCTGAGCGAGGGACGTTGGGATTAACATGCAACACAACTTCAGGTTCTGCAGACAAGCCTTTATTCCACTTTCTCACACAGTATATATAGCCCTCTGCAGGGGAGGCCAAGACAGCAAAAGCAGGAAGCTCATCACCATAACTCAATGGCTTAGGGGTAAACATCCTTAGAAACATTGCTGAAAACAACAGGTTGCCCTATCATACCACAAAAGCATTTGTTTAACTATGTTCATAGCAGCACTATTAATAATAGCCAGAACCTGGAAACAACCTAGGTGCCCCTCAATAGAAGAATGGTTAAAAAAGGTGTGGAACATATATACATTAGAGTTTTACTCAGCGGTAAAAACCAAGGACATCTTGAATTTTGCATGCAAATGGATGGAAATAGAAAACGCTTTACTGAGTGAGGTAACCCAGACACAAAAAGAGGAATATGGTATGTACTCACTCATAAGTGGATTCTAGCCATAATTAAAGGTCTTTGCGCCTATTATTCGTGATCCTAGAGAAGCTAAATAAGAAGGTGAACCTGAAGAAAATCATGTAGTTATCCTCCTGGAGATTGGAAGTAGACAAGAGTGCCAGGCAACCTTGGGTGCACGGGGAGGGGGGTGTGGATGGAAGGGGAGAGGGTTAGAGAGAAGGGAGTAGGGGAGGATTGGGGAAAGCTTTGGGGGATTGGGATGAGGGGAAGGGAGGAAGGATGGATATGGGAGCAGGGATGTATATATCTCAACTAAGGGAGCCATTTTAGGGTTTACAAGAGACTTGATTCTAGAGGGGTTCCCAGGTCCAAGGAGAGATCCCCAGATTGTTCCCTGGACAGCAGAGGAGAGGGTGCCTGAACCGGCCTTGGCCCATAACCATACTGATGAATATTTTGCTTATCACCATAGAACCTTCATCTGGTGATGGATGGAGATAGAGACAGTGACCCACATTGGAACACTGGATTTAACTCCCTAGGTCCAAATGAGAAGCAGAAGGAGGGAGAACATGAGCAAGGAAGGCAAGATCAGAGGGAATCTTCAGCCGATGATGGATGGAGATTGAGACAGAGACCCACATTGGAGCACTGAACTAAGCACCCAATGTCCAAATGAGGAGCAGATGGAAGGAGAACATGAACAAGAAAGGCAAGACCGTGAGGAGTACGTTTACCCACTGATACAAGGGGACTGATCTAATGAGAGTTCACCAAGGCCAGCTGGACTGGGACTGAACGAGCACGTGATCGAACCGGATTCTCTGAATGTGGCTGGCACGGGGACTATCTGAGAAGCATTGATAATGGCACTGGGACTTGTTTCCTCTGTATGTACTAGAATTTTGGGATCCTAGTCTGTTTGGATGCTCACCTTCCTAGACCTGGAGGGAGGGGGGAGGAACTTGAACTTCCCACAAGGCAGGAAACCCTGACTGCTCTTAGGGTTGGAGAGGGAGGAGGAGAGGGAGTGGGGGGAGTGGGAGGGTTTTGGGAGGAGGAGTGGAAATGGAAACTTTTATAAATTAATAAAAAAATTATTAAAAAAAACGGGGAGCATTTGTTGAAAAGCAATTATATACTTTAATTCTTCTAAATAAACAAAAAGCTCTTCAAGATTACACATTTTAGTGATTATTTTATAAATAATCTTTCTTTTTCCAAAGTTACTTTTGAAATAAAGTTGACAATATTAAATATCCTGCCACCTAAAATTATTTTATGTAAAACGTTAGTGCTCCAACTTACGTTTTTAAAAACATATTTGTGTCGTTACAACATCTCTATTGAATAAATAACACAGGCATGTTAATTATTCCTCTTCTCTTCTCAACCAAAAAAAGGGAAACACGGAGAAGAACAATACTGGACTGAAGGAACGTCATACTTGGCTTAAACTAGAGAGACGTGAAATGCTGAGATAAACCATTCTCCCACATACCCTACTTTTTAAACTCTTTATGTCCCTCTACTGCTACAAAAGTCCTGATCAAACTTTCGATAGACAAATATTTCCCAACTTTCCAAATGTTCTCTCCTTGCCTCTTACAAGGTAGAAACAATTCCAGGAGGTTTTGTTTGTTTGGTTTGTTTGGTTTGTTGTTGTTGTTGTTACTTTTGGTTTCTTTGTTTGAGACAAGGTATCTCTACACAACCTTACTGACCTGAAACTTCGTAAGGAAATCAAGATAAACCACTAGCTCTGGCCAACCTAATCTCCATAGGGAGACCCACCTTCTTCTACCTCCTAGAGGCTGACCCACTACAACTGGACAATTTCCATATTCTGTAGATCTGCCTCCAAAATTGTTCCCCTTCTTCCTTTTTTACTTATTCCTAGATGATATCTCCCATATGTTATCAGGTAGCAGAAAACACGTTCATATCAAACTCTGCAAGCATGCCACAGATCACATGCTAATTGCAAAATAAAATATTCCAATAAGAATTTTAACTAAGAGTTAGGCTTACTAGTAGTACAGTATTATATAGCTGTTTTATTATATGAAGTATTTTGTATGATATAAGAAATATTGTTTTAAAAGTATTAAACCTGAATATACTGAAGTTTTTAGTCCTAACTTTGAGTTTAGTTACTAGATGCATTTGTCAGATCTGCCTACAACTTGATCTAATGGAAGCATTTTCTTAGGTGAGGTAACCTCCTCTCATATAACTCTAGCCTGTGTCCAGACATAAAACTAGCTAGTGTAGTAACCAAGTGCTCTCATTAAAGTAATCTCCAAGGCTTACTTTCAAAAGAGCTGTGACAACAAAAGTCTCTCTGAGAGACACCATGAGGACCACCTTAAGTGACACCAGTGACATCAAGAAAACATTACAATGGTGGTAGTAGAGATGTGATGTCATCAAAACTTGTCCTCAAATCAGTCTTATTGTTTACATCCATACAGCCTGAGTTGGTAAATTTATCTCCCAAAGAGAACACCTTACAAATGCTAAGAGTAAGCTTTTGTACTTTCAAAATCTACTTCCCACATGTGATTTTATCCTAAGAGCACTAAGAGACATCAAACTGCTTAGATGATTCAGTCTAAACATGCAAACAATAAAGCTAAATGTTTAAATATGGCCTACTTTTCAGAAAAATGAACAGATCATCGCAAAGTCAAAGGTCTCCATGCTTGCAGGAGATTCACCTGTTGATTTGTTCTCTCTAGCATATTTTTTTTCTAATGCATTAAAACTGGAGGTAAATTTTGAAAGTTTTGTTCATTTCTGTGGTAGGCTCAACCCACAACATGTTTATTAAATGAAGCCTGCTAAGCTCCATTGGAAAACTCTGACAGACTCATTTCTTAGGTACCTACTCTGTTAGACAACAACAGAATTTGTCTGACAGAGTGGGGTGTCCCTCTAAAAAGAAAGCATCTGTACTGTCAAAGGTCAATCACTTAGAAAAGAAAGGCAGGACTTCTGTGTCCTTCCAAATGCCCTTGTTGCTTGTACCTTTGGTGAAGTCTCAGGCTGGGTTGAAAACTCTAGTTTCCAGCATACATTCTTGAACAAGCTACAAAGGACCAAGATCTGTCATTGCATCTCTTAAGCAAAGCGTCACTGAGAAGCAAGTAGTTTTCAGTTCACTGGTCTTCATGTCTGTGCTGCTGCTGCTGCCATTCCTTGCTATGTTACTATAATATTTCTCAGTAACAGGAGGCATAATCCTCAAGCATTGTTCTTCCTGCTCAGGGCAGTTTTGGTTATCAGCGGTCTTTTGGGCTTTCATATGAATATTAGGGTAGTTTTTCTGATATGTGAAAAATGAAATGGGGATTATGATTGGAACTGACCTAAATCTGTTGAATATATAAATAACTTTTGGGATAAAAGTCGTTTTCCTAATATTAAGTTTTGCAGTCCAAAGGATTGACTATGTTTCCCTTTTCTAGTGTGTGTTTTTCTATCTGTTGCTTCGGAGTTTTAACATTTTTTTAATCATAAAAGTTCTTTCCTTTCTTGCATAGGTTAATTCCTAGATTTTTGTTCCTTTGAGGCTTTTGTGACTATTGTGCTATCATGATCTCTTTCTCTGTATGCTTGTTGTTGGTATAGGGAAATGTTATGGATTTCTGCACATTGGCTATGTATCCTACCACATTGCTGAATTTGTTTATCATTTCTAGTTGTTTTCTAGTAGGATTTTGGGATGTTGAATGTATAGTATTATGTCATATGCAAATAAGGATAGTTTTACCTCTTCCTCCCCTAGGTTTATTGTTTTGATCTCCCTCTCTTTCCTAATTGCTCTAGATAAAACAGGGAACCCAATATTGAAAAGAAGTGGATATCTTTGTCTAGTTTCTGATTTCAGGGGATTTGTTAAAGTTTTTATTTGTTTAGGATGATGTTGGGTCTGGGGTTCTTATAACTAACTTTTAGTATGCTGAGATATGTTCCTTCTAGCCCTACATTTTTCTAGGATTTTTATCATGAAAGCATATAATTATTTCGAAATTATTCTTCTGCATCTATTGAGATGATCATATGATTTCTGTCTTTAAGTCCATTGTTGTGATCTGTTACATTTATTATCTAGACTATTCTAAATCATCCCTGAATTTTAGGGAGAACGATAACTTAATCTTGAATATATTTTAAATAAATGTCTCCATTTTTATACATATTTTATTGACTATCCTGAGCCTGTAATATTCTTTATTTTTGTTGTTTCTTTACAGAATTTTGATACTAAAATGATGCTGGCTTAACAGAATATGCTTGGGAGTGTTCCTATTTTTAAACCAATCTCCACCCTAGTTTAAAAAAATAATTTAAGAAGACTCACTGTAGATTATCTTTGAAAGTCTAGTAGAAGTCTCCTGTAAATCCACTTTGGAATCTTTTTAGTAGGAAAGTACTTTATTACTCTTTCAATCTATTGATTTGATAATAATCTGTTTAATTTTGGTAATGAAGCAAAATCTAGAAATTCATCAATTTTTTAAAGTTTGTTAGTTAAAAGGAGTACAGGCATTAAGAATATTGGCTTATATTATTCTGAATAATAATAGTTGATATAGTTGATATCTGCTGTAATGCATTCCTGTTCTTTTCTGATTCTGTTCATTTGCGTGCATTCTGTCATTTGGTTAGTTGATCCAAGACTCTGTTAATCTTCTTTATCTTCTCAAGGAACCAGGTGTTGGATACATTGTTTGTTGTTGTTTTTTTTTACATTTCAATGATTTTAGTTGAGTGCTGCTTTCTGATTTTGTATATGGTCAGTTCATATTTTTACAACTATAAAGCCATTTATTTGTATTCTTTCAAATTTTATTAACATAGACATTTACAGCTATACATTTCATTCATTAAAGTATATTTGGTATATCTCAGAGATTTTGCTGTGCTATGCTTTCTTTTTAATTTGGTTCCAGGAAATTTTATCTCTTGCCCATTCAGTAATGAGTTGTTTCATCACCATGAGCCTGTGTTTGTTGTCAGTTTTAAGTTTATTTGAATTGTGGTCAGATAGGATACAATGAATGAAATATTTTCTTTTTCATTAATTTGTAAATTGTTTGTCTTGTATCTCAGGATGTTGTCAATTTTGGAAAAGCTTGCTTATACTACTGAATAGATTATATATTCTTTGTAGTTTGGGTGGAATATTTTGTAGATTTGTTAGTAAGTCCATTTGACATATGATGTCAATTAATTCTGATGTTTCTGTTCATATAACTTGTTTATTGAAGAAACAGTGGTATTGAAATCCCTTTCTAGTAACCAATAGATGAACAAGATTCTTTATGAAACTGAAGGCCCCAGAGTTTGATATGTATAAGTACCAATTTCTGCATGGTTAATTACTTCCTTAACTAGAATGAATTATCCCATTTTATCTCTTCTTATTAGTTTTGATTTGGAATGTATATATTTGTCAGATATGTGGATAGCGAAGCTTACTTATATCCTGGCTCCATTTTGGGAGTACCTTTTCCTTCTTTTTAGTATAAGGCACTCCCCATGGAAAGCTAAGGTGTGCTTCATGTACTCAACAGGTAGAAGAGTTTTGTTTCTTGATCTGTCACTCAGCCTGTGTCTTTTGATTAAATAACTAGGCAACTGATATTTAAAGTTGTTGTTGAAAAGTGTATCATCAAGCTGAACTTTGGTATTGTTTGTGTTCTCAGTAGTATTTGTGTCTTAGTATTTATGGCTTTGTTTATCCACATTTTGTCCCCTACAAAACTCCTTTCTTATGCATGAAATATTGCTTTCTGTAGTTCCTTTAGGTTTGGTTTGTTGTATATAAATTTTAAAGCTGTTTAAGTCATGGAAAGTTTTCTCATTCTCTTTCTACTATTTTTGCTGTGGTATAATACTCTTGTGCACTGGAAAAGTTTGTCACTAATATTACTGTAATAAAACACTGATTGGCCTGTAGATAGGCAGGAGGTGTAGGTAGGGCAATCAGACTAAGAGAATTCTGAGAAGAGGAAAAGCAGAGAGTCAGTCACCAGCCAGAAACAGAGGATGCAAGATGAGAACGTCTTACTGAGAAAAGGCACCAAGTCACGTAGCTATGCATAGACAAGAATTGTGAGTTAATTTAAGTTGTAGAAGCTAGTTAATAATAAACCTTGGCTAATAGGGCAAATAGTTTATAATTAATATAAGCTTCTGGAGTTTCTTTGAAACTGAATGGCTGTGGGACCAGGTGGGACAGAAACTTCTGTTAATAAATGGTGCCCAAACGTTTGGCAAGAATTTTCACATAAAGCCTGAGAAATCTTTTTTTTTCTTTTTTTTAAGATTCTAGACAGATAAGAACAGAGTAAAGCACAGCTTCTTGATAACTGTCTTTCCCCTGGTAAGCTTTGTTCGCTGGTGGCATCAGAGGTGTTGCTCCTTTAAGAAAGTCTTCCTGACTTAGTTTTAGC
Organism: Myodes glareolus; assembly: GCF_982192425.1. Classification (NCBI taxonomy): domain Eukaryota; kingdom Metazoa; phylum Chordata; class Mammalia; order Rodentia; family Cricetidae; genus Myodes; species Myodes glareolus. The sequence continues at coordinate 23,006,349 of NC_142046.1, forward strand.
AACAAAAACTTCATGGTGACTCTTCCAAGAAGCCCTGCCACCAAACACTTAAATGGTGTTTATGAATAGCTACTGGCATGCTTCTTGATGGTGACATGGAACTAGAAACTCTACAGAGTTGAGGCAATAGACATGGTTCCTGTCACTACCTCTACAATGAAGTTAGATTCTCAAAAAGCTAAGGAATGGGGTACAACCAGCCACCAAGACCACAGCTTTAATTCTAACCATGTCTCTCAACAGATTAAAGACTCCTCTGCTCATAAAAAAATCCCAGCGATTTACAGTAAAGACAGACTCAGTCGAAAAAGACCTCTAAACGGTTTACTGTGTGTTTAAAACTATACATAGACTTGGGAGAGAAAAGAAAAAGGACATAAAAAGTCCTTCAAAATAGAGGAGTTGGATGGGGTGGCACATGCCTTTAATCCTAGCACTTGGGAGGCAGCAGCAAGTGAATCTCTGTGAGTTCAAGGCCTGGCTCATCTACAAGAGCTACTTCCAAGAGAGCCAATGGAACACAGAAAATGCAGTCTCAAAAAATCAAAAATTGATCCCATCCATTGGACCCTCCAATTTACAAGTCCCACTCTGCCCCTAAACACTCCTATGGCCCTGCAATCTCAGTGGAATACTGAAACACAGCCTTCTATGACACAGAGAGGATCAAGAGTTAAGTGACAAACCACTTGACAGGACACTCTACTCTCTAGGCACTCCATACCTTGGCAAAATCCTGGGTCCCTCCCTCACCTGCCTTGGCTTCTCTAGACAGGCAGCAGGTGAGTTTCCTTTAGGTAGGCTGCTACAAAACCCCCATCCCAACCATAGTAGCCCGAAAGCCCCACTTCACCAGCAAAACCTCCAACTGCCCCCTCGAATCTTCATAGGAATACTGAAACACAAGCTGCAACTACACAGAGAACTCTGATGCACAAGCTATGACTGCAGAGTGAACCAAGAGAGCACGCCAAAATAGAGAGGGTCCAGAGAGACCTCAGTGGCTCCCTAACACAGAGTGACAGTACAGAGAAGACAAAGAATAGTTCCTAAAGGCATAGACAGTCACTGCAAAGATTAGACCAAGAGGCAAAGACACTGCCAGCACCATTTGGAGGAAGAGATGGGTAGGCGCCAATGCAAGAATTCATCCAACTTAAAAAACAATATGGTAACACCAGGACCCAGTGGTCACACAACAGGAAGACTTTATCATCCAAACACAGAAGAAGCAGAAGAAAACAATTTTAAACATTACTTTATGATGATGATCAGGCATTTGTAAAGGAAATGAAAGATTTCCTTAAAGAAATAGAGAAAAAGACAAACAAAAAATTGGAAGAAATTAATAAATCTCTCAAAAATATCCAAGAAAACCAAGAAAAAAACAAAGTGGTGAAGCAAACAGTTCAAAACTTGAAGACTGAAATAAAAGGCAATAAAGAAAGCACAAACTTGACACAATATAAAATTAATCACCAGGAAAGGAATTATCAGTTATGGACTCTGAGAGATTTTTCTTGGGTGGGGTTATGGCATGGGAAGACGCACTTTCAGTGTGGGTAACTTAGTTTTATAGGTTTGGCCTTGGACAACATGGGAAGAAGACTGTTGAGCACTATCATGAATATATTAATTCATTGTTCTTTGTTCAGGATAATGAAAGTAATGTAACTAGCTGTTCTGCCACTTTTCCTGCAATTATGACCTGTAACTTGAATTTCAACTCACATAAATCCTTTCATCCTCAGTTTCTTTTGCATATTTTCATAGTAATAGAAAATGAAAATGAGACAGAACTTTTGTAATTTTTCCAAAATCTCAGCTTACTGGATAGCATTTTTATTACACTTTCTTTTCTGTTCTGCTGATTCTATTTCTAGTTTCCTAAGTTTGTCGTGTTTGTTGCTGACTTTCTTATCTGGATCATAAATTTATCTTTTTTACCATTTATCTTTTTGTATCATCTTTTACCAATGACAATAGAAAAATAATTGTCAAAAATAATGTTGACAATTGCACTGAAAATTATGTAAAATAAAAGGATAAAAAATAATTCAATGAAACAAATGAAGAGAGTTGAGAAAGAGTTGTAAAAGAATGAAATAAGTTGGATCAAAACAGAAATAGCTAGCTAAGAGATCCAAAAACTTAAGAACAAAGAATGGAAAACAAGCTAAAAAACAAATGAAAAACAAACTGGCAGGTGCAGCTATATTTACACCAGGTATAGTAAAGTTCAAACGAAAGCTAATTAGGGGCAATAAAAGGGATACTCATATGAATAAAGGAAATAATTCAACAATAATATAACACTGGGAAACATTTATGGGGTATTTCAACACTCCACTCTCATATCAAGATAGTTCTTCTAAGCTAAACACAAGTAAATAAACTTTAGAACCAAACACCACTATAAAAAGTGTATATAATAGATATAAATATTCATCCAACAGGTATAGAATATCTATTTTTATCATCCAAATATGGAACATCTCTAAAAATAATTGTATCATTCTTAACCAGCACAAAAATATTAAGATTATTACTTGTGTCCTATAAGACAGTGACATAAAAAAACTAAAAATCAACAAGAGAAACTAAGAAACTACAAAATATTTAGAGATTAAACAGCATATTTTGAATGACCAGTAGGTCATCAAGAAATCACAGGACAAAAATTTATAATCATAGATATATGAAAGTGTAACTTCTCAGAATCTCTGGGATGCATTCAAGGCAGTTCTAAGGGTAAAGTTTATATTCATATTAAAAATCTGTAATATATCAAATTAACAATTTGTTTATGAAAGACCCCTGAGGGATGTCTTCCTAGCGAGAGAGGCCCCGAACCCACAAACCCGACGAAGCCACACTTACGGATGCAAACTGCAAGAGGTTTATTCGAATACACAGGTACCTGGGGCGACAAGGTCTCTCGGAAGACTTGCGCGCCCGCAGGTTGGGGGTGAGGGGTTCTTATAGGAGAGCAAAAGCGCGGGTACAGAAGCAAAAAAAAAGCGTGGTTATGGGGATTCATTTCATTGGTCAATTCAAATAAGGCTAAGCTGAGTGGCACATTCTTGACCTTTCACCTAAATACCAAGGAGGGGGTTGTCCAGGGGCTTCCTGTCCTGGCTGGAGACCCACCTGGATACCAAGGAGGGGGTTGTCCAGGGGCTTCCTGTCCTGGCTGGAGACCCACCTGGATACCAAGGAGGGGGTTGTGCTACCTGTTTTTCTTATCTCTTCCTGTCTTCCTAGCTGGAGACCCGATGGCAGACTGTAAATATCCTGACTCACATCCTGTCACAGGACAAAAGGCTCCTTTCCCCTCCCTTACAGCAAGGGGCCTGAATTGTTTATTTCTAAGGCCCTGCATTCTAGCATCAAGGGTGGTATTTTTTTTTTCTTTTTCCTTTTCAGTTTAGACATCTGAAGCTTCTGTGAAAACTAAGAAACAGTCTATAACAGACACACTTGATGACAAAAATGATAAAAATTAGGGAAAAACTAATAAAATAGAAATTTAAAAATATGCAAAATCAACCAAACAAAACTGTTTCTTGGAAAAAATTAATAAAATTGATTGACTTCTAATCAACCTGACAAAAAGAGGGAGGAGATATCAATTAACAAAATTAGAAAACAAACGGCTGTTTTTACAACAGATTCCAGTAAAATAAAGAACACTACTAGAATTTATGAAATTTTATGCAAATTTATAGAATAAATTTCACTATTATGAAACTTAGGTTCCAAAAATCTTTATAACCTAGAAGAAAAAGAACAATTTCTTAATGTAACCAAACTAAAACCGTGAGATATAAATACTTTTTCAAATCTATTTACAAGCAATGACAACAACATTGTATTAAAATCTTATGGTCCATGCAGTAGAATAAAAACCCATGGACTGACTTTGTGGGAGCCTGGTTTGTTTGGATGCTCACCTTTATAGACCTGGATGGAGAGGGGAGGACCTTGGACTTCCCACGGGGCAGGGAACCCTGACTGCTCTTAGGACTAGAGAGGGAGGGGGGGTGAGAGAAAAGGGAGGCAGGGAGGAGGTGGAAATTTTTAATAAATAAATAAATTAATTAATTAAAAAAACTTATGGTCAAAGAAAAGTCCAGTGCAGTAAAGGAAAACTACAAATCATTTATTTGATAAACAGATGCAAAAATTCTCAACTAAATTCTTCCAAATAGAACTCAGGATCACATTAAGAAGATTGTATATTATAACCAATTAGGCTTTTATCTCAGACAGGCAAAATTGATTAAACATATGGAAATCAATAAGTGCAATACACCTTATAAATATATTTATGGTTAGAAACCATATGAACCTTTCTATGAAATCTTCATATTCACTTATGTAGTGGCTTACTATTGAATAAATGTAAAAATTTGTTATTGATATTTAAAAATGAATTATTTTAATACCTTGTAATTTAAGAAAATATATTTATTTTACATTTTATTTAAATGACTTTTAAGTTTAAGAAAACCAAGTTACAGTAATATTACTGTATTCTTATTATTTATATGATATTATTGTGATAACCTACTGATGTTGTTATTGCTTTTGATATGGCATTATTACCACAATGTATTGGAATGATTGCAATTTCTTGAGATACAGAACAGATAGAATGTTTATATTTTTAGAGTGGCTTGCTGGCTTTGGTCCAACTAGTCCAACGAAGGCTTTCCACCAACAGAAAGTTTAAGAACCAAAAATTGTTTAGTCAATAAGGCTGAATTCTTGAAGAAGAAGGATCAAAGAAGAAAGGTTTCACTAGAGGGAAGATCAAGGGCAAATGACAAAGGGTAAAAGCTTCCTCCTGTTTATATATATAGTCTGACAGCAGAAGGTGTGACTCAGATTTAATTTAAAAAGCAAAACAAAAACAAAATCATCTGGATTGAATCCCTCACAGGTGTACCCAGATGCTTGACTTGTAGTTAAGTTATGGATATAAGTTGACAACCAGGAATAGACACTACACCTATAATGACTTCTATGTAATTTCTAATTATTCTTTGACTAGAGATGACAAAGTATAAGATCTTATAGATATTTTTATTAACAGTTTATCCACAGCGTTTATCTCAAAAGCTTATTTTCACCTATTATGTGTATTTGTGTAAAATAATGATTTGACAGTTTTCAAATCTTTGGATACAAAGAAAAAGTTCTATCATATTGCAATGTAGTAAAAATAAAATGTAGGTGATAGCAACATAATAAAGAAAAAAATAAAAGAAGATGTGACAGGGTTAGCCAGTGTAGTTTCCTCCACCTTGTGTTCTTGCCGAGGCCATTGTAGTATTAATTAAAATTTGTTCTCCTTGATGGAGAAATCCATGAAAATTACCCAACTCTATTCTAGTTGTGAAAGGTGAGGATATCCTAACTATCTTATCTCAGCTTCTATTCAACTGTCTTTTTGTACAGTAGCCCCTCCATATAACTGCTTACCTTAGGTTCTGTTAAAAAATGCTTGCATCAAATTGCTTGCTTTCGAAAAGTCCTGCTTGGCTGCTTGAAACACTAGATCCTGATTTCTTCCCTTAAATATTACATGTTCTTTACAATCTGGGACGTATCTAGGTCTCAAAACACTTTTTTGTGATCCCTGAACAAAGACTTTCAGTTGGCTTTATACTATGTCTGAGTTGTTATTTCTGGTAAGCTTTTTGCAACAAAAATAACAGAGTGTGTTTGCATCAATTCGGGTGAGAAATGATTTAAAGGGAGATATAAAATAGGCTGTGCCCTGGTTTGGGGTATACTTTTTTTCCCAAGCCGACAAAAACTAAAGTTTTATGAGAAGAGAGAATAACAGTATAGAAAATGCCCAGGTCATATTGGCCTGCAAGCAAGACTGTGGAAAATTTCTTAATTAGTGACCTATCAGGGAGGTCTCAGACTATTGTAGATGGTACCTTCCCTAGGTAGATGTCCTGGGTGGTTTAAGAAAGAAGGCTAAAACAAGTCTAGTGGGGACTTTAAAAAGCATATGCATGTATTCTGGACTTTGTGAACTCTTATTCTAATTTTTTAATTTTTTATTTTTTTTTATTAATTTTATTGATCTATACAATTTTCTCTGCACCTCTCACTTCCTCTCCCATCCCCTTAAACCCTGTCCCATGATCCCCATGCTCCCAATTTACTCTGGAGAGCTTGGCTTTTTCTACTTCCCATATAGATTAGATCCATGTATATCTATCTTAGAGTCCTCATTGTTGCCTAGGTTCTCTGGGATTATGAATTTTATGCTGATTTTCTTTGTTTCATATCTAAAAGCCACATATGAGTGAATGCATACAATATTTGTCTTTCTGTGTCTGGTTTACTTCACTCAATATGATGTTTTCTAGATCCATTCTTTGCCTGCAAATTTCAAGATGTCATTTTTTCCTGTTGTGTAGTACTCCATTGTGTAAATGTACCACATTTTCCTTTCTTCAGTCGAGGGGCATTTAGGTTCAGGCTATGCCAAGCAATGCTGCTATGAATATAGTTGAGCATATGTTCTTGTGGTATTATTGAGCATTCTTTGGGTATATACCCAAAAGTGACATTGCTGGGTCTTGAGGAAGGTTGTTTCCTAATTTTCTGAGAAATCACCACACTGACATCCAAAGGGGCTGGACCAACTTGCACTCTCACCAGCAATGCAGAAGAGTTCCCTTTACCCCACAACCTCTCCAGCATAAGTTGTCATCAGTGTTTTTGATTTTAGCAATTCTTTCAGGTGTAAGATGGAACCTCAGAGTTGTTTTAAATAGCATTTCTCTGATGGCTAAGGATGTTGAGCATTTTCTTAAGTGTCTGTAAGTCATTTTAGATTCCTCTGTTGAGAGTTCTCTGTTTATGTCTGTACTTTTCCTATAATCTAATTTACAACATCTATAGATCTTTAAAAATTACTTAATAGGTAAAATAGCGCATGGAGATAATCTTAAAGAATAAGGGAAAAAAAAGAGAAAGAAAAAAAGCAGGCAGAACAAGTTAGAAGAAAACACCTAAGCAGAGTTCCTTCAAGACTTCTCATTCATTTCATGCATTTAGTTTCTGCCCTGGATTCATTAAGTGATAAAGTGTTACCTGGAAATGTAAGCTGAACTAAACCTTTTCCTCTCCAAGTTGCTTTTGGTCAAGATACTTTTTCACCATAGGAATCCTTACTAAAACCAAAGACTGAGATACTGAGCACACTTTGTTTTTCAGGTTTTAAGACTAAACAAGTTGAGCATGTATTTTCAGCATATATAAATGACTAATAAGCTTATTAATTTGGTTTACATAACAATTAAAGAGTAAAGAATGATAGAACAATCTATAAAGGTACTTTATTGAAAAATTCACAAAATTTTGAAGTCCCTATGAACTCCTCTTGCTAATGATTATGTATAGAAACTACAAATTTTAACATTGTAGAATGAAAAACATTATTTTGGGCACACAGGAATGAGTGATTGAGTTTCAATGCTCATTTTGACTACTTATAGTCAAGCAGGAAAACAAGTCACCTGATAGTCATGTAAATGGAAGCATTGACAGCTATGGAAATGAGGCTGGCTATAATTTAAAGGCGTACTTACCAAAATGTATGTGAAACCCTGTGAAGGAGAGGAAGAAAGAGGACTGAAGGCCATAAGAAAAATATGGGCCACAGAATCAGCTAAATAGGGCTCATACATACTCACAGAGATTGAAGATGCCATCATGGAACCTGCATGGGTCTGCATTAGGTCTTTAGGATTGTTTAGCCTGGTGTTTTTGAGGAATTCCTAACAGTGACTGTGGGTGTGTCTCTGACTCTTTTGTCTGTTCTTAGGATCTCTTTCCTCCTATTGGTTTGCCTGGTTTAACCTTATTATAAGAGTTTGTGCTTAGTCTTACTGCAGCTTGCTATTCACTTTTGGGTTGATATCACTGCAAAACCTGCTCTTTTATGAAGAGAAACAGAGGAACAGAGTGAACGTGGGTTGTGGATGAGAGGATAGGAAGGTGGGGAAACTGTGATCAGGATGAATTATAACTGGAGGTTTCTCTCCCATGTTCCAGTTCCCAATTATTCACTCTGATGCTTAATATTAATTGCTGATGGCTAAGGCTTATTACTAACTAGCTCTTACAACTTAAATTAACCGATTTCTATTTTTCCATATTTTAACACAAGGCTCATAGCTTGTAACTTAACATCTTGCTTCTCTGGTGCTGTTGATGTCTTCCTGACTCTGCCTTCTTTCAACTTGTATCTTTGTTTTGATTTCCTGTTTATCTATGTTCTTTCATACCATAAGCCAAAGAAGATTCTTTATTAACCAATGGTAATAAAACATATTCACAGCATAGGAAAGTGACATATAATAACATTAAATGTATCTCCAAGTATATATGAAAAGTAAATGTGCAATGAACGGTATCAAAGATGCAAGGGCAATTGAGATTTTGTAAAATAAAAATATATCTCTTTTTTTATAGGACATACACAAGAGTAAATACTAAAACACCAGAGACTCTAATACACAGCAAAATAAAATCTGGAACAAACAAAAAGTTAAAATGGCTATTTGAAGTTCAAATAAAAGAAAGGTCAGTAGTTAGATTACTTGTGATTACTACTATTGTCAAAATCATTAACACATTACTTATAGTAATTCAAATGACTCTAACTATATTGTATAGAAGCTTAATTTTCTTGATAAAGACTAAGACTTGAATCCAATGTATATAGATATAAATTATTTGTGACACCTATTTTAAATCTGGTGTCATTGATCATTTCTTTTCTCATTTTATTGTAACATTTTAATTTTTGATAATTTCATAATGTATTTTGATCACAGTCACCCTTTTACTGCTTCCCTGACTACTGCTAGACTCACTCTATTGTCCATGCCTCCTCACCTTCTGTCCTTTACAATTCTTGGAAATTAAATTATAAGTACAATATCTCCCACTTCCCTTTCTTCTTTCTTCCCATGTATGTCCTTTACATACTCATTTTCAAGTGTATGGCCTTTGTCTGCTTTAATTGAAATGTTGATATTCAATCTTCTCAATGAGGACTGTTACTTGTATGTACACAATTTCAAGACTGACCATGTGATATTGGACAAACAATTATGAGACTCTACAAAGAAACTCCTCTTTGCAAAAGATGAAGACCATTACAAAGAAACCATGATCAAAGATATGTAGAAAACAAGCAATCATGAGGTCCCCACCTCATTGATAAAGCTACAGTACAACTTCTATAGTTAATGCTCAGAGATAAAATGGAAGAGGGGGCAGAAAAGAAAAGCAGGAAGAGGGGGCAGGGAGATCATAAATTTAGATCCCATAAAGATATGATGCCTGTTGTGAAACTGTATATCCTAAAACTGTTCGAGGACACCTTTAAAGTCACAAAACATGATTGCTAAAACCAGCCTTGAACACTCAATGACAACACACATGCTAAAGTGGAAGGGAGAAATCACATGATATTCCAACCCCAGACAAATAACTACAGGCAGCTAAGGGATGCCGAGAACAGGTGAAAATTGTCTTTTGTTTTTTTGTTTTTTTGTTTTTTTTTTGTTTGTTTGTTTGTTTGTTTTTTTTTTGTTGAACAGAGACTGTTCTGGTCCTTTGACCTACATCTTTCTGCTCCCTCTGCAATGTTCCCTAAACCTTAAGTGTAGGAGCTATTTGTAAAAGTATTCACTGGTGACAGTCACCCTATGGTGAGTTGATCTTTGCATTTTGACTAGTTTGGGCTTTCTGCAATTATCTCTCTGTCTTCTGAAAAAGGAAACTTCTGCAACGGAAAAGTGAGAGCTATATGTATCTTTGGATTAAAGGGTATTGAGAATATAGAATATTATACTGGTTTAGAAAAAATCGGTGACAGTAGTAAATTCTCTAGGTGCCATGGCCTCACCACAGCTGGCTTAGTTCTTCCTATTGAGGGGGTAAGCTCAATTAGATGCTGCTAGTTAAACATAATCATGTCTATCCTCTCTTCTCTATATCCAACTCCCCCCAATCCTCAAAAAGTTACTTTGCAGATTCATCCTTTTTTCCATTTTTAAAGAGCACACTAAGTCCATTTAGTGCTGAATATGTGTCCATGAATGTAGCACATGAGAATCCTACCAGTCACCACATCTTCCAAAGACAGTGATTATCTCTCCTCTTTCAACTGGCCACTGCAAGTAACACCTTAGTAAAGGCTGGGGCCTAGATATCTATTCTATCTAGACTGGAATATTGATTATTTGATCTTGTCTAAATAACCATGACTACTGTGAATTCATTTATATTCTTGTGCTAATCCCTGAGACAGCTGTTCATACACTCTTCCAAATTGCATCTCTTAAAATCTTTCCATCTCCTTTTTCATATCTCCTGACCTTTGGTTGTGGTTGGATTAATGTAGATATCCTATGTAAGGTTGAACACTCAGTCTTTTGATTTCATGTCTAAGTTAATAATCTCTCTCATTGACTGTTTCCACCATGTGGAGAATCTCTTACCAGATTGAAAGGCTAACTCTCTACAAGCCTGGCACAACGGTTATAAACATAAAGTTTTACAAGGCAAATTGACAACAAGGCCATTTAACACTGTACAATAGCAGGCTTTACCCCATGATCAATGACCTCCCAGGCAAGGACGTTCAACTGGGTATACACTACTAGCCATCAAATTTCTCTCCTGTAGAGCAGGCTTCGAATCCAATCAGAATTTTGTTAGTAACCCATAAAAGTCATGCCAAAACTACAAGAGTGGATTCATCTTGCCTAGAAGGTTAGTATTGTCACATACAGTGTCTATCATTAGATAAGATCAGTAATAGCTTCCCCTCATATCACGTTCTGTCACTGTGACAGCTATCCAGCAAGAAAGTGATCTCAACTCAAAATGCGACATCTATATCACACCCCTTTTATGAGGACTTGGGAATCATTTGAGAAGAGGAAGTCAGATAATTGTCAAAACCAAAGTACATGGATGACTACAAAGAAACAGTGTTTTACAGACACAACTGTAAGTTTCACATATAAACTGACAGCATGTATAAGACTGTTGCAAGCTCAAGCCAGACCATATAGTGTGACATGAAATTCCAGGTATGTGTTTTAGATGATCTATTTGTGAGACACTAGTAATATCTATCTATCTATCTATCTATCTATCTGTCTGTCTGTCTGTCTGTCTGTCTGTCTGTCTGTCTATCTATCTATCTATCTATCTATCTATCTATCTATCTATCTATCTATCTGTGATGATAATACTCCTCTCAAGTCCCATCTAACAAAACCTCAAATACCAGGTATGGACAATCCCATTTTCAGTTTGTGGTGAGTGAAATGCAAGAGACTCCCAAAAGGTAAAGCTGAAAAAAATCTTCAGATTTTATTTATATGCTCATTAATTTATATGTCTTTGAAATAACAGTCATTAAAACAGAGGAGGATGGGAATTTGGGAGGAAGAATGTAATGTGTAAAAGGTAGCAGGAAGAAGTGGGAAAATTATATGGTTATTTTTTTAATTAAATAGAAGACAATGTAGAACCTATACTCTTTAGACTAGATGAGTTTTAAAACAAATGAGGACAAAAAGTTGGGTGAATATGGAATAGAAATTAGATCTGGGAGAAGTTGGGGAAGGAATTGAGTACAAATAAATACTATATCTGAAATCCTCAAATAAATGATGCAAGTATATTTTAAAATTAAAGTTCATTTATTATAATCTCTGGGTTTTCTGAGATTGTTTCACTTTTGTATTTGTTTTTGTTGTTTTTTCTTTTTTTATTGAAAATATTATTCTCTCATACAATACATCTCCACCACAGTTTCTTTTCCTCCATTCCTCTCAGCTCCCTACCACTTTCCCTCTCTCCCATCTACTTTCCCTTTGTCTTACTTTAGAAAATAGCAGTCCTCCAAGAGACAAAAATCAAACACAACAAAATAAAATACAGTAATACAAGGCAAAATCCTCACATTGAAGCTAGACAAGGCAACTCAACAAGAGAAAAAGAGTCTCAAGAGCAGGCAAAAGAGTCAGAGACACACCTGTTCCCACTATTAGGAGTTCCACAAAAACACAAAATTATAAGGCACGACATATTAGCTGATGATCAGGTTAAGACCCATGCAGTCATCGTACTTGTCACATCAACCTGTGAACCTATGTGAACCCTGCTTTGCTGACTCAGTATTCAGTATTCTGGTATGCTCCAGTCTCTCCGACTCCTACAGTCTTTAGGCCCTCTCTTCGGCAGGGTTTCCTGAGCTCCAAGATAAAAGATGTGATAAAGACCTTCAGTTTAAACTCACTATCTCCTCATAATGTCTGGCTATAGGTCTTTGGATCTACTCCCATCACCTGCTGGAGGAAGCCTCTCTGATGACAACTGGACAAGTCACTGAACTATGAATATAGCAGAATATCATTAAGGATTATTTTATTTATACTTTTAGAGCAGTATTGTTTGGTTTTACTCTAGGTCTTGGATTGTCTTGCTCCCATGAGTTTTCTCTCCCTCTTACTTTACTCTTACTTTTGCCCTTCATGCTCTTCATATATTTTCCATCCTTTTTGATTCTAAGACTTAGACATTTAATTTCACTTTTCAAGGTATTTATTAAGATCTGTCATCTTTTCTTATTTCAAATATGATTATAATTTATTATTTAAGAACTTTATGGCCCTTTGCCTCCTGGGTCCTGGGAAGACCAGCTAGCCCTGTTGCACTGCTGAGGTGCTCTTCCCAGAGAGCTGAGTGGGTGCTAGCCTGGGCAGCCTGCCTGCCTGTCCGGGAAGGGAGCACAGCCCTTCCCTCCTCAGCTTCTGCGGCAGGGTCTTCGGTGTTCCAAGGGACCCCTCCCCTCCCCCCACTGCTGCGGGCCCTTTGTCTCCTGGGTCCTGGGAAGACCAGCTAGCCCTGTTGCCCTGCTGAGGAGTTCTTCCCAGAGAGGGCTGAGGAGCTCTATCCAGAGAGTGCTGTGAAGTCCTACCCAGAGAGTGCTGAGGAGTTCTATCCAGAAAGTGCTGAGGAGTTTCATCCAGAGTGGGGGAGATGGGCAGGCACCAATGCAAGAATTCCTCCAACAACCTGAAAGGCAACATGACATTGCCAGAATCCAGGGAGCTCGAAACTAGAAGAATTGAACACCCTACTCCAGAAGAAATAGAAGAAATCGACTCTAAGCGCTTCTTTATGAAAATAATAGAGGAACTTAAACAGGAGGTGAAAATCTGCCGTAAAGAAATGGAAGATAAATATAACAAAAAAATTGAGGAAATGAGTAAAGAAATGGAAGAGAAATATACCAAAAAGTTTGAAGAAATGAGTAAATCCATAAATGAAATTCTGGGAAAACAAGAAAAAACAATCAAACAGGTAATAGAAACAGTTCAAGATTTGAAAACTGAAATGGAGTCAATGAAGAAATCACAAACCGAGGGCCGGCTGGCTATGGAAAATCTGGGTAAACGAACAGAGACTTCAGAAACAAGCTTAACCAATAGAATACAAGAGATAGAAGAAAGAATCTCAGACTCTGAGGACACCATAGAGAAATTAAACACTCTGACCAAAGAAAACAGCAAATCCAACAAATTCTCATCACAAAACATTCAGGAACTGTGGGACACAATAAAAAAACCAAATCTAAGAATAATAGGAGTAGAAGAAGGAAAAGAATTGCATTTCAAAGGTCCAGAAAATATACTCAACAAAATTATAGAAGAAAACTTTCCCATTCTAAAGAACGATATTCCTATGAAGGTTCAAGAAGCATACAGAACACCGAATAGACTGGATCAGAAAAAGACATCCCCTCGCCATATAATAATCAAAACACAAAACATAAATATTAAAGAAAAAATTTTAAGAGCTACAAAGGAAAAAGGTCAAGTAACTTATAAAGGTAAACCTATCAGGCTTACACCGGATTTCTCTATGGAAACCATGAAAGCCAGAAGATCCTGGATAGAGGTACTGCAGAAACTAAGAGACCATGGATGCAAACCCAGACTACTATACCCAGCCAAGCTATTGTTCACTATCAACGGAGAAAACAAAATATTCCAGGATAAACACAAATTTAAACAATACGTAGCTACTAATCCAGCCTTACAGAGAATATTAGAAGGAAAATCACTACCGAAGGAATCCAACATTCCCAACACGGCCTACAATAACTCGAACATCTAGCGACCATTCACAAGCAGAAATCAAAAAAGAAAAACACATACACTCTACTACCTAAAAAAAAAAAATGACCGGAGTCAACAACCACTGGTCATTAATATCACTTAATATCAATGGACTCAATTCACCTATAAAGAGGCACAGACTTAGAGATTGGATACGAAAACAGGATCCAACATTCTGCTGTTTACAAGAAACACACCTCAACCACAAAGACAGACACCTACTCAGAGTAAAGGGTTGGGAAAAGGTTTTCCAAGCAAATGGACCTAAGAAACAAGCGGGCGTGGCCATTCTAATATCTAACAAAATCGACTTCAAACTAAAATCAATCAGAAGAAATGGAGATGGACATTTCATACTCATAACAGGAACAATTCAACAGGAGGAAGTCTCAATCCTGAATATCTATGCTCCTAATATAAAGGCACCCACATATGTAAAAGAAACTCTTCTAGAACTCAAGGCAGTCATCAAACCACACACACTAATAGTAGGAGACTTCAACACTCCTCTCTCACCAATGGACAGGTCAATCAGACAGAAACCAAACAGAGAATTGAGAGATTTATTGGAGTTATTGAATCAAATGGACTTAACAGACATCTATAGAACACTCCACCCAAATAGGAAAGAATATACCTTTTTCTCTGCAGCTCATGGAACCTTCTCGAAAATTGACCACATACTCGGTAACAAAGCAAACTTCCACAGATACAAAAAAATATTAGTAACTACCTGTGTCTTGTCAGATCACCATGGACTAAAATTAGAATTCAACAACAATGCTTCCCCCAGGAAGCCAACAAACTCATGGAAACTGAACAGTCAACTACTAAATCACCCCTGGGTCAAGGAAGAAATAAAGAAAGAAATTAAACTCTTCCTTGAATTTAATGAAAACAAAGACACAACATACTCAAACCTATGGGACACTATGAAAGCAGTGCTAAGAGGAAAGTTCATAGCACTAAGTGCCCAATTAAAGAAAGCAGAGAAAGCACACATTGGAGACTTAACAGCACACTTGAAAGATCTAGAAAAAAAAGAAGCTGATTCACCCAGGAGGTCTAGAAGACTGGAAATAATCAAACTGAGGGCTGAAATCAACAAAATAGAAATAGAGAAAACAATCCAAAGAATCAATGAATCAAAAAGCTGGTTCTTTGAGAAAATCAACAAGATTGACAAACCCCTATCCAAATTAATCAAACGGCAGAGAGAGAACATGCAAATTAATAAGATCAGAAATGAAAAGGGGGACATAACCACAGACACAGAGGAAATTCAGAGAATCATTAGATCTTATTATGAAAGTTTATATGCCACAAAGTTGGAAAATGTAAAAGAAATGGACATTTTTTTAGATAAGTACCATATACCAAAGTTTAACCAAGACCAGGTGAACAATCTAAATAGACCTGTTAGTCGTGAAGCCACTGTGGAAATCAGTGTGGCGGTTTCTCAGGAAACTGGGAGTCAACCTCCCTCAGGACCCAGCAATACCACTCTTGGGAATATACCCTAAAGATTCCCTAACATACTACAAAAGCATTTGTTCAACTATGTTCATAGCTGCACTATTTGTAATAGCCAGAACATGGAAACAACCTAGGTGCCCCTCAATAGAAGAATGGTTAAAAAAGGTGTGGAACATATATACATTAGAGTTTTACTCGGCGGTTAAAAACAATGACATCTTGAATTTTGCATGCAAATGGATGGAAATAGAAAACGCTTTACTGAGTGAGGTAAGCCAGACCCAAAAAGAGGAACACGGTATGTATTCACTCATAAGTGGATTCTGACCATAATTAAAGGTCTTTGAGCCTATTATTCGTGATCCTAGAGAAGCTAAATAAGAAGATGAACCTGATGAAGATTATTTAGCTATCCACCAGGAGGTAGGAAATAGACAAGAGTCCCAGGTAACCTCGGGTGCATGGGGGGTGGGAGGGTCGATGGAGGGGGAGAGGGCTAGAGAGAAGGGAGTAGGGGAGGAATGGGGAAAGCTTGGTGGCCGGGGATGGGGGGGGAGGGAGGTAGGATGAATATGGGATCAGGGAACAATATATTTCAACTAAGGGAGCCATTTTAGGGTTTACAGGAGACTTGATTATATATGGGATCCCAGGTCCAAGGAGAAATCCCCCAGATTGCTCTCTGGACAGAGGAGAGGGTGCCTGAATCGGCCGTGGCCCATGACCATACTGATGTATATTTTGCTTATCACCATAGATCCTTCGTCTGGCGAAGGACGGCTATGCAGTCGGAGGCCCACATTGGAGCAACGGATTGAGCCCCCCGAGGTCCGGAGGGGGAGCGGAAGGAGGAGGAACATGAAAGACGAAATCAGTACTGCGAGGGATGCTATCACCCACTGATACAAGGGAACGGATCTGATGAGAATTTACCAGGGCCAGTCGGACTGGGACTGAACGAGGACGTGATCTAGCCAGATTCTCGGAATTTGGCCGGATTCTCTGACTGTGGCTGGCCCGGGGTCTTTCTGAAAAGCCATTGACTATGACACTGGGACCTGTTTCCTCTGCATATGCTGGATTTTGGGGATCCAGTCTGTTTGGACGCTCGCCTTCCTGGACCTGGAGGGAGGGGGAGGGAGCTGGAGCTTCCCACAGGGCAGGAAACCCTGACTGCCCTGGGGGACGGAGGGGAAGGAGGGGGGGAGTGGGGGGAGTGGGAGGGTGTTGGGAGGGGGGGCGGAAATGGAAACTTTTATAATTTAATAAAATTTACTAAAAAAAAAAATGGGGTACTGAACTTAACAGAGAATTCACAACAGATGAACTTCGAATGGCCAGAAGACACTTAAGGTCATGCTCAACCTCCTTAGCGATCAGGGAAATGCAAATCAAAACCACTTTGAGATACCATCTTACACCTGTCAGAATAGCTAAAGTCAAAAACACCAAAGATAGCCTATGCTGGAGAGGATGTGGAGTGAGGGGAACACTCATCCATTGTTGGTAGGAATGCAAACTCGTGCAGCCACTGTGGAAATCAGTGTGGCGGTTTCTCAGGAAACTGGGAATCAACCTCCCTCAGGACCCAGCAATTCCACTCTTGGGAATATACCCTAAAGATTCCCTTACATACTACAAAAGCATTTGTTCATACTATGTTCATAGCAGCACTATTTGTAATAGCCAGAACCTGGAAACAGCCTAGGTGCCCCTCAATAGAAGAATGGTTAAAAAAGGTGTGGAACATATACACATTAGAGTTTTACTCAGTGGTAAAAAGCAATGACATCTTGAATTTTGCATGCAAATGGATGGAAATAGAAATCGCTTTACTGAGTGAGGTAAGGCAGACCCAAAAAGAGGAACACGGTATGTATTCACTCATAAGTGGATTCTAACCATAATTAAAGGTCTTTGAGCCTATTATTCGTGATCCTAGAGAAGCTAGATAAGAAGATGAACCTGATGAAGATTATTTAGCTATCCACCAGGAGGTAGGAAATAGACAAGAGTCCCAGGTAACCTCGGGTGCATGGGGGGTGGGAGGGTTGATGGAAGGGGAGAGGATTAGAGAGAAGGGAGTAGGGGAGGAATGGGGAAAGCTCGGTGGCCTGGGATGCGGGGGGAGGGAGGAAGGATGAATATGGGATCAGGGAAGAATATATTTCAACTAAGGGAGTCATTTTAGGGTTTACAGGAGACTTGATTATATATGGGATCCCAGGTCCAAGGAGAGATCCCCCAGATTGTTCTCTGGACAGAGGAGAGGGTGCCTGAATCGGCCGTGGCCCATAACCATACTGATGTATATTTTGCTTATCACCATAGATCCTTCATCTGGCGAAGGACAGCGATAAAGTCGGAGACCCACATTGGAGCACCGGACTGAGCCCCCCGAGGTCCAAATGAGGAGCAGAAGGAGGAAGAACATGAAAAACGAAATCAGTACTGCGAGGGATGCTATCACCCACTGATACAAGGAAACGGATCTAATGAGAGTTTACCAAGGCCAGTTGGACTAGGACTGAATGAGGACGTGATCTAACCAGATTCTCGGAATTTGGCCGGATTCTCTGAATGTGGCTGGCCCGAAGTCTTTCTGAAAAGCCATTGACTATGATACTGGGACCTGTTTCCTCTGCATATTCTGGATTTTGGGGATCCAGTCTGTTTGGATACTCACCTTCCTGGACCTGGAGGGAGGGGGGAGGAACTTGAACTTCCCACAGGGCAGGAAACCCTGACTGCTCTAAGGGATGAAGAGGGAGGAGAAGAGGGAGTGGGGGGAGTGGGAGGGTGTTGGGAAGAGGGGCGGAAATGGAAACTTTTATAATTTAATAAAATTTACTTTCAAAAAAAAAGAAAAGAAAAAAAAGAACTTTATGACTCTGTTTATAAATTCTTATGAGATCATTACAACATTACTTATCTCATTTCTTGATTGCATTTGATGATTTGAGTACAGATACTCCAGCTCATGTTGTGATGGTAATTTTTGTTTTAATTCTGTCTTATCTTAATGTTTCCTGGTTTATTGATCTCATATAAATGTTGTGTTTTAAAATCAACATGTTTTACTTATTTTTGCTTTAATTCATGAAGTGATTGACATGTGTGTATATCTGAATATCTTTGTACACTTCTGTTTTGTGGTTCCCTGAAATATATCAAACAAGACCATTTTCTTTCATCTAAAATTTCCAAACGTGAAATGTGTATAACTTTTCTACTATTGTATGATTGATGGAGCGGCAGTTAAAATGAAGGCTAAGTCTAAAACTCAGCCCCTTAAAATACTGACATTATGATACTCCCACTTATTCAGCCCATGTTATTCAGTAAGGGTTTTACTATTTTTAAGCCATTTTCACATAGTTTGGTGAGATCTCCCATACAAGCATGTGGATATATTAATTTTGGAATGGAATGTTTCAGGATGTATATATGGTGTCTATGTGTGCACACATGTGCACGCCTGTGCGCATATGCATACTTCCTCTGTGACTCCTTTTGTTTTCCCTCTTCTTTATTCTTGTCTGTGTTGCCAGTATGCAGTATGTGCCCTCAAAATATTCCTATCATTCAAGGAAGCAGTTATTTTTTTTTTTTTTGCTCTAGTGACTTATTATCCTTGATATTTGACATTTACTTTTTGAGCTAACAGTTTTCTGATTGTGAATTACCCCGTGTCTCACTATTTAGCAGCTGTGTTCTGACAACATTGATTTGGAATTAGAAAGCTGTGAGTAATCAAGTAGGACAGTAATGTAAGGGAGATACGTGTGTCGGGTCAATTTAATTTGTTCTCAGGAGTTAACCTTTCTGAATAGCTTACTGCCACATCTCTTCACGTCCCGGCAGTGACTGGCGCAGGCAAAGGATTGCTAGGCCAGACTGAATAATTTAGAAACAGCTTTTAAATGTATTTTTGAAGTATCGTGTACCAAGATCTTTAGAGATTTAATCTACCCTCGAGTAAAACATGTAAAGTAAATTAAAAGTAGCTGTAAACACGTATAAGAAATTTAATCCTGTATGCTTACAAATGATACCAAAAGTAATAATTTTAGCAAATAATAAAACAGCATAATTTCATTTGGTTTATCTTAAGGATTCAAACTAAGGAAAAAGTAGAACTGAAATGCTTTAGAAAATGAACATATATGGAAATTTGGGATAGTTAATCTGTATATGTTAACAATATATTAGAGGACGTTATCATAAGTGTACTGTGTCATATGAAACCTAGTTATAGTTCAGGCACAGTTGTTATTTCAGCATTCACGTTTTCTATCCAGTTTCAGACTTACCATCACAGAAATTTGTTTCTAATTATTTATTTGTTCGCCACCAAATGGGATAATCTATCTTTGTGTTAGGCTTTCCCTTCTACTTTTATTTTTATGATATTTTAAAATATATTTTATTATATTTAAAGTAATATTTAAATTTAAGTGTAGTTTTTCCATATTTTCCCCTCCCCCAAATCCTTCCAGATCCTCTCCCCCTCCCCACCCATTCAACTTTAAGTTCTTTCTCAAAACATTAACAAAATTCCCAACACAACAAAACAGAGAATAAAAATTACACACTCCCCTCACAAAACAATAACCCACCAAAGTTTAACCAAATAAAAGCACACACGCAAAAGCCCAAGGAGTACAAGATTTGTTTGTCAACTACTCCTGACCTCAATACCTGCCCTGCAGTGGTTGATATAGCTGGTGGAGACTGCAAGATTTGGCTTATTTGATGACCATTTTTCATATGCTTACGTCCTTTTTAAATTAACACATAAACTTTTTTTCTGCTGTTTCCTGTCTGTTTTGCTGCTCTGATATTTCTCTAACTACATGCATCATGGATAAACTTTACTCTTTCTGCAATGAATAAGCAGAAGTAGATCAACCTTACCGGTACCCATGACACTTACGGAAGTGCTAGTCTGCTTGAACCAGAGCTGTGTCACCTTCAGAGCCCATCAGCAGTCAGTTCAGATTTGCTTCCATTTCTGAAAATCCCACATTCTCCTTTATGACTAGATCCAGATCAGCTGTTGAAGCTGAAATTCTTAAGACATTTCTTTCTTTTTACAACAACGCGTAACTAATAATAAATGGGACACCAAGAATGCCCTCATTTAGATTAGCTCTAGAAATTATGGAGGCAGAAAGAATTGACTTCTGACATTCCTGAGGACAAATTCCTTATGCTCTTGTTAAACAGAACTTTCAGGGCTGACAAGGCAAAAGAAGAGAAAGAATTATCTATATTGTAGAGAATGGTGTTAGTTTAAATATGAATTTTGTATAAGTGTTTCAGACAAAGCTTTCTTGTTGTGAAGATATAAATCGATATTTCTGTACCACAGTCTGATTTAGCCAAGCTTAGATTGAATGTTTCTGGTTTCAGTCAAGCTGTTCCACCCCCTAGTATCTGATAGGCAAAATGGAAAAAAATAAAACATTCTCTATGATCCTGAAATGTGCACTATTTGGTTTCTTTGCTCTCTTTTGGTAGGAAGAAGTTGATTGTTTTGGACTCTAAGATTTAAAGTAGATTATTTCCTGATGTGGGATTCTCTTCTGTATGCTGTGACTATGTTTTAGTATCATTGATTAATAAAAGAAGCTTCTATGACAGGTCAGAATATAGTCAGGCTGGAAGAGATATATAGAAAGAGTAGGCAGAGTCGGGAAGATGTCATGTAGCTGCCAAAGGGAACAGATGCCTGAGAACCTTACCAGTAAACCACAAGCCTCGTGGTAAGATACAAAATAATAGGAAAAGGTTAATTTAAGATATAAGAGCTAGTTAGCAATATGCTTAAGTGATTGGCCAAACAGTATTGTAACTAATATAATATCTATGCAATTATTTAAGGTCTGGGTGGCCAGAAATGAAGAAGAAGGCCTCTACCTACCACTTCCCAAATGAAGTCTTTACTAATTCAGAAACTAATTATTGTCTAATTTATAGATAAAATGATAATTTTTATATGACGGTAGTAAATATAAATTCTTTAAATAAGAAGATATGTGTTTTGGAATATTAGGATAAGATGTATTACATTGTTTTGTTGTGGAATATTTAATGATGCAAAGATGTGTTGCATTATTTTATTGTATTTGTTTAACTCTGTAAAGTTGTGTTGTTTTGTCTGTCTAAAACACTTGGTATGTCTAATAAAGAGCTGAACACCCAATAGCTAGGCAGGAGAGAAAAGTAGGTGGGGTTGACAGGCAATATATTAATATAAAAAAAAGACATATAGACTAGAGAAAGGTAAAAGCCCAGATGCAAAAGGTACATGGGATAAATTAAGCTAAGAAAAACTGGCTAGAAACAAGCCAAACTGAGACTGAATGTTCATAAGTAAGGATAAGTTTCTGTGTATTTATTTGGAAGCTGGGTATTGGGCCTCCAAAAAGCAAAGAGAAAAAAAAACAACAGTTGTGGTTGAAATAATGAAGGAGGTCTGAATAAGCACACAGTTGTAACAAATGCATGATTAATATAAGGGCTTACTATGAAGCTTCATTGAATCAAAGATTATAGTTTCTAACATTTAGGATATTAGAGAGAAATTCCCAAATATTTCACAAAGTTTTAAAGAGATCTCAATGTATCATGAAAAAGGACTGTACAAAATGAGATTTAGTTGGAATGCTGCCAGAGAGGTTTTACAATAAATCACATATGGTGCTCAGTTATCAATGTAAGTGAAGTTGAATGTTGTGCATCTTTTCTGAAGTCCACTTGAAAGTGTTCTCAGAAATGGGTGACACATGTTTGAGATAAGAAAGCAGATATGAATTTATTTCCTGAAGTTTTGCAGTCTTGGCACTTCTCAGAAGTTCCTGGTGGGATATTTTCCCTTTAGTCTGAAAAATCTTTGTGATGAGTTTTTTCCTAATTGATAAAATAATGAGTGTTTAACTCATTTTGGAACTCATTGTGGAAACCCTGTAACCATTTCTCAATTTTTAGTAAATATGGCTAAAAGTTACAAACCCATCCATTAGCAGAAATGTTTCACACAGGTCTTTGCCTGTTTAAAAATGATTTTTGCCTTTATTATTTATTTATTCATGCATGTGCATGTATGTGCATGTATGTATGCACATTTAAGGGTTGTTCCGTGTTCCCAAGCATGTGATTCTCAGAAGACAACTTTTGGAAGTTGATTCTTTCTTTGCACCATGTGGGTTCCAGGAATCAAACTTAATTTAATATTTGGCGGCAAGTATCTTTTCACACTAACCTATCAATTTCTTATAGTGTGGTAACCACTTATTTTATAAGGAAATAAATGTTGTTTGCTAAAAGGAGGATAGATCTGAAGTTAAGAAAAATAGTGATAGTATCTTAGGCTAGGGAAGCTGATTTAGTTAATATTAACAAATTAGTGGCATTTGTTTGTTTACATACCGATTTAAGATTACAGGTATAATTAAAATTTTGTATAGTAATCAAATTTTGACAATAGATTAAATATTTGTCAAATATAAAATTTTATAATTCTGTAATTTGTCAGGAATGTACCATGCAGTAGTAACTTATAAGTGTTTTTCTTGCAATTAATGCAAGTACTACTCAATAAGTTAAAACTTTACCTGAAAAACCTACAAACAGCATTTGAATCAAATCTAATCAAGTTTTACAAAGGTCATTCAGAGAAAGGTGACAACAGAAACTTGCTCCATAGCTAACATGGCGTATTATTTTAGAAGGTCTAGCTTACATTCCTAGCATTCATACACAGCTCCATCTCCATCTCAACTGGTACCTGAATTCATGATGTCTGCAGGCCGTTACATGGATGTGTACAGACCAACTCAAACAATATGCAGAGTTAAAAATAAAATCTTGAGAATAAAACACAATTCTCATTCTCTATGCTTGTTTTTTTTTTGCACGTTACTAAGAGAAGAATACCTTGTTAATAGAGAATCATCCACTAGTTTTATAGCAAGATATTGATTTTTTTCATTGTAGAAATTATGTGTTTACTCCATATCTTGGTATTGGTTACCTTTCTCATACTCAGGCTTGTATTTTGGAATTAGGTTTCTGAATCCTGGAGCTCACTGATTAGGTTAGGTTGCCTTGTCTGCATGCTAGAGGGTTATACTACTACCTCTGGATTATTCTGCTACCTACTACCACAACTCTGGAATTACAGGCATACATTGCTACCATTATGGCTTTTACATGAGTATTGTGGGATAAACTTCAGGTCCACATGCTTCCATAACAAGCAATTTACCAACTGAGTTATCTCCCCAGCATAACCTCATGAATTTTTTAATAACCTTTAATTGTATATAGTCCATTTAGTTATACCTATGCCATAGTTTTAAAAGTTTTAATACTTTACATTTCTTTATAGTATACTCTAGCCACATAACGTTTTTTTACCCAATTTTTTTCTTTTAGAACATCCTTTAATTTGAGACAAATTCTATTTTTCTATTCAAAAATTTCTTCTTTATAAAAGTAATTTCTACTTTTTAAAAATCCTTATCATTAGTACATTTCATATCAATAACTTTTGTTTACTTTTATCATATTACTGCCTATTCATTATCTAATAGTTATAAAGACATGACAAACTTGGAAGCTTACTTGTTTTTGTTACAAATATAAAGTAACTTTTCATTAGCTCTCAGGATATCTATAGACAACAACTGGAAAATGCATTTGTTAAAAAAAGGATCTTTTTATTTGGTACTGAGAAGCAAGATTGTCAAAGTCTTTTATCTCTGTCTCCTCATGATTTTGCCTCTTTTACTTTAGGGTCAACTATTTACCTTTGTATTAAACATGTTATTTCATTAATTTAGCAGCTTTTAAAAAATATTTTTTCTCCGACATCAAATCACAGTGATAATTATTGTCCTAAATATATTGTATAAAGAGAATTTAGACTCACGATACAATAAAACAAATAATTATCAGTGTAAGGTGACATAAGCTTATAGTCAAGGTTAATGGTTTTTAAGATAGTCTTTGTGTCCCTTTACATCCAATTTGCCTGGAGTAGTGACTTATGTTGGACTGTCCCCCATAAACACACTGAAAATATGTTTTTGAAATGAATCAATAGCAGTTGAAAACTGTGTTAAAAACATTACAAAAGACTCGAGATTCCACCCAGTCCCACAGTTGTTCAGTCTCAAAGAAACCCACAGAGGCTTAAATTAATTATAAAGAATTTGGTATATTAGCTCATGCTTATTATTAACTAGCACTTATATCTTAAATTAATTCACAATTTTTGTTTATGTTTAGCCATATGTCTTGTTATCTTTTCTCAGTGAGGCATTCTCATCTTGCTTTCTCTGCATCTGGATGGTGACTCTGTCTGTGCCTTTCCTCTTCCCAGAATTCTCCTAGTCTGGTCACCCTGCCTGTATTTCCTGACTGGCTACATGCCAATCAGTGTTTTATTAAACTAATATAGTTCACAAATCTTTACAGTGTACAAGAGCACTAAGCCACAGCACTACTGACTGAGTAGTAACTTGAATCCATGACCCTGAGATTAATATGGGTTCAGCTTTGTCAAGTATCATGAGTTCATGAAGTCATCCATGACCTAACTATTTTCCATAACTACTCCCAGAGAATACTATTTAAGTTGGAATTCCCATGCTTTAATATTAACTTACAACATTTTTGAGATAATTGCCTCCATCTTGAACTTTTGTCTCAAGACAGTAGCCTTGGGGCAGGGACACGGAGTATGGCTTTATCCAAGCAGGAAGCTAGGGTAATAAGCAATTAATCAGAGACGTTCTGGAGTTAGTAGTTTATACCTGTAGTCTTGGATTACCCTTCAGTGATGGATGGATAATGAAGCCTTGACAATCTAGGCATATCCATCATTTTCTTCTAGCTGGCTGGAGGTCAAAGTAGGAACATCTGAAAACAGCAAGCAAAATAACCTCAGGTAATACACAGGGCTCGGAATCAGTGCTCCAGTTTTTACCTGGTGAGAAGCCTCCAGAGAAATCACTCAGCAACTGGCAAGACTAATAGAACTGGGTTACCAAATAGGGGTCAGTTATAGAAACATGAAGGTATGGTATTTCATAGCTAGCAATAAAACATAACAGAGAACATAAAATTTCATTGTTTTGAAAGGTGATTTGGAAGGCTGACATGATTTAGTGGGAAATATTTACTACACACGTGCTAGAGATAAGAGAGAGAGTATGTCATTGTAACACCCACAGGAAAATTGAAGTGGCATATGCCTGGGGTGCAGCAAATTATCTTCTAGGAAAGCCTGGACAATGTTTTTGGTACCTGATTAGAATATTAATGAAAAGGAAAGACATTAATGTTTTCCCTGAAGAAATAGGGAATCACTAAAATTTTAGCAGATAGGTGAGATAGCATATTAAGAAGTCACTCTACTTGGGTATACAATATTCAACATCTGCTAAATGTGAGAGGCTCTAATGGAAAAGAAACAATTTTGATAATAGTACGCAAAAACTTCTCTTAAGTCACTGAATTTAAATGAGAAATTTTATTTACATTTGAATTTATATATTTAGGATATACTAATATAAAAGCATAGTCAAAATCCAGTTCTATAAATATTTGAAATAAAACTCTAATAAATCAATTCTCTTTATTGGAAACTTGTTAAGCTTATAACAAACACCTATGTTGAAGTAAAACAGTGTGCAAATGTTCTAACACTTGAGGTAATGATAAAATAGGTAATAAGAATAAGAAAAATGAGAAAGTTAAGATACACCAAACTGTGACGGGAGAAATTGCTTCAGTGGTAAAGATTGATTGCTGCATTTGCAGAAGACCTGGGTTTGGAACCCAGAACTCACATGCTTGCTCACAAATATATGTAATTCTAGTACTAGAAATCTGACACCCACCTCTGATTCCCATAGGGCATCAGGTACTTATATTAATGCATATACAGAAATGCAGGAAAACTCTCACATGCATAAAATAAATCTAAATAATTACTTTTAAAAGATACACCAAATTGCAGTGGTGAATTATGAAGCAAATCATTGTTCATTATAAATAAAATCATGTAAGACATTGAAATTTTGATGAATTAATGTTATGTAGCAGCTCAGAGGATACCTACTCTTACTTAAGGCAAGCCTGGTATTTGTGGAAATTTGGATTTTTATGAATCATTTGAAGATAGATAGATAGACAGACAGACAGAATTTCCTTTTCCTCTAAACTCTATTTTTGATTGTTATTTTTTGAGTCAGGGTCTTTGTGTGTAACATCCCTGACTGTCCTGGAGCTCACTATGTTCAAGGCCAGGCTAGCCTTGATCCCACATAGATCCACCTGCCTTTTCCTTCTGAGTGTTGGGATTAAAGCCATGTGCCACCACCACCACCTTTTAAGATGATTTATTTTGATGTTTTTATGCATTATTTTTCTCCAACGTCTTTCCATATTCTTGGCTCTAAGTACTAGCTTTTTAGAGAGGGTACTCTCTCTGACATACTCAAATCCAAGCAACTCATAGGTATGGAACTGTGCGAAAATGTGCAACTATTTAGTATGGTACATTCTCTCTCACACAGCTGTTAGGCTGTACTTTTTTTGGAAATCAGTGCTCTGTGGTACATCAGGATAAGCCAAATGGAGATAGTAGGAGCCAGTCTTGCTTTCAGGGGTTTAAGACGCTTGGCTGGGCCTGACCAATGAAATAATGGAGATGGGCAAGTTATATATGCTTTGCTCAAGAACAATCATAAAATACAAGAATCATATTGTCACTTGAGACTCTGTGTTAATATGAAGGATTTTGATGAGAAGAAGCTTCACCATTGGGAGCTTATCTTTGTGCCGCTTAGACATCAATTTGCTCTTAGATCCTTGGGACTCAAAGGTACCTCTAGTTATTCTAATACTATAGGTACAAGGGCTTATCTGTTGATAGGAAATATAATACTGTAATCTGGACCTTTCTACAAATGTCACCCTATGAATTTCAAGTGCAGTAATATCCTTGGTTATATTTATTCATGTCTTTGTTTTTCAAAATAAAGGCTGAGTAGTCTGTTAAGTTCAATTGGCAATGTGAGTTAATGACTCAATTTTATCTCCTTAACTAATTAATATATTAAATATTTATCATTAATCAAATAATAATTGGACCTAGTTTAAGATTTCTACTCCGA
Organism: Myodes glareolus; assembly: GCF_982192425.1. Taxonomy (NCBI): domain Eukaryota; kingdom Metazoa; phylum Chordata; class Mammalia; order Rodentia; family Cricetidae; genus Myodes; species Myodes glareolus. The sequence goes on from NC_142046.1 coordinate 23,034,259, forward strand.
GGATCTTTGGAGTCTGACTTTTTTCTCTCCGCTCTTCTTAAAGGTCTAGCAAACACTCTGCTCAAGCTGCACAATGGAGTCATTTCTACCCATTTAATTCATGGCATATTTCTGACTCCAGCCTGTCTTCAAGTTTGATACAGTGCTCACAGAAACTAATCCACAAATGTAGTTACTTCTAAAAGGTGCATCGGCATCCTCAATTTTTATTTGATAATCTGTATCTAAGAAGTCTTTCTGACTTACTACAAGGTTCATTTAACACATAAGTGCTTTGCATGTAAAATACATCAGTCATTAAGATAAAAAATTTAATCTGTCTTACATAAATTCATTAAGTAATGGAGAGAAATAAAGTTATTGGATAATAAAGTGGGAAATGGTGGGTAGGGAATCATGCTCAGTAGGGAAATGCAATCCTTAGTTAATATGTAAAGTATGTTAGCTTTGCTCAGTTTTTATTATATCTGTATAAAATCTTGGGCTTTTTGGTTTACTTATTTCGATGTCTAGGAAACATCTGTAAGGCTGATGTGAAGAAGGAAGTCAGGAATTAAAAATAACAGGAGAAAACATCAAGGAAGAAAATTAGCACAGATGAGAGAGATATTAAGCCAGGCCTAACCAGAGAAGTTTCTCCAGACTTCCTGAAACCTGTCACCACCATGTGACTGTTAACTTATTGTAGAATATTATTTTAAGATGTGTTGCATTTGCTGATGCTGTGGAACATTTGTTTTAATGACGCAAAGATGTGCTGCATTCGTTTATGTTGCATTTGTTTAACTCTGTGATTCTCTGCACATCTTAAGCACCTGATGGCCTAATAATGAGCTGAATGGCCCATGAGAAGGCTGGAGAAAGAATAAGTGGGGCTGGTGGGTAAAGAAAATAAATAGAGAAATCTGGAGAGAAGGATATCAGGGGCTTAACACACCCAGCTACAAAGCAAGCCACGAAGAAATAAGTAAAATAAAGCACACAGAATAGAGAAAGATGAAAGGTCAGAGTCAAAAGATAGGATCATTTAAGATTAGAAAAGTTGACTAGAAACTAGCTAAGTGAAGGCCGGGCATGTACAAGTAAGTAAAAGTCCCCGTGCGTTTATTTGGGAACCGGATAGCAGACCCTCCCTTCAAAGAGCTAAGAGTAAAAGGAGTAAAATAACCAAGAATATTAGCCTACTGAATAATCCAGAAAATCCCACAACTAAGGTCATTCTGTGAAAAAACAGTCACAGTAATGATGGCAACTAACCAGAGATGAAGAACAAGTGAAATTTATATTAACAAAGAAAGAACTGCCCAATACATCACCTCATGAACAGCAAAGAACATTTGTTATTTAAATTACCTATGATTCTCAAAAATTAGATTCCAATTTATATCCTCAGTCAGTAGTTAAACGAGGAAGAAATTATTTAATATTATCAAGAGTTCTCACTTACTGATCATTTACTTGATGTGGAACACTGTTGCATGTGATGAATAGAGCCACCTAGAAATAAGGAACCCCAACTGAGGAATTTCTCAGATCAGACTGTCATGTTGTCATGTCTAGGAGAGCTATTATATATTGATGATTAATTTGTAGTGCTACCTAGCTGGAGTGAACCAGAGACCTTGAAAGCAAGCAGCATTTCTCCACGGTTCCTACACCTAGGTTCTAATCTTGAATTTCTGCTCTGATTTCCCTCAATAATTGACTGTGACCTTAAACTGTAAGGAAATATATTATCATATCAAAAGCAATTTCAAGTTGCTTTTGGTCAGAGTGTTTTATCACAACAGAAATGTGTTTGTGTGTGTGTGTATGTTAAAAACTAAATCTTAATGGAGAGACTTTTTATTTTGTTCCAGATAGTGAAATTGAGATCTAAAATAGTTACTTAACTAATGGCACTAGTCTAAGAGGCAAATTACATATTTACAGTCTATCTATTTTACTGTCAACTTCATATCTTGCCTTGCCTTTCAATAAAAAGAACAGTTCAGATATAATGCAAAAGTGTATTTGAATATTTCTTTAATGTGCTTTTCAAAAACTGTCACAATTTCTTTACTTTTGAGATAATTATATATTTTGCTTATTTTGCAAACCAGCTTCTGGACTACAAGTAGAGTTCAGAGAAACACTCCACTGCATCCCACTTAGAACTTTTTCTATCTGAGGGATTTCAGGTGGAAAGGAACAAACACACTTTTCGTGATGGTACCATTCTTCATTCTCTCGTATTAAATTCCATCAGCTCTCTTTGTTCTTCTCAGCTTATGATGACTCACAAAATCATTCAGGCATTTCATCTCACAGTCATGTACCATTTCTTGGGTAAATGATAAGAAATAGGGTCCTCTGGACAGTTTGTAAGCAATAAATCCAGAAAACTTGTCACACGGCCAAAAGAGCACTTTTTTTCAGTCCGTTCCCCAGTTAGTGGGCTGCAACTCCCAGCTGCAAAGGGAGAAGGTTTTGTCATTTTATCTATAGAGGTAGCTTCATAAAACTAAACTACTATGCAGACTAAGAGATATTTAAAAATGTATACTACTAAGTGTCAAAATAACTTAAACATTTTGTGGTTAGTGATTGTGACTGTAAAAGCCAGGCTTTCTTGGACTGGAGACTGTTTAGAGAGAGCAATGTGTCATTTGAGAGAGAGAGTACAGTGCTGAGCTGAGGGCCTTTCACAGCAGGAACTTCAAGTCAGAGGGTAGGGGCAAAGAGGTGGGATGGAGGCTAAGTAAGACTAATTTACTTAGGACTCTCCGGGGCACAGTGACTTTAGAAGCATTTAAAATCTAAAATGTATTTTTCTGTCCTGCAAGTAACTCTTGACCATAAAAAAAAGGAGACTTGTAACGCTTTCTCAGGGTAGTGAAGTTAATTTATATTTTGTAGTCATGGCTAGTTAGGGAATCTTTTCCCATGGTGTCTGAATGAAGGCCAATAAAACTGAGGCATAAATTGTACAGAGTTAATTACTATCTGGCACAGTAATTAAGTTGTTTCACACTATTTACTCAAATAATATTGTATTGTTCTGTGAGTCGTCTTTCTTAAAATCTATTTGACAGGGCATCTGGTCTGATCTAAAGTTATTTTAAAGTACATTGAAGAGAAAGTGGGAAGTACACTTGAATACATTGGCACAGGAGACCACTTCCTAAATATAACTCCACTAGCATAGATACTAAGAGAAATAATTAATAAATGGGACCTCCTGAAACTGAGAAGCTTCTGTAAAGCAAAGGACATGGTCAACAAGACAAAGCAGCAGCCCACAGAACGGGAAAAATCTTCACCAATCTCACATCAGACAGAGGGCTGATCTCCAAAATATACAAAGAACTCAAGAAACTGGTCATCAAAACAACAAATAATCAAGTAAAAAATAGGGCACAGGCTTAAACAGAATCCAAAATGACTGAAAGACAGTTAAGGAAATGCTTGAGGATTTGGGGTAAAGGGTACACTCCTGAATTGCTGGTGGTAGTGCAAACTGGTACAGCCCTAAACCAGGTCTTAATGGAAATTTATAGCCCCTGATTTGGGTATTATCATTTTGTGATTATTTTATTCATCCAAACTCTGTATAGGCTAACATTATTAATATTTATTGGATGATACAGCTAAGGAAGGGCCACCTCTTATCAATACACAGATAAAAATGTGCAACAGATCAAGAATAAATTATGAGATGCATGCATACATGACACATGATATGCAGGCTGTGGGGAATTCCCCATAGCCAATAGGGAAAATATGCAGTTTAGCTCATATAAAATTACAGGTAAAAGCAACAGATATTCTAGAGTCTGTATATCTCAAAGCCTTTGCAAAAACAAGCTTTTATTCATATTGATTGTTATCTCCTGCTTTTATGTCATCATGGCTTCTAACAATCAACTTCACATCTTACCTTGACTTTCAATAAAAGGAACAGTTTAGAAATAATGAAAAAGTACATTTGGATATTATTTTAATGTGTTTTTCAAAAGCTATCACAATTTATTTTTAAGATAATTATTTCATTTTTTTGTGATTTGCTCTTGGATAGAAAGGATCAACAAAGTTAAAAAGGGCAACCTTACCAAAGGCAATCTATATTTTCAATGCAATATCCATCAAAATCCCAACACAATTCTTCACAGATCTTGAAAGAACGATATTCAACTTCATATGGAAAAACAAGAAACACAGGACAGCAAAAACAATCCTGTACAATAAAGGAACTGCCAGAGGCATTACCATCTCTGACTTCAAGCTCTGTTACAGAGCTGCAGTAATGATCAAAAACTGTTGTGGGAGTAACTTCTGCTGCCTCAACCAATAGTCGCTGAAATACGAGCCCATAGTGCAGCGGGGAGCGACTTCCGCTCCGTCAGCCAATAGCTGTTGAAATACCAGCCCACTGGGGCATGGTATATTTTTCTTTACTTGTGAGTTATTGTTTTTAGACAAACATATTGGTATTGATTCTTATATATTGATACAAACTTAAATTATGTTGACTATTTTATGCATGCATGCTTCTACCTCTGTTTAAAACATTTTTATGTATTGACATATATATATATATTGTATTGATATATGTATATTTTACCATATTGCATTGTACACTTCTACCTCTGATTAAGATACTTATATATTGTTTATTATTGATATATATTTACCATATTGCAATGTATACTTGCACATTGTTTATATTTGGAGGTCATATTGTCCCCATTTATTGCACAGTTGTTTACTATTTCAGTCTTTAAGTTAGATAGATATTGAGAATAATATAGATCAATAGTCATCTAAGTTTGTCATTTATAATTAGACTAATCAGGTTCTTTAGATACATAGACATTATATTCAATATAGATAGATAATCTTCAACCTCTTCAAAGAGCTGTAGAAAATGGCCTTTAATCTAACTCAGAGTTCTATGGTAGGGAGACACAATCGCTCCTGGCAACACTGATCTATTCCCGAGAGAATGTTGAGCACCAAAGACACTCCACCTGGAGCCTTTCTTCTTGGCAGAACTGGCCTTTGGGTAAAGAAATGCCCATACCTCAACTACTGGCAGAGTTACAGAGTATCCATAAATGGATAAAACAGGACTGTCATATCCTGCCAAGACAGGATAAGATAGTTTTAAAAAGTTCCTTGCCTTTGAAAATGGTATGTCAGTTACGTTAGGCCTTAGCCAAAGTTGGTTGCTTCAACGCTGCAAACGTGATTTTGGGTGTTTGCCCAGGTAGCCAGTTGTCTATGTGATTTGTTACATGTTCTGGAAGTTTGATTGCACTTCCTAATTACTCAGGTAACATTATTTCCCTTCTCAGATCTTTGATGGGATTAAAGATTATATAAACATGTTACTTTCTTTTCATGATGTGGCCAAGTTATTTCTTATACAAGAATTAAGCTAGTTAGAATAAGATATTTATATTTATTGTATATAATTATGTAGGTTTGTACTTACTATATATAATTTCGTAGTAGGCTTAGAACTCTCTTACTTAAACAAAAGGGGGAGGTGTTGTGGGAGTAACTTCCGCTGCCTCAACCAATAGTCGCTGATACGAGCCCACAGTGCAGCGGGGAGCGACTTCCGCTCCGTCAGCCAATAGCTGCTGAAATACCAGCCCACTGGGGCGTGGTATATTTCTCTTTTAAAAAGAGAAGCAGATCTGGATCAGGCCCTCTTGGTTCCGGCTCTTGGTTCCGGTGCTTGCTCCTGGCTCCTGCTCCCGGCTCCTGCGACTAGGCTCCCTTCCTGACGGTTTATGGTGTATATAAGTTTTACCCCCCAAAATAAATAACCCCTTAAAACATAACTGATGTGGGATTGATTCGCCGATAAAAAACACTAATAATAGCTTATGCTGGAGAGGTTGTGGAGAAAGGGGAACACTCATCCATTGCTGGTGGGAATGCAGACTTGTGCAACCACTTTAGAAATCAGTGTGGCAGTTTCTCAGAACACTGGGAATCAACCTACCTCAGGATCCAGAAATTCTACTCTTGGGAATATATCCAGAAGATGCTCAATCATACCAGAGCATTTATTCAACTATGTTTATAGCAGCATTATTCATAATAGCCAGAACCTGGAACCAACCTAGATGCCCCTCAACTGAAGAATGGATAAAAAGTGTGACACAGCTATACATTAGAGTACTACTCAGCAGTAAAAAAAATGACATCTTGAATTTTGCATGCAAATGAACAGAATTAGAAAAGATCATCCTGAGTGAGGTAATCTAGACCCAAAAAGATGAATATGGTATGCACTCACTCATAAATGGATACTAGTCATAAACAAAGAGCCTATAGTTCTGGATCCTAGAGATACTAAGTAATAAGGTGAACCCAAAGAAAAACATATATAGACTCATCTGGAAATTGGAATCAGACAAAAATTTGGGAGCAGGAGGATGGGGCGTAGAGGGGGAAGGAGATGGGGAGTTGACGAGAACTTGAGGGGATGGGTTGGTCTAGAAGGAGGAAGGACAGATACGAGAGCAAGGAAAGAAATATCTTGATTGAGGGAGCCATTATGGAGTTAGCAAGAAATCTGGCTCTAGAAAAATACCCAAGAATCCACATGGATGCACCCAGAAGAGAGCCTAAGCAATAGAAGAGAGGGTGTCTGAACTGACCTTACCCTGTAGTCAGACTGGTGGTTATTTTAAATATCACCGTAGAACCTTCGTCCAACAACAGATGAGACCAGAGGCAATGACCCACATTGGAGCACTGGAGTTTCCTTTCTTTCTTTCTTTCTTTCTTTCTTTCTTTCTTTCTTTCTTTCTTTCTTTCTTTCTTTCTTTCTTCTTTTTTTAAAAGAGTTTCTCTGTGTAGCCCTCACTGTCCTGGAACTCTTTCTGTAGACCAGGCTGGCCTAAAACTCAAAGAATTGCTCTGACTTCTGCCTTTAAGTGATAGGATTATGAGTTTTTTAATGGTATGCTTTAAGTATTTTCTGATGGCCTTTTATATTACAGATTTATTACATTCTTTTTTAATATAAACATATAGTTCCAGGGATTTTGACAACCTTTTCAGCAACTCTCAAATTTTAGATGTATTTTAGACAGCTATTCCATCTGTAACCCCACTCCTGGGAATTTTTATTGTGGTTTCCATCCATATGGTCCTGTCTCTCCAGATTTAATATATTTCTAAAAAGAGAAAGAGACACTAAAACTTCAATATTTTCCACATGAAAAAATAGCAAGAATGTGGCCACAAGCAGGACAGAAATCCCCATGAGGCATTGAATCTGCTAAATATTTGCCATTTCTAGAAAAATCTATGATATTTTGTTATTGAGTCAGAACTAAGACATACAGTGTTATCACTTGGATATGACTTCCCCCTATAGGCTCACGTGTCGACAGCCTGGTTCCCATCTGACCACTTGGTGTTACTAATTGTATGTCACTAACCTCATCAATGAATGAATTTAAAGAGGTTAGAAAAAGAAGGTTCATAGGGGAATGGCGTTAAAAGATATATATTCTCCTCTCATCTTCCATGAATCTTTCTGTTTCTTGGTTAGTATGAGTTGAATATGACTTTTATCTTGGGGGTTATCCCCCTCATAGTTCTAAAAGCAACAGAATTACCCTCTATATTCCGAATCCCCTGAAACTCTGGACTGAGAGAAGCTGTTCCTCTTTTTAATTGTTTTCTTCAAGTAGTTTGTATCAGAAATGGAAACCACTCTAAAACAAGTGCTAAGAATAAATTTACAAGTTTTAACATATTTAGTTTTTTCAATGAGATCGATGTGTTCTGGGTAAGGTTGGAGAGAAGGAAGATTGGCATAAATAGATTACTCACATATGAAATTCTAAAAAACAGAACCATATTTAATTGTTTTAAAAACAAAACAAGGTTTTGTAGAAGCTTATCAATGATACTTTATTGTATATAAAATTTTCAAATACTTTAACAGTAGTCCAAATAATATTTTAACATATACTTCAAAGTCAACTCTATGCTATATCTTATATGTACTCAAATGCATAAAGTAAGCTCATTTTCAATACATAATTATGAATTATTTATATTTTCTAAAATATTTAGTTAATAGATAAAACATAATTTGTACCTTTGAACTGAGTAGAAGACAGTGGCAGACAGATCTAATGAATTAATGAACTTAAATGTAAGTTTAATTTAGCTTGTTTTCAAGAAGCATATTTAATTAATGCACCTGCAGCTGATTGCTGACTTTTAAGGTGAAAATCATGTTTTTCAGCTAGAATGAAGAGGAACTGCAACTTTGTAGTACCCTAAAATATAAATAATAAGATAAGAATAGCAGTTTAATAGGAGACTATTAGAAGGATGAAGCTTTGCCTCAGGAGAGAGTAACAACTGGATGCTAGGTTAGACTCCACAGGGTTAAAATGCATTGAGAATCTTAATGAATGCAGCATATAAGAGCCAAGCTACTTTACCCCAGAGAAGTTCAATTGAACAACTGGAATACATTTACTTTTTGTTAGGTCAGAAGAAAACTTTTTGGAAATGACTTCTACATAACTCATCATCTATTTCCCATAGGAAATAGAAATTCTGGATTTAACCTTCTCTAAGCAAAATGTAAAATGTAGTCAATGACTGTTAGTGTTACAACAAGAGCAAGAGAATCTTCAACTTCTTCCTAAAGTTACATCTTCTGACATTAGATCAGTATAGATTTTTATAAATAGTTAAATCTCGGTGACTACTTATGAACATCTTTATGAGATAATTAAGCATATTCTAGAGATAGACATTTGGTTTCTTACTTTAAAATGTAGCCTCCTTGCTGCAGCTCTCCTACTAAGTCCTACACAGTATATTCTGTTATACTATTTAACACAATAATAACTCCCTTATCCTCCTTTTTTAATTACTAAATTTTGCAAGCGTTTCTTGTATCTTTTTACATACCAGATTTGTGTTAAATGTCATTATTTATTATTATTTCTAATCATCACAACTGTAATGTATCTTGGCAAGTATTCCTAAGTAACTTATACAAAATAGTAAGACATGGAAAGAAATCCAACAGCCTCTCTTTCAGTTCCTGCAACAGGCTCCCACCTTAACTTCCTCAATGATGGACTGTAGTTTGAACCTACAAACAAAATAAACCCCTTCCTTTACAAGTTGATTTTGATCATAGAAATATAATAAAGAGTAAGAGAACATAGCTTGTACTCTACATAATCTTTTCCAGACTATGATGGCTGTAGTTAGTTTCCTTTTTGATTCATGGCATTTTCAAATTAGGTTAAAAGTATTGAGTCATAACTCCATCATAAAGCCAGGAGCACCTGGAGTCCGAGACTGACATCAATAATGCATTAATAGAATATAAGAGAAAAATCCTGAGAAAGAAAGAATCTTCTCTGACAATGCATAGTCCCTAAATGAACTGCCCCTAGCAGTTTGTGTGTGTGTGTGTGTGTGTGTGTGTGTGTGTGTGTGTGTGTGTGTGTGCTTAGAAGTAATGTTAGGTGAAATGAGCAATGTGTGTATATTGCAGTCTCCTTTGCATAGCACTTGATACACATATCATTCTAAAGTGCACTTAGTACAACATCCTCTATTTAATAGAAAATTCCAACCCATAGCTACCATTGACCCTGTTGATGTAGGATTCCCCTCTGTATGCTATGCATGCCATTGGTTAATAAAGAAACTTCTTTGAGTCTATAGTAGAGTCATGTAGAACATTGATAGGTGGGGAAAACTAAACTGAATGCTGAGAGAGAAAAGGCCGAGTCAAGGAGAAGCCATGGAGACACCACCAGAGACAGACAAGACAAAACTTTGCTGGTAAATCACAACCACGTGACAATATACAGATTAAGGGAGATGAGCTAGTTTAGGATATAAGAGTTAGCCAGAAATGTGCTTAAGCTATTGGCCAAATGGTAATGAAAATAATACAGTTTCTGTGTGGTTATTTTGGGTCTGAGTAGATGGAAACAAACAAGCAGCCTTTGTTTAGCACCCTGTGAAGAGGCATATTGCCTCTCCATACTTCCTTTATTCTCTACTTTTTAAAAGGGTGGAAATGAAGAAGTAGCATGCTGCCTACCTCTATTGCAGTGATTCTCAAAGTTCCTAATGCTACAACCCTTTAATACAGCTCCTCATGTTGTAGTAACCCCCAGCTATAAAATTATTTTTGTTCCTACTCTATAACTACAATTCAGGTACTGTTATGAATTGCAGTGTAAGTATCTGCATTTTCTGATGGTCTTAGGTGAACTCTGTGAAAGGGCCATTTGACTCAAAAAGGGTTATGACTCCCTGCTACAGGAATGTGGCTTGGGTAATGATTACCTGTGCAGGAGTTTCAATTTATGACAGTGATCAAGCCACATGCACACGTTTAGGATCATAGTCATACATTATGAATTATCCTTGCACAGTGCTGTATGCAATATGATGGTAGTAGCAGAGGAATGATGCAGCTTGCTCTCCTGGAACCCTATTGCAATGAAGATACTCTTAACCATAAGCCTGATTTCCAGTGGACTATGTAAGGCAAAAACTTCATAAATTAATTCATTTTGTTGCAGAGGTGTCAGTTCTTTCCTTTAAATATGCCCAGCTTATCTGCCACTATCTGTGGAAATAGATAACTGGGCAACAAGCTATACCAAGAAGCACTTTCAGATAAGATGATTATTTTTCTATGAAAATTGTGTTTTTATGTAAACGACAGCCCAAATACAGTAGAACTGCAGTCATAGAACACATTTATCTCCAAATTGTGCCCTGTGATGCATCTATGACCTTGAAGGTAAATGTGTTTGGAAAGGTTTAGTGTTGCTCTTAAATAGGGTTATATTTCTAATGTATTAGTTTCTGGTGTAACTATTCAGAACTTGAAATCAATATTTCAAGTTTAATGCCATAAAATGAGTTTCCTTAAAATATGCAAAGAGGAGACTTGAATGCTGAAGATGGGAAAACAGATCATTTTGGTAAAACGTAAAGTGCCCTATAATTCTCAGTTTTCTATGCAGGAAATTTTCTTTTTCTCCTTAAGGCATGGAGGCAGCAGCATCTATATTTATTGTTTTGAAGTTTGAAATAGACAACATTGTGGACAGTCTTGGGTATACACCAAGATCATCTTACAACATTCACAAACAACCAAATTAATTTCAATCATTTAATTTTCCATGTTAAAAAAAAAGCAAAGGTCTGGATCTGACCATGTAGGTGTCCATGTTCACAGACAATTAAATTCAGATGTACCATGGGCAGTGCTAAGTGTAGAGCAAATCAGTTTTTACAATGTTCTTTGTATAGCTGGTTTTCAATGAACTCAATTCAGTTTTGTTGTCTAACCTGCCTTGAAAATAGAAAGTTAGACTTTTTTTCCTCTTTTCTTTTGAATTAAACAATTGTTATCAACACTTGACATATGCACCCCACATGCATTAAGTGACCATGTTACATATTGGGAAGAGAGCTAACTTTGCCATACACTCCTCTCCTTGAATTGTTAAGATGTCTATAAATCCCTGGGGATATGTTGAGCACATTCCTTAGGCATCTGTTAAGGACTCTTCAGGGAAAGCTTCCTAGCAGAGAATGGAGAGTAGCTTGACTTACCATGGTGTGTGCAAACGCAAACAAGAAATCTTTACAGGCAGCTAAAGTCGAGGGAACTCATTACTACCAAGTGATAAATTTCTGCCAAGAATTTTATTATTTGTGAAAAAATGCACTTCTGCATGTGGCTGGCATACAATAACTGCCTGAGACTAGAAGTTTGTCAAAAATTTTGAGATGGTTTACTTTATTTTTATACTCAAATATTTCTGAAGTTGTGGAAGTCAAGACAGTGTGACTTTGAATACAGAGAAAAATCACGCTATATAGTACAAACATCTGTTATTGCTTTTAAATGCTATAGCCAGTAACCTTTAAGTTACCCACCCACTTGGGTGGTGCCTCTTATACTATAAATGCTGATGTAAAGCATGCATCAGGTCACTCTTCCAGTGAAATGATTCGGTTCCTGTTCCTCATTTATTCAGAGGATTATGATCTGTGAGTTTACCCCTAAAAAATAATTTTTTATTATACTCAATTTTGAGCTAGTGTGGGATTTCTTTTTAGTGTCCTTCTTCATCTGGTGTCTACTCTACGCGGGGCCAAGCTCCATATCTACCAGGTGGACTGGCTTAAAGGCCTAACCAGTCCGCAGCCCAGAAAGTCTCCCACTCCTGCCCACTAGGCTTGTGTTTACCTACTAAACATTTTTTGTAAGGCTTCCACCTCAACGGAGCTAATTGCATGTGGTGACTTTGAAATTTCCCAAGCTTGCACACAATTCTCCCCAACTACGACATTCCCTGCTTTATGGTTACCTGTGCAACTTCTAGTTTGTGGTCCCTGAGTTCTCGGCTTCTGGCTCCGTGAACTGAATTGATTGAATTGCTTTTCATTTGTCAAGTAAAGCATATTTCTCAGTATTTAACCAGCACCAAGGTGAAAAAATCAAAGTGGCTCAGGACTGTTTGTGGCACCAGGTTGTACCACTGGTGGTGACTCTGCAATTATGACACCTGTTGGACAATAAAGATTATTACATCTAAAACAATTTACTGGACCTCAGATATAACATAAGGTAAATATTTTATTAAATAATAAATCAATAGAATTGAAAGTCCTATAATGACAGACAATAGTACCATAGAAAATTTTAGTAACTTTTTTAGAATTTTGTTAATACTATGGATTGTATTCTGCAAGGCATATAGGGTTATTGTGATACATTCATTAATTGGATATAGGGACACAATTTTTTTCTTCGTCTTATATCTTTAAGAAAATGGTTTGATAACAGATCCAAGAATGAGGCTCTTTTAGAAATGATACATTCTTTACAGACTAATAATGAAAAACTAGCTGACAGTATTAATACCATCAAAAATCAAAAGTTACCTTAAAAACTAATGCTATTGAAAGAAGCAACATTAATTTGACAGAGAAAAATGAATCCATGTCAAAGGGTAAAGAGAAATTATCTGAAAGAATTCATACAATTGAATTTGACAATCAAAATTTGTTAAAAAGTTATGACAGGAAGGCAATCTGCATACAATGAACATTGAGACATTTGGCTCTAGTATTGAATTTAGGGTAGGAGAAGCAATTTCCAAAGGAATGAGGAGACATCAAAATATCAAATGCTTTAGCTGGTAGAATAGGACATGTGAGAAGGGATTGTAGACAAGGAATTCTTAGAAATAACATCTCCTCTGGAAATGGCAAGAATAGGAGGACTCAGTCTTCAGGTATATGTAGAAGGTGTCGCAAAGGCTAACATTGGATCAATAAATGCAGATCAACAAAAGACAGACAAACTAACCTGATACCATTGGGAAATTTTTTGGGTGGGTCTCTCGCAGGCCCCAAGTCAAAAGTGGTCCTGTTATTCCTAGTCACTGTGGGGGACATGTCTCACCAAGAAAATTTTAAAAATCCAGAGCATTCTGTTAAATACCATTCTGTTTAGGATGATGGATAGACATGGAGGATAAATAAAAAATTCCAGTAGGAAATAGGAAACATATATTCTGGCAGAATTCTATAAATGATCAAAGGTCAAAGATAAGAGTGTATATAAATAGCATTGTAATTGTGTGTTTGGTAGTCATGGATGCAGATGTGAGTATCATTGCTCCAGAATTTTAGCATCCAAATGAGCAATTCACAAAGCAGATGTTCGATGACTAGGAATTTAAACCTATCCCCATGAAACAAAGCATGAGATGGTTTGAATGCATAGGGCCAGAAGGACAGAGAAGTCTAAGGCCATATGTGACTAATATTGAAGTGAATTTATGGGACCATGACCTGCTGTAGCAATATAATACCCAGATTAACATTTCTGCCATCCCAGAAACACATAATTCTTGGAAGGATATTATAAGGTACTATACACAAAAGTCACCAGCCATTCAGGCTGTACAAGAACACAAAGCAACTAGAAATCCTTTAGAGGTACCAATGGCCCTACCTTTATAACCATTAACTGAGAAATCAAAATGGGTAAAACAGTGGCCGTTAACAGAAGATAAACTTCAGGCTATACAACAACTAGAACAGGAGCAACTAGATGCTTACCATATTGAACAATCAACCAGCCCTTGGAATTCTCCTGTATTTGTTGTTAAAAAGAAATCTGGTAAATGGAGAATAGTGACAGATCTAAGAGCTGTCAATAAGGAAATCCAACCTATGTGCCCTCTATAATCTGGAATTCCTCTGCCTTCTCTATTACCAAAAGGATGGCCTCTCATAGTTATTGATTTAAAAGATTGTTTCTTCACTATACCTTTACAAGAAAAGGACAGAGAAAAAATTGCCTTCACAGTGCCTACTTATTATAATAATGAACAATGAATTTTCTTGCAGTAATCTTTGAAGTTTTCAGGAAGAAAATGGGTCCCCACAACTCCATCTGGTTACTATGATGTCATGATGATGATAGTGCAACTATAAGACCTGTTTTGGTTACCAGCTGCTCAAGATGTCTCCAACTTTTTTCGCTGAAGTGGTGCACTTTTTTACAACCTTCTGGCCAGAACTCCAAATAGGAACCTAAGAAAACCCCTACCGTATACTCAGAGACTATTTGCAATTATAACAGAGAGTAATCTTGGAACTTAACCATCATTTTACAATCACAAGGTACCATAGAAAAACCATCACCCCCATGAGAGCTGGAAGTAATAATAGAAGACGATGTCCCTTCTCCCAGCAACATTTGCCCTCAGGGTTAGGGATATCATTTAGGGGTTGGTTATAATTGTTATAAGTTTGGGGGATAGGGTGAAAATCATAGATTTTTTTATACCCTGGGGTAAATTTGAGTCTGTCTCCCCCAAGTTAACAATGTGTTCCCTCATATCTACAGTGTTCTTATATTTTCAAGCCAATGTATATTTAGTAAAGTTTAGTCTCTTTCTGAATTTTTTACTTTAATGCCAAAATTTATCCAGCCCAAATTCAAATATATTTTCACTTTTTTCCTGAGCTTTTTTCTTTATTTAACATGCAAAAGCAAACATGTTCATTCTGCTGTGACTTACCCTTTAATTTCAGCTTTAAAGATGCAGAGGTAGGCAGATTTCTATGAATTTGAGGCAAGTCTGGTCTATAGAGCAAGTTGTAGGATAGTCAGGGCTATACAGAAGAACCCTGTCTTAAAAAGTCAAAAACAAACAAACAAAAATCAAAAGAAGAAAACCTGAAGATATAGTCTGTTCTGTCATTTTTGCATTTGTGTTGGGATTCACTAAGCAATTGAAAAGATCTATGTGGAAATAAATGGTGACTAACACCGACAACTCACTTCACACATAATAAATTAAATGCTGTGTAGTTTGTTCATGACAAGCTTTTTGTGAAATGGGTTAGACCATATGGCAGCACTATGGTAAAATTTGAGATTTAACTTAATGACAAGATATTGACCAATGGATATTATTATTATTATTATTAAATAATAATATAATAATGAGCCTGTTTTACCTTTGGTTAAAAACTCATCACTTGCAGTTATTTCAGTTAAAATCACTGGACATTCCTTTGTCTATGGTATAATTCTATTGTCATAACCAAACAATTTACATATAGAATCCTATCTTTTTCTAGACACCTGTTTAACAGATATGCTGAGAATAACATCTTTTTGTCATCTAAGTCAAACTGATCCTATTTGCTGACTTAGAATGTATGGGAAATACATATAGATTTTTTAAATTTTATTTTGAAAAAACTATCTTTTCTCATTTTACATGCCAAATCCATTTCTTATTCCCTCCCTTCTTCCTGCTTTCTCCACCTTCCCCCAACTCCCATTCCACCTCCTATCCACTCCTCGGAGAGGGTAAGGCTTTCCATGGCAAGTCAACAGTCTAGCACATTGCTTTGAGGGAGGACAAAATAAATTTTCAGGGTCTAGTCCATTTTTATAGGACAAGATAAGCCCTTAGTTTCTCTTAGAATAGAGAGGTCACATTGATCTGCCAGTGAATAACACTTGGCAATGCACATAGCTGTAAAATGGTGAATGTTCCAAGACAGAAAGTACAGAATTAGTTGACTGAACTTAGATGGGGACTATTGCAGAAAGTCAATTACTGCAGAGGGTTATATCTATCAAATATACTTCATATCTGGCCTTTATTCAGCAATAAACACCTGGGAAAATGACCTTTTGTATTTGCCTCTAGGAGCAACCAGATATTCTTCTCCAGGGGCAAACAGTGTGCTTTGAATATATTCTGAAATTTATAATTCACTGTCTTTGTGACTGAGAAAACTAATGCTTTCCTATGTCAGTCTGAATAATGATAGACATCTTAGTATTATTTTTCTTTATCAAAATTAAACTCATCAAGCAGAAATTATCTTCCTGACCATCCACATCTATATGTGTACTTAATAGATAGAATATACACATGAGATAAACACAAAGGTAGTGGGAAAATACCCATAGCTGTTTTTATGGAATGGATGCAGTTATTAGGGAAGAAAATAAATAACACGTGAAAGAAATTACAGACAGAAGGAACAAGGAACTCGTCATTTACAGTCAGTAACTTATGACCTTACCAGGTGGGACTCCCCATCAGAGAGTCATTCATCTAGTAGATTGACTTGCTGAACACTCACTGTCACCTGTTGTATACTCCCATGCTGTAACATAATGACCAGCTTGTTGGGGTTTCTGTCCCACCCGGTACCCCACAACTGGCAAGCCCAAAGAAAATCACACACAAGATCCATAAGATTATAAACTGATTGGCCCATTAAGTCAGGCTACTTATTAGTTCTTACAACTTTTGTAACCCCATTATCCTTATCTATGTTAGCCACAGGGCTTAGTACCTTTCTCAGCTGGGCAGGTTACATCCTGTCTCTTTGGTGGTTTGCGCAGGAGTGGCAGAGGGAGCTTCCTGTTTTCCCAGAATACTCCCAGTCTCTTTGCTCCACCCCTACTTCCTGTCTGGCTTTCCTGCCTATACTGCTTGCCTGGCCAATCAGCGTTTTATTAAAATATGATTGACAGAATACAGACAATTCTTCCACACCACCATGCCAGTTCTGAAAAAGAAATCAATTCATTTATGAAATGTTTAAGGGAATTAAATCAGACAAATACTAGGGAGAGCTAAAACTCACACAGTTTAAATTTGCTCTACCAAAATAATCTGTTCTTCCCTTTTAGGCTATTCTGAATACACCAGACACTTGAAAATATCCCTGTAACTTTTATCCATCTATTAATTTAGCCTAAAATGATGTTTAATCAATTTCATACAGTTCACTGCAGCTCACTTGACTTTCAAAGTTTCTCTGAAATCACTTTGAGTTGTTTGCTAATAGACTCCAGTTAAACTTAATTATTCTTTCTCTATACCATCCTGTGAGCGAGAGTGGCTGTGACCAGGATATTCTTCCCCTATGAGCATTGACAGCTATTTGCCAAACTGTGTCTTTCTTAAATCAGAAATGGTTTTGTATCATTCCATGTATACAAATACATGTATATTTGGCACATACAATGTATTCTTAGTTGTTTTTTTTTTTGATGATGATGTATAATTGAGTAAACCTGTGTGAAAAATGATCTTGAGGTTTGGGGTGTGAAGGCAAAAATTTAAAAATTAAGCCAAAAGTAAAATGGAAATGCAGAGTTTTGGTGTCAGATTACTCTATCCACCTTCAAAAGTATAGATAAAACATTTCTGCCAGCTTGTTCTTCCTTGGCATATCAACAAGACTCTTTCCATCACAGCCAACCCTTTTACTCAGTATTTTACTCAGTAAAGAAGCTAAAATAAATAAACCCAGAATGGAATGATCTCCTCCTCAAAAAGAAAAGTTCAATTATTTCTACTTTTGAAAAGATAGAGATTCTGTGTAGAAAGACTGGTTATCACTGAATCCAGATTTTTTTAAATCTGTGATCCAGAGGATATAATCAACGGCATAAAACTTTTTACCCTACTTTTTAAACTCTATATGATTTTTTCTTTTATTTGAAAATAAATTTTTTCAGGATTCACATTCTAATTAAATTTTGCCTTTCTTATCTCTTCTCAAAATCCTCACCTCCTCACCTATCCATTTCCATATCTTCTCCATTGCTCTTTTTTGAATTATTCCTTTTTTAATTATATTTTTACTTTTTCCTTTTAATTATAATGACTTTTTTCTCATACAATATATCCTGATAACTTTTCCCTTCACTGAACTTCTCCCAGTTCCTCTCCATCTCCTCCGTAGTTCATATCAACTGAATATTTCTCTCATTATAAAAGTACAAGTTTCTAAGAAATAAAAAGAAAACATAATTAAATAAAATATAGTAAGATAAAGCAAAAATCATGACACCAAAGGTTGACAAGGAAAACAACAGAAAGAAAAGATCTCCAAGAGAAGTCATAAGAACCAGAGGCCCACTCATTCACATAGTCAGAAGTCCCATAAAAACACTAAACTGAAAATTATAATAGGTACACAGAGGACTTGGTGTAGACCTCTACTTGTTGCTTCAGACTTTGAGTTCACATGAGCTCAGTTTATTTAAAGGTCCTTGTTCTCTTGATGTTCTTCATTCTACTCTGACTTCTATACTATAGTTTTATATTACAATATGAAACACTAGAAATGCTGAAACCTTCTGCAGTTCTTTTGTTCTTCAGTCTTGCTAGTTGTCTTTGGATTTTCAATTCTGCATGTAAAGCTGAAAATTGTTCTTTCAAGGCTTGTGAAGAATTGTGTTGGAATTTTGTTGTGGATTGTATTGAATCTATAGATTACTCTGGGTATTATTGCCATTTTTACTACATTAATTCTATTGATTTATCATCATGAAAGATCTTTCCATCTTTGATACTTTTTCCAATTTACTCCTTCAAAGACATGAAATTTTTATCATACAAGTTGCTTGGTTGGAGTTACTCAAAGACAGTTTATATTATTTGATAATATTATGAATTAGGATTGTATTACTTATTTCTTTCTTAGATTCTTTGTTATTTTTGTACAGGTGGGCCATTGTATCATTTTTAGCTAATTTTGTATCTAGACCTTTCACTAAATGTGTTTATCAGTTGTAAGAGATCCCTATGACAATTTTTATTAATATTTTAATAATTTTTCCATTCAAAATTTCCACCTCCTCCCATTTCCCTACCATTTCTTCCACTTCCCCTCCCCTCTCCCTCTCCAGTCCTAATAGAAGTTAGGGTACCCTGCTCTGTGGGAAGTTCAAGGATCCACATCCAGGCCAAGGAAGGTGTGGATCCTAGCAGACTAGGATCCCAAGAAGCCAGTACATGCAGTAGAATCAAATTCCAGTGCCATTATCTTTGGCTTCTCAGTAAGCCCCCATTGTCTGCCACATTCAGAGAGTTCGGTTTGATCACATTCTCCTTCAGTCCCAGTCCAGTTGGCCTTGGTGAGCTCCCCTTAGATCAGTCACACTGTCTCAGTGGGTGGACAAACCCCTCACGGTCCTGACTTCCTTTCTCATGTTCTCCCTCTTTCTGCTCTTCAACTGGACCTCAGGAGCTCAGTCCGGTGCTCCAATGTGGGTGTCTGTCTCTATCTCCATGGTGATATTCAAGATATTCATCAGTGTGGCTATGGGACAAGGCCAGTTCAGGCACCCTCTCCTCTACTGCCCAATGCCCTAGCTGGGACATCTCCTTGGACACCTGGGAAACCCTCTAGAGCCAAGTTTCTTGCCAACCCTAAAATGGCTCCCTTAATTAAGATATCTTCTTCCATGCTCCTATACCCACCCTTCCTCCATCTCAACCATCCCACTTCCCCAAGCTCTCCCCAATCCTTCCCTTCTCCCTTCTCTCTCCCCCTCTCACTTTTTTTTTAAAAATTTTTAAAGCCATATGTTTATACTATCATATCATCTTCAAATAAAAATACTTTGACTTCCTTTTCAACTTGTATTACTTTAATCTCCTTCATTTGTCTTATTGTTCTAGTAAACACTTTGAGTACTTTATTGAATAGGAATGGAGATAATGGGCAATCTTGTCATGTACCTGATTTTATTGGAATTGCTTTGAGGTTCTCTCCATTTAGTTTGATTTTGCGTATGGGTTTTCTCTAAACTGAGTTTATGTTTGCGTATATTCCTTGTATCCATAATCTCTTTAGGACTTTTATAAAATTTTTCTATTGTTCTGTTAAGTTGCTAATATGAGATCTCTCCAACATATTTAATAAGTAAGTACTTAGTGATGCAATCTTTCTTTTTAGCACCACTTTCATTGTGTCCTGTAAATTGGACATGTTATGTGTTCATTATCATTGAATTCTAGTAAGCCTTTAATTTCTTTATTTACTTACATCTTGACCTATTTTTCAGTCCATTTTCCATGAGTTTATACAACTTCTGTTATTGTTGGTTGATGTGGGATTCTCCTGTGTATGCTGTGAATACCACTGGTTAATAAAGAAGCTACTTTGGGCCTATTGCAGCGCAGAACAGGGCAAAGCAGAAATTCCAAGCAGATAAAGGAGGAGAGAGTAGGCAGAGTCAAAGAGATGCCTTGCAGACACCAGAGAAGAAAGAGGTCAGCTGCCACCCAGAACCTTGCTGGTAGGCCACAACCTCATGGTGCTGCACAGACTAATACAAATGGGTTAAGATGTAAGAGCTAGCTAGAAATACGCTTAAGCTATTGATCAAACAGTATTGCAATTAATGTGTTTTCTGTGTGATTATTTTGGGTCTGGGCATCAGGGAAATGAATGAGCAGCCTCTGTCTGTTGTTATACAACTCTAACCCATGTTTATCTGATAGGATGCTAGAATTTACTTCAGTCTTCTTGTATTATTAAGATTTGCTTTATATCCATGTATGTTGTCAGTTTTGGAGAAAGTTCCATGAGATTCAGCTTTCTCTCTCTCTCTCTCATTAGATAACAAACAGGTACATAAAATAATAAACCAAATCATAATAAAACAAAATAAGCACCAGAAAAAGAAAATCTATCTAAACTCAACTATACATAAAGACATACACATATTTACATACATAAAACTCACAAAAACACAAAATTGGAAAACATAATATATAATCAATAGATGAGTAAGGTTAAAAAATCTAAACAAAGCATGAAATAAAAGATCTCTGATACTGTCTGGAATTCATTTAGTGTTGGCTGTCTCCTACTGACCATGTGGCATGTGACCTGTCCGTAATTGTGGTTTCTATTCCCAGTAAAAAGTTCACTAGAGAAAACTGATATTTCACTAATTAAAAAATAATGAAATCATTTCTGCTTTTGCTCATTTAAAAAGATGAGGAAATATAAACTTTTTTCTCTGTTTCTGTGAAATATCCTACTAAGTTCAGGTGAAATATTTTTAAAAGAACCTAAAGTTGAGTGTGTTTGAAAGTGAGAAAAATCCAGGAGGAATTGGGAAAAATAATTCTTAATCTCTAAAATTCTCTAAAGATATGTCTTTCACAGGCTCATGTACTAAAGGCTTGGTCTCCAATTGGGAGATGGTAGAAACTTTAGGCTTTGAAGTCTACATGGGCAATATGTGATTATAGATCATCTGTTTATATCCTGCTTTGGCTTGGATTTTAAAAAACCTAGATTAACTTCTACACACACACACACACACACACACACACACACACACACACACACACAAATGTGTGTGTGTATGCCCCGGAGCCTGAGCCTAAAGTCTAGAATGCTTGTACTCACTTAGTCCCATTCTTTCTTTTTCTCTTTGCTTCCAACTGTATCTGGGAGGGAAGCAGGATACAAACTGTGTATTCAGACAAGAGGCTGACATGTCCATAAATCAGGAATCTGAATCTGAGATAGTGTGCCCCTTTATTCTATCCATGACTTACATTGTGTGGATAGGGTAAAGGGGGTTATAGGAAGCACACAGCTCAACTTTCTCTACTATCCTGAAAGGTGAAAAGAAAGGCAAACACAGATGAAGTGAGACTACAACATTCCATAAAGTCCCATCTCACTCATGAAAAGTCAAGTATAAACAGATTGATCTCCAAAATAACAAAAGGAAAGGTTACAGTTAGCAGACAGAAGAACAAACACTAGGCAATTCTAGCAGAATATAGACACTGGTAAGAGAACCTTTGCTTAAAGGAAAGAGTGACGGAATTTGTGACTTGCAGCACATACTACCCCCACCTGCAACCTATAGAGACTGTCACCAATGACAATCCAAGGGAAAGGAACAAGCATAACTTTAGAAACAGGAAGTAATAAATGGTGTCAGAATACATTTTACTTAATTTATCCTTTTTTTAACCTTTGTTTTGTTCTGAGTTTTTTTGAAATATTTTCATTTTGTACATTAATTACTTGGTAATTGTGTTTTAACTTTTGCTGGAGAAAGTGTTTTGGGTTTTTCTTTGTTTTTTTTTGTCTGTATGTCTTTTCTATCCCAAATGTGATATACAATATTATTTTAATTGCTTTATGTGACTCTAGATCAAACAGTTCCTCTTTTGATTTCTTATTGCTTTGATAAAATACACTAGCAAGATCAACTTGAGGAAGGAAATGTTTCAAGCAGTTGGAAGGTATAGTATATCAAGAATAGAAAGTCCTAGCAGCAGCAGCTTCAGGCATCGGGGGCCAATTGCACCTACAGTCTGGAAGTAGAGATTAAATCCTGGAACTCAGTTAGCATTCTCCTTTTTATGCAGCACAGGAACCAAACCCAGGGAAGTGTGCCACATAGAGTTGGCAGGCTTTCCCACTTCTATCCACCTGAATTAACTAATCCCCTGGCCATGTAAGCATGTTCTTCTCCAAGGTGACTCTAGATTTCAAGTTGGCAATCGAGTTTAAAGACAGTATTTTTCTTTTCTCTCTTATATTACTTCATCTTCCTCCCACTTCTACTCCTGTCTCACTTCAATATTCACTCTTAAAATGCTTGAAGTTGCAGGATCTCTCGACATTTTAAGGGACACAAGCCAAATGCCCAATTGATGTCAAGCGCCAGTTAGCACATGGTCTCCTGCCAAATCTTTATGTTTCTGACAGTAACCAGTTTCTGTGGTAAAAAACAGTTGGAAACACAAGTCCATGTAATAAAGACTCATAAAATACAGCAAAAAAAGGAAGAGAAAAGAAAAAATACCTAAGGAAAAATAAAATTGGAGGATATCTCCACGCAGAGAAATGTACAAAAGACAAAAAAAAAAAAAACCACAAAAATAAGAGACAATAATCTACTGAAATGTTCTTGAGCTCAATTGGTTTTTTCTATTTTTATTGTGTTATACATTTTTTTGGTGCTTCCTCCCTTACTCCCTTCTCTCCTTCTGCACTCTCCCATGTCTCCCATGGTCCATGTTAACTCAGGAGGTGTAGTCATTTTACTGTTTAGATCCATGCATGTCTCTTTTTGTTGTCTATGTTCTCTGGGGTTGTGGATTTTTGGCTGGTTTTCCTTTAGTTTATGTCTAAAAGCAACATATTATATTCATCTTTCTGTGTCTGGGTTACATCACTCAATATGGTTTTGTCTAGAACGATCCATTTGCCTGTCAATTTCAACCTGAACCTAAAGAAAGTAATGGACATCTAAACACAAGAGGTATTTTGATCTCAATAGACATGATGTGCTAATCTGTATAGAATATATTATAGTTGATATGTCAAGAACATAAAGCAAAGAAATATTGAAAGTTCTGAGGTGAAAGCGTCAACACATAATTAGTGGAAGAAACAAAAGAGTAACATCAGATCTTTGTTTAGCAATCCTAGCAGTTAGGAAATGGTAACCATTAAAGCAGAAGATAAATAACTATGATTATAGATTGCCATAGATGGCAAAATTACCTGTAAAAATTGATAGAGAAATGGTAACCTTTCAGGATAAGTACAATTACAGTAATCATGACACTTAAGTCTACAGAAAAAATGCTTTAAAAAAGCAGACATTGAAAATTTGCCCAAAATCAAAAGCTCAGAATCAGACAGATCTACTGCTGAATTTCATCAAACCTGAAAGTAAGATTCAACTTATGCTTTTCAAATTCTTTCACCAGTAGCAAAGTGATTCTATTAAACTCATTCTATTAAGTCAATTTTACCCTCATACACAATGGTCCTGATGTATACAATCTATGAATTAACAAAATCCATAAAAACCTGAATTCAAAAAGGCTCACAAAAATTGTATTTTATGACCATGTTCATTTTACCCCAGAATTCAAGGTTTTTTCAGCATATGCAAAAAAATAAATATATCACACTACATGAGTAGACTTAGAACCAGAAATCACACAATTGCTAAAAGAAACTGAAAAATGACATTTAATTAAGTCCAATAACTTCATGATAAAATTCTTTATGAGCCTGGGTCAAAGAAGGTGTCAGGTAAAGTCACTTGCCACTATGCCTAATGACATAAATTTGATCCCTGGGACCCACATACTAAAAGAAGAGAACTAACTTGTACAAGTTATACAATGACTCTCACCCATGTGTTCTGACACATAATTCATATAATATAAAATAATATAGATACTATGTAATAAATATATGTTCCTTAAAGTATAAAAACAAAAGGTATCAACATGTGAAATCTATAGCCCACACTATACTAGTAGGAAAACTGAGACCTGAAATCTATAGCCCACACTATACTAGTAGGAAAACTGAGACCTCTATAATTTCAGATGACAAAGATGACTACTCCCTCCATTCTTGTTCAATATTTGCCTAAAAGATTTTAGTTAGATAAATGATGAAAAACTTTCTAAAAGGATAAAGAAGGGGAACAAAGAAGTAAAATTACCCCTATTTGCAGATGGTATGATCTTGTACTTAAAGATCCTTTGAACTCTATCTGGCAGCTCTTTGATCTCACACTTTCAGTAAGGTATCAGGTTTTAATATCAATATACAAAAATTAGTTTCTTTCCTATATACCCACAATGGATTTGCTGAGAATGAAATTAGGAAAATAGCCATTCGTAATAGCTTCAAAACAAAATGCCTATGAATTAACTTAAGCAATGGAAGGAACTTTGCTTTGAAACTTCAAGAGAGTTGAAACACACAGAAGATTAAAAGACAAGAAAAATACAGTGAAATGGCTGCAGTGGTCTACAGATTAAATTTAATTATAATCACACTTCCAATTATATTCTTTTAAGCATTCAAGAAAACCTTAAATTTTATCTGTAAACACAACTTGAGAGAAGCAATATATATATATATATATATATATATGTATATATATATATATATATATATATATATATATATAAAACAGTGCTGGAGGTATCTAATACCTGTACACAAATAGAGCATGGTAGTTGCAAAAACCTTACATTGGACTAATGGAACAGTAATTAGAGAATTCAAAAGTGTGATATGGAATGTCCCTTCTGTATATATGGTTCTTTTATTGGTTAATGGATAAAACTGTTTTGGCTAATGGCTTAGCAGAGTAAAGCAAGGTGCAAAATCGAGAGAGAGAGAGAGAGAGAGAGAGAGAGAGAGTAGGCAGAGTCAAGGAGACACTATGTAGCTGCCAAATAAAAAGCACACTAGAACTTTACCAGTAAACTACAATCTTGTGGAAATACATAAATTAATAGAAATGGGTTAATTTAAAGTATAAGAGCTAACTAGATTGGAATACACAAGAGCCATTGACCATATATTATTGTAATTAATATCATTTCTTTTTTGTTTGTTTTTTTATGACAAGGTTTCTCTGTAGCTTTGGAGCCTGTCCTGGAACAAGCTCTTGTAGTCCAGGCTGGCCTCAAACTCACAGAGATCTGCCTGCCTCTGCCTCCCAAGTGCTGGGATTAAAGGCGTGTGCCACCACCTTTAATTAATATAGGCCTATAATTAATATAGTTTCTGTGTGTTTTTTCAGTTCTGGGTGACTGGGAAGTGCAAGCACAGACTCTGCTTATATAATGGCACCTGCCATCTTGGGCATGAATCCACATAAGACCTAAAAAAGCTTAAGAAGAAAAAGAGAACTTCTAGACTCACAAAAATTGGTACCAGGCATAGCTTATTGGTAGCTGCATGGTACTGTGTGAGTCTGCTATACAACTCTGACAACAGACATACTGGCATAGTCATGCTTTCTCACATTACTCAGAAGAGTGAAGATACAAGCTAGTTGAGGTACTAACAAACAGATTCACAGATAAAGAAACTGCTACATGCAGCAATGGAGTCTTACTCAGCTACACATAAAAATAAAGTCATTGCATTTGCAGGAAAATTGGTGGAACTGGAAAACATTATTTTAAACCAGAAACTCCAAAATCAAATACTGACATTTTTTTTAGTCATATACAGATCCTAGATTTTATTTTTATACATGTTGGGAGTCATCTAGAAGGTGGACCATGAAAGGGGGAAATGATTTTTTATTGAGTGTTGGGAAGGGAAATAACGAAGAAATAAACAGGATAAATGAATACACATGGCTTGGAGGAATGATATAGAGGAGTAGCAGGAGGATGGGATCCCAGAAGATTAGCAGATATTTGCCAGATGTGGAAAAGCATCAATGAGTAAGCATGTATAAAGCTGCTATCTGAGACTCATTCATTCTCTGAACTAATTTCAAAACTATTAAAAATGAAAAATGTAAAATTTTTCATAGATGCAGCTTTTCAGATGGCATGTCCATATCAATAGAATCTCTGTATCAGTCTTCAGAAATTGCAGTCGAAATGATCCTTTTGTGATAGTGTTGACAATAACTCATCCATTAAAGTGGGCCTGTTCAAACTGCAATGCTCATCAGAAATGGAGAGAGTTGATAGTCAACACCAAAAAGACAAGAGACTCCAAAATATTCGAGGGTCAATCATTTTTAATCTGTCACATTAATAATAATCAGAGAATGACAAAAGTTGTATCTTTTACAATAAATTTAAAGTTGACTTTTCTTTTTCCCTCTTAACATCTCTGTAAAGACCACACCGGGAACACTAGGGTATTACTGAAATTGTGTCTTTGCTTCTGCTCAGGTTCTTTTATATACCTTGAAATCTCAAAGGGCACATTATTATTGGATAGAATTTATAACTATTTGATTAAAAGGGAATGAACAAATAAATTCATGCAAACCTGCCAAATACTGATTTGAATGCTACTCACCATACAGTGTCTTTCTAGAATTTATTTGGTATTCAACACATGTCCAAAATCAATCAGCATTTTTATCTAAGTCTAAAAGTATATAATTTGTATTATTTTATTCCTTTTTATTAGGTGAGGTATCAGTTGCAAAGCAGTTTGGACGTTAATTCCTTAATATGTTCAAGGTGAAGGTTTAAAGTGTTCAGCACTAAAATACGTGAAGAGTTTCCAGTGCTCTAACTCACTGTTTGTACTCCCCATCATTATATAACAGTCTGGACAACAAGGGACACATCTACTCTTTTACCTGTCTTGAATCTGATAATGACATACAAAGGTCCTCTGTCTATGGGCATTTGCAAATGACTTGTAGAAGAAAAAAAGAAATATTGGTTTCCTAGGCTAAGTGTTAACTAGATAGATTCTTGATTTATCCTATTAAATGGTCCCTCAGCTGCCACAGCTGAAGTCAAAATCTATTTTTTTGCTTCTCAGAATAGCACTGTTTATGCAGTTTGTGTGATTTATATCTTGATTGTAATAGAAAAATCTCAGGGTCAAATGATTCTGAGAATAAAAAATAAAACTGGAAACATAACTCCATTTTGCCCACATCTTTTGTTCGTTTGTCAAAAGCCTTAGATCAGCTGCTGAAGGGTATTGTGTCACTGTTTCTTTATTTTAGTGACTTGATTCCAGTTTGCCACAGATGTGGAGTTACTATGATGATGGGAAGGCATTGATTGCATCATTCCAAAATAGGATTATAGTCAGGAGAGAGTAAAAAGAATTCTACAGCAAGAGAGAAAAACTCTTTCTATGTATGCTTTCATTTCCCTCTTCTGGTTGTTTTAAAAGCCTTGAAGCTCACTGTATGACCTTTATTTGGGCATGGTTATATGGTTCCCCATTGATAGAGTCACTGTTGTATTTGACTATTTTCCTACATGTGAAATGGGGTAAGGTATAACCACACAGCAGATAGAATTGGAATCAGGTAGCATAAAAATTGAGTAAGACAGGTCCATTTGCAGACAATAGGCCTTCAGTCTGGCTGTAGTTGATAACCTAGTAAAGGAAAAAAATGGTTCCTTGATTGAATTAAACCTGCTTTTACACAAGCATAAAAGCCCCAAATTAAACCGCATTGTTCTTGAAACAAAAGTGGGTCTCTGAAAATAGCTAGGGATAAAAATTTTTCCAAAAACCTTCTGTGAGTGTGAAGACAGCTCTCAGAAAAGTTCACATTAATTCGAATGTATACTTGGCAAAAGGTTTGTTTAAGGACAAAGGATAACTTAATGATATGAGAATGAATTTTGATCAAGCAATGTAAATAATCCTCCTTGATTAAAAAAAAGCAGAGTTTTATGATGAAAGTAGCTCAATGTGGTTAGCAACCTAAAGAACAGAAATACCATAGAACAGATTTTCCCATGGGGTATGTTTAAATTTCCATTTAGCTTGGGCTTGACGAAAATTACATATGCACACAATAAATAAATAAAAATAAGTTTAAGACTATGGAGAAAGTATGGATTTTCCAAAAAGTAAGGGAGTTGAAAATTTTCTTCATAGAAAAGAACTTTTAATCATTTAGTCATTTCAATCTGTAATTACATTGAGTCCTTACAGCAAATCAATGTGTAGCTATTATTGCCATTACTATATCACATGTTCAGAGCTAAAATAAGATTTGTTTAGTAATTTATGTTTCTACAGCTAGTAAGCGGCAATGACAAATTCTGAGCCTAGTCAATAGTCACATTCCATTTATTTGCTCACCAGACGACCTGCAGAACTGTCAAGGCTGAATAAATTGTAGAATGACTCTTGGCTCTATAATACCTGAGATAGCCAGCTGTTTGTGAGTCACATGACATAATTTATGTATTAAAGTATCAGAAGCCATCAAGTTATAAAATGTACTATAAGTATATAAATCCCAACATTTTCTCTAATATATTTGAAAACTGTTTCTTTTATTTCTTTCTAAGATCAAGTTGCAGCATATCCAGTTTGCAAAGATAATGTCAAATGTGCATAAAGCTAATGACACTATGCTAGGGTCTATTCACAAACATAGCCATGTATAATAATAATAATAATAACCTCTAGCTCCTCACAAAAATAACAGTGACTAGCAGGTGGGTTTTTACTCTCTTTCAATTAAGGAATCAAAACATAGGATTAAAAACTCACAAATTTTATTAGTATGACTCCTAGGACACAGAAAAAAACAGAGCTTAGGTGAACACAAAGTAATCCCATGCTAGCTCAGAATTGAGTATAATAAAGGATTTCTTTATTTAGGACTAACTTACAGATGACAGTCCTCTATACAAATAAGAAAAGGAATGGAATACAGTGTCCAGGTGTGAGAGAAAAGAGAGAGAGAGAGCAGGTGGGCACACACTCTTTTTTTTGTTCCCAAGGCCACACCCAACCTGGTCCAGCCTTTCAAAGGCCATTGACTGAAGGAGTTTCCCTGTCAGATCTGAGTTTTTATTGTAATTGAGTATCTTTACAATTAGTGATTTTCTTCCTTTAATCTATTGATTTGAAGATGTCCATGTGTCCCTTCTTGTTCAGGTAATGGGTTTCCAATGTCTATCCATCAACATGGAAATCACTGCCATAGTGTATTCTATCATGGTGTACTAGTACAGAAACAAATTAAGAGTTCTTAGAGATAAAATCACCCTATTTTACTTAGTTCTATTAACACAGAAACTTACTTTTGGGGAAAACAGAAACATATAGGAAGGGACAAAAGAAAACTGATAAAGTAGCTCATTGTTTAACTTGATCATTTCCCATGGTATCATGGCTTAATTGCTTCCTTTTTATGATCTCCCAAACTACTGGAGAGGGGGACAACAGTCTTTCTGTCTACTGTGATGCCCAAATCCGTGGGTCCCCACAAAAGTCAACAAAGGAAACCGAGTCCCATATGTAAAAGTAAAGAGCATTTATTTTAATCAAGTTTGCAAACTCTGTCTCTTTGCATGTCCACTGTTTTGGAATACCCGCAGAGCCCCGAGTTCAATTAGAATTGGGTTTTTATAGCAGTAAAGTTGGCGGCGAGGGGTCTCTGAGGTTCAGGACCCCTGATTGACTGAAATTTGTCTAGGGTTGTCCTGGTGAAGTGCTGGCAGGTGTGTCTATTTACAGTCCTTGGAATGCCAGGCATTTCCTTTGAATGGTCTGCTCTTGGGTGGGGGTCAGATAATCTCTGTCTGCCAGGCATTGTCTCAGGGTAAACTACTGAGGCTCTGGACTCATTTAAATTTATCAATGGCCAGAGTCCCAGGTGATAATGGTTGGAGGAAGTAAAGAATTTCCTTTTTGCCCAGACTTAGATTATCATGGCTGGCCATCACATCTACATCCTGCTGACATAGGAGTCATTCAAAAGAGATTCCACAGCTGGGAGCAACCATCCATGGGTCTTCAGTAGCAGTTCATGTGGATGTTCATGGGGGGTTTCAGAAGGTTAAGGAGGCGGGGTCAGAAGCTATCTAAAGCAAAATAGTCAGTGTAGATCCTAATAGGGAAGAAACCAGGTGACAGAGGGCACCACAAGTAAGGATTAAGTAAATATGAGAGAAACTGTCAAACACCATCCTCAGACAGGCAGGGAGGTACAAGAAGGAAGCTGTACACCAAACAAGAGTTTCAGACCATTTAGTGACTGACAACTTGGAGTCTGGGTCTCTCTCTCTCTCTCTCTCTCTCTCTCTCTCTCTCTCTCTCTCTCTTTCTCTCACTCTCTTTCTTCTCTATCCATAGCTTTTAATTTTTTGGAAGGTCTCATGATTCCAAGTTTTTAAATGAATGCAATAAATAAAGGAGTACATTCCTGACAATAAAACTTGAAATGTGGTACCAAGTCTCCATGGTAGGAAAGATGAACTATATCATCCCAATTGACCTATGAGAAAATCCTGAATGAATCTATTGGAATTAGGGTAACTGTGTAATATGAGAAGGAAATTTCGTTGTTTTTGTTTTGGGTTATAGCACAAAGTTATTTGCTATAAAGGGCCATATAGAGTCTCAAAAGAAACAAATCCTAATTTGCCTGTGGTGTCTCTGAGCTGATTTA
Organism: Myodes glareolus; assembly: GCF_982192425.1. Lineage (NCBI taxonomy): Eukaryota > Metazoa > Chordata > Mammalia > Rodentia > Cricetidae > Myodes > Myodes glareolus. The sequence goes on from NC_142046.1 coordinate 23,065,571, forward strand.
TGGTACAAACTACAGGTCTGACTTGTGAGTAGTGAATTCCTGTGTCAAGTGCTAACAGTTGTCTCTTAAGAATTTCTACATTTTTTGTTATATTTCCCTGATGAGTATTAAAAATAATGTGGATGTTAAAAATTAACCACCTTTATATTAAATTGGCTTGAAATTCTTGTGTTCAAATGTAATTTGTGTCTGGGGAGCAGCTGAGCCTCTGACTTTCTTAACAGCATGCCTCACTGTTTCCAGGGATATACATAGTGATGTGGGAGTTCCCCTGTGTGCTCTGATTACCATTAATGAAGAAAGAAACTGCTTTGGACCTATAGCAAGGCAGAACTTAGGTAGGCAAGGAAAGCTAGGCTGAATGCTGGGAGAAAGAAGGGTGGAGTCAGAGAAAAGTCATGGAGCCACTGCCAAAGTCCGACATGCTGAAACTTTGCTGGTAAGCCACTGCTACGTGATGATACACAGATTAATAGAAATGGGTTAACCAATAAGAAGCTAGAACTAATGGGCCAGGCAGTGATTTAATTAATACAGTTTCTGTGTGATTATTTTGGGTCTAAGCTAGCTGGGTGACTGGGAACCAACAAACAGCTCCCTCCCTCCAACTACATAGCATTGGAGAAGAAGAGACAAAATGTAGTCCCTTTTAGACCTTCTAAGTTATTGAGCACCCAGGTTACTTACACCAATATGAAATTTTTTAACTTCTGACAAAAACTAAACACTTGTAGATAAATCCTGAGTAGACATACATAATTATTCTCTAAGTCAGTAGTTGTAAGTATTGTCTAGAGTAGGTAGAGCAATAACTTGAAATATCTGTCAATTTAAAGAGAGTTCTGACTAAACTCTCATTTTATAAATATTACTAATGTTACATATGAAAGGAAAAGTATCAAAGTATCAGCTCAGGATCCCAGGACCAAGTTCTCAAGCCAAAGGCAATTTATTTGCCCCAGAGGAAAACAGGGCAGGGATAAGGGACAAAGACAGGAGATAGAGAATGAGGGAGAAGAAGAGAACCAGGGAAAGGGGGCAGAGAAAATGGAGAGACAAAGGACTGTCTTTGGATAGAGAAGAAATATGGCACATAGGAAAATGGCAGTGCACAAGGGTCTAAGAGGAACCCCTGTGGTGTTAGCATGAGGTGTTTAATTTCAATTGGGCATGTTTAATGGGTGAGCTTAATGGGGTTTTTGATGCTGAATTTCAATACCTTGATAGCTGGACCTTGGTAGTCAGCCTCAGTAGTGGCCAAATAACAGACTGAATCATGTAGGGAAGCCTGAAAATATGAGCCTATTTCAACACTGATCAAAGGTCAGAAAGTTGGAACTTAGCTCTTGTTTCTTCAAGGTTATTGTGCTTCTACCTCAAACAAAGGCACCACCTAGATGTAGATCAGAGAGTTCTGCACTCTCAAAGTTGTTGTCAACAGGTATGGCTAATAGCCAGACCTATACTCCAGGAATAAAGAAGTATATCTGTTTCTACCTCAAACAAAAGTTTAAGGATCCAACTAAGTTCCAGTTCCCTTAAGAAGATTACTTTGGATTCCACTCAGTGAGTGGTTCCCCTATAGAATGTTTTGGTCTAGGGTGTAAGCTTGACTTGTTTTATTCTAGCAACAGGATGTATAACTATGAATGTAGCTGCCACTGTCAATTGGCATGTTCATTTCCTTATCATGTTAATGTAGTTCTTTGTCTTACTCCTCCCTTTTGGGGATAGGAGTATTTTAAGAAATTGGAAATGAAATGTGGGCCTAAATTTCAGTACTCACTGGAATTCTCTCCGGATCCTATTCTATATGTTTCTCCATTTTATTATTTACTTTCACGCCTTCATTTTTTTAATTGTATTTCTAAATCCCCACTCTACTACCCTCACAAGAGGTATTTTTGTTGAGGCTGGTCCCCAACAATCATGTGGGGTATGTGGCTGAAAGTTTTCTCTATCCATCTGGTCCCCCTTGACCAGTTTCTTTCCTGCTCACTAGTTCCTGCAGTCATTTATGAAATAACCACTCTGAGGCTTAATATTAGTTACAATTATTTGGTCAATGACCTAGGCTTCTTACTAGCTTGCTCTAACTATAAATTAACCCATTACTAGTAGTTTATATTTTACCATGAGGCTTATGGGTTACCGGTAGTGTTCAGACCTCTTTCTCTTTTGGCAACTACATGGTGTCTCCTCCACTCTGCCTAGTCTTTGTCTGAATCTTTGTTTGAATTTCCCTTTCAGTTTTACTCTGCTAAACCATTGGCTCAAACAACCTTATTCACCAACCAATAAAACAACAAATATGCAGAAGGACACTCCACTTCAAGAATATAATCTAGTGGGCTTTAGCAAGGCAGAGGGAATTGAGAAGGGTGAAGTTTTCTAGATCCGCATGTTTGAGTAGTCTAGAGTCTCTTCAAAATATATACTTTCAAACTCTCATTTTAATACTTATCATAAAGCATATTTACATCATTTGTGACATTTTTAGGTATTCCAGCTTTGTCTTTATCATTTCCATTCTGGAAACATATAGTTCTCTCAATTTAGGACAATGTCTTCTACTACAAAAATCCTTTCTTACTAGATATTCTTCTTTGTAATATTCTTTTAATAGTTTTTTTTTGCTTAATTTCTTTTAATGTCATGAGACAGACTAACAGTCAATAAGTTTCTCATTTTAGCAAAGAAAAACTGAATCCAAATAAATTAAGATTACCTGTACACATATTGGTAAACAATGAGGGTTTGGAAGTTACCAGGAAAACTCAAAACACAGGACAGTCAAAATTTTGTGTTCTGTACAGTTCAGGTAATAATCTATATTGTGTAAGTGCTTTGTGTGTGAATAAGTATAAGCAGAAGTTAAAGAGAAGCAAATGGTAGATGGTGGTGTAGGAGGTCTTCCTGTATTTGTGTTGCTTTCATTGGTTATTAAAGAAACTTCCTTGACCTAGTTGATAGGGCAGAATTTAGGTAGGCGGAGAAGACAGAACTGAATGCTGGGAAGAAGGTCAGAGTGGCAGACACTATGAAGCTCCTGACTGAGACTGACACTGGTTAGAATCTTTCCCGGTAAGCCATGGCCTCGTGGTGATACACAAATTTCTAGAAATGGGTTAAAGCAATATGTGTGAGTTAGCCAATAATAAGCAAGAGATAATGGGCCAGGCAGTAATTTAATTAACATGATTTCTGTGTGGTTATTTCAGGTGTAAATTAGCCGGGCAGCTGGGATGAAAAGCAGTCAGTGTTCCCTGTAACAAGATGGCAAAAGAACAAGTTGATGCTTGATACATCTAGTAGAAATAATTGGGAAAGCCCTCTTGATAGAGTCATAGTGAGTTGACTGGTGTCAGAAATTTTTAGGAGGTGGGTCCCTTTGGTGAAGGCATTTTTCATTGATTATTTTTCACCAAAGAAGCTTTTATGTCATGGGATAAATAGTAACCTCTGTTGAAAATAGTCAGCTGAAGTCTTTTTAAGCAGGTAATAACTTTACATTGATGCTATTTCATTCCTCTCCTTTTTAATATTGTAGTCAGGGGATCAGACTTACCCCAAAAAGGAATTTTAGAGAACATTCTGAGATAAAAGTGCTTGATTCTGAAGGAGAGGGCCTAACTCGGGGTTGATAGCAAGATTAAAGAGCATAAGCCAATAAAACATATGCATAGAATAATTGGATCCCTTATGATCAATGGTTACCGTTTTTTTTTAATGGTTACCTTTATTGATGGGTCAGAGAAAAGTTTATACATTGTAATGGAGATTTTGTTTTGAGTTCTTAGGTGGCAGGTTTGACTCAAAGCATGTATCCTTCTTATAACTGTGAGCCTTAGAGATTGTGAGATCATCCAATGTTAATGGGTGTTGTTAAGACAATGAAGAATATTTTTTTTCTTTATTATTAGGGTGCTATAAGAGAAAAATACTTAGTTTTCAAAGATTATTCTCTAATATCTTTAAATTTTATGAGACTATGAATGAGTAGCATTCTGTACCTATGATGGCTATTATTGGTTGTGAATTAACTACATTTTGAATTAACTAAAAGCAAAGCAGCTCTGTACACCCATGAGGAATTTTTTTTTTAATTATAGAACAAGGCCTTTGGAACTGGAAAGATCTGCTTTTAATTTAGATCTTTAGAAAGGGGATGATCTACCTTTAGTCTGGATCTTTTAAGATGGGAAGATCCTCTTTTAATCTGAGTCACCCATTTGGGTAGCAACCTATATAAAGGACATGGAAAATGCAAGTTATTACTCTCTTTGTCTCTTTCCCCTCACACTTACTATCAAGTACATTCCTTTCCTGACCTACTTCTTCAGGATTCCAGTGTATATTAAAGACCAGCTGAAACATGTAGCCTTGTGGACTGAACAACTACTACAAACTTAGAGAGCCATTGTTGGCTAACTGGACCATAAACCATTAGTGTATCATCTATCTATCTATCTATCTATCTATCTATCTATCTATCTATCTATCTATCTATCTATATTCTATCAGTTCTGCTCCTCTAAAGAATTTAAAGAATTTAGTAATAAAGATTTTGGTTCCAGGAATGCATCTAAAGCAAAGGAAATATAAGGAGGAATTTTTCAAGTATCTAGAATAGACTTTCCAATTTGCCAACGCCTACAGTTACTGAAGCGTCTCCTACAAACTAGCAGAAATCTAAAAGCCCATGGCATGAACTATTTTGAAAACTTATAAAGATAAATATATGTGATTATCCTTATTAAACAGTTGTAAGAAGCAATGTACTTGGTGATTTTGTATATAAGACTTTTGGCAGTTTGTGGGAAAAAAAATAAAGAAAATGATGCTATTGGTTGGTTAGTCGTAGTATCTCTAGATAAACTGACAAGGGTAAACAATGCACTCCCTGATAAAAATTATTCAGCTTCTTGTATCTCAGAATATGCTGAAACAACAAGGAAATCAACAATAAATTTACTAGATCCAGATTGCACAAACTGTCTAAAACTTTCTGACTGTGCCCTGAAAAAGAATATTTTCTCCAGCAGTCATAGAACTCATGTTACTGAAATTCAAAACGAAGCTCTTATTATAGGGTTGGTTGAATTGTAGCAAAAATTCAAGTTCTAGCCTCTGCTTCCATCGGTTGCTGGATAAAGGTTCTAATGATGACATTTTAGATAGTCATCAGTCTAACCACAGGGGAAGGCCAGTTCAGGCACCCTTTCCACAATTGCTTAATGTCTTAGCTGGGTTCACCCTTGTGGATTTCTGGAAATTTCTCTAGAGCCAGGTTTTTGCTAATCCCATAATGGTTCCCTCAATCAAGATATCCTTTTCCTTGCTTTGCCTGTCTGTCCTTACCCCATCTCGACCATTCTGTTCCCTAAAGCTCTACTCCACCTCTCCCTTCTTGCCTCCCCCCCCACTCTTCCTTCTACCCCCACTCCCACACTCCCAGTAGACCTTGCCTATTTCCCCTTCCCAGGGAAACTCATGTATGTTTCATTTAGGATTCTCCATTGTACCTAGCTTCTCTGGGGTTGTGAACTATAGGTTCATTATCCTTTGTTTTACATCTAATATCTACTTTTTAGTGAGCATATAGCATTACTTGTGTTTCTGGGTCTGGGTTAACTCATTCAGGATGCATTTTTTTCTACTGCCATCCATTTGCATGCAGATTTCAAGATGTCTTTTGTTTTTTGTTTTTTGTTTTATTTAAAAAAAAAAAACAAAGCCAAAATACTAAGTTGTATTCCATTGTGTAAATGTACCACATTTTCTTTAACCATTCTTTGGCTGGGAGGCATCTAGGTTGTTTCCAGGTTCTGACTATTGTAAATAATGCTGCTATGAACATAGGTGAGCAAATGTCCTTATAGTATGATTGAGCATCCTTTGGGTATATGTCCAAAAGTGGTATTGCTAGGTCTTCAGCTAGGTCCCAGTTTTCTGAGAAACCACCAGATTCATTTCCAAAGTGACTGTACAAATTTGCATTCCCACCAGCAACGGAGAAGTGGCTCTTATTCCACATCCTCTCCATCATAATCTGTCATTGGTGTTTTTGATCTTAGCCAATCAGACTGGTGTAAGATGACATTTCATGATCATTGTGCTTTGCATTTCCCTAATGATTAAGGATGTTGAACATTTTCTTAAGTGTCTTTTGGCTATTTGAGATTCTTCTGTTGAGAATTCTCTGTTTAGATAAGTACCCCCATTTTTAACAGGATTATTTGGTATATTGATATCTAGTTTCTTGAGTTCTTTATATATTTTGGAGATCAGTCCTCTAATGTGGGGTTGGTGAAGATCTTTTACCTTTCATCAATCTGCATTTTGTTTTAATAACTGTGTCATTTGCTTTACAGAAGCTTCTCAGTTTCAGAAGTTTCCACTGTTGCTCTCAGTGTTTGTGCTACTGGTGTTATATTTAAGAAGTGGTCTTCTGTGCCCATGCATTCAAGGCCACTCCCTACTTTTTCTTCCATGAGGTTCAGTTTGGTTAGATATATTTTGAGGTCTTTGATCCATTTGAACTTAAGTTCTGTACATGGGGATAGATATGGATCTATTTGCATTCCTTTTACATGCTGACATCCAGTTATGCCAGCACCATTTGTTGAAAATGCTTTCATTTTCCATTGTATAATATTAGTTTCTTTGTCAGAAATCAGATGTTCATAGTTGTGTGGAATAATAATTTTTAATTTGATTTCATTAGTCCACTTGTCTGTTTGCATTCAACAAAATTGTAGAATGCACACTGCTTTAACGTAGGCAATTGTCAGAACAACTTTTGGGCCTTTTACTTTTAGAGGATGCTTTTGTTGTGACTTGACCTCCACTTTGAAATCAAAATTCATAGGCTGAGAATCCCTCTCACATTTTTTTTTCTTACTGTTGGTGTTTCATAAGCTGTCAGCAGACACCATGTAGCTTCTAACTCATTCAGTTACAGATTTTTCAATACTCCACATAGAGTGTGCTCTTGGCAATATTTCTCTTGAAATACCTGCATTTAGCTCATAAAACAAGCAAGCTAAAGCTTTCTAGATATCATTGAATGTGCTCTTAAACGAGTCTGATTTCTGAGTTCAGTATAAAGCATTAACATTAGCTTTCATCTCAAGTATCCTTGCTTGCTGGTCAGTTCTCTAATGGTATCTGTATCTGAGACATTATGTGTAAGTAATATTGAGTCTTATATTTCTGATGATGGCCCTAGATTCTTTATAGTGTCCAATAAAGGAAAGGACAAGTTCTTTGTGAAGCTGAAAAACTTGCTTATATATTTAACCATGCTCCATCAGTAAATGTTTCTCATGTGGTTTAGGACTGTAGTTTGAAACTGATCTTTCCCAAAAGACTACAACTGTAAAGAATTGGAAGTCATAATAGGCATATTTATTCTATTGTAGTGCTAGAACACACAGTTTCCTATGAAACTCACAGACTCAAATTTACACTTCAGCTTGCTGCAAGCTGTGAGAATAGCAGCCCTGCAGTGTCATGGTGGAAAAGCTTGGGAAAACCCAAGACAGTGCACAGAGTAATTACCCTGAATAACCTGAGTAGCAATTCATGAAAATTACTAATTATGCTGTAGTCCTGTAGTCAGGCTACATACTAAAGTAAACCTCCAATTATTGTTACTTTTCAAGTGTTTTTCTATGTGAGTCTAGAGTATATATGTTTTACAAAATATATAATACATATATATATAAACTTTAAAAAAATTGGTTAATTATATATTTTTGTGGTATACAGGATGGATTTTGATATTTTATTACACTAATAATAACTAAATCAAACTAATTAAAATATACATATAGGATATACATATATATGATGTATATATAGTACATCACAAATTGTTTATATTAAAAACTTTCAAATTTGCTCCAAAAGAAAGTTTCCAATAAATGATATGTTGCTATTAATTACTATATCATTAAAGAAATCACTTATTTTTCTTGTCTCACTTAACTTCTGCTGACCAACATCTACTCCAGTGAATTCTCTTTTACAGTACCCCCAAAATAAAATCATATAGTATGGCTGTTCCTGGCTTATTTTGCTTAGGACAGTGACCTTCAAGTTCACCTCTGCTGTCACAAACGGGAGATGAAAATATTGCCTTCTTTTTATTTCTTTGTTAAATTTGTTCTTTCACATTTTCATACTTGTCTATGATGCATACTGATTATCCTGACCCCACCTTCCATTTCCCCCCTTGTATCTATCACCATTGTCCTCCTTGCCATCACGTTTCCTTTCTCATGGGTATTTGTTTTCTTTCATGAGTTTAACCAAGTCCATCTGTATCACCTTCATCTGGAACTCTCAATCAGAGCTTGGTTGGCTCACCAATCTTTTTAAAAATATTCATTAATGACTAATTTTTTTCTTTGGCATTTTGGCACAGTGCATATTTGACCACTCTTACCCCTCACTCTCTTGTGTCTGTCTATCACTGACATTTATCTACCTATCCTCCTTCCCACAAATATCTCCTGCATGTCATAGCTTTTCCTTGTATTTGTGATGTTCTGGATTTAAGGAAAGCCTTCTCTGTGCCTATGGTCTTGACCCACACGCTAGACTCTGATTGGCTGAGTGAGAGATAGTGATTCTTTCTATTCTAGAATCTATAAATAATCAATACTTGACTAGTAAAATGTAGGGCCCTGTGAACCCATTGACCTTCTGAGATTGATTATTGACATGGTTAGTATTGTGTGGACACAATAAAGGAAATCACAGTTGTTGTAAGATGATTGCAACAGTCTTATTAAATCTAGTGAACTGTACATTGTAGCTCTGCATTCTATCGTCCAGCTATTACTTGTTTCCTATGCTCTCTTCCTTAATGTTGCCTGGGCTTTAGTGAGGGTGGAATCAATAGTTTCTTCATTAAAGAAATGATTGCTAAAGCCTATATCACAAAGTTTTAAACCTGTGTTTCTGGGTATTTTCGTTTCAAAACATATAGTTAAAACCTTAATTCATTTTGGTTTGAATATGGTGTGAGAAGAGGACCTAATTTATTCTTCTGTGTATCAGTTTCTGTTTCTTCCAAAACTGTCATAGTGATATAATTTTCTCATTCTGTATTCTTGCCATCTTTGCTGAAAAGCAGTAGGTCACAGATTTATTTACTGGACTTCCAAGGCTGTTCCCCTGGACTGTGTAGACAATAACTATTTTAATCGTGCATGATACTTTAGATAAGATACCAATGTTTTGTCATGTCCTCTGAGGAGATGCTCCAGTGAAGCTACAGGTTCAGTTTTGAATTATGAATGTTGGAAGTGAACAAGGTGACATATTCCTTAAAATGTTGGAAAATATTAATTAAAATGAATCAAATACATATTTGCTTTGAAAATTTATTGGTTATCTCTTTTTATTGGTTTTTATTGAGCTCTAGATTTTTCTCTGTTTCCATCCCTGCCTCTCCCCTCCTCTTCAACCCTTTCCCAAGGTCCCCACACTCCCAATTTACTCAGGTGATCTTGTCTTTTTCTACTTCCCATGTAGATTAGATCTGTGTATGTCTCTCTTAGGATCCTCATTGATGTTTAGCTTCTCTGGGATTGTGATTTGTGGGCTTGTTTTCTTTGTTTTATGTTTAAAAACCAGTTATAAGTGAGTATATGTGATAATTGTCTTTCTAGTTCGGGATTACCTCACTCAAGATGATATTTTCTAGCCCCATCCATTTGCCTGCAAAATTCAAGATGTCATTATTTTTTCCTGCTGTGTAGTACTCCATTGTGTAAATGTACTATATTTTCCTCATCCGTTCTTTGCTCGAGGGGCTCTTAGGTTGTTTCTAGGTCCTGGCTATGACAAACAAACCTGCTATGAACATAGTTGAGCACATATCTTTGTAGCATAATTGAGCATCCTTTGGATATACACAAAAGTGGTATTTCTGGGTCCTGAGGAAAGTTGTTTCCTAATTTTTTGAGAAATCACCACACTGATATCCAAAGGGTCTGAACTAGCTTGCATTACCACCAGAAACACAGAAGTGTTCCCTTTATGTCACAACCTCTCGAGTATAAATTGTCATCAGTTATTTTGATATTGGCCATTCTTACAGGTAAAAGATGGAATCTCAGAGTTGTTTTGATTTGCATTTCTCTGATGGCTAAGAATGTTGAGCATTTCCTTAAGTGTCTTTCAGCCATCTTAGATTCCTCTGTTGAGAGTTCTCTGTTTAGGACTGTACTCCATTTTTTTTTATCGGATTTTTTTTTTTTGATAACTAATTTCTTGAGTTCTTTATATATTTTGGAGACCAGACCTCTGTCTGATGTGGGGTTCATGAAGATCTTTTCCTATTCTGTAGGCTGTTGTTTTGTCTTTTTGACCATGTTTTTTACTTTACAGAAGCTTTTCAGTCTTAGGAGGTCTCATTTATTAATTGTTTCTCTCAGTGTCTGTGCTACTGGGGTTATATTTAGGAAGTGATCTCCTGTTCCAATGCATGCAAGTGTACTTCCACTTTCTCTTCTATAAGATTCATTGTGGCTGGCTTTATGTTGGGGGTCTTTGATTCATTTGGACTTGAGTCTTGTGCATGGTGGTAGATATGGGTCTATTGACAACCTGTTATGACAGCACCATTTGTTAAATATGTTTGTTTTCCATATGATATTGTTTACTTCTTTGTCAAAAATCAGGTGTTTGAAGGTATGTGGATTAATATCTGTGCCTTCAATTCAGTTCTATTGGTCCTCCTGTCTGTTCTTATGCCAATACCAGGGTGTTTTCAGTACTACAGCTCTGTAATAGAGTTTGAAATCAGAGAATGTGATGCCTCCAGAAGTTCTTTTATTGTACAGGATTGTTTTGGCTATCTTGGGTTTGTTGCTTTTCCATATAAAGTTGAGTACCATTCTTTCGAGGTCTGTGAAGAATTTAGCTGGTATTTTGTTGGGCATTTTCTAATTACTTGAGTTAAATTTTATTTCTACCATTAATCCTTTGAAATAATCCAATAATAATGAGTACAGCAACATTTAAGGTCATATATGTCAAAGGAACTGATATATTTGCCGATCTCAAAAATATAAAATAATAAATTTAAAGGAGTTTTCTACATTAACTCAATGATTTCTGAGAAGTATCAGAATGATAATACAAATTTATTACTAGTAATATAGTATTAGAGAAATCTTAGTCACACTTTCAAAGAACACAACACTTAATCACTTCATGTCATAAAGTTTCCAGTGATACAAATGAATTTGAGCGTATTGAGGGATACAAAACAGAAAAAAGTGAATGGCTGTCTGGTAATTAAAGCTAAGTTAATAAAGCATTTCTAGAAGGAACAGTTTTGTCTTAAAGAAGAAATAAAAACTATTCAATAATAGCAATAACAAAATTTGTCTGAACATTGAAAATTTCACATATTTTAAGAAAATAACTGATTGCTAATTAGTATTACTCATTTTAACTAAAATTTTGCCATCAGATCTGAGTAATTCATTTTTTCATAAAAATATGTAGTTGAAAAAAATTTTTTTAACAAGATGACTTATTTTTTTTTATCAAAACTAGGAAGGGCAGAACAATTGTTTTTGTCTAACCAAAAGTTAATGTGTTGAACTCAGAAAAGTCAACTCAGGCACTCACTTTTGCCATAGATATTAATAAAACATACCATGTCTATTCTTTGTTGATACACTTAAAATCAAAGCATATGTTAAAATATATATCAATCTAAGAAATCATTCTGGAACTAAGTGAAATTATTAAAACAGATTCTGTTTCATATTCACTAATTTTTGAATATTGTATGTATCATTTAGATTACTGAAACATCAGTCAATCATCCAGTCTACTAATTAAGGAAGGGGGAAAATAAATATGCAGCTAAGCAATCAGCTTCCTTGTAACAGAAAACGATGTCACAATACAGGTACATAATACTACAGGTAATATTTTGTTGATGCTGGGTAATTTTTGTCTGTTTTGTTTTTGTTCTATATTTCTTTAGATCAGGCTGACCTTGAATTTGCTGCAGTCCTCTTTCCTCATAATATATTTTATGCAATCCAAAACTAATATGTGTTCTGGGCTCCAATCACCATAAGATAACCTATTTTAAATGGCCAACCTAACCACTGAGGTTGGTTTATTGAATATGCAACTTAATTTCTCAGATTCAGCATGAATACATGTAAGGACAAAATATTTTCCTTATTGATATGACTTTACTCTGACAAGAAAATTCATGGTTCCTTTATGAGATAGAAAAATTTTTAAAAATTTATTTACAAATGTTGCTAATATGTGATTTTTCTCCCTAGCATCATTTTTAATTGTACAGTATAGATTTTATTGTAGCTTTTAGATATCTTAGGCCACAATTTCTAAAATTTATTTTGGGCTTATATTTAAACATGGTCACTGTTTGTGACCGTATTAGCAAGACTACTCATGTTCTTGTTGAAATTTGTTTGCACAATACTGCTAATTGCTTCCACTATTTTCAGGTTCCTCTTTATTTTCAGTTTGCTTGATTTGGTGATCATTTTGCTGTTTGTGACTTTCTTCTTTCCTTCCTTCCTCCCTTCCTTTTTTTATTTCTTTTTTATGTTTTGTTTTTTGAGACAGAGTTTCTCTGTGTAGCATCCCAAGTGCTGGTATTAAAGACATGCACCACCATCATCCACCATGTGAAGTAAGGGAAACACTTATTCATTGGTGGTGGAAATATAAACTGGTACAGCTGCTGTGAAAATCAATGTGGTAGTCCCTCAGAATGATTGGGACTAAATGTACCTCAAAATACAGTTGTAGCACTCTTGGACATATAATCAAAGTATGCTTCATCCTACTGTAGACATTTGCTCAACCATGTTCATTGTTGCTCTGTTCATAAAAGGTAGAAAATGAAAGTATCCTTGGTGTCTGTAAATGGGTGAATAGGCAAAGAAAATACTGTAGGTACATTTACACAATAGAACATTACTGAGCTGTTTAAAAAAATTAATTCATAAAATGTTTAAGTAAGTGGATGAACCTAGAAAACAATCACCTGACTGATGTAACCCAGACCCAGAGAACCAAATACGCCATGTATTCACTTATATGTACATTCTATTTGTTTATTCTTGAATAACCAAGCTACAATTAGTATAATCACAGAAGTTAGTTATAGAGTCAGGGATAGGTTGGAGGGATTGATCTCTCTAGGAAGGTGTAACAGGATAGATAGTTATGGATGAACAGGTCAGATCAAGAATGGGAGGATCTAATTGGGAAGTGTGAAGGATATCATTGTCTAAACATGTTCTTGAGTAAGTGAAATGTATTCCTATTGAATATTTCCTTTCTACGTCTCCTAAAACCACTTTTCAAATTTGATTATGTGGGTTTGGCTAGTTTAGATAGCTCATGTAAGTGGAATAATGAAATATGTATCCTTCTTTGATTGATGTACTTTATTTAGAAAAAAAGAACATGAAATTTGAGAAGCCTGCAGTCTGAGCTATCAGAAAGAAATGAAGAAGCTCCAACATTCTTGGCCAGCCTCCTATCTAAATACAAAAATGAAATAAGGGGTCATCACATGTCACTTACAGTCTGATGATAAGTACGCAGAATACTATTAGCAACTACATGTAATTTGGTTACTACATAGAAATACACAATTCTAAGATTCTATTCAGGTTTGATAGAGGATAAAGTGACTCTGATATGTGCTGATAAAATGATTTGTTGAACTATAACCATATGGTTTGTATATGTTTTAACATAGCAAAATACAATATTATATAGGAAAACAAAAACTATCGTATTGAAGTTGGACAAGACCAGCCAACAAAAATATAGGAGAGGCCCAAAAGAAGGCACAGAGTCAGAGACCCACCCATTTACACATTCAGTAGTTTCATAAAAGTACTAAGCTGAAAGCTATAGCATATGCAGAGGACATGGTGCAGACACGGGAAAAAGTAAAAGATATTTGGCCACAGTCATCATTTTATTTTCTTAATTAATTAAGAAAATTAATTTTCTTAGGTATTAAAAGACTTTTTTCCATAAAGCATTTTCCTAACAGTTAATGAATGATACAACTGATTTTATCAGAAGTCATACAGCCCTTTAAGGTACTCTTTGGAGAATGATTTCACTATATCTCAGGCTCCACAGGCTTCAGATTCTTTAGTCTTAATATTTATTAAAGTCAAGGGCTAAGTATAATCAAAAGCACTTTAAACATCAAAATAACTCTTAGTCCAATTAATACTGCCTGTATGCTCAGAGGTGTGGTTCTATTCTGGCTTATTCTACCAAAGTCTACCCTTCAAAGAGTAATGGTTCTCCTTCTCCCATCTGATACTGACTGCTAGGAATTGAGAGTTTCTCTAACTCTTTATGGGAATTTGGGCTAGTTCATCAGGTAACTACCACTACTGTGAGTTTTTGAGTGTTGTAGCTATATAAGGTCAAATCCCAGAAGTCTGTCTCCATCCTCCTGTTTTTATGTTCTTTCCACCTTTTTTTCCTAACATGTCCCCTAAGCCTTGAGGTTAGGAGGGGCTGGGTGACAAAGCTTCTCCACGTAGAGTTGGGCATTTTCAGTGAATTCTTGGCACTTTGACCAGTTATGCCTCTCTGCTTTACTTATTGCCCTCTGCAAAAAGAATTTTGTCTAGCCTGCATTGAGAGAAAGCCCAGTCTATTTATATCCATAGATACAATTAGACAAGATGATCATTAAGGAAGATGGCAATAGTAAGTTCTGCCCTAGGACCTACAACTTCTCTAGCTAATGGCTTTTGACAGATTTGATTATGAAGCACTCATTGTCTCCTGTGGATTCTAAGGATGTAACCTCAAATCCAAATAGAACGTAGTTGGCTACCTCTTAATAGTCATGTTATTTTGCAACAGGAAGCACAACTTGCTTAACAGCTTGGGATTGTAGCATATAAATATATAGCACTAGGTAAGACCATTTTTGGTAAGTTTTCTCTGGAAGCATCCTGACTAGCAACTTTTGGCACAACTTATAATCTATTACACTCTCCAAAGTAAGTTTTTGTTGACTAGAAGTTGTAGGTAAAACAAACCACCCCAATTTAAAATTAAGGAGACAATTCATACAAGCAGAAACAAAATACAGCTCATTAAATTCATATTCTTAGAACATTTCCTTAATCCATGAAGTTTGGACAAATGTGTGGAAAACATGGATATTGTTTTTATAAGTAGTGAAATGAGATATCATAAAATGTCATTAATAATGAATTCTAGAAAAGAAAAAAATAGATTCTGAATGGGCCAGGCTCTTTGTTCTGTTTGGTATATCTACATGTATACAAAATTTCCTGACTCAAGCTATCTTTATTTGATACATGATACACTACAAGCACCAGCGCTTATTTACAGAACCAGGGTTACCTGATTGTGGTCAAAGGGAATGTCACTAAGAAAATGGTCAGAGGGGCCACAGCAAAAGAAACTGAGACAAGTTTATTGCAAGCAATCAGACTTTTTAAACCCTTACCAGTAATGGAGTACAATAGTCGTTGCCAGAAAGAAAACAATCATAGTTGACAGGATTCAATGATGTTTGCAAGCTATACAAGATTAGTGTCTAAGAATTACTGTTCTGTAAAACTTCTGTATGCTTCAATGACTTCTAGGGAACACCAGAGATCCAAAATTGGCTTGACTGTTCCACTGCCTTTGGGAGTACCTTGATTTCTCAAGAACTGAAAGACATACATTGCCCCAGAAGCAATGAACTCTAACCTGATAAACCAATGATATAAACCTTTCAGGGCAGGTAGACCAGGTCATCTCCTTGATTGTCTGAAGTTTCCTGTTTTTTACTTTTGGATTTCAGTGTATGCAAGTCAATCTTCAAAGCAAACATGGAATAGCCACCGAGTCTCAAGTCTCTAATGTTTCTTGGTATAACCAATAACAAAATTAACATAGATATTCCCATGAACGACAGTTTAGAAGTAAAATTAGAGACAGAAAAATAATGACCAAAAGTAAGTTTCAACTTTCTAGTTGTGTTTTTAGTTGTGTTTGCAAAGTGTATGAAAGATTATTAGACAAATCATTTACATATTTAACCCCTTGACCTAAAGCACTAGTAATAGCAGAGGCTATAAGCCTAATAATAGCTGTAAATTCTAGTAGAATCAATCCCACATTTTTTTTTCATTTCGGATGCATTTGTAGCATGATTAATAAAAAACCCAGAAACAGAAATTAGAGTTCAAACTTAAGGTCAGAAAAGCAAAATAGCCAGCCACTGGTTCTTACCTCCATGAAATGGCGATCCTGCCTCCAGGAATCTCAGAATGAGACTGTGACTGAGAGCTGTCTTCTCCCATTTTATATTTCTTTCTAGAGCTAGGATTAAAGGCTTGCACCACTGGGATTAAAGATATGAACTGCCCAGTTTCTATGGCAAACTGGTGTGGCTACTGGGATTAAAGGTATGCACTACTACTGCCTGGTCTGTAAGGCTAACCAGTGGGGCTATTTTATAATAAAGGCAAGCTTTATTTATCAAAATACAAATGAAATAAAATACATGTATTTACTCAGAAAATTACTGTAAAGTATAAATACCAAATTCATCGTATCAAGCCTTGGGTATCTCAACAGCTAACATAGCATAGGAGTGCGGTTTAGCTAGAAACATAACATATTGTGGGCCAGCTTACTCAAGGCAATAACTCAAATACCAATAAGCACTGGGATGGTACACAACTTCTCACATCCTTCA
The DNA here is from genome assembly GCF_982192425.1 of Myodes glareolus. Taxonomy (NCBI): domain Eukaryota; kingdom Metazoa; phylum Chordata; class Mammalia; order Rodentia; family Cricetidae; genus Myodes; species Myodes glareolus. The sequence goes on from NC_142046.1 coordinate 23,082,354, forward strand.
CTAAGTTTTTGTACATAATCTAGCAGAATGTGATTGGTGACTTTGTATGCTCCATACACAAGACAAACCTGGTGGGTAGCAGCAATTAATTTTCAAAACATTTTTCTATCCATGTCCACCATGATCAGACAAGGCTCCTGGAGTAAATGCTACATGAGTTTAAAGTTTGTATTTTCATCGTTGAAGACTTTAAGTAAGAAATAAACAAGTATAAAATGGCATACAAGCTCAGAGTATCTCATAATATATTGCTTTAGTAAAAACACAAGTTTTTCAGGATGGAAAATATAGGCAAATATTTTAAGACTTTTATTGACATATTGGGACTTTTACAGTAGCATTTTGTTCTGTGAAAATATTATGTGCCAAGGATATCTTTTCCATTTGATCCAACCAGATCCTAACTGCAGATTGATCATGATGAGTATCTATTTTATAAATTTGGGACCCTGAACTCAAACATAGCTAGAATTCCTTAATTGATGTAAAACCAACAGGCATTCCCACAACCCAGCCCACAAAATTAACCATCTTAGCCTGAGGAATGATTAGCAGTGAGGGTACCTATGATCCCAGAATCACTGATAAAGACATGAATGATAGTTTCTTCCCAATTAATCAAGTGAAGAGCAGGAGGATCAGGCACATAATCTCAGTATGCTTCAACAGTGACAGATGCACACAGCAAAGACAGCATAGTGAGGATCAGCAATTCTGCAGTCACATTGTTTCCCCAGCTTTCTTCCTGCAATTGCTTGTTTCTTCGTCTGAGTCATTGTTGGTAGAGAGACATTGTTCATCTTGGTAGGATAACTGTCTCCTGGTTGCCTTTAATTTCCTTAGATATAGCCTCCGAAGATGTGTTGGAAAATTTTGTCAATCATCCACAGGTCAAGTCAGTCTTTCAGGTATCCATATTAGCTTTTCACACCTTGATGAAGAAAACAGCACTGAATCTGTTCCAGTGAATTACTTAATCTTGGTTTTCTCACTGAACTGTGACCCTGAATTGTTTCAGAGGGTACCAAAGATGTTCAGCAGGAGCGAGCCTATACTTTCCCAGAACGTCAAACTTTAAAGTATATAAAATAAAAGATAATATAGTGTGAGGAGTAGCCATACTACCCATCCCCTCTTCTTTATTTCTAAATAATGTCTAAGTCATGCATTAGCTGTTTCTACAAAAGACTGACCTTGAGGTTTATATGGAATGCCTGTGGTGTAGGTTACAGCATATTATTGACAATATTTTTAAAAAAAGCTTTGCAGAGTATGCAGGAGCATTGTCAGCTTTTAATATTTTAAAGTGGCCTAAAATTAGTTTTTTTTAAAAAAAAAACAGTATTTTCATTAACTGCTTCTCCTGAGGGGAACCCCCAAAATGAGCAATGACGCTAACATAGTCTACCTTTCCCAAACTATGGACATGAGTAAAATCCATGTATCAAATAAGATTTGGAAATAATCCTTGGTAATTTATGGCATAAGATGAAAGAGGAGCACTACTAACTTTTACACATGAAGGCACTCTTTAAGTGCCTGCTCTTTAGTTAGTGAAAATTTTTTTATTGTGGAAGCAGCATGGTTAGAACATGCATGATATTCTCATGTTTTTTGTAAGCTGATAGTTCCTAGAAAAAGACATAGTGTTAAAATGGAATCTGTCTTTGCATTTCCCTTATTCAAAGGTCCTGGAAGCTGAGAATGTGGTTTAATATGGCCAAAATAAACTGGATTTTTCCCGTGCATGCAACTCCTGTTGAATTAATTGTAATAAATCATAAAGAAAGCTGCCTAATGGAGTGAGCCACACTGTTTCTAAATGCTTCATTGATGGCACTAAATATTGTGAATCAGAATATAAGTTTAGAAGTAGAGGGTAATGTTGTAAGACAATGTAAACCATGCATAATTCCATGTGTTGTGCAGAAGCAATTAGGTGAGTAGATATCAGTGAAGCATCTCTAGAAGCCAAGAAACTTTAACCATCTTTTAAAATATCTACGTATATTCCTTGTATAGAAAGTACCAACTGAAGTCTGGTACTTTTAGAAAATAAAATAATATGCTTTTATGCAAAATCAATAAGCTTACTAGAAATAAAATGATTATCACTTTGAAAGGGATATACAGAAAAATCTAACAGAATTTTCAAAATTTTTATCATAAGGAGTGAAGAGTTTAACTGATTTTTTTTAATCCAAATAATGCTTTGTATGAGACTTACCTACAATTACCAACTCAGAAATTATAAACCAGTATGGAATGATAACCTTTTATGGACTGACAAATGTATTCATTCTTTTGGGCGCTCATCCTTGAGTAGTCCCATGGGGATGTTGGGAGAAGTGATAACTAACAATACAGGAACAGCATAGGTACTTGAAATATGCTGAAAGTGGGCATTTCTAGGCACCTTTCCCCCAGCTCTAATGCTCTATATGCAGGCTTTCATCATGTTATAAGAGATGAAGGATCAGGGTTCCCTTTAAGGACATCCAATAAAGATTACAGTTGTAGTGTTGAAACTTTTAACATAGATCTAATCTAATTTATATCCCCTAGCAGTTTTAAAAAATCACTTAGAGTTTTTAAGTCATTCTAGGTAATTTCCACCCTTTGAAGAATGATTGTAGAGGACTTTATCAACATCCAAAAATACAAATTGAAGAAGTACATTGAATTCTCTAAGGAGTTATAAGCAATCCATAATAGGTTAACTCATCTTTTATTTCAGCCCACAAATCTTCCAGCATTCTATTATTATCAGCAGAAAGCAAAGTATCATCTGGATAACGAATAATAAAAGTGAGAGGAAACAGCTCTCTAGCTCTCTGGAAAGTGATAGTAACCAATTTTGGACACAATGTTAGGTTATTTGACACTACCTGAGGTAGTATTTTCAATGGTATATTTTCATTGGTTTGAATAAGCTAAGAGAAGTTTCACAGAAAGCAAGTCTTTTAGATTCATTAGGATTCAAAATATAGTATTGAAACAGTTCTTTACATCTTTCACTGTAATAGGTTCCCTTTAGGAGTAGTAATAGATGATGAAAGGACTGGTTGGAAAGGTCCCATTCATTTCACGGTGGCATTTACTTGTTGCAGATATTGCAACAGATGCAATATTTATGACCTTTTCTTAATCACAAAATCACATGGACTGATAGGTTCTTCTATATGCCCATTTTCCAGCTGTTCTAGGAATAATACCTAGGTGACTACTACCCTTTATAGTAAGGGACCACTGATTCATCCAGATGAGATCTTCAGAATTTCAGGTTTTTGGATCATCATGATATTTTTCAGTAGCCTCTAGGAAATCCCAAACTTTGTTTATTATATTTTGGAATGGGGCATAAAGTTGATGTTATTCTCTTTCCAGAAATCCATCTTGTGGCAGCATCATGGGTATTGAAGACAAAGAGATACATACCCAAGTTTTGAAGGGCATCGATTCCTCCCAAATTAACTGCCAACTCTTGCATCACATAAGGTTGGATGTTATTTATTGACAAGCATCAATTTTCTAATTAAGAATTTTTGACCTTTGTTGAAGCCCAGGGTAAACTTCTACTCTTTAGGCTCCACTAGGGTGTTTTGAAGAGAGCAATGGTTGGGTCAAGATCATAATAGGAAAAAAAAATCAAAATATCATTGCCAGTATCTATCAATTCTTCAAATTTCTTGCCATTTATCCATAAAGTAATAGGAGGCTGCTCTTTAGAAATTGGTTCCATCCTGTACACATCTGAGGACCCAAAACATTATTTTCCCCATTTCTGAGTCCACTTTACTGGATTCAACACTGACATTGGAATTGACGACAGTTGAGCAATAAGTTGTCCTATTTTGATACTTTTGATTCTAGTAGAAACAGATGCCATGACTTTAATCTCCCCAATATAATCCCAATCTCTATATCCCGAAAAAAAATCTGTAGACCTTTCATATTCATGACTTCTGCCTATTCCTTGCGACAAAGTTACAAACATACCAGCAGGTATAGCCTGGTCCCAAATTTTTGCTGTTAATATGAATCTGCAGGTTGCAATGAAGTCAGGTCCAGCACTGTCTCAGATTGCCCTGGAAAGTCTTGATAAATAAGAATCTTAGACACTATGGATGGTATTTGCCCTTGGGGATAAGTCTGAGCTATCATCAGATGAACATTCAACTTGTGGCAGGCCCTGAGTTTGGCCTGTGGCCCAGTTTCTCTGAGACAAGGACTGTCCTTCCCTATCCCTCTTAGACTTACATTTATTTGCCAATAACTTCCTAGTTAACTTCACAGGCATAAACCTGGGGCTCTAGCTTCCATAACTCAGAAATAAAACCCTCTGTCTTCCTTGTGGACATTGTCTTTTAAAGATATAGAAATATACAATGCAAAGTGAGAAATACATCCTAAAATTGTATCAATATACAAAATGTCTTAAACAGATGTAGAAACATGAATGCATATAATCTGACAAAATAATTTTACATAGGTGTACAAATATTGTAAACATAAGTAGGAGCATATTTAATATAGAAAACATAATTTGAACTTGTATCAATATATAAAATCTATACCTTTCTTTCTTTCTTTCTTCCTTTCTTTCTTTCTTTCGCCTCTTTACATTGTTAAAGACACTGTAAACTGTTTTGAGATTTTTCTAATGTCTGGATCTGTCTTTAAAGTCCATCTCTAGTCTTTTTTTGTCTGCTTGAACAAAAAACTGCTAAGCAAGAGTTAAGATCTTCATGCAGCTTGGGTGGCTGGGTTCACCTGCTACTCAGTCTGTGAAAGCCAAACCTAAAGCTTGTGGCCCAGCTAATAGTGCTTTTGACCAGGAACTACTACATTCAATCCACAACCTATGGAATGCGGTTGCTTTAAATTAATTTTACTTAATTTTATGTCTATATTGTGCATTAAAAAGGCTGTTTAAGTGCTCTTTTGCATAAGAAAACTTCTTAAAGAAGTATCTATTCAGGCTGGAGAGATGGTTCAGAGGTTAAGAGCATTGTCTGCTCTTCAAAAGGTTCTGAGTTCAATTCCCAGCAACCACAGGGTGGCTCACAAATATCTATTATGAGATCTGGTGCCCTCTTCTGGACGTTAGTCATACAAGCAGACAGAATATTGTATTTATTGTACACAATAAATAAATATTAAAATGATAAATAAATATTAAAAAAGAAGTATCTATTCAAATCATTAATCACAATTTTAGTAATAGAAAAAGAATAAAAGCATACCTTAATAAAAATTTGTACTTGCACTTGATACCTCTCATAGATCAACTATTAAAACCAATCAACAATTAGAACCAGAAGACATCATATCCAAAGTTAGAAATACAATCAGCGATCTTAGCAAAGTGGATAAAACATCTATAACATTAAGGACCAAAATAACTGGGTAATAACCTATTTCTACCTTAGCTATTGCATGGACAATATCCTTCTTAGAATTTAAATGTGATTCAATGTTTGTCACTAATTATAAAGAATAAATTATTGATAATCAAATGATACCTTTATGTAATAAGCATAGTCATTTAAGAATCATTTATAATTTATCACAGAACTGTTAAAAATTGGAGTTCATTATTTGAAAAATATGTTCATTTTTGTACATGAAACTTAAAACCTGAAAGTCCAGAAGAATACAGACATAGACATTGCTGGATGTGGTTGAAGTTGATTCATAGTATTTAACATATCAATGAGTGTTGAGAGGAAATATTAGATATGTACATAGATCACAACAGATTGCATGTGTGAATGTAGGCTCTGATCTCTAGAGTTGCACTGTCTTTTCTAAGGCAAAAGATCCATTTTCTTACACCTTTCCATCCTACAAATATACCAAAATTGTTTTAACTGCTTCTGTAACTATAAAAGCCCATTCTTTGAAGAATGGTTGGTACATAGAAAACATGTATTTAGAATGTGCTCAATGAAAATAAATGTTGAATATGCAAATAACAAATTAATGAGTAAATAAATAATTTTAAGTGTTGACATAATAAATGAGTTGATATTCAAAGTAAAATAAATAGTCACAGCTTGATTGAAAAAAATGCTTCAAATAAGCAATTGGATAATTCTTACTGGTGTTGCCCTTTCTGTATAATCAAGTATCTCCTGTATAGCTTTTTAAATTTTTACCATGCACTTTCTATATTTGTAAAAGGTTGTTTAATGATTTCCCTCATCTTTTTTGAGCAGTTCTCTTAGACTCCATACAACTGAGTCCCTCAGTTGATGATGACTGGTCTGTAAATTTACGGTCTGTAAATGACCAAACTTATTGTACAAAATAATAAATAATCAATACAACATTTTTATGCTTAATGTCAAGGTCAATTCAGCTCCCACGGGTCTAACTCAAGAAAAATAATTATCTTGCTTAGTCAGAATGATAGACATCTGCTCTTTAGAGTTATATCTCTGTACTTCCTGGCTGTATATGCTTAATCTATTAAATAGACTAAAAACAGTTCTTTCTTCATAAATTCTTTTGGGTATTATGTGGATTTTAAAAATACTAGACAAATACTTTTTGTATTGTAAGGAATTTTTAAAGCATTTTTTATTGTTTTGTTTGTTTTGCTAAATAATTTGTGCTATGAATCTCAAAGGAGCAGCTTTAAGTAAAACAGCTCCTGGGGGATGGTTGTTAGTCTTCATATCTATTTCTCCATACATCTACCACCCACCAGAAGAAATGATTAGAACTGGTAATTAAAAGACAAACATAAGGGAAGACAAACCTGAAGGGATTTAAGACGCTGAGATGAAAGATAAGGAAATGGTTAATCTTTGCTGCAAATTAGTGGATTGAGAATCACTCTGTGACTCACCATGTAGAAGATAGAGGCTCCATTCTACAGGCAGGTGTTGCTAAGTCATTAGTCATCAGTGGTCCAGCTCAAGCTCTAGTCCTTCTCGGGTACTTGCTACTCAGCATCTGGCACTAAAATTTGACACCCTGTAACCATATGCCTTATCTCTCTGATGATCAGTCAACCCTAAAGTTATCTAGAAGATTAACCATGAGATTATGACATTTCATTATCATAAACTGAGGTGTGATCCAGAAGAACCTGTAAATGCTATGAGGCTATTTATATCTGTGAAAAGAAAGAAATATGCTTCCACCTCAGTGTCTCCCATGTGAAGTAATTTCAGGGAACCTCTTAGTCAGAACCAAAATTCTGTTGAGAGAGGAATTCCTCTGCGTACTTATATCAAACTGGATAGCAGGTTGTCACAGAGAAGATGGCTAGAACCAATTATTTCTTTAAAAGGAAAAGTGACACACAATAAAAAAAGTGTTATTCTGCCAAAATCTTTTATACTGTTCTATTTGATGTTAGCTAAATAGGAAGGATATTGTATAGGATGCAACACTAAGAGAAACTTTATGATCATAATTGATGAATGTTTTACATATAAGCACATAATCATTTTATAGATAATCACAACCCTAAAAGACTCTAGAGAACAGCTATTCTTAAGCAAATTTTAGTGATTGTACAGAGAATATTTCAAGGTATTTTTCATTGACAAATAAGATACAGGTACCTAGCATAAGTTTTAAAATAAGCAATTTTCCATTGGAAAATTAGTAAATATTTTATTATAATTTAGAAAGAAATTAGAAAAGCAAAACAATTTGAAACCTTCTTAACTCATTTTTGTTTCTGCTAACAGTCTCTTCACTTGAAGGGATTATTTTACATGTTCCTTCTCATTTTATGACATAATTTGACTTTCTAGTTAAATGAAAAGAAAATTAGGTCATTTGTAATAAGCCAATTACTGACCAAAGACTGGTCTTAAAGTTGGTATATTCTAATGATTATCAAGGTAAAGTTGAGCTAATATTTTCTTTTGTCCTTATAGTGTATGAGTTTCTATCATAAGTGAGTAAATATAATCCAAAAAGAAGGGTTTTGGCACAGGGAGGGTTTGTAGACACAAGTAGGGTTTGTGGAGATAGGGTGTGAAGAACAGATTGATACCCACAATGCTTTCTCTCTGAATCTAGATCCTCCCACTGCTTTGTAAGTTTGTACAATTGCAGAGAACTTAAATTAATGATAGCATGACACTCCAAATGGTCTCCTCGAAGCTAGGTGTATACTTAGAGAAATGATGAACAATGGAAATCAAGTGCTGTTGCCAGTTCTGGAAATGAAGGAAATATGAGTAAGTTATACTATATATTTCTTGTTCATGTACTGCCCAGTGGGGGCCATATAGTCCAGTAAAATATACCTCTGTATAATATTCTTAGCAAGAAGGAAGAAATTGTACACCTGTATCATAAATTTTGATCTTTTTACTGGCTTATGGCATTAGTGAATTACTGAACTGTGATGAAGAGAGTTGGGAAAGCACATTCCATTGGGAAGAATGAGACTCATCAAGAACATGTAGGTCACATTCCCTTAAGGTTAAATTGAACAAACATGAACACTGAATTGTCCTTGGCATCTATTCAGACTAACATGACTTTCCTTGTTGCTGTCAGGTGTCAGTGTGAACACCCACTCAGACATATTAATTTACCACCTGTTTTGAAATTATTCACTTTTGGCATGATAGTATTCTCCTACTGAACACAAGAATACTTTTTAAAAAAGAAATTATTTAGCAACAGACTCACTAGAAGAGACCTTGGGAAACCTTTCACATTTGTAGAGAGGAGAGATTGGCAATCCATCCACATAGTAAATTGGTGTAAATTTTAAAGACATTTTGGTCATGTAACAGAGAACTGGGGGCTGTTGGAAGTCAGCTGCTATAGTATCTAATAATATGTCCTTAACTCACAGTATGTGAATCTCTATGTAAAAGTCTATTACAAACTCAAGACATACCAATGAGGAGGTTGTTTGGGAACACATAGTAAAATGTGAAACTCCAGAAGTAAGCAGACATTTTGGAGAAAGCCCCAGATTTTAAAAGGTATAATATACAATGATATCTCTAAGAACTTAAAGTGCACCATTCTCTCATTGACATCATGATCAATTAGCTAATTGAATATCAAATTATGTTAATACAACCAAATTCTCTCTAAAGCTTGGTCACTTTCCTCATTCCTCATTCCCATACCTGATTGCTTCTTTTTTCTTTTTATTTCCAAGGCCTCATAGAAAGCAGAGCTTCTCAAAACTTCTATTTCAAGTTCTACTGTGAATTACCCAGATTTTAGAAAATGAGTTTAAAGACATCTTCCTCATAAATTTATAAGTATTCACCGAAGTAAAATATAGGAAGGTACCAATATATAAAATTTAAAGAGCTATAAAATATAGCTTTTAATATTTAAACAGCAGTTTATAATGTCTTTTAAAGAAAGAATAAAGTAATAAAGAAAAGAGAGATTCCAGTTCCACTCAGCTAATTTGACTGTGGACAGAACAAGTAAAAGTAGTCTCAGTGGTTTTTTAATTACTTCTTTGAGCAAGTCTCCATTTAATGCACACTGGAACTAGGACTCAGTTTTTACATACTCATCACAGAAGACTTTATCTTTTTCAGTACTGTCTGTGTGATAAGGTATAAAGTCTGCATCCCTAGATAAGGCAATGTGATGACAGAGTTGAGAAAATCCTGGATCCCTTGTCATTCAGGTCATCTTTTATAATACTTTCTGATGACTTACCCGCTATTCACAAAGATGGACCAAAGACATTTAAAACACATCCTTGGATTAGTCCATTTTTGTTCATTGGGTTGTCATGGTAAGACCTGAACTATTTTAGAATTTATCAAATATAAATAATGGGTTGAAGTTCTTCATTTTATGGCAACATCAATTTAGGATGATTAAAGGGTCTAATAAGATGGTGTTTGACTTTCCAAACTTTTTCTTGCTGTTACTTACCTCAATTATTTCAGTTCTGCTGCTCTGAGGTCTTTTTATATGAGTTGACAGCGTTGGTGTCTTACTGTACCTCACATACTGAATCTATACAGTTCTCTTAAACTTCCAACCCAAATCTTATTTTTGCCTTTCTTTCTTTCTTTCTTTCTTTCTTTCTTTCTTTCTTTCTTTCTTTCTTTCTTTCTTTCTTTCTTTCTTTCTTTCTATCCTTCCTTCCTTCCTTCTTTCTTTCTTTCTTTCTTTCTTTCTTTCTTTCTTTCTTTCTTTCTTTTTTTCTTTCTTTGAGACAGGGTTTGTCTGTATAACACACCTAGCTGTCCTGGAACTTGCTTTGTAGACTACTAAGCTGACTTCAAACTCACTGAGATATCCCTGCCTTTGCCTCCAAAGTACTGGGATTAAAGGTGTACACCACCACCTCCTGGCTTCCCAAATCTTATTTTTAAATTCTCTAGCATCTTGTAGCTTGCTTTAAAACATCCCATCTCTTTTCCTTTTGGAAAAGCTAGAAAGGGTTCAGAACAGGCAAGAGGTTCATAGGCACTCAGAAAACCTTCATGTCCAAAGTTTGGATTCCAAAAATTCAACCTGCTCCCACCCCTTCCTACCTATCCTCTGTGTACTCTTCTGAGTCCCTGCCTCTACCTTAGGAAGGTATCTTCTGCTCAGGTGTAGGCCATGCCAGTTGAAAGATCAGATAGGTGAATTCAGACAAACACTGTTAGACCTGAGGCAATTATCAGCCACCAGAATTCCAGCCCCTATTCTAGCAAATTCTACCTACTGGACAAAAGACCACACCAACTTCCAGACCTCCAGATATGTGACTTACCTGTAGACCTCCTTCAATCTCTCAGTGCACCCGAAAAATTTTCTACACACACATCACTCACCTACTCACCACCATGTCCAACTACCCAACTCAGGCAGGGACCTACTGCTGGAAGAAAGACCACACTAGCCTCCAGAAGTCCAGGCCCAATTTGGATGTAGATTCCTTGCTGGAACATGTGTCATGATGACTGTAACAAATTCAGGCCACAACGACCAGAAAACTAAAAAGAAAATAGAATCAAAGAGCAAAATACTCATCCAACAATGACAAACTCAGAAATCGTTACCTAGATGTGTAATCACCCCAAACTTAGATGCGTAGATGCCAGTATAAAAAGCCAAACATCAAGAGCCAGAGCAATATGTAACTCTTAGAAGCCAACTATCCTACTACAACAAACTCTAAATTTCAACATGGCTGAAGAAGAACAATAAAATGACCCTAAAACCAAATTTCTAAATATGATAGAAGTCCTTAAAGAGGAAAAACATCTTTTAAGAAATTCAGAAAAAAACCACAAACAATTGGAGGAAATGAACTAATTCCCTAAAGAAAGCAAAAAAGCAAAAAGAAAAAGAAAAAGTTGAAAGAAACTAATGAAATTATTCAAGACCTGAAAATGGAAATAGTAGCAATAGGGAAATTACAAACTGAGGAAATTCTGGAAAGGGCAAATTTAGGTAAGCAAAAAGTTACTATGAACACAAGCATCACCAACAGAATATAAGAGATAGCAGAGAGAATCAAAGGTGATTAAAATGTGATAGAAGAAATAGATAACATCAATCAAAGAAAATAATAAATCTAAAAAATTTTCTTAAAACATCCAGTAAATATGGAGCACAGTGAAAAAACAAATCTAAGAAAAATAGGGAAAAAGATGGAAAAATACATGTTAATGGCACAGAATATAATTTTGACAAAATCATAGAGGAAAATTTTCCTAACTTAAAGAAGGAGAAATCCATTACAGTAGAAAATAATAAATAAATAAATAAATATACAGAATATCAAATAGAATGAATCAGAAAAAAATGTTTCTATGCCACATAGTAATCAAAACACTAAACATATTCAAGAAAGAAAGAATATTAAAAACTTCAAGGAAAAAAAAACAGGTAATATATAATAAGACAATAAGAGCAACAATGAATAAATGGGACCTGCTGAAACTGAGAAGCTTCCGTAAAGCAAAGGACACTGTCATTAAGACAAAAAGGCAACCTACTGAATGGGAGAAGATTCTTACCAATCCCATATTAGACAAAGGTCTGATCTCCAAAATATACTAAGAACACAAGAAACTATACATTAAAATTCTAATTAACCCAATTAAAAAATGAGTCATATAACATACAGAAATCAAAGTGGTGCTCACCTGAAAGGTTTATTCCTAGTGGCTAGCTTTCATAGTGTTAGATGGTGTCATATATGCTACAACAGAGAAGAAATTATCATTCTTACCCAGTTATGAGTCTGTGAACTATAACATTACTTGATTGCTAAGACATGTCCACTGGTGCAACAATGCCACAAATGATACAGTAGTATCTGACCACTTTAGGATTAGATTCATGTATTACTCATTGTACCATTATCAGGGTCAAGAAACTACAGTTAGATAAGTAATTCATCCTAGAAAATAATTTACCACTATTATTCTGACAAATAGACATTGTATTAAACTAACTCTTAAAGATTAGTTGTTACTGCCATTAGCATTCGTCTGAGAAGATTCTTTTTTGCAGAGACCCACATACAACTGGTCATGATGCAGAGAATGAGGAACTATGGAATGGTCAACCTTAAACAGGACTTTCTATCATAGCAGGGATCATTGTGGAAAATGTTATGATAACATTTTAAGAGCCAGAATGAGAGGGTGCGTAACAGAGAATAGTATTGACACAAAAGAGGAAAATCTTATATATGAACTCACAGTAGTTTGACAGCACACACACTTGCACATGTTCAATCCAGATGAAACACAAATGTGGGAAAAGGATGTGGGTACAAAATCCCACCTGTCAGTGAGGAATTACTGGCAACTGGGGCTTTGGGGAACAAGGACAATCAATTGTCCTTAAGGGTGTGGCTCCTGTTGATTTGTCATACCACAAGTTCACACATTATTTATTTGGACTTAATGTGCATTAAAAAATCAAAAGGGGTGGCATATAATTGGTTGGGTAAATAAGGGCGTATGGTATGGAAGTGTTAGTGAGAATGGGCTGGATATATTCAAAATATGTGATTGAAATTCTCATGGGAAGTAGAAAAAGACAAGATCTCCTGAGTAAATTCGGAGAAGGCTGAAGGGGAGGGGAGAAAAGGAAGGGGAGCAAAAAAAATGTATAGCTCAATGAAATTAATAAATTAAAAAAATTCTCAAGGACAAGTAAATATAATAGCTATAATAAAACCTTTTAGATTGCCTCTTTACTGCAGGTCTCATATATTAATATCTAGAATTCCATTAATAAGGATAGTATTAATTTTTTATCAAAATTGTATTTCAAATCAAATACTTTGAATACAATACATATTTAGTTCACTTTATGTAAAAATAAATGAGCAGTTTTACATCTGTTCTTAAGTGTTGGACTTCGAATGAAGTATATATGAAAAAGTATGGATAATATATCAGACAAAGAATAGAGAGAAATTTGGGACACTGAATTGCTGTTTTACACATTTCCCAATTCACGAAGGTCACCTTAACCAGGATTGCATTTCTAAAGACACTCTTTTGAAAGTTGATCTATTTTTTAACCAAATTATTAAAAATTCAGGATACAAAACAAAGTCTATTTATTATCTGGGTCAGCCTGACCTACTATACAAATCTAGGTTTGGCTAGCTTGTAGAATTTACCTTTTTTTTTTGAGATTATTATAGACATTGTTTTTACATTATTCTTACAATAACAGACAGAACACTCCTCAGGATCAACTTGACTGCTATCTGAAGGTCACATTGACACAGTACACACTAGAGCTTTCCATGTTTTATAGGTAAATATTATTTTGGAAATATCTGCATATGTTTTTAGTAAATGAGATTTGATTTCACAGTGAACTAAAGAAAGTTTACTAAAGATTCCAGTTACTAATTTTGTCAAAACAGATATAAATTTAACTTTTTGCATGTCTAGTTAAGGGTTTTAAATATTGTATTATCAAATTGCTTTCCTTTAAACTACTATCTTTTCTTTATTTCTCTAATAATGTAAAAGTCATCTCCAACAAAGGAAAGCAGTAATGACATTCTTCTTCATAAGCTTTTCAGCCAAGGGGATGTTTTAATGTTCTAATGCCCTATAACATCAATGGTGTGGTACAGATTCTGATGATGTTTCTATTAAAAAAAAAGTGACCTTTGAAAGAGTTTTGACTAATTGAAGACATTAAACACTATCATCATTATGAATAATTTATCTAAATTAAGTTTCTGGTTTTCTAGTATTCTCTAGAAAACTGTGGTTAATTTCTCAAATATATTTTCATGATAGGTTGTGGAATGTTCTATTAGCACTGTCTTAGATGATTAATAAGTGTTGTTCTATTCTGGACATTGGCTATTCTTTTCTCAGTCTTTACCTAGGGACTTAATGTGTGATGCCAGGCATTTTGCCTCTCTTTTGCTCAGCTCCTGACAATTTGTGTTTGGATATTTTTTAAACACATTTTTGATTGTGAGAAATTTTACCATGGGTAATAAGTCCATTTGTAGTACAACAACATTTTACAAATCTTTTTATTCTCATTTTTAAATAACATAAATATGCTAATTAAAATAGAAAAACAAAAAGGGCACTAAAACTACTCATAGCTAGAGTGATGCTCGGTGGTTAACAGCAGCAGTGTCTGTTCTTCTAGAAGTCCTGTGTTCAGGTTCCCTGCACCCACATTGCAGCTCACAATCACCCGTAACTCCAGTCCTAAAGTACCTGATGCAGTCTTTTGGCCTTTATAGGCAGTCCCTGCATGTGATGTATAGACATATACTCAGGCAAACAATCATATATATATATATATATATATATATATATATATATATATATATATATGTAAAATAAAAATAAAGGAAAATTATAAAAACAAACTTTAATAAAGGAGGGCATAAAAACAACTTACTTTCTAGGAATTGCTTTACTTGTTTTGATGTTGATGTAGATAATGAGAATTAGGAGTAGGAAAGAAATACTTCTGTGGTCAAAAATTCCAGGTCAGACCAAACAAAAGAAAATTTGAACTATGAATCTTGCCAAAATCAAAGAAAAGAAACTGCAATAAAACTGACAATATCGATGAACTTTCAATCTGTGGTCCTAAACAAAACAAAAGTCCTTCAACTAATTTTCTAAAAATACAAGTTATAATTCTTTTGAAAACTTCATTATCTAAAGTTTTGCTAGTCAAAGATATGCTTATTAAATTTGTGCTTTACCTAAGTATAATACTTAATAGTTAACTATTTTGTTTCATTGTCAATCTAGTTATGCACTAGTAAGAACATGTTTCATGCCAATAGAAATTAATTTTTTACAATTCTAAACACGAGTCAATTATTTCCATTGTTGTTTAGGTGTGCCTGTGCTGTGGAGAACAGTTTTGATGGTAGTTTTTCTAAGATCACATGCACAGACAAAATGCTTTTGGAGTGTCAACTTCAAGGCAGAACATTTTGTCTCTTTAGCCAGGCTCCACTGACTAAGAGTAAGTAATGTAGACATTCACAACAACAATTTTGGAGAATTGTTGCACTGCTTTTCTCCAGGGAGAACAAATGTCTATACATATCTGTTAGGACAACTAACTACACAAAATACTCCACCAAAGGTTAACTTAGTTTTAAAATGTTTTTTATTAGAATTACAATATATGGAGAAAGGATTTTATTTTCTGTGTATGGATGACTCAAAGCAAGTACCTTCATTGGAAAGTCTGCCCCATTGTAGCTGGCAGCAAACAAGAGCTGTACCCCTAAACCTTCTGCCATACTTACAGGAAGAAAAGTTGAAGTGGAGTCTTCTCTCTGTTGATTTTTGCAGCTCTCATAAGCTTCAGGAGCTTCTAGAGTTTTGTAAATTTCATTTAATTTTTTAGTTTTATCAACCCAATCCTCCCTTCAAGAGAGAATGCTTTATTTTATTTTGTAGAAAATATTTACATAACAAGGTCTACATAAAGATATATATGAGCTTGGATTTAGTACTGACTATATATATATATATATAATGCTATACTTCTGTTTTATTTATTGTTTTTAATAATATTAATTCATGATATATATTAATATTTTATGATTTTTATTTTTCCTTTTTATTGAAAGTAGATTATTTTCTCATACAGTATATCCCATTTATATTTTCCTAGTTTTCTATACCTCTTTTTCAACCCAGTTCCTCCTCCCCTCCTCCCTCCATTCTGCATTCTCTCCCTTTCTTTCTTTCATTAGAAAAGAGATAATAACAAAATAACCATTAGTTTTTGTATTATCTAAGAACTAATACCCATATATGACAAAATAAAATATGATATAATGAAGCAAAAGTTATCATATTGAAGTTTGACTTGGCAAACCAAAAGGAGGAAAATATTTCTAAGAGTGGGCACAGGGGTCAGAGATTCACTTGTTTATACAGCCAGAAGTTCAATAAAAATACTAAGCAGAGGACATGTTCAAGGCTTGTGGAGGACGAGTGGTTGCTTCTTCTTTCTCTGTGAACCTACATGAGCTTTGCTTGCTTGATAAAGAGGGTATTCTCCTGATGTCCTCCACCTACTCTGAATCTTACACTATTTCTGCTTCTACCATGGGAACCACTGAGCTCTGAGGGAAGGGATTTTATGAAGACCTCCAATTTAGACTGTCCTCTTTACACTTGATTCCTGGATATGGGTCCCTGAATTTATTCTCATCTGCTTCCAGAGCAGAACTCTCTGATAAAGACTAGATAATGCACTAATCTATGAGTCTATCAGAATTTATCTTTAGGACTCATTTTATTGATTTTGTTCTTAGACAAGTAGTGTTTGGTATTAGCCTAATTCTCTTGCCTATCTAGTCTAGTTCTTGCCCATGAAAGCAATATCCAGTATGGATTCCTTCTTGTAGAAATGGACTCAGAACAAATAATAAATTGCTTGGCAACCCCCACCCATATTTTGAGCCACCATTAACTTAACACATTTTGCATGTAGGACAGGTCATGGTCAAAGGTTTTTGTGTCTGGCTTGGTTTCCCTGTTTTCTGTCAGTGGCCTTCAGAGTACTTTCTGTCACTAGAGACTAGAAGATAGCTCAGAAAACTCCATGTGGGCAACAGCTCAACTCCTCCAACTTGAATGAGTTGTGTGGCTGTTGTCCTTGTCATTGGGGTCCTGCTGTGTGAAGTAGGAAGGCTACTTGTTCATTTCACACCTGCCCAGACTCCCGAAATAATAACACAGAAACTATATTAATTAAATCACTGCTTGGACTATTAGCTCTAGCTTCTTATTGGGTAGCTATTACAGATTAATTTAACCCATTTTCATTATTTTATATTTTCCCACAAGGTTTTTGGCCTACTGGCAAGGTTCCAGCATGTCTGTCTCCAGTGGTGGCTCCAAGGCTTTTTCTCACTTCACTTCCCTTCTCCCAGCATTCAGTTTAGTTTTTCCCTCCTAGCTATTGTACCCTATCAGGCCAAACCAGTTTCTTTATTAACCAATAAAGTCAGAGCATACAGAGGGGAATCCTACATCACCTCCCCTTTTCTGTTTAAATAAAAAGGAAGGTTTTAACTTTAATATTGTAAAATTACATAAACTAGTTATCAAACAAGAATTATAGTTGCAATATTTATATATACTTTATCTTTTATCATAACTAAGGAAAACTATATTATTACTATCTATTCTTTAACTCCATTAAAGACTCCAGAAGGATATAATTTTACCTAAGTAAGCAGGAAGTACATTGTAAGCAACTCCCAAAACTCTAGAATTGACAGAGACTTCCTGTTGCCTGGATAGTCACCCAAAGTTCTTCTGTATCATTGGGGCATTCGTGTTCAGTCTGCAGGCCCATAGTATCCAGCAAACTTTTCCACAAAGCAGAAAATTTCAAAGACAGTTTCACCTATATTGGCAGTTTGTCTGTCACCTTTTTCTGTGTCCTGCAGAATGTCTCACAGACTCTTTCATGAACCCTAAAGGATGATCTCATCTTTAGACAAGATCATCAGTCATTTCTCTATGGATGCTGCATGTCCAGTTCACACAGCACACCATCAAACAGTCCAGGCACGATCAGTGTCTTGCCCAAATGGCTAACAAACTTCATAAGGAGCCTCTTCAGTACCCATCTTTAAATGAACTGATCATCCACAATATCTTAATCAAGAACAGAAATATACATGTAACAAAATTGACCTTTAATTTGTGTCAATAAACCAAGATCCATGCCAATGCAAATCTGTATAGCACATCCCCCCTTAAATGTAAACAAACCTTTATAAACAATATTTAGCAATATGGGCATAATTCTCTCCAAACTGCTTCCTGCATTTTGTTGGGCAGAGTAATTTTGGGGGGTGTTCATGATGACCTTTTGGTGGGTCTTGGTCCATCAAATCACATTAGTCTAGAAGGATTCCACAGGTTCCCATTCTCTGTGGAAGAGCCTCTTTCCCAAAGCAATACATCTTTAGACCCATATTTTGATGACAAGAAATTTTTAAAATACCTGAGCTAGTTTAGCTTACAACAAAATGTCTCTCTGTATTTACCTCATTCACAGTCAAAAAGTTCAAAGAAAGCATAATAATATTCATAATCCAGACTCTGTGTATTTTCCATCTTTACATGGCTTATTATTTTTACTCTATTACTTTTTAATATTCATTTTATTATCTTTACTCCTTTAATCTATACTCTGTACTCTGTCACTATAAGGACTTTACTTTATATTTTTAAAAGCATTTACTTCCTTTGATAACCCTCAATACTCATTTTCTTCTCTCTTTCAAGCATACATACATTTATCTAACACTATAATTCATTTAGAGGTCTTTTATGTATGAATCTGTCATATTTTGTATCTGTAATTCTTTTCTGACCAGCGTGCTTTTTTTTTTAAGATAAATGGGTGTGGTTAGCAAACACGTGGACCTGACTGCTTGCTCTATGCAGTCCAACATGTCAGAGGCATGTTTGTTGTCTCTGAGAGTCAAGCACATTGCCCCATTTTTAGGTACACAGTGGGTCTATGTCTCTATTAAGTAAGTTATAGCACTCTGCTCACAGAATCCTTTTAAGTGCTCTATAGTTAGACATTATCAGAGTTCATACTGGAAGCATGGTCCAAGCATTCAGTTTAGTTTTCTCTGCCTAGCTCTGTTCTTACCTATCAGGCCAAGCCAGTTTCTTTATTAACCAATGGTATTTAGACCATACAGAGGAGAATCCCACATCAGCTCTCAGTTTGCAGAATGCTAACCTTTCTCTTAGCAACAATATGGACTGATTGGTGAATTCAGTGAGGACCTCTGTCGACAACTAACCTCGACAAAAATACTTCTTGCCAAGGTAGAGGTATGGGAATTTAGAAAACATTATTAAGGAATATGAAGATGTGAAAGAAAATAATAAAATAGAGAAACATATAGGGTAATATTAGGAGGAAATTCCAATAAGTATTGAAATTCACCCACATTTAATTTCAATACCTACCTTTTGTGGTAGGAGTAAGATAAAAAACAGTATTAACATGATAGAAGGAAATGAACATAGTAGCTGAAGGTTGCAGGTTACATCCATAGTTAAACATTCTGTTGCTAGAACAAAACAAGTCATGTTTACACCCAGACCAAAATATTCTGTAGGCAAACCACAGCCTGGCTGGACTTCAAACTATTTCCTTAAAGGAACTGAACATAGTTGGATCCATAAACTTTTGTTTGATGTAGAAACATATCTACTTTTCTAATCATGAGATACAAGGTCTGGCTATTAGCCACACCTGTTGCCTATAATCTTGAGAGAGCATTACCTTTGTTTGAGGTACAAACACAATGACCTTGGAGGAATAGAGGTAAGTTCCACTGCTCTGACCTTTGGTCAAAGTGGAAATAGGCTCACATTTTTGGGCTTACATTTTCGAGCTCACATTTTCGGGCATCAGACCCCTTAGACAATATTTCAATTAAATGTAACCCAATCCCACCACTGGTAGCTTTACCTGGTAAACACAAGATGACCTGTTGAGACTCCATATTTCTCATTACTAGGAGTTCCCATTAAGATCACTTTCACGGATTCCATGAAGTTTCCAATGTACTGTGTTTTCACACCTCCCTCAAAAGCCCTTCAATTCCAGTCATCTCTCCCATGCAGTCTCCCCCTGCACACCATATCAGCCTCCTGACATCCTATTCCCATCCTCACCTGTATCTATTCTGCCCAAATCTATTCTATTTCCTCCTTGAAGGGAAAGCCATAATATACTTTAGACTACTACTCTGGATCTATGGATTATAGTTTTGTTATCATTTACTTAATGGATAATAACCAATTGTAACTGAATACATACCTTATTTATATTTCTAGGTCTGGGTTACCTCACTCAGTATGATGTTTTCTAGTTGTTATGGTAATAGTAAAACACTGTAGTTCCCAGAGGGGTGAAGTGGCACTCCATGAAGGCCAGTGGGTCCCAAGACCGTGGTAGGGCTTGAAGGTACTTAGTCCCATGCTGGGAGTTGTGTGGCAGGTCAGAGACAGAGACCTATTAGGCATGTCATACAAAGAAAGTGGGTATTTATTGAGTGGGTTATTGAAGTGAAAGGGAGGGGGGGAAGCAGAGGAGGGAGAAGAGCATAGAAAGAGAGAGGCAGAAAATGAGAGAGAAAGAAACACACATGGAGAGAGAGAAAAAGAGAGAGAGAGAGAGAGAGAGAGAGAGAGAGAGAGAGAGAGAGAGAGGAAGGGAGAGGGGAGAAATGGGGAGAAGGGAAAAAGGCTGAAGCTGCCTCTTTGAGATAGAGATGGAAAATGAAGGACTGGCAGGCTGGAAATGGAAGGAAGATCTGCTTACCTCGGCAGATGGGCAGGGGAGTAGAGTGCATGGGGCTTGTCTCTTAAAGGGACAGGACAGACCATTACATTCCCATCTGTTTTTTATAATAAAAAAAAAAAAAACAGAAGGTTACACACAACAGGTTAAAGGAACTGGGGTGGTGGATTCTCAAGACTTCTTCCTGCTTATTTGTGGGCATTGTCTTTGGGGTGAAACTTGAAAAACCTGGGTGCTGGTCACATCCTAGGGTAGTTGGTCTCTTGCTCCTGTCTGGTGTTTATGGTATGGAAATGTCTGGTGTCTTTTAGACCTACTTAAGGTATTGGAAGAACAGAGGTCAAAGTTTAGTGTGGAAAAAAATTAGATTCAGGGAATCGAGAGGGGTATATCTGACCTGTTTAAGGTGGATGCTTTAATTTGGATCCCTGAAACTCATAAGAATTTTTTGGGTTTGTGAAAACATAAGTTTTAAACAGCAGCATATTTATATGAGAATGACTGTGACAGATATTTTTTGCATAATGAAAAGTATCTTTAGGACTATGAAAGGAAGTATGAAAGAGAATATCTTATTGAAATTTGTTCAGTGAGGCTATCCTTTTAAATGGCAAAGCCTCTCAGCTATCAAACTGCATCAAAGGTCTTTGAGAAAGAAAAAAAAATTCCTTGAGTTATTGATTATAAAACAACAGAAATTTACTTGGTTGGACCTAGAGCTACTCCTCAGGGTCTTCCATGGTTGCTGAGGGTCATATTTTCCTTTTGCAGTTTAGCACAGGGTCTGCCAGGCTCCAGAAGATCCTGTGGGCTAAGAAATCTGTAGGAAGACAAGCCTACCTTGACCTGAGCAGCTAGACTGTTGATTCCAGCAATTCTGTCCACTGTCTGGTGATCTTCAGTTTAGATGAAAGGCAGTTTAGCCCAGTGGTCAGCACTGGGCTGTTGAAGCAAATTTTGGCTGGGCCTTATTTTGTACCCATTTGTCTTTTGTCTTCTTTGGAGGAAATACAGTGCTGCTGCTAGGTTTCAATCTGTCTCTTTTTGTTATGTAAAGCTTTTTAATAATTAAATATTTAAGAGCCATATTTCCCAGATCTCTGAAAAGTTAAGGACTGTTTCTCAGGTAGAACTAATAATCTGCCTGAAGAGCTTGGTCTAAACTTGACTGTACTGGCTTTCAACTTAACAGGTAAGATTTACACTTGTAAAAGACAGAAAGAAAAAAAAACTGCTTGCAAGAGAAGGTTGATGGCAGAACTGACAATATCAGAGAACAGCTTAATATATTTTAAAGCAGGATTGGGTTAAGAGACTTCAAAATATATACCAATTAAAACATGAGGTTTATTGCTTTGTAGTCTGGAATGAGATACAATAAATAGACAATTATAACATTTAAGAGTAAACATAAATGCATTTAAGTTATGTGTATGCATACACACACAGAGTGAACAGGAAATGGTAAAGTGGGTGCTTTGGTGGGACTTAAAAAAAGGCATGCCACTGCACAAAACACACATGCAAAGAGTCAGCACTGGGTAACCAGGCAGGTAATACCTCAGTAAAGATGACTTGATCACCTGACCTGGCCATAAGTTAAGATGGCAGTTAAGTCACCTGGCTCTCAGTTAATATGGCAGTAAGGTCACCTGACCTCATTCAAAATGGTGGCTTTCACATGTAGTATGGAAACACTATGCTTTTTTGAGCTGTGGGAGTTTTAAACATAATGAGAGACCTAGAGGCGTGATCTACCCTGTGGCCAAGCCACCACACCACAAGCTGTAGCAGGAAGGCTGGAATTGAAAACAGATGCCTCATGTTTCAACTAATCTTATTGGTCTTGTCGGTGTCTGTGGGACCAGCATTAACAGTGGCAGGGATAGTTTGAGGAAAAGCAGAGCTGGCAGGACAATGGCAGAGCATTCACAGGCAGGTGGCTGATAGTCTGAGGATTTATACCATAGCTAAAAATGTGAAAACCCACGAAAACTGCAAACAAACACCACAGGGCCTATAAAAGGAGGTCTCCTCTCAACAGGGAGGGTGTTAAAGCCTGACGAGCTCCATCTGCATAACTCAGAAGGCATAGGCTAGAAGCTGCTCCTAGCAATCTCCGTACCAAACGTTATGGTTTAGGTAAAATGTAGCAGACACTGGGCCATGAGATCCCAGAGGGCCATGAAGACAGCTGGTCCCAGGCAGGGAGCTGCATGGCAGATGAGAGTCAGAGACCTATTAGGCAGGCCATATAGAAAAAGTGGGTATTTTTTTTTTAGTTGGTTATGGAGGGGAAGGGAAAGAGGGAAAAGGAGAAGGGGGAAGAGCAGAGGAAAGCAGAAAGAGAGAAAAAGAAACAGAAAGAGAGGAGGGGGAAAGGTAGAAAGGGGGAGAAGGGAGAGAGGCTTCTGTGGCCTCTTTGGGAGAGAAAGGGGAAGGAAGAAGTGCCAGCCTCAGCAGAAGTGGAAGGGAGTGGGCAGGCTTCTCTCTTAAAGGGACAGGACAGACCACTACACTAGTATGATCCATCTGCCTATAAATTTCTTGATGCCATTTATTTAACATCTCAGTAATACTCCATTGTGTAAATATACTAACCTTTTACACAGGCAGTGATTTCAGACTCCAGAACAAATTCAAAGCATGCTGGCTGCTCCTGAAGAAGAATATCTCCTTGCCTCTAGAGTCAAATATATGAGGACATTTCTCCAGAAATTTTGCTGATTCAAAACAACTTTAGTACTTATAACTCCCTGTAGTAATGGACTTTCTGTACTTACTTCATGTTGGAAGCATAAAAGAGGCTCCTTTTGGAGTTTGATAGCCATTTGAACAAGAAACTACTCTTGTCTGGGCTGCTTGATGTTATGCTGTATGAATTAGACATGCAGGACCCACATAGAAATGACTGGTAAACTTGCCTAAATAAGGAGAGATCGTCCTTTGGGGTTCTGGCTTCATAAAAGAATCTGCTATACATTCTACAGGACACAGAAAGAAGCAACTGATTGACTTTGTCTTTACAAGGCAAAACACCTTCAAATTTCCCGCTTCATGGAAAAATCTGCTAAATACAATGAGACAGTAGGCTGAAATACAGAACAACTTCGGGTGACTGTCCAGGCAGCAAGATGTCTCTGTCAATTCTAGAGATTTGGAAGTTGCTTACAATGCACTTCCTGTTAACTGAGGTTATATATATACATATATATATATATATATATTATTCTTTGGGAGACTTTGATGAAGTTAAAGAACAGACAGTTATAATTATAGTTTTCCTTAGTTATAATAAAAGATAGATATAAATGTTGTAACTGTAATTCTTGCCTAATACCTGTTTTATGTAATTTTATTATCTTAAATTAAAACCTTCCTTCTTATTTAGACAGAAAAGGGAAATGTTGTGGGAAGTCCTTCTGTATATGTGTTGCTTTTATTGGTTAATGAATAAGAAGCTAGCTTGGCCTGTGATATAGCACAGTAGAACTAGGCAGGAAAAACTAAACTAAATGCTGGGAGAAAGAAAGTGGAGTCAGAAAAGTCATGTATCCCCACCTGAGAGAGATTCAAGGTAGAAGCTTTCTGGTAAGCCACAGTCACATAGAGATCCACAGATTAATAGAAATGGGTTAAACTAAGAAGTAAGAGCAGGCCAATAAGAAGCTGGAATTAATAAGCCAAGCAGTTATTTAATTAATACAGTTTGTGTGTGGTTATTTCGGAACTGAGGAGCTACGAACAATTGGCTTGGCTTCCTACAACAACTCCCTAACATGCAAGGTCCAGCTAATTAATTGTTATTGCTAAGTATTACATTCCAATGTCATTTTCTGTCTGGGCATCCTAACCATCTAGGCTATGTTCATGGTCAGGCATAACTCACTGGCTAGTCAATGTGACATCCCTTTGTGACTTTTATTGTGTTATGAGAATGGGTCAAGCCCTGAAAATGTGACATATGATTACCCAGAGTTTGACTGTGAGAAGTGCTGTAGTGTGGAGAGAGGAAGCTGTGTAAGGCTAGGCAGAAGAAGGCTGCTGTGGGAGAGAGAAATGTGAGAGATGAAGAAGAAGGAGCATGAAAGAGTTGTGAGGGAGTGAGTGTGTGAAAGGGTGACTGAGATAAGAGTAGGTGAATGATGTAGAAGTATGTGTGAGAGTGAGTGCGTATGTGAGAGAGAGCTGTGTGAATGAGCTGCTGATATGCAGGGGAGCTGTGCTTAGGAACTGTGGAAAGTGCAGGATGATAAGAGAGTTGTGTAAATGAGATATACAGCTGAGACTGTGTGGAGACTTGTAACTGTGTGGAAGCAATGAAGATGAAGCTGTACAGAAAAGAGATGTAGAAAAGAAATATATGTAAAAGAAAGATGTATAGTCATGTGAAAGAAGATGTAATTGTGTATAGAAATGTATGCCATGTAGGAGAGAGATGTACGTGCATAAAGAGAATCAAGTAGCTGTATGTAAAGAATGTAGTTGTGTGAAGACAGAGAGATTTTCAAGAAAGAGAGATTATTTAAGATGAAGTAACAAAAGAGCTTACCATCAGGAAAGTGTGTATTTGTTCTTTTTACTTGTTACTGTCAGAAAGCATGTGTTTCCTTATTTTTTTCCCTTAGATAAATAGAAACTTATTTCTAAAGACCCACAAATTTAAAAAAAGGTTTCTTAAAGTCCCGCTACTCTGAGGTCTTCTGTTCCCTACCCTAGATCAGTTCAGGGAGCTGGCCTCCACAGACTGCATTGGTGCAGAGTGGATAATTATGGATCTACTTGCATTCTTATACATGCAAATATCTAGTTAGAATAGAACCATATGTTATTTCTACTTTATATTTCTGGCTTCTTTATCAAGAATTAAGTGTTCATAGGCATATGAATTTATTTCTGGTTCTTTGATTCAATTCCAGTATTCAATCTGACTGGTTTTTATGACAATAATATGTAAGTTTTAATTACTATAGCTCTGTAGTAAAACTTGAAATCAGAGATGGAGATTTGTCTATAAGTTCTTTTATTGTTCAAGATTATTTTAACTATCCTTGTTTTCATAAATAAAGTTGACTATTATCCTTTCAAGGTCCATGAGAATTATATTGGAATTTTGAAGGGGTTTATATTGAATTTGTAGATTGGTTTTTGTCAGGATAGTCATTTTTATTATGTTGACCCCAGCAATCCATGAGCATTGGAGATACTTCCATGTTCTGATACCTTCTTCAAAGATTTGAAGTTTTTGGTATTTTTGGTTTTCATGTTTTTAATTTTCTAAAAATATTTATTATTTTTTAAGTTTCATTTTATATTCCAACCACAATTCTCCCCACCTCTCATCCTGTTCCCCATTACTTCCCCCATAGCCTACCCCCTATACGCTCCTCTCATTGTATAAAAACTTTTATGGGGAGTCAAGAAAGCCTGACAAATTAAGTTTGAATAGGATCAAACCCCTCCCCTCTGCATTAAGGCCTAGCATGGCATCCCACCATAGGTAATGGGCTCCAATAAGCTAGTTGATGCATCAGGGATAGAGCCTGGTCTTATTGCCAGGCCCCCCTCAGATAGTCCATGATTCACCATGGTCTTCCACATACAAAGGGCCTAGTTCAGTCCCATGCAGACTCCACAGATGTTGGTCCAGAGTTCATGAGTTTCTATGAGCTTGGTTCAACTGTCTCTGTAGATTTCTCCATCGTGATCTTGACCTCCCATGCTGATGTATTTCCTCCTCCCTCTCTTTGGTTGGATTCCCAGAGCTCTGCCTGTTGCTTGATTGTAGATCTCCACATCTGGTTCCATCAGTTGCTGGATGAAGGTTCTATGAAAATAGTTCATGTATTCTGGATTACAGGGGAAGGCCAGTTTGGGTAGCTTCTCCACATTTGCTAGGAATCTTAATTGGGGTCATTCTTCATCGCAACTTCACTAGTAACAAGGTTCTTCCTAGCCCCATAGTGGTCTCTCTATCAAGACTTTCTGTTGTTATTGAAATCCAGATTCTATTTGTGGTGGTTTGATAGGATGTAGGGAATTATTTCCATGTTCGTTTATCTCTTGAGACTTGCCTTGGGACCAAATTATGGTCAATTTTGGAGAAACATCTATGAGGTGCTGAGAAGAAGTTATTTTCTTTTGTGTTTTGGAAAATATCTATTATGTGCATTCAGTTTATAATGTTTGTTAGCTCCAGTATTTCTCTACTTAGTTTTTGTCTGGATGAGTTTCCATTGAAAGACTGAGATATTGAAGTCTCCCACTATCAATGTGTGAGGATCAATATGTGTTATACGTTATAGCAATGTATCTTTTACAAACATGGGAAACCTTAATTTGAGCATAGATGTTAAAAATTGAAGCATTATCTTAGTGAATCTTTCCTTTGATGGGTGAGAAGTATCTTTCCCATATCTTTTGGTTCGTTAAGGTTTTAAGTCTATTTTGTTAGAGTTTAAAATGGCTACACCAGTTTACTTCTTGGATTCATTTGCTTGGAAAATCTTTCTCCAACCTTATACTCTGACATCATGTTTATCATTGATCTGGGTTTGGAATGACTAAAGGTCTAGATGCTGATTTGAGTGGGTGTTTTGTTTCCTAGTTTCTGTTTTCTCTGTGTTTTCAGAACTTGTGATTTCTGTGTGAGTACTCTCTCTTTTGCTGCTCTGTTCAGAGGGAATCAAACCAACCTATAATCACCCCAATTTCAGATGCCTAGACATTAACAAAAACAAAAAACAAAGTCAATAACTTCCTGGACAGTGTGTCAGCTGTCTCTGTGGTTTTCCCAAACATGATCTTGACCCCACTTGTTCATATGATCCCTCCTCCCTCTCTTGAATTAAAGTCCAGGAGTTTAGGCCCGTGCTTGGCTGTGGGTCATTGCATCTGTTTCAATTACTTACAGATGTAGGTTCTGTGATGACAGAGTATTCCCTAATCTCATCAAAAGGGGAAGGCTCTTTCAGCTACCTTCTCCACAATTGCTGAAGTCACCCTTGTGAAATCCTGAGAATTTCTCTAACATCATGTTTCTCCATAACCCCATAATGGAATTGCTCCCTCTATCAATATATCTTCTTTCATTGTTCTCTCCTCTTTCCTCCCCACACTAGGTCATTTTGATCCCTCATGTTCCTAGACAACATCCCCTCATGTCCAACCCCCTTCTCAGTTTACTCAGGAGATCTTAACTATTTTCCTTCCTGGGTACTTTCATTTGTGTCCCTCTTAGGGTCTCCCATTTACCTAGCTTCTCTGTGTTTGTGAATTGAAACTGGGGTACCCTTTGCTTTACATTCAATATATACTTATGAGTGAGTTTATACTGTTCTTTTCTTTTTGGGTCTGGGTTACTTCACTCAGGATGGTTTTCTCTAGTTTCTTCCATTTGTCTGCAAATTTCAAGATGTCATTGTTACCATTAAGTAATACTTTATTTATGGTATAAATTTACCACATTTTCTCTATCCACTCTTTGATCGAGGGGAATATTTATGGTTTCTAAGTTCTGGCTATTACAAACAATGCTGCTATAAACATAGGTATGAACCTTGTATCCTTAATTTCTCCAAGAACTGTATCATACAGGGGTGTTGAATTTTGTCAAATGCTTTTTCAGCATCTAATGAAATGATCATATGTTTTTTTTCTTTCAGTTTATTTATATGATGGATTACATTGGTAGAGGAATAAGGAATACCAGATAGAATGGACCATAAAAGAAAACCTTCAACACATATTAATGAAAACATTAAATGTTGCTGGGCAGTGGGCATGCCTTTAATCCCAGCTGCATCCTAGGATGCAGAGGCAGGTGGATCTCTGTGAGTTTGAAGCCAATCTGGTCTACAGAAAGAGTTCCAGGACAGTCAAAGATACACATAGAAACCCCGTCTCAAACAACAACAACAACAACTAAAAAACAGAAACTGTTGAGGCTGAAAAATGCAGGCCCACTTCCACCTTGTCTGACAGTCAGAGAATTCAGAGATTGACAGCATAGTTGCATGTCCTAACTCAACTAATTTGCATAATTGCATGTCCTAATCAAGTGATTGCTGGATTATTTTGAAGTTAAGATAACTCAATGCCATCCAAACAAGTGGTCAGGATATACAAAATTATTTCTGCTTCTTCTTTTGTAACTATGACATTACTTAGGGAAGGGTGGTCTTCAGTATAAGTGATCTAGAACATCTTCGCTACCTAGATAACAGGATGCTAATGATTTGATGTCTCCGAGTGATGAAGTCATTGACTGTGTGAGTTATATTTTTGTATCATTCTGATAAAGTCTTTTCCTTCCTGCTTTCCCATATATGTTGGGTGTAAAATCTGTGGATAAATAAACTCAGGCAGATTTCAGGATTTCAGTCACTGGAATGCCCTCCTGATTATTTCTATGTTTTCTGTGTTGTTATTTTTTACATCTTCATATTCTTTACTTATATTTCTTCAGCTTCCATGCCCCTACTCTGGTAAGAAGTATTTTTGTTGAGGCTGGGGAAGAAGGAGGAAATGATGGGAGCAGCTAGAATTGAGGGACATTTGAGGAGTGGTAAAGAAACCTAATGCAGTGGAAATTTACTATAATATATGAATGAAATTCTAGTGTTACCTTTAGATAATGGAAATGGCATCTTAACTGCCCATCTCTTCTCATCAAGTGAAGCTTTCTTTACCAGGATAGGGTTACATACAATTGAGTTTTTGGTCAAAGGGGTCCCACAGAAATCCCTAAACAACTGAAGATGTGGCTAAGACAACAGAATGCTCTTCAAAAACTGACAGCAAGGTAGGTCCCATTGCTAAAAGCAACACCCACACAATCCATTAAGATTAGAGCGATTAAGCTGTTGCCTATATAGAGTGTTTACCACTGTGCTTTAATGTCTACAGATGGCAGTAAACAGTAAAATCTTTGATGTACAATCTTTCCTGCCTGCAAAATATGCTAGGACAATGGAAGAACAAAGCTTGTGGTAGTAAACAAGCAAAGACTGACTCAATTTAATTTCTACTCAATAGAATGGAACCTAAACTTGATACTGATTGAGTGACAGAGAACCAGAGGTTAGATAGCCCAGAGACTCAGGGTACAACCAAATACTACTTGTCAAAAAAATAATAAGTTAATGACTAAATGACTTTTAATATAGAATAATTAAATATTTTCTAGGCCTTTGAGCTGTTTTTCTCCTTTCTCTATTTGCATTATTCACACGATTGGATTTTTCAAATGTGTGCTTGATTTTTTGGATGTTTTATGCAAGGATTTTTATATTTAATATTTTCTTTGATTGATATATCCATTTCTTCTATCATAATTTTATTTCCTGAACTTCTCTCTTCCATCTTTTGTATTTTGTTGATGAAATGGTTGTACCCAGATCGTGGAGTCCCCCAAAACCAACAAGAATGCCAAATCCCATATGTAAAAAAAGTCTTTACCTAAGTCTGAACTCAGACTCTCTGTGTGTCCAATGCGTTAGCGCTTAAGCTCAGTTAGTTTTTTTTTTTTCATACAGACGTTTAGGTGAGCAACTTCTAAGGTTCAGAACCCCTGATTGGCTAACGTTTGTCTCAGAGTGTCTTGGTGAAATTAGATGGGTTTGTGTTTGTGCTGGGCTAAGGGACATCAAGTGATACTATCTACAATAGTTGAAACATTAGAGTTCTTTTTCGGGGGGAACATTAGGTACTTTGCCCTTGGTCCATTCATGGGGGGGGTGCCTGGATGGTCTCTGTTGAGTCTGTCATAGCTGGACCCTACAAAATTCTTTTTGGAGTTCCTGTTCAGATTCCAAAATTTATCCTTTCTGGAATACAGTCAATTCATGTTTTCTTTATTGTTTCTATTGCCATTTTCATGTTTTGAACAGTTTTTTTATTTATTTCACTCATCTGATGAAGACTTCATATTTAATAATATTAGTATTTGGTCTTACCCTTGGTCCCTGGGCTTTCTAGTCTTTGACTCTGGGTCAAATAAGCAGTATCATGTATAGATATCCATAAACCTTCCATGACTTTTATCATTAAGCAGCATTGAATTTTGTCAGAGGATTTTTCTGAATCTAATGAGATGGCCATATATTCTTTGCTTTACATTTATTTATTTATGTATGTGAAAACATCTCTGTATCTCTAGATTAAAACTCTCCTTGATCATGGTAGATCATCTTATTGATGTGTTCTTGAATTGTATTTGCAAGTATTTTCTAAAAAATTTTTGCATATATGTTCATAAGGGAAATTAGTTTGTAATTTTTTTGTTGAGATTTTATTTGGTTTAGGTATCAGGGTAACTGTCACCCCATAAAAAAACTTAGGTGGTAGTCCCTCTGTTTCTGTTTTGTTAAATAAGTTGAGGAATACTGGCATTAACTCTTCTTTGAATGTCTAATAAAATTTTGTGCTAAAACCATCTGGCCAAGGACGTTTTATGGTTTGAAGACATTTGATGACTGCTTTTTATTTCACT
Organism: Myodes glareolus; assembly: GCF_982192425.1. Taxonomy (NCBI): domain Eukaryota; kingdom Metazoa; phylum Chordata; class Mammalia; order Rodentia; family Cricetidae; genus Myodes; species Myodes glareolus. The sequence continues at coordinate 23,113,636 of NC_142046.1, forward strand.
AGTCTGTTTAAAATGCTCAAATTTTGCTTTAATTTTGGCAAGTGGAATATATCAAGAAAACTATCCATTTCTTCTAGATTTTACAATTTGTTAGAGATCATGATTTTAAAGTATGTCCTTATAATTCTCTGAATTTTGATTATCTATTATTGTATACCATTTTACATTTCTAATTATATCAACTTGAGTATTCTCTTTGAGTCTTTCAGTTAAATTGAATAGTAGTTTTCAATCTTATTAATTTTTTTCAAAAAAACAACTCTTTGTTTTATTGATTCTTTGTAATATTTTATTTGATCCTATTTATTAATTTCAACTCTAAATTTGATTACTTCTTCGCATATGCTCATTTAGGGTGTGACTTCATATTATATAGAGCTTTCAAGTATGCTACTAATTTGCTAGTATGAGATCTCTCTAATTTATGTATTAGCGTTGGGACGTGACTTTGTCTCTCAGAATTGCTATAAATTTGAGTTGTTCCATAAGTTTGGCTATATTTTGTACTCATTTTCATGAATTCTAGAAAATCCTTATTTTTTTTCCTAATTTATGTCCTGACCTATTTTTCATTCAGTAGAGTTATTCAGTTTCAATACATTTCTGAGACTTTTATTGTTTCTTTTGTTGTTGACATCCAGCTTTAATTAATGGTGATCTGATAGGATGCTTTAGTGTATTATTTCCATTTTTTTATATCGTTGGGACATTCTTTGTGATTAAATATGTGATCAGTTTTGGAGAAAGTTTCATAAGGTGGAGAGAGAAGTTATATTCATTTGTGTTTAGGTGAAATGTTTTCTAAGTGCCTATTCAATTTAGTTTATACAAGCACTGAGCTCCAGAATTTCTCTTTTTAGTTTCCTTCTGTATGTATTACCTGTATTTTGGCAATTTTTTTAAAAAACTTACCACTATCATTACATGATGGTCGAAATGTGTTTTTAAATTTAGTATTGTTTCTTTATAACTTAGTTGCCCTTCTGTTTGGGATAGTCATGTGGGATTTCCCTTTGTTTGCTATAAATACATTTTATTACCATTGGTTAATAAAGATGCTGCTTTGGCCTATAGCAGAGCAGATTATAACCAGGATGAAAGAGATATAGAAAGAGAGAAGGTGGAGTCAAAGAGGCATCATGTAGCTGCCAAAGGAGGCAGACACCATGTAGCTGCCCAAGAAGCAGGAGGTGACAAACTATGAACCTCATGGTAAAATACAAAATAATAAAAATGGGTTAATTTAAGATGTAAGAGTTAGTTTATAAGAAGCCTGAGCTAATAGGCCAAACAGTATTATAATTAATATAGTTTCTGTGTGATTATTCAGGTCTGGGCTGCTGGGAATAAAACAGTAGTCTCCATCTACAAATTACACCCAACATGGATTAACTACATTTACGTAAAAATTGAGAGATCTTGGGAAGAAATTCTAGACTCAAAAAGTCAGACTTAAACACAGCATCTTGGTAGCAGCATTTTTTTTTTCTGATAGACTCTGTTTGCTGGTGGCAAGCAGAGGCATAGTTTCTTTAAGAGAAGGATTCCTGATTTAGCATAAGCAGCAAAATCTGTGTAGCTTTTTAAAGAGACTACTTCCTGTGTCATGCCGGCAGAACAAACTCTAGCTCTTCCAGGAGGTCCTGCTGTTAAATAGGGTTTGTGAGCAGCATGTTGCAAATTGCTTGTTGGTTGCATAGACGGTGTGTATTCCTGGAGCTGGGTCGGTATGCATGACTCTCAGAGGTGGTGAACATGTCTCCACCATGGTGAACTAGGTGGAGCAAGCAGGCAGTGCCACAGAATCAGTACTAGCCATGACCACTTAGCAAAAAATAAAAAGGTTCCAGGTCAGAAAAGGATTTCAAAGAAGCAATAGTACAAATTCGGACATAAAAGACCTTTAAATACGACACAGTATGTTTAAAAGATGTACATAGACCTGGGGGAGAGAGAAAAAGAGTACCGACAGTTATATGAAAGGAGGAAAGTCTTTAAAAAGACAGTTAAAGTAATATAAAAGAGTACAGTAATAGATTAAAGGAGTAAAGAAAATTAATCACTTAAAGAAGGAATATACACAGAGAGTCTGAATTATGTATAGTATTGTGTTTTCTTTGAATATTTTGACTGCAGAGAGATGATTGATTTGGGGGACTGCTAAGCTAAAGTAACATATGTATTTTAAAGGCATCTAGACTTCAAAATTTGAGTCTAAGGATATATTACTTTGGAAAAGAGATTCTGCTTTTGTTTCCACAGAAGATGAGAACCTGTGAATTCCTTTTGGGCTAATATGGTTTAATGAAACAAGACTCTTAAAAGAGCTCCATGAACCCTAAAAGTACTTTGTCCAACAAACAACAGGAAGCAGTTTGGAGGAAACTATGCCCAAATTCCCAAAATGATTGTTTATAAATATTTGTTTTTATTTAAAAGGGGAAATGATATAGAGATCATTATTTTGTATTGGTATGGACTTTGGACTATTGATACAAATTTCAAGTTGGCTTACTGTGTATAATATTTCTACTTTTGTTTAAGATATTATGTTTCTCCAGATCATTTAAAAATGTAATTTATAATTAAGAATTATAGCTTAATAATCATTTATGATAGTCAAACTAGTAATCTTGCTAGTTAGGTTTTCTAGATATACAGAAATAAATTTCAGTTAGATAGATAATCTTCAACACTTGAAAGACTACAGAATATGACATTTAAAATGTTTTAAGAACTTAGCTTTTCATAATAATGAGACACATGTCCTGGCAGCACCACTTTACTTCAAAAGGAAGAGGGTCCTTATGGAGTTTGTTAGCCATTTGTGCAAGAAACTGCTCCTACCTGAACTGCTTGATGGTATGCTGTTTGAACTTAACATGCATAACCCACAGAAAAGTGACTGTTGAATTTGCCCAAAGAAGGTGAAACAATCCTTCAGGGTTCCTGTTTTACAGAGAAAACCATCAGACATTCTGCAGTACACAGAAGAAAGCAAGTGGTGAGCTTTGTCATTATAAGGCAGTACAGATCTTCAAATTTCCTGCTTCATGAAAAAGTCTGCTGGATACTCTGGACTGGACTAGTAGGCTGAAGATTGCTTCTGAACATTATAGAAGAACTTTGGGTGACTGTTCAGGCAGTGAGCCATCTCTATAAATTCTAGAATTTTGTAAGTTTCTTATAATGTGCTTCCTGTTTACTTAAGTAATCTTATATCCTTCTGCGGTTTTTGAGAAGTTGAAGACAGATAGCTATAGTTTTCCTGAGTCATGGTAATAGATAAATTAGATATGAAAGTTTAGACTCACAAAGATAAAATAGATGGTAGTATATTTTCTTTAATTTTGCTAGATACAAATACACCAAACATTTTAACTGTAATTTTTGCTTGAACCTGTTTTGTATATGTAATTTTACTATGCTAAAGGTAAAACCTACCTCTTTATTTAGATAGAAAAGGGAAGATGATGTGGGATTCTCCTCTGTGTGTTATGAATATGTTTTATTTTCATTGGTTAGTAATGAAGCTGCTTTGGCCTACATCAGGGCAGAATATAGTCAGACTGAAAGACATATATAGAGTAGGTGGAGTCAATGAAACATTATGTCTCCTGAAGGAGGGAGATGCCATGTAGCTTCCTAAGAAGTAAGAGGTAACAAACCATGAGCCTCATGGTGAAATAGAAAATAGTAGAAATGGGTTAATTCGAGCTATAAGACTTAATGAGATACTTGAGCTAATAGGCCAATTGGTGGTGTAATTAATATAGTTTCTCTGTGTTTATTCAGGTCTAGGCTACTGGGAACAAAAAGTAGTCTTCATTTATAAGGTAGAGATGGCAAGCACTGCAGTGCCCTCTTGGCAGAATATGCCTTTGATGAGTGCTTAGTGACCTCCCCTGTCTCTACTGATTAGTTTTGTTCTGTAGTCAATTTTGTCAGATATTAAAATCGCTACATCAACTTGCTTTCTAAATCAATTTTCTTGGACTTTCTTTTTCCTTCATTTTACCCTAAGGTGATATCTACATTCGATGACAAGGTGTTTGTCTTGGGTACATCAGAATGATGGATCCTGTTTTCTTATCCATTCTGTTACCTTCTGTCTTTTATTGGAGCGTCAAGACTGTTGCTGATGAAAGAAACCAGCGAGCAATGATTGTTGATTCCTGTGGTATATTGTTGGTATGTATATGTATTTTGGGGTTTCCTCTCTTGATTTTGCTGGTCTGTGATTATTTATTCCCTGTTGGCATTTCTGGGTGTAACTAACATCTTTAACTTGCAGTTTTCTTTCAAGAACCTTGTGTTGTGCTGGATTTGTAGGAAGATTTTTACCAAAGCTAGCTTTTATCATGGAATGTCTTATTGTTTTCCATCATTGTGTGCAGTGTTTTGAATGAACTTTGTCCACATAGGCCCATAAGGGAGTGGCATTATTAGAAGGTATGGTCCTGTTGAAGGAAGTGTATCACTGAGGTCAGGCTTTCAGAAGCTCAACCCAGTGTTATCTTCCTTTTTGTTGTCTGCTTATCTAGATGTAGAGCTCTCAGCCCCTTTAGCTCCATGTCTGTCTGCCTGCCTCAATTCTCCCTTCCATGATGAAAATGGATGAAACCTCTGAACTTGTATTCCAGCCACAATTAAGCATTTTCCTTTATAAGAGTTGCCATGGTCATGGTGTCTCTTCCCAGGAAGGGAAACCAAGACTAAGCTAGAAGTTCATTCCATGGACTGGGGTATTGCTGTGATAGGCCTGATCATATCTTTGTTTGGAGAAATGTAGACTTTGGATAAGAAAAGCAGCTGAATGCCTTAAACATAATTTAGTGGGTCACAATCGTAGTATCCTGGAAGAGAGTGCTATAGAGGATTATTAGAATTGTGGGTTCCTGGTTCATTAGAATTCAGAGGAGAAGAAGATTATTATGTGGCATATAGACCATTCATATGATAGATTAGAACATGGCTGCTTTCAGCCTTATCTAAAAACATGCTTGAGACTAAATTCAAGAATTATGTATTAACAACGTTAGCAGAGGACATTTCAAAACAATCTATCTTTAACTATATTATTTGGCTATTAGTGGTCAGTCTAACGTACATCCATAATTAACACTATCAAATTAAACAAGGAAAAATAAAAAATGTGCAGTTGGAGGAGAGAAAGATTACCGGGATATGTAAATAGATTAAAGAAAAGCTTTATTCTAAGGGGAATAAAAAGTGTGATGACATCAAGGAAAGATCCCACCTAGCTAAGTTTCCAATTTGTAAAAATGAATTAAAAAATAGTGAAAATGAATTTAAAAAAGCTTAGGACCAGGCATGGTGGTCTAATCTTTAATCCTAACACTCTGAAGGCAATGACTGACTGATCTCTGAATTAAAGGACAGTGTGGTCTACAGAGCAAGTTTCATAACAGTCAACGTTAGGCAGAAGATCGTCAAAAACAGAAAACTAAATAAAATATAATTGAATGAGGGGACCATGCCCCATCATCAGCAAGCAGTAGAACTTGGCCATTTTAGCACTTTGGTTTTTAGCTTTAGAGTCAAGGACACAAAAAAGGGGTCATTTCCCTCCATGACTAAGGAAAGCACTGAGGCCTGGCATATGTCAGGGGTGTCGCTGAGTGGAGACCTAGAGAAGCCACTATATTAAGTTGTAAAAGTGATGGCTACACTGCCTTGGAGACCCGATATGTTGTAGATGCCAGAGCCATGGGATACTTTCCAAGAAAAGCTGCTAATGAGGAGTGGAGACAGCCCAAGAGAGAAAAAAAAGTGTGTTGCAATCAACAAAGCTAAAGAACTGGACATCTATAGAGGGTTTTAACGTCAGAAATGGAGATGCAGAGTTTGGAATTTTCCCAGCTTTGTTTTGTTCTTGTTTTGATCCAGTACTTCCACACTGTGGTCTCTTTCCTCCCTTTTGGAACAGTAATGTATATTCTGTGCCATTGTATATTTGAAGTATGTGATTTGATTTTTTTTATTTTTATTTGACAGCAGATTGCAGTTAAAAGGTTGCATGAGTCTCAGAAAAGACTTTGAACTTCAGACTTTTAAATGGGGTTCAAACTGAAAGACTATGGGGACTTCTGAATTTAGACTGTCTGCATTTCTTCTTCATGGCTACAAGATTTAGGAGGAACAGTAAAAGGTGATAGTTTGAATGAAAATAGCCCCCATAGGCTCATGGGGAGTGGCGCTATTAGAAGGTGTGGCCTTGTAGGATCTAGTACGTCACTGGGGTTAGGCTTCAAGGTTACAGAAGCTCAAGCCAGGCCCAGCATTATTCTTTCTTCCTACTGCCTGCAGATCCTGATGTAGAACGCTCAGCTCCTTCACCTGCAACATTTCAGTCTGTATGCTGCCATGCTTTCTTCCACGAGTATAAAGGACTCTGTACTGGAAACCAGTTCCAGTTAATGCTGTTCTTTATAGAGCTGCTATGGTCTTGGTGTTTCTTCACAGAAATAGAAACCCTAAGACAATGTAATTGAATGTTTTGCATCTGGCATCTGTGTTCTCTTGGAGTCTGCAACTACCTGTCCAGGTCCTTATAATTCCAATAGGTTTGTAAAGCTTTACATGTTTCTTGTCCTTTTCCCTTGCAGTTTTTAATTTTCTTCCTTCTATCTGCACATTTAATGTTTTGATTATTATTTTCTGAGGGTACTTTCTTTTCTAGTCCAATATACTTGGCATTCTACATGCCTCTTGTGACTTGATAGGCCTCTCCTTCTTTAGGGATATTTTCTTCTATGATTTTGTTAAAAAATATTTTCCCAGGTTTTGATCCTGATTACTTCTCATTTTTCTGTTTCTATCATATTATTATTCTATATATTTGGTCTTTTCAATTGTCCCAGGTTTATTTGATGTTTTGTGGAAGGATACTTTAGGTTTGACATTTTCTTTGACTGATATATCCACTTCTTCTATTGTGTTTTCAAAGTCTTTGTCTCTTTTCCAGCTCTTGTATTCTTTTTTTTCCAAAGATTATTAAATTATAATAGTTTCCATTTCAGCCCCTCCTCCCAACACCCTCCCATTCCCCCCACTCTCCCTTCTCTTCCCTCTCCATCCCTAAGAGCAGTCAGGGTTTCCTGCCCTGTGGGAAGTTCAAATACCTCCCCCATCCCTCCAGGTCCAGGAAGGTGAGTATCCAAACAGACTGGATCCCAAAAATCCAGTATATGCAGAGGGAACAAGTCGCAGTGTCATTGTCAATGGCTTTTCAGAAAGACTCCGGGCCAGCCACATTCAGAGAATCCTGCCACATTCAGAGAATCTGGTTGGATCACGTCCTCCTTCAGTCCCAGTGCAACTGGCCTTGGTGAACTCTCCTTAGATCAGTCCCCTTGTATCAGTGGGCGATCACACCCCTTGCGGTCCTGATTTCCTTTTTCATGTTCTTCCTCCTTCTGCTCCTCATTTGGACCTTGGGGGACTCAGTCCGGTGCTCCAATGTGGGTCTCCATCTGTATCGCCATCCATCGTCGGATGAAGGTTCCCTCTGGTCTTGCCTTCTTTCCTCACGTTCTCTTTCCTTCTGTTTCTCGTTTGGACCTAGGGAGTTAAGTCCAGTGTTCCAATATGTGTCTCTGTCTCTATCTCCATCCATCGCCAGATGAAGGTTCTGGCCCTCTTGTCTATTTCCAATCTCCAGGAGGATAACTACATGATTTTCTTCAGGTTCACCTTCTTATTTAGCTTCTCTAGGATCACGAATAATAGGCTCAAAGACCTTTAATTATGGCTAGAATCCACTTATGAGTGAATACATACCATATTCCTCTTTTTGGGTCTGCCTTACCTCACTCAGTAAAGCGTTTTCTATGTCCGTCCATTTGCATGCAAAATTCAAGATGTCATTGTTTTTACCGCTGAGTAAAACTCTAATGTGTATATGTTCCACACCTTCTTTAACCATTCTTCTATTGAGGGGCACGTAGGTTGTTTCCAGGTTCTAGCTATTACAAATAGTGCTGCTATGAACATAGTTGAACAAATGCTTTTGTGGTATGATAGGGCATCTCTTGGGTATATTCCCAAGAGTGGAATTGTTGGGTATTGAGGGAGGTTGACTCCCAGTTTCCTGAGAAACCGCCACACTGATTTCCACAGTGGCTGCACAAGTTTGTATTCCCACCAATGGATAAGAGTTTCCCTCTCTCCACATCCTCTTCAGCATAGGCTATCATTGGTGTTTTTGACTTTAGCTAATCTGACCGGTGTAAAATGGTATCTCATAGTTGTTTTGATTTGCATTTCCCTGATCGCTAAGGATGTTGAGCATGACCTTAAGTGTCTTTTGGCCATTCGAACTTCTTCTGTTGAGAATTCTCTGTTCAGATCAGCACACCATTTTTTAATTGGGTTAATTAGAGTTTTAGTGTCTAGTTTCTTGAGTTCTTTGTATATTTTGGAGATCAGACCTTTGTCTGATGAGGGGTTGGTGAAGATCTTCTCCCAGTCAGAAGGTAGCCTTTTTGTCTTACTGACGGTGTCCTTTGCTTTACAGAAGCTTCTCAGTTTCAGGAGGTCCCATTTATTCATTGATTCTCTTATTGTCTGTGCTACTGGGGTTCTACCTAGGAAGTGGTCTCCTGTGCCTATGTCTTGTAGACTACTTCTCACTTTCTCTTCTATTTGGTTCAAAGTGGTCAGATTAATGTTGAGGTCTTTAATCCATTTGAACTTGATCTTTGTGCATGGTGATAGATATGGATCTACTTTCATTCTTCTACAGGTTGGCATCCAGTTATGCCAGCACCATTTGTTAAAGATGCTTTCCTTCTTCCATTGTATACCTTTAGCTCCCTTGTCGAAAATTAGGTGTTCATAGGTTTGTGGGTTAATATCCGGGTCTTCTATTCGATTCCATAGGTCGACTTCTCTGTTCTTATACCAGTACCAAGCTGTTTTCAATACTGTCGCTTTGTAATAGAGTTTGAAGTCAGGGATGGTTATCCCTCCTGAAGTTCCTTTATTGTATAAGATTGTTTTGGCTATCCTGGGTTTTTTGTTTTGCCATATAAAATTAATTATTATTCTCTCAAGGTCTGTGAAGAATTTTGATGGGATTTTGATGGGGATTGCATTGAATCTATAGATTGCTCTTGGTAGAATTGCCATTTATACTATGTTGATCCTCCCAATCCAAGAGCAAGGGAGATCTTTCCATTTTCTGGTATCCTCTTCAATTTCTTTCTTCAAAGACTTAAAGTTCTTGTCAAATAGGTCTTTCACTTCCTTGGTTAGAGTTATCCCAAGATATTATATGCTATTTGCGGCTATCGTGAAAGGTGAAGTTTCTCTGATTTCCCTCTCTGCTTCTTTATCCTTTGTGTATAGGAGGGCAACTGATTTTTTGGAGATGATCTTGTATCCTGTCACGTTACTAAAGGTGTTTATCAGCTGTAGGAGTTCTTTGGTAGAGTTTTTGGGGTTGCTCATGTATACTATCATATCGTCTGCAAATAACGAGAGTTTAACTTCTTCCTTTCCAATTCGAATTCCCTTGATCCCCTTATGTTGTCGTATTGCTATTGCTAGAACTTCAAGCACTATATTGAAGAGGTATGGGGAGAGTGGACAGCCTTGTCTTGTTTCTGATTTCAATGGAATGGCTTTGAGTTTCTCTCTGTTCAGTTTGATGTTAGCTGTCGGCTTGCTGTAAATAGCTTTTATTATATTTAGGCATGATCCTTGTATGGCAGGTGGGAGAGCTTAGCAGGGTAGAGCCAGCACTGCAGGGTGACCTGGGAGTCTATGTGGTCGGGGAGAGTCTGAGCTCCTCCTCGCCGGCCCCGCCGCGGACCAGAAGCAAACTCCCAGCTCTTGTATTCTATTAATGAGGTTTACCTCTGTGTTTCTTATTTAAATTCCTAAAATTTTATTTTCAGGTTTTTCTCAGTTTGGGTTTCCTTTATTAATTCTATTTCTACTCTCAGGTCTTGAACAGTTTTATTTATTTATTTCTATTCTCTGTTTATGTTTTTATAGGTTCCTTTAAGGGACTTATTCATTTCCCTTCAGGACTCCTTCATATTGATAAATCTATTTTCAGATAGTTCTCCTGTGCTTTAGTTATGTTGTGATATTCAGGGCCTACTGTGAAAGGGTTGTTGCGCTTTAGGAGATGAAGAATATATAGTACATTTACATGACAGGGTATCACTACACTTAAAAAACTACATCATTAAATATGTAGGCAATTGAACTGAACTCGAAAAAAATCATTTCATTTAGGTAACACACTATTATATATATTAACTTTTATGTTGACATTAGCCAAAAAAATGATAGCCAACTTACAAGGCATAGACATAGATAGTTTATATATAGAAGAAGGGACTAATAAGGGACTATAAATCTCCCTGGAAGAAGGGTATGGTGTTTGCAAGTAATAGCCCCCAAAGGGAGTGGCACTATTAGGGATTTTTCCTAGAGGAGTGACCCATAACTTTACTTCTGATGAAGTCTTTGGCCTTTGACATGCCTGGTTTAGGTTGTAGTAGTTTTCCTTTGATTCTAATCACAGGAAATGAGAGCACCAAGAGATGACCTAAAGGATCTTCAACACTTCAGACATATTTTTTTTAACTCCATTGTAAAAAAGCAATCCAATTTCCCCATGGTGATCTGGAACAATAACACCACCCAACACTGCTATTCCTTTTTAGGCTTATCAATTTAAGGGCACTGGAAGCCAAAAGTAGCCAGAGGGAAGTCTGAGGGTCTAGTTCATTGGAATGTTTTTTTGTGGCTCCTGATAAAAGAACTCCCTGCTCTGGAACCAAAACGTCTGGTCCAACAGGAAATAACCACAGTAGTTATTTAATGACCCACTGGACCTACTGTGAGTTGGACTTCAGCCAAAAACTGATGCCGCATGGCGATCGGTAATGAAAAGTTCCCAGACTATCTTAATACAAAATATACAGCTTTAATAAACAGAAGTAAGACTTCCACCAGCTTACACTAGAATCCAAACGATCAGTCCAGATGCAGGAGTCAGGCAAGAGAGAGCTAGCTGAAGCGCACTCGCCAGGTTTATAGGTAAACTTAAGCCTAAGGGCAACACTCCCCACGAACAGAATGTGATTGGCTGAACGCCCCTATCAAAAAACTCCTTTAGTAACCCTAACCCATAAGCCCCTACTTTAACTGGATTGCAACCATGTTTCTTGGGATCTCTCATAATCAGCTTCAATTCAGAACCAGTATTTATTAGAACCCAGAAAGTCTAATTATTTATTTTTCACAGTGTACAAGTTACTCTTGTGAAGACAGTGGGTCCCTCTGGGGAAGAACTAGGGAAAGGATAGCAGTATAGCTTTCAGGTATTTTATCAAGGTCTTTCTCAGAAGAATTTGACTATCCCTTTACTCAAGTTTTTCTGAATTTGGAAAATATCTCGTCTAGAAATTGATTCATGGGTCTTTTGCCTTGACCCAATGTCATGGCAAGTATTTCTTTCATTTGCTTGAATTTTTCTGCTGATATAAATCAAATAATAATTCAGTAGGTTTCTTATCTGTTTCATGCCTGTAAACAATAGAATTGATTAGCCCATACAAAGATACATATGACTTATGCCTCCATAAAGTTTACTTTGCCTAGGTCAAACATCATGAATCAGGTTATTATAGACGTTATTTTGTTTGTGTTGATCATTATGATAACTGAGATCATTTTGCCATTGGTGATTCAGTGCAACCATCACAATGCCTTTCATCTGACTATTAGATAATGACAAATTGACACATTATACACTATGAAGACTGAAACAATAAACTTTGCAGAAAATGGATTTAACTAGAGAAGGTCATTTATGTCAGAATGTAGTCCAAGAATACATTTCTGCAAACAGAATTCTGAGTGCCTTGTGAGAAAACTACAAAACCAAGACAAGAACATTGTGATGTCGGTTTCTAGTAAAATGGAACTGTTCTTGGAATGTGCTTTCTTGCCACTCCAAGGTGTAGCTGATAGGAGCGAGTTTACTTCACGATCATTAGTTTATATGCCTCTATGGAAAAACATGATTTTGCCACATGTGGCTTGTCCAAGTGATTGTACACTTTGTTCATGTGAATCTTCCTATCCCTCAACTTATAAATTGTCTCATGCTCTGAATAAAGTTGGCTATTGCATCGGACGTTAGTCTGCCTCATTTTTAGGCTCCATTCTCCCGGGTTCAACCATCAATTAGAAAAGTAAATAAGTCGAACCTGAACAAGGATCTGAAGTCAGTCGTGAGATAAGAGAGTAAGGACCCTCAGAGAATGAGGTGAGTGAGCATAATGGGACAGAACCTACGGAAGGCATTGGCTTCTATAGAGTTTGTAAATCATTTTTTTGAAGAAGAGAGGAGCACAAGTAACAACTATTAGATTGCTTGCAAGTTGTTTATGATTATAATCCCTGATTTCCAGAAGGAGATTTAGATGAAGAAGCAAGGGATAGAGTATGGAAGAATATTGAAAAGACATGTAAATGATAGGAAATGATTCCTGTTTCATTTTGGGTAACTTGGGTGTTGTTTCAGAGTGCCATTAAAGTACCATTGGAAGGAGGGGCGTAAATGGAAACTTTTTATAATTTAATAAAATTACTTTCAAAAAAAATAAAGTACCATAGCTAAAGAGGATATTAATGATAAGGAAGAGATGAATAATTCATTGAATGAATATAAACTGGATAATCATATCTTAAAATTGGTAAATAGAGGCCAAAAGAGATTTTCCCCATTCAGGCAAAACTGAAAGAAAACCCAGCAGTGACAGCAGTGACAGTTCCCTCAGCTTCCGTACTGAAGCTTCCTTTAGATACAGATCCTCCATTGCCTGAAAATGACCCTGAAACTTGGGGTGAGGTATTTGTTAATTAATTTTTTCTTGAATCTCCTCCTTTTTTTGATGAGGACTTAAGAAATCTTATGAAAAACTAAATTTTTAACCTAGACAAGCTAGGTAATGGCAGATAAAATGGATCTGTTTATACATAATTGTGAACTAACCATCCTACTTAAATGCAGAGAAAGAGAGGGAACATTGGAAAGTTCTAACACATTACCTTGAGAAGCAAAAATAATTGCAGCTAACTGAAACCAGAATAAAATAGGCATTTATGCATTATTTGGATCCATCACTGCCTTTGTACTTACTTATTTCCCCACTAAATTTGTCTCCTACAGGTATTATAGTGCATGAGGAAAAAACTCTGTAATGAATTTATTTTCACCATAATGGCCAGAAAATACTATCTACTTGTCTTACTCTTTTTTCTTAATTAGTTAATTGGGGAGGATACAATAACAATCATTATATTGATTTCATCTTTGATGTATTATAATATCCTTAGTTATTGATCAGTTTTTAAGATTGCTATAGGACCTTATGCATTTCCAAATTTTATTTTCAGACTATTATGGAAGGATAGGACATCATCACTCATCTGGCGAGCTATGGGATTTTCTCATATGAACTGAACAGCTAGATACTTATTTTATTGATGGCGAATGAAATGCATAGGATGGATTCATGGTCCAGGTATCTATCAATCTGTTAATGCTATTTTATCTCAGTCTTGATTAATCTATTATATCACTTTAGATTCTGCTTGCATTGTAGGATTATTTCCAGCAATTGGCTCATACTCACACATACACTTTAACATCCCTGATTTTTTTTTTGTTTGTTTTTCTGAAGAAGGAAATATACAAGGTGGTGCTCTAACTTGTCCTATTTCTACTTCACCAGAAGAAGGATTGGATGGAGTATGTGTCTGTCATATTAGATGGATTCACTAAGACATTTGGGATTTCTTTACAGCTCCTCCAGCCCCAGGTTACCAAGTTCGACTTCAGAAGATGAGAAGAAAGTAGAAGTCACAAGAAAGATAGCAAATCTCCAGATAAAATGCAAAATGGGTTATCAACAACATAACCAAAAGTAATTCTGTACACCTGGGGTCAAGTTAAGGCCCTGTGCGTCAAGGGGCACGTTATTCCACTAATGGCTGGATTTATGAGTGGACCTAGATACTGTAATAGACTCATTCATTCATCTGACTGCATTTAAGTTTACTTTGGGATTTAAATTATTTCCTATTTGAAAGGATATCATGACATTCATATTCCTACTAAAAGATAATACAGGTCTCTTTTCAAGTTAGTCGCTAGATTTTTCTAATCAATATAATAATGTAACTAAGAATAGTGAACATAGTTTGGATCCTAGTTTTGGTGACACAGTATTGCACATAATGCTTTCATTTTATAGTTATTGTAATTTGCTTGCTTGTGGGATACTTATGTATCAAATGCCAATTAGATTTATCTATAACTTTCAAATCAAAGTCACTCTGCATATCTTACTTGTCTTACAAAACAAAAGGGGGGAATATCAGAAGACGATTCAAGAATAGAGTTGTGCGAAGGTAATTCTGAGTACTTGTGAGAAAACCCCAAGACAAGATTCTCAGTTTGTTGAAAAACATAAAATTTTTCTTCAAATGTGCTTTTATTCCCCTTCCAGGTATAGCTGGTAGGAGTATATTTATTTTAGATTATTTATTACAAGGGTCTATAGTTATTTTTTATATGTCTCCATGGAAAAACATGTTTTTGACACATATTGCTTGCTCTTGTGATAGTACATTTTGCTTATGTGATTCTTCTTAATCCTCAAGTATAAATTGACTGTATACAGTTGACTTGTTGGAGACTTTAGTCTGCCTCAGTTTTAGACTCCATTTGTACAGGTTGCACCACCAATAAGATCAGTAAAGCAAGTATTGAATAAGGTAACCCAAACACCAAAATACAAATGTGGCAGGTTCTCTCTCAACGGAGGTTCCTAGATAAAAATCTTCATATATATATATATATATATATATATATATATATATATATATATATATATATATATATACAGAAAGAAGGAAAGTAAGTAAAAAATAGATTGCAAAGCTAGGGAGTGGGGAGGAATAGTGAAGGGAATAGAAAAAAATATATATCCTTATAGGGAAAATACGAAAGAAGTGTTTTTAGAGAGAGATGAGGGAGGTAAATACAGAAGAAGGTGGGAGGAGTGTAACACAACAGTAAAATGTATGATAAAGTTATAAAACAATCTTTTATTGGTGTATTCAGCACTTCTCTGTTGAGGAACCCACTGAAGTTACTGGACTTACATGTGCTGTTTCATTTTTGTACTTCTTTATTTTCTTTTCATCATTTTGACCTGTGTTTTCATTACAGGAGAGTTTTTTTCCTGCTCATTTTGCTCATGGCTTTCAGCTGAATTTTTATCTTATTATTTTATAGTTGTTTAATTATAATACATAAATCCCAGTTACAATATCTAAAGTCAGAATTCTACAAGTTCAAATAAACAGAATAAAAAAAATGTAAGAGCCAGAAGACAGAGAAAAGGGAGAGAAATGTTGTCTTCTGGCTATCACACAGCTACCATTGCCTGCACTGAACTAATTCAAGATTGCATCTCATGTAGTCAGACATATTTAAGATAGAATTTCTGGGGTACCTAACTCTCTGTGCTGAATTTCCAGATATTGAAGGATTCTGCGTGGGAATAGTCATTATCTTTAGATATGAACCCAATAGGGAGCTCAGAAGGCCCCAGTGGATAATTTCAAAACACTGCTCAAATAGAATTGTGGGTAGAGGGAGTTATTATCTTCAGATGTGGACCCACTTGCTATACCAAAAGTTCCACTGGACATTTTTATACCCTTTGATATAGATGGCTACAATCAAAACAAAAGAAAATGATATGGAGAGGGGACCTGCATGACAAAGGTAAATTTTACTGAGGTGGGAAGGAGATATGGTGGAAGTAAGAGTGATTAATAATGAATTACATACACGTATGGGATTGCCAAAGAACAAGTTTAATTTATAAAATGTGGCAATGGTTAAAATCATGAATTACTTAAACAACGATTTGTAATTATTTGTTAATCTGAAGTTTAAGCAAATTTTATGTTGATAGAAAGATTATAGTAAATGTCTAAACTACATTCCAAATAAGATATAGTGTGACCCTGCTTACCTGTAAACAACTTGGAGGTCACATTTAGATGTGTTAGAAATCTGAGAACAGCTACTAGATGACTGTTCCACAAATACAGATATGTTCATATGTTCACAAGACTTCCCCCGGCATTAAATTTGGCACAATAGTAAGCTGTCATTTTGCCTTATGGCCCAAATGATTTACATGAAGGAAAAATGTATTTTTTTTCTGTTGAGCATCAGCATGAATGTACATAATGAATTGTCTTTACCTTATTTGCTTGAAAATGTGACACATTATTAAGATGTCAATCATATGCCTTGTTATTTTATTTTATAAATGTTATATTATTCTAATAGATCATTATGTTAATAATGAGAAGTAATGATTTTATTATATATTTGTGGAAATATATCAAATTCATAAAGTGCACGATAAAAACGGGAACATCATAAAAGAAACAATCCAGTCTCATAGCTGTAAAAGCCAAAGGCAGATTTGTCAACAAAATTGTTTAGGAAGATTTATTATTGCCATATAAAAGTCAGGAGCCATTTGTGATTGATGACGAGAAAAATGATGACCTTATTTATGTAACAGACATGATGTTCTGAATAAATCTAAATATTATTTATGGTATAGAGGCCCCTCATGAGAGCAAAATAAATCTCTTCCAAAATGAAGAGGAAGAGCACTGACACTTCAGTTTCACAGCTTGCATATCGGGAGTATTCTATTACTGAGCAGCACCATTGGCTAAATACAGTATTTAAACTGCAGGGGCTCATTCTTCCAGGAAACCGTAGCTAACTGCTTAACCTAACTGCTTTGGTCCAGTTCCCAGCCCCAGATTTGGTAATCACAATTCGGCAATCCTTATTTTTCCATCATGCAAACAATCTTACCCATTCTGGATCATTGCCATATAATCTATTGAAGTTCTTCAAATCATTAAACCTTGAGATGTTTGGAAAGGCTACAGTGTGTGTGTGTGTGTGTGTGTGTGTGCTTGTGTGTGTCTGAGACTGTGTATTTATGTGCATATATGTGTGCAAGTTTGTGTGTATACACAAGTGTCTATATGCATGTGCATATAAATGTTTATGTGTATTATGCATACGTATATGAGCATGTATCTGTTTATTTGTGTATGTCTAACTATTTCTGAATGGTTCTGTGCATGTGCATGTGTTTACATATACTCATGTGTCTCTGCACATAAGTGAATAGTGTCAGGAGAAAAAAGGGGACCACCAAAGGAAAATTATTGGCAGTGCCTCTGTCCTCTTGAAATACTTTGTGGAGAGTTTGAATTGTTATACGATGTCACTTTCTCTTCTTCTTTTACAAAATTTATAAAGAGATTTATCTAGGTGATGGTGGTGTGTGTTTTTAATCCCAGAATTTTGGAGGCAGAGGTAGGTGGTTCTCTTTGAGTTTGAGGTCAGCCTGGTCTACAGAGTGAGTTCCAGGACAATCAGTGCCCCACAGAGAAACCCTGGCTTGAAACAAAGAAACAAACACACAAACAAACACAAAAAAAGCAAAGAAAGAAAAGAAAAAAGAAAAAGAGAAGGAAGAAAGAAAATAAAAGTAACAAGTCTTTGCTAGTCATAAAGAACCAATCATTTTGACAAAGTATGAATATTCAGAGATCTTCAGAAGGTATAATGGGTAACTTCTCTGGGGATCCTGAGTGGGATCTTGGGGCAATAAAAGAAAAAAATTCTCAACAACAGTCATGAAAATCAGGAAAAGATGGCTTCTAAATTGTAATATCTTGGAATTGGTTTCTAAACTGTGGCAAGTACATTTTGGTAATGCAAAATACTAACCAGGCAATATGTGTTTCTCAGGTACACTAGGAATCCCTGAACTAGGTTTGTTGATTACTATTAAAGCTACAAATAGTCTAAAATAATAGTTATTTAATTATGATTTGGAATCACATTTGACTTTCTTCATTTCCATTGATACCTTGCTTTATTCAGGCAGATAAATTCTAGAAATAATGTAGCAAAACATATTTAAGAATATTAAATTAATCATCAATTTATTCCAACAGAAAACAAATAATCCTGTAATGTGCTGGTCGACTATTTACATCAGGAAAATTCTGATAACTTACTCCGGAAGATAATTTTATAATCCCTTGAAACAAAACAAAATGCACCTCTGTAACAATAGTTCACGGAATGATGAGGCTTGCTGTAATGCTTTCAGAATTTAATAGGAAAACATAGTCTCAAAGAAGGTAATTTAAATGAATAATTCATATCTTCTTGTAAAATACAAAACATCTCTAGAGAGGAGGGTAGAATACAGATGTTATGAAGAGGAAAAGGAACAGGACAGAAGCTGTAGAGAAAGATGGGAGACTGATTCAGCGGGAGAGTGAGGTGAGGTAAATAACTGTAAAGATGCCTGAAAAGGCCAAGGGAAATATGATATTTTGTAAATTTACTATAAAATGCGTTTTGTGTTTGTATGTGTGCATGCATATGATATGTGTAACTATATGCATATATAGTTTAAATGGAGTTATGTCTCATGGGGTGATAATACTCATTCAAAGAATGTTAGTTTTTAAAAAGTCCCTAGTTCCAGGCATGGGAAACATCCATTTTATTTGATGGTCAGCAGAACCCAAGAGAGCCTAACAGTATAAGCTATTGCCATTATTCTTGATCACCTCCTGGAGCCTGACCCTATTATTGAGCCCATACACTTTTGTGTACTATTTCCTAATATTTATGCAATGCTGTGTCTCCACAGTAGGGTTGCATAATATTTCAGCTGGCTTTAATATTTATATCCATTGAGCCAGGCAACCATGGTATTTTACTAATAGTATACCTAAGTAAATAACAGATCCATGTATCCCTTACCAGACACAGTGCAATGAGATTTTAGTAGTACTCCTATTCATGCCAAGATCTAGATTAAAAGTCATTGAGATGGTACCTTGCATTAAAAAGAAGGATAAACATCAACAGGAAGGAACATACACACATTTTTCTCTGCTCCGCTCCCTGCCTCTTCCCTCCCTTTCAACCTTCTCCCAAGATCCACATGCTCCCAATTTATTCAGGAGATCTTTCTTTTTCTACTTCCCATGTAAATTAGATCTATGTATGTCTCTCTTAGGGTCCTCATTGTTGTCTAGGTTCTTCGGGATTGTGGTTTGTAGGCTGGTTTTCTTCACTTTATGTTTAAAAACCACTTATGAGTGAGTACATGTGATAATTGTCTTTCTGTATCTGGGTTACCTCACTCAAAATGATGTTTTTTAGCTCCATGCATTTGCCTGCAAAATTCAAGATGTCATTACTTTTTTCTGCTGTGTAGTATTCCATTGTGTAAATGTACCACATTTTTCTTATCCATTCTTCGGTCGAGGGGCATTTAGGTTGTTTCCAGGTTCTGGCTATGACAAACAAATCTGCTATGAACATAGTTGAGCACATTTTCTTGTGGCACGATCGAACATCCTTTGGATATATACCCAAAAGTGGTATTACTGGGTCTTGAGGAAGGTTGTTTCCTAATTTTCTGAGAAATCTCCACACTGACATCCAAAGGGGCTTTACCAGCTAGCACTCCCATAAGCAATACAGTAGTGTTCCCTTTACCCCACAATCCCTCCAGCATAAGTTGTCATCAGTGTTTTTGATCTTGGCCACTCTTACAGGTGTAAGATGGAATCTCAGAATTGATTTGACTTGCATTTCTCTGATGACTAGGGATGTTGAACATTTTCTTAAGTGCCTTTCACCCATCCCATGGTGGATGGTTATCCCTGGGCTGGTGGTCCTAGGTTCTACAAGAAAAGAGGCTGAAGAAGTCATGAGAAACAAACCAGTAAGTAGCATGCTCTATGGCCAGTAAGTACATGCTCTATTATCTGTGCATCACTCCAGCCTCCAGATTCATGACTTTTGTGAGTTCCTGTACTGATGACTTCTTTTGATAATGAACAATAATAAAGAAGTGTAAGTCAAATAAACTCTTTCTACCTCTATTTGCTTTTTGTTCACGGTGTCTCATTGCTACAATATTGGTAAGAACACACACAAAACCACAAAGAGCAACGTGACACCAATAAAAACTAGTGACCCTAAAAGAGCAAGACTTGAACACCACAATACAGATAAATCAGAAGAACATGACCTAAAAAATAATTTTAGGATAATGTTTGAGGCCTTAATGTTTGAGGAAATTAAAAATTCTCGCAAAAAAAAAATGGAGGAACAGACAAACAAAAAATTGGAAGAAATCAACAAATCCCTTAAAGAAAACAAAGACAAAATAATAAAACAGGTTAAAGAAACTTTCTACACTCACCACTGGACAGATCTGTCAGACAAAAAAAAATAACACAGAAATAGCAGAACTAACAAATGTTATGACTCAAATGAACTTAACGGACATCTATAGAACATTCCATCCAAACAGAAAGGAATATACCTTCTTCTCAGTACCTCATGAAACTGTCTCAAAAACTAACCATATATGAGGTAACAAAACAAACCTCAACATCAAAAAAAAATGGACTAACCCCATGTATTTTATCAGTTCACCATGGTTTAAAATTAGAATTCAACAGCAACACTAATTTTAGAAAGCCAACAAGCACATGGTGATTAAACAATGCTCACTTGAAGCATCAATGGGTCAAGGAAAAAACAAAGGAAGAAATTAAAGACTTCCTAATATTCATTGAAAATGACCACACAACATACTCAAATTTATGGAATACAATGAAAATATTGTTAATCAGAAAGTTCATAGCACTAAATATCTACATAAAGAAGCTGGAAAAATCCCACACCAGGGAATTAACAGAACATTTGAAAACTTTAGAACTCAAATAAGCAAACTCATTCAGGAGAACTAGATGGTAGGAAATAATCAAATTGAGAACTGAAATCAACAAAATAGAAACAGAGAAAACAATACAAACAATCAATGAGACAAAGAGTTGGTTCTTTGAGAAAATCAGCAAAATAAATAAACCTTTATCCAAACCAAAAGGCAGAGAGAGAATACCCAAATTAACACAATCAGAAAAAAGGGGCATATAGCAACAGACACAGAGGAAATTCAGAGAATCTTTAGGTCATATTTCAAAAACCTATACTCTACAAAATTGGATAACTTAAAGAAAATGTCAAACTTTCTGGATAAATATCACTACCAAAACTAAATTAAAACCAGATAAGCAGAATAAATAAATAGACATGTAACTACTTTAAAAACAATGGAAACCATCATTCAAAAGTCTCCCAACCAAAAAACTCAGGACCAGATGGTTTCATCTCAGAATTCTACAAGATTCTCAAAGAACCAACACCAATACTCCTCAAATTGTTCCACACAATAGAAAATAGAAGGAATATTTTCCCCTCATTCCACATCCTCTCCAGCATAGGCTATCATTGGTGTTTTTGACTTTAGCTATTCTGACAGGTGTAAGATGATATCTCAAAGTGGTTTTGATTTGCATTTCCCTGATCGCTAAGGAGGTTGAGCATGACCTTAAGTGTCTTCTGGCCATTCGAAGTTCATCTGTTGTGAATTCTCTTTTCAGATCAGTACCCCATTTTTTAATTGGGTTAATTAGAGTTTTAGTGTCTAGTTTCTTGAGTTCATTGTATATTCTGGAGATCAGACCTTTGTCTGATGAGGGGTTGGTGAAGATCTTCTCCCAGTCAGAAGGCAGCCTTTTTGTCTTACTGACAGTGTCCTTTGCTTTACAGAAGCTTCTCAGTTTCAGCAGGTCCCATTTATTCATTGTTTCTCTTATTGTCTGTGCTACTGGGGTCCTACTTAGGAAGTGGCCTCCTGTGCCTATATCTTGTAGACTACTTCCCACTTTCTCTTCTATCAGGTTCAAAGTGGACAGATTGATGTTGATGTCTTTAATCCATTTGGACTTGAGTTTTGTGCATGGTGATAGATATGGATCTATTTTCATTCTTCTACAGGTTGACATCCAGTTATGCCAGCACCATTTGTTAAAGACGCTTTCCTTCTTCCATTGTATACCTTTAGCTCCCTTGTCAAAAATTAGGTGTTCATAGGTTTGAGGGTTAGTATCTGGGTCTTCTATTCGATTCCTTAGGTCGACTTCTCTGTTCTTATGCCAATACCAAGCTGTTTTCAATACTGTAGCTCTGTAATAGAGTTTGAAGTCAGGGATAGTAATGCCTCCAGAAGTTCCTTTATTGTATAAGATTGTTTTGGCTATCCTGGGTTTTTTGTTTTTCCATATAAACTTGATTATTGTTCTCTCAAGGTCTGTGAAGAAGTTTGATGGGATCTTTTTTTATGAGGTTACAATTTCCCTGATACCCTAACCACATAACGATATTACTAAGAATGAGAATTAGAGACCAACCTCATTCATGAACATTAATGCAAAAATACTCATAAAATACTGGAAAATGGAATCCCCAAACACATCAGAACCATCGTCCACCATCATCAAGTTGCCTTTATCCCAGAGATACAGGGATGGTTCATCATACAAAAATCTGTCAATGTAATCCACCACATAAACAAACTAGAAGAAAACTCCACATGATCATCTCATTAGATATTGAAAATGCCTTTGACAAAAATACAACATCTCTTCATGAAAACTGTTTTAGAAAGAGCAGAGATACAAGGAACATACCTAAACATAATAAATGGGCTGAGAAAAAAAAATCAGAGAAACATTACACTTTACAATAACAACAAGTAATGTAAAATACACTGTAGTAACTCTAACCAAACAAGTGGAAAACACCAGAAAATGGAAATATTTCCTATGCTGTTGGATAGGTAGAATTAACACAGTAAAAAGGGTAATCTTACCAAATCAATCAACACATTCAATGCAGTGCCCATCAAAATCGTAGCAAAATTCTTTACAGACCTTAAAAGAACAGTACTCAACTTCATATGGAAAAGCAAAAACAATCAGGATAGCCAAAACAATCCTTTACAATTAAGGAACTTCTGGAGGCATTACAATTCCTGACTTTTAACTCTACAACCGAGTAGTACTAAAGACAGCCTGGTGTTGGCATAAAAAGAGACAGGAGGACCAATGCAACTGAATAGAAAACCTAGATATCAATCCACACACCTATGAACACCTAATTTTTGATGAAGAAAAATGATAAAATGGAAAAGAGAAAACATATTTAATGGTGCTAACATAACTGTTTATCAACATGTAGAACAATTAAAATAGATCCATATCTATCACCATGAACAAAACTCAAGTCCAAATGAATCAAAGACCTCAACATAAAACCAACCACAGTGAACCTCATAGAAGAGAAAGTGGGAAGTACACTGGAACCCATTGGCAAAGGAAACAACTTCCTAAATATAACCCCAGTAACATAGACCCTGAGAGCAACACTTAAGAAATGGGACCTCCTAAAACAGAGAAACTTCTGTAAAGCAAAGGACATGGTCAACAAGACACAATAGCAGCCTACAGAATGGGAAAAGATCTTTAATAACCCCACTTTCAATGGAGGGTTGATCTCCAAAATACACAAAGAACTAAGAAATTGATCATCAAAAGAAGAAATAAATAAAAAATGGGGTACATAATTAAACAGAGAACTCTCAACAGAGGAATAGAAATGCTCAACATCCTTAGTCATCAGAGAAATGCAAAGCAAAACAACTCTGAGACTCCATCTTACACTTGGATTGGATGTGGGGTAAGGAAACACTCCCCGAATTCTGGTGGGAGTGAAAACTGGGACAGGTGCTTTGGAAATCAGTATGTCCATTTCTCAGAAAGGAAACAACCTACCTCAAGAACCAGCAGTACTACTTTTGAGTATATACCCAAAGATACCCAATTATACCACCAGAACATGTTTTCAACTATGTTCACAAAAGCATTGTTTGTCATAGCCAGAATATGGAAACAACCTAGATGCCCTTCAACTGAAGAATGAATAAAGAAGATGCAGTAGACTTAAACAATGGAGTACAACATAGCAACACTAACAACAATAAGAGTAGTAATAATGACATATTGAAAATTGCAGGCAAATGGATGGATCCAGAATCCATCATATTAAGGAAATCCAGACCCAAAAAGACAAATATAATCTGCACTTGTAAGTAACTTTTAGACAAAAAGCAAAAAAAAAAAAAAAAAAAACAGCCTACAACTCACAATCCTAGAGAACCTATACAAAAAGAGGACACTGAGAGAGACTTACATGGATCTAATCTATATGGAAAATAGAAAATGACAGGATCTCTGTTAGAGTCCGCCTTCCAGTGGATATCCACACCCGATTCAGGTGCGCGCCTTCCCGAACTCGGGCCCACGAGAATGGACGATTGTCCTGAGGGTTAAAAACAGACACACACAAAAAAGAGACCTTTGCTCATTTACCAAGAGTAAATGGCAACTTTATTAAACTCGAGTCGGGTATTTATACCAGTGGACAACCAGGATCAAAAGGGCAAGGCCTCCTCCCATCCAGGAGCAGGAGGAGAAGATTAAAGGCCCCAGTAAAGGAAAACTCCTCCCACCCAGAGGGGGCTGGGGAAACTGGCCTCTGTGGGAGTTTTTCCCCAGGCAGGTGGTCGAGGGTTCAAGGCAATGTCAGACAGGTTAGATGGGCTTTGGCACCTGAGCTTCTTTGAGGCAGGTTGAGAAATTACCACTTTAAAGTAAAATAAATCCCTCAGGCTAATGTACCAGGCTGTAGCAGAACCAAGGACGGAACTAGCAGGAAGCTTAGCTGGTTAGCATAAACATTATTTGCATCCAGTATTTTGGTCTCAAGGATCAGGGAGGACAGGGTCCCACAGATCTCTTTAGTAAATTGGGAGTGTGGGGGTCATAAGAGAAGATAGAAGGACAGGAGGGAGGAAGAGAGGAGAGTGAAGAAAAATATAACTCAATAAAAGCAATAAATAAGTAGAATACTGTCAACTTATATTTTCTTTAAACTTTGTTTTACATAATAAAATTTAATAAAAAGAATTGAAAACAGCCATGTGGCAGTGGTGCATCCCTTTAATCCCAGCACTTAGGAGGCAAAGGCAGGCTGCTGCAACAGCCAGAACTTTGTTTTATCTGTACAGCACACAGAGCTGCACTGGAAGAGAAGAGGTGATTGATATACAAGAAAGTAGGGCACACCAGATTGTTATTAGAGCATTGCACCAGGACACTAATTGAACAAGAGAAGAACATGAGAGCTCATCATAAGCTTTCATAACTGAAGCTGTGCCCAGTGGCATCTTTGGAAAACAAAAGCACTAGTGGCTAAAACACCCCATGTTGGGAGCCACCTGGAGGCACAGGTGGTCCTGCAGTTTGGAGGTAGCCACGTGGGGCTGAGCACCCTTGCCTGCACCCTTGCCTGCACATGCTCAGAACAGCAGAATGGCATTAACCAATCAGGACAGCGTTCAAGCCTCTCCACCGTTTAAAAGCAGCTGCCTCTGGGCCCAACCCTCTCTCTCTAAGCTTTCTCTTGTCCCTGCTCTATCTTCCCTTCCCCCCAATTTTCCTCAAGGGAATGCTCCAAATAAAGATGTGACCAGGGAAGGAATTCTCGTTTTGGTGGCGTTCATTCCTGCTGGTCAGGATGCGCGCCTCAACTGGTGCTCGAAGCCCCGGGACGCTGAGGGACCCTGACAACTACGCCGGGGGACCCTGAGAAGGAAGCGCCCAGCAACGCGCTGAAAGCCCGGGAGAAAAAGCTGAAATCAGACACCAGGACACAGAGAGCCGTGAATTTCAGAACTCTGAACACGTGGAGCAGTGAGTGACATCAGTTGAATCCCCCAAAAAGGGGAGGAAAAAGAATTTCAAAGTATAGGCCTAAAAAGAAAAGAAAATACAAAAAAAAAATCAAAGTTAAGGTATCTGAAAGAAGGTACAGAAAGCAACGGGGAAGAAAAATCCCTTAAATTCAGTGCAGGAGGAATGTGAACAGCAGCAAAAAAGGCGAGGTAACTAAGGCGGGACTATGAGGACGATGGGGTACGGGAGACCGCGGCTTCCGCTCCTTCTCCGTCCACCTGCGTACTCGCTGTTAGAGACCGGGGCAACAGTCTCGTAGGGAGGCGGGCTTGATCGAGTTCGAAGACTGCCTTTCCTGTTCTTAAAGAGCCACAGAGCTTTTGGAGGTGATTTTCGCCTAATTTTGATAAGAGAGCTCAGTCTCTGGCTCTCACATACAGAAAACTTTAATTTTTGATTGAGGAAGTAGCCGGCGGTGGTGACGCACGCCTTTAATCCCAGCACTCGGGAGGCAGAGGCGGAAGCTGCGTGGTGAGCAGCAGCGCCGCTAAAGACCTAAAGACAGAGAGGGGTCAAACTCTGAACCGCGTTTCCATAGCATCATGGGGCGGGGCGGAGGAAGCTCACCGGCGGGGCCACGTACTAAGTGCTCGTCACTCCCCGGCCCCTGGGAAGGTCTGAGACTGGGCCCCCCCCCCCCCGCGGCCCTAACCGGGCCCTCCACGGGTGGGCGGATGCCCCCCCTCGCCAGAAACTCACGGCCGGCGGTGCGAGTTCATTGCCTGAGGTGAGGCAGGGTGCACAGTTCGGCGAGCCCGTGCACAGCCCGGGGCGGGGCCATGCCTTCGGGCCATGCGGAGCCACATGGGCCTCAGAGGTGGGGCAACCGCTGCTGTCTGCTGCTGCCGCCGCCGCTCACAGCCACGGTCGCCAAAAATTTAGTCAGATAAAAACATTTGTCGCCAAAAATTCAGTCAGATAAAAACATTTATCCCCCCAAAAATTCACAACGTCCCTTTGTCAGCAGGAAGTAGTCAGATCGAATGCCGACGCCCACTTTCCCTCAAAGAACTGGTCGTGATTATCATAATAATCATTGGCGTGTCTACCTGGTTACCGTATCCTAGGTAACAGAGGCGGACCTTTTGCTTGAGGCAACGGGTGGAATAAAACAATGCTACCTAGAGGTTTTTTCATTTGAATGCAGGGCCTGGAGAGTTGGCTCAATGGTTAAGAGCACTGACTGATCTTCCAAAGGTCATGAGTTCAATTCCCAGTGTCAACTGTTTTGGTTGTAGACAATAGAGGGGGATTACCAGTGACAGCTTCCCCCAGAGAAAGGATTTCTCTTGCATTCTTTACATTTAATTTTTAATTCAAAATTTTGCTGGTACAGGCAAACAAGATTTGCTTTTTGAAATGGAGACATGCAAGTCTCTAAGTTCAAAACCAGCCTACTTCCAGTACTGATTGTGCTGAATTTTTACACTGAGAGTTTTTAATACTCTTAAATGTCAATTTGGGAGGAGAGTTTTGTTTATGTTTTTTCTAGAAATGCTGACATACATCTGGATGCCAGCAAGACTGACAAGAGAAATAAAGAAGAGAGATGACCCAGTGGATGCTGAGTGTCCTGCTGTGGAAGATTCATGCGGAGGCAACAGAGATGACCCTCTGGGCGGTGCCAAGAGCAGCTGTTTCACACCATCGACTTGAGCAGCACCCTGTGCAACCTCTTATCTCTTAACAATTTTCTGACTGACTCTATTTTGCCTTTTCCTTCCTTAGGAATGGGTGGGAGCAGAGATATTCTTGGCATGCTGCGTCTAGGTGGAAGTGCTGTATGTCTTTGATTGGTGTGCTACCTGCTAGCCCAAGTGAGGTGGGGACCAGATTGGAAAATAGTTTTGCCTTATTGCTCTTATTAACAAGAGAAGAGGGAGATGTTGGGAGCCACCTGGAGGCACAGGTGGTCCTGCAGTTTGGAGGTAGCCACGTGGGGCTGAGCACCCTTGCCTGCACCCTTGCCTGCACATGCTCAGAACAGCAGAATGGCATTAACCAATCAGGACAGCGTTCAAGCCTCTCCACCGTTTAAAAGCAGCTGCCTCTGGGCCCAACCCTCTCTCTCTAAGCTTTCTCTTGTCCCTGCTCTATCTTCCCTTCCCCCAATTTTCCTCAAGGGAATGCTCCAAATAAAGATGTGACCAGGGAAGGAATTCTCGTTTTGGTGGCGTTCATTCCTGCTGGTCAGGATGGCCCCCTGCAACCCCACAATAGCGTATTCCCAAAAGCCAGTATACTTCTATGGCTGCTAAATCTAGAGCCCGTTTACAATAAAGCACATGGTTTGTTCATTTTTCCCCAAAGTTGCTTGTATCAGAACAGCAGCTCATGTGTTACTAGATAAACTGGGTTTATTAATTTCACAATAAAGGCATAGGTGCACACACAACAGCAAGGACTTAGGTGTATCAATGCACTTCAAAGAGATGAACTATAACAAATGTGGTAAGTGATAAAAAAGAAAGCAGAGAGCATGACATTATTATTGCAGCATTATACTAGAACATTGAAGGAACAAGAATGAAAAAAGAGAGCTTAGTGTAATAATAAATTTGTGAAGTATGATAATCAATAAATGAAGGATTACAAGGTAGCCATTGTGGAAACCACATGCACATGTGACTAAAACAGCACAAGGGCGTATTTGCAAAAAAATGCACTTTTATTGAAGTGCGATCTAAATCCCATTTATGAAGCATATGATTCAGGTTTACTCAAAGCACTCAAAAGTTACATGTAGCAGATCAACAGTGTGGATGCTCCTAGATAAATTAGGCTTGTTAAGAGAACTATTGCACTTTGTTGTTCCAATACACCTCGCAGAGATGTAACAGAATAATGATTAATTTACAAGCAGAACACCTTAATTTATTAATGTAGCACCGCACTAGGAAGCTCATTGAAAAAAACTAAAATGTAATAGCTTGGCATAAGACTCCATAACTCAAACTGTAGCATAGACATCTTTAGAAATCACATGCATGCCCGAATGAAACACAGCACAATGGCATACAAGAAAAACTCATGTATTTCTACTGCAGTGAAATGTAAATCCCATTTGCAATTAAGGGGATAGCTTTTCTCATGTGACTCTGAAGTTGCTTACATTAGAGTAGCAACACATGCATCCCTGTGCAACGTGTTGCACTAATACCACAGCGACCGGAGTAGCAGCTTTGCAGCAGCAAGAAGCCTGCCGTGTCAATGCACATGCGGAGGTTTTCTGAAATAACAGTAGTGCTTTATTGATAAGAAACCAGAGCACATGAGCTTATTATGTCCCGCAGTCAGGCACTGAAGGAGTACATAGTTTCATTTCTGTGAAACGCGCACAAGTAAACATAAGTACCACACAGCAGGGTATTTGCAAAAACCAATGTACTTATTCTGCAATGAAGTCCAAATCCTATTCTCATTGTTTGATGGTTTATTCATACAAGTCTGCATTTTCTTTCAATCGAATAGCAGAAAGTATGTTCCAAGTAAAGGGCGTTTGGTAAGAACACAGTGAAAACTGAATAGCTTACCAATAGCAAGAACTTTGCTATACCAATGCTGCTAACAGATACCAATTGTAACAAAACTGGTTATTATTGTATAAGAAAGGAGAACGCATAAAACTGCTAGTGTAGCACTGTACCAGGACACTGATTGAAAAAGGACGCAGTAGAATAACTCAGCATAAGTATATAACTCAAGAAGTATAATGTGGCATTTGTAGAAAACACAGCATGTACGACTAAAACACCTCACAATTGTGTATTTGTGTGAGCACATGTTCTTCTCCTCCATCAAAATAAAATTCCTATTTACAAAGGAGTGTTGGTTCTAGTGGTACAACACAGAAGAGGATCACGTATGTGCCTAGGTAAAACAGGTTTATTTTGAATGTGGTATGACTTTTACAGTGTCAAAAACTTTATTATACAAATGCACTTCAAACAAGTGCACTGTTGCTTACATGGTGGTTGGTTTACAAGAAAGCAGAGTACATAATTTTTATTGCTTTACTATCTCAGCATAGTGATTGTACAGGACTGGAATATGAGGCCTAGCAAAAAAGATTGTTACTGAATCAATACACAGCATGATCTTTGGAAAACACCCATAGACGTGACTAAACCACAGGGCAATGACACATTTGCAAAAACCATTGTACATCTACTGCAGTAAAACTTAAATCCCATTTACAATGAAGTGAATGGATTTTCTCCTACAACTCTGAAGTTGCTTGCATCAGAAGAACAGTGCATCCATAGAAGCAGTAGTACTTTTTTACTGGGATTCAGGTGGCAATTGATTTGCTAAAAGTGAGAACAGAGGAGAATAGTATATCACTGCAACAGGACACATAAGCAATACAAAGTGTCAACTTTTAATAGCATACTTGGAAGTACCTAAAACACCTTGTATGGTATATTTGCAAATACCAACACACTTCTGTTTGCACAGAAGTTCAAATCCAAATCATAACAGTTTGGATAGCTTTATCCACATAACTCTGACTTGGCTTCCACCAGAAGAACAGGGTATAAATTTTTAAAAAGGAAAGTGGGTTTGTTAAGAACACAGTGATAATGGTTGTGCTTGTACAACAAGATGTACGAAGCTGCTGGGCAGTAGTGGTGCCCTCCTTTAATCCCAGCATGTGAGAGGCAGAGACAGGTAGATCTCTGTGAGTTTGAGGCCAGCCTCATCTACAAAGTGAGTTCCAGAACAATCAGAACTGTTAGAAAGAGAAACCCTGTCTGAAAAAAATTTAAAAAATATATATATATATATAAATGTACCTCACTGGGATGTACTAGAACAGAAAAGGAGGTTTATTTGTAAGAAAGCAGAACACATGAGAATATTTAATCACTGCGTCGGACACTGATAGTTCCATCTTTAAAAAAACACATGCACAAATGAATAAGCATCAAATATTGGTGAATTTGCAAAAGCCAGTGTACTACATGTATTTCCACGAAAGCTAAACCACAATTACAAAGACACAGAAACAGGTGGGTTTACTCCCACAACGCTGATGTTCCTTACGTTAGAAAAGCAGCACATATGATCGCAAATCAAGCAGATTTGTTAAGAAGAGAGTAAAAATGGTAGTACTTTGACAACAGCAAGAACTTGTTACAAAAATGTACCTCACGGAAAAATACTCGAAGAGAAGTTAGGAGTAGGATTAGGGTTAGAGCAATTTAAGAATGGGAAAAAATCATAAACATTTGTAATAATGAAAACATAAAAGTCATCATTAGAAAACAAGTGAAAAAACTCAACATTCAGGGACCTATTTTCAGAAAGCAATAGGTCTGAAAACTAAATCCATTTACAACAAAGTTGATGGTAAACTCTTACCACTCTGAAGTTGCTTGCTTTAGCAGAGTAATGAACACTTTCTTAAGTAAAGTGGGGTTTTTTTTAGAACAGAGTGAAAATGGTAATACTTTTATGACAGTAAGAACATCGTATCTCACAGAGAAAACTGTAACAGAAGTGGTGAATAATTACAAGAGAGTACAGTACATGTGTCATTACAGTAGAAGTATAAAGGGACATGAAAATAGTATTAGGTTAGGGTTAAATTATGTATAGAAGCAATAAAGAAAAAAATCAAGGGAATTTTGGAAATGGAATTTCTAGGTAAGCAAACAGAAACTATAGATGCAGGCATCACCAACAGAATACAAAAGATGAGAAAGTAAATTCCAGGCATTGAAGACACAGGAATGATGACATAGAAAAAAATAGATATGTTGGTCAAAGAAATGTTAAAACTAAAAAAAAAAATCCAGGAATGTTGAGGACCTATGAAAATACCAAACCTTAGAAGCATATGAATGGAAGAATAAGAAGATTCTCAGTTTGAAAGCCTAGAAAATATTTTAAAAGTATTATAGAAGAAATATTTTCTAAACAAAGGAAGAACATGCCTATAAAGGTATAATAAACTTACAGAACACTAAATAGATTGAACCAGAAAAGAAAAAACCCTCAACACATAATAATAAAAACATTAAACATATAGAAGAAAAATATTAAAAGCTGCAAGAGTAAAAGAACAAATAACATAAAGACAGATCTATCAGAATTATACCTGACTTCTCAATGGAGACATGTAAAGCCAGAAGGGCCTGAACAGATGTCCTGCAGATTACCAAGAGACCACAGATGCCAGCCCAGACTACATACCAAGAAAAGATTTCAATCACCATAGATGAAGAAAACAAGATAATCCATGATAAAGTCAAATTTAACCAATATATGTCCAGAAACCAGTCTTAACCCTACAAGGTACAACAGGGAAAATCTCCAACCAAAGGAGGTTAACTTCATCCACAAAAACACAGACAATAAGTAATCTTGCACCAGCATAGCCCAAAGAAGGAACACACACACACACACACACACACACACACACACACACACACACAGACTTACACATACTACTACCATTATCATCTGCAACAAAATAACAGGAATTAGCAATCATTGGTCGTTGGTATATTTCAAAAATTATTGGACTTAATTCCCCAATAAAAATACAAAAGCTATCAGAAGAGATAAAACCAAGACTCATCCTTCTGCTTCATTTTAGAAATATATTTCAACATGAATGATAAGCATTACCTCTGAGAAAAGTGCTGGAGAAAGATTTTTCAAGCAAACGTTCCAAGAAGCAAGGTGGCTTAGCTACTCTAATATTAAAAAAATAGACTTCAAAACAAAATTAATCAAAAAAGATAGGGAAGGAGACTTCATACTCATCAAAGGAAAAATGAGTGCATGAAGATGATGTTCCAATTCTCAACATTTATCCTCAAATACAAGGGCACTGATGTTTGTAAAGGAAATACTACCAAATCTCAAATGGCATATTGCTCCTCACACAGTAATAGTGCAAAACTTTATTACCCATTCTCAACAATTGTCTGGTCATCCATAGAAAAGTGAAACAGAGAAATAATGGAGTTAGCAAATGTTATGAACCAAACCAAAATGGACGTAACAGATAGTTACAGAAAATTTCACACCAACACAAAGGAATACACTTTTATGGAACATTCTCCAAAAGTGACCACATACACAGTCATAGAGCGAGTCTGAACAGATTCAAGAAAATTGTAAAAAACCCCTGCATCTTATCACATCACCAAGGTTTAATACTTTATTTCAACAATAGAAACAACAAAAAGACTACAAACTCATGGAAACTGAACAATTTTTCTACTGAATTACCACAGGGTCAAGGAAAAAAATAAAGAATGAAACTAAAGACTTCCTAGAATTTAATAAAACTGAATACTCAAAATACTCAAAATTATGTGATACAATGAAAGAAGTGCTAAGAAGAAAGTTCATAGCATCAAGAGCTTTCAGTAAGAATTTGGAGAAATCTCATACTATTGACCTAACATCATACTTGTATGCTCTAGAACAAAAAGAAACAACACAACCAAGAAGAGTAGATGACAGGAAGTAATCAAACGCTGGGTTGAAATCAATAAAATAGAAAATAAGAGCCAAACAAAGAATAAACGAAATAAAATGTTGGTTCTTTGAGAAAACCATCAACATGGGAAAAAGAAACATTACCCAGATTAACTAAATGGAGAGAGATAATATACAAATTAACAAAATCAGAAAAAAAAGGGAAACATCAACAGACATTAAGGAAATGCAGGGAATCATTAGGTCATACTTCAAAAACCTGTACTATACAAAGTTAAAAAATCAAAAAGACATAGACAAACTTATTGATAGCTACCACCTACTGAAGTTAAATCAAGATCACATAAACAGTTTAAATAGATCAATAACCCCTAAGGAAATAAAGCAGTAATTAAAAGTCTCCCAGACTCCCCCGCCAAAAAAAAAGTGAAAACACCTAGGACCAGTTTTAGCACAGAATTCTAGCAGACTTTCAAAAAAGAGCTAATACCAATATTTGTCAAAAATACCAAAATTTGTTCATAAAGTGAAGCAGAGGGAACAGTGTAAAATTTGCTTCATGAGGCCATAATTAATCCAATATATAAACCACATAAAGAAAGAGAATTACAGACCAGAACACATTTAAAAAATCATACATAATAACCAGGTGGCTTCATCTCAAAGATGCAAGGATTGTTCAATATATGAAAATCAGTCAATATAATCTACTATAGAATTAAACATAAAGAAAAATATATAAGGTCATCACATTAGACATCAAAAAGCCTTTCAGAAAATCCAACACACCTTAATGATAAAAATCTTAAAAAGATTAGGCATACCTAAACATAATAATGACAATTTACAGCAAGGCTATAGCTAACATCAAATTAAACAGAGAAATTCAAAACAGTTCCACTAAAATCAGGAACCAGACAAGGCTGTTAACTGTCCCCATATCTACTGAACATAGTACTTGAATGAGGACTAAGCCAACAGAAGAAGATCAGGAGATTACAAATTGGAAAGGAAGAAGTCAAAGTTTTATTTTTTGAAGATGATGTGATTGTATACAGAAGTAACCCCAAAAATTTTACCAGGGAACTCCTACAGTTGATAAACACCTTCATCAGTGTGCCTGGATACAAGATTAACTCAGAAGAATCAGACTGATGCTGGGAAAGAAGGTTGCCCTCTGAAAACTTACAGTGGGGTCCCATTGCTGAGGATGACGTCCAGTCAGTGTCTGACACTGCTTGAATGGCCAGAAAACAGAGATCTAGGGTAGAAAGAAACATGACAGTTCTAGAAAAAAAATCAATGAAATGATTCCTAATGATAATCTACTATATTCAGAGATCAGTGCCTTGCCTAGTCATTATTAGAGAAGCTTCCTCCTATAACACATGGGGGTAGGTAAACACAGGTAGACACTATGCAGAAAGAAAGTCTTAATTGAATATCCCCATGGGTACCTCCCCTCAGATATCAGGGAACCCTGCAGAAGTGGGAAATGAATGACTGTGTGAGACAGAGAGGATGGAGGATGCCATAAACACTTGGCCCTCTGAGATAACTCAGCAGGGCCTGCATGGGTTCACAGAGACTTAAATGTCAAGCACAGGGCCTTTTTGGGTCCGTACCAGGTTCTCTGCTTATATTTTATGGCTGAAAGCTTGGTGTGTTTTATGGGATTCTTAACAGTGGGAATTGGTATGTCTTTGATTCTTTTGCCTGCTCTTAAGACTTTTTTCCTCATATTGGCCTGAACTATGCAGTCTCCATATGAGGACCTTGTCTTATTGTATCTTCCATTGTCCTGTTTGACTGTTCTCCTTAAGAGGACTGCTCTTTTCTTAAAAGGAAATAAAGGAGAATTGAATCTGGTGGAAAGGGTAAGTGAAGATGGGCTTAAGAGGATTGGAGGAAAGAAAAACTCTGGTTGGGATGTATTATTAGAGAGAAGAACCTATATTCAATAAAAAAATTAAAATAAAGAGAATGTACTTCTACAGCTGTGAAAACTAAGCTACTTTTAAAACAGCATGTAACATAAACTCTTAGAATCCTGAAGTTCATTACACCAGCACAGTGTGTACATTCCTAAGTAAAGCAGCATTAAGAATAGCACAGCAACGGTCGTACTTATACATAAGAAAAACTTTGCTTACCAATACAAGAAAAGTAAAGTAAGGGAACTGGTAATTATTTACAAGAAAACAGCAAATGAGTTTGTTAATGTAGAACTACACTGGGATATAAGGGTTTCAGCATTAGGTTTAGAACAAGAAAGGAAGAGAAAAAAGAGCACAAATATCTATAACTTCTGTAACATAGTGTTACCTCTACAAGACAAATGCACTAGTAACTTAAACATGTCACAGTCCCATATTTGAAGAAAATAAAGTATTCCTACTGTAAAAATCTACATCCTTTTTAAAACATTTTGGAAGTCTTTAGATTTACATCTCTGAAATTGTTTGCCTCAGACAACAATAGCACACATTCCTATTAGGCAGGTTTTGAAAGAACTCAGTGAAAACAATAGTAAAATTACAAGAGAAAATTGTTACAATAGTACACCTCACAGAACAGTTCAGTACGGAAAGCCAAGCAAATGAGTTGATTATTGTGGAAACGCAAAGGAATTCTCTAGGGTTAGTTTTGTAGTTATGGTGAGAAAGAAAAAGAAGGAGCAAGCAGAGAATAAGCTCACACTGTCATCATTAGGAGACACAGGCAAAAGTGACGGAAACATCACACAGCGGCATATTAAAAACAAAACAAAACACACAACGCACTTTTACTGTAGCCAAAACTAAATCCTGTTTACTACACTTTGAAGATTTCTCATCCAATTGTGAAGTTGCTTGCCACAGAAGAAATGGCCAAACATTCCAACATAAAGCAGGAGTGTTAAGAATAAAGTGAAAACAGGACAAGTTATACTAAAGCAAGGTGTTTGTTAACCAAATGCACCTCACAGAGAAGTAAACAGTGTGGTGTGTAGCATGAATTCTAATTGGTCTTATTAAATAAAAATCCAGAGTCAGATATTAGGAGGTGAAAACTGAAAGATCAGAGAAGCAGAATAGCCAGTTACTAAAATTATTACTTCTCTGAATACTCAGACAAAAGTACTAAGACCCTATCTCTAAGAATTCTTAGACTGAATGCCTTGAGCTCCTGTTCCCTCCCACCTTATATTCCTCTCTCTATGCTACTCAGCCATATTCCTTACTCTGTCCACATTCCTAGTATTGGGATTAAGGGTAGGGGACTCCCAAGTACTGGGATAAGGGTGTGGCTCTATTTCTCTTTTAGAGATCAATCGAGTGTAGACCAGGGTAACCTTGAAAGCACAGAGTTCTGTTCGCCTCTGTCTCCTGAGTGCAGGGATTAAAGGTGTATGCCACTGCTGTCTGGCCTCTAAGGCTAACTAGTGGCTCAGCTCAAAACTCTGCTCTGCAGGCAGATCTTTAGAATACGCACACATAAATGACCATAGCAAAGCACAGCAGAATACTTGCATACACCAATGTACTTCTGCAGCAGAACAGCCACCAGCAAATCCTTTTAGAAAACAAAGACTGCCTGCCTAAGTGGGGAACACTTGAGTAGGCCTGCATGATAATCTGTCAGGGCTGCCCTATCCTTCTGCAGGGGTGTCTTGCTGAAAGAGTGGAGGGAGTTGGGGAGGTCCCTACACTAAAGGTGTACCTGATCTTCTTTCAGTCATGGCCTCCAGTTGGGCAGGGGGTGTAAGCCTGAGGCACAGCAAGTAAGGGGGCCACAAGGACAGGTCTATGTAGTCTTCTAGAAGGCATGACATCTGACCAAGCAGGGGTTGACTACCTGACAAAGTTGAGAGAGTAGAAGGGGAAAATGAGGAATGGACCTATCTGGTCGTTTGGAAGGAATGGTATGTGGTAGGGTAGTGGGTGTTACCTGCAGGAGTGGAGAAAATAGTAAGAGCTATGCATGACTGGCCTACCAGAATTTTGTGGAAGGCATAGCATATAGTTGGGCAGCAGGTGTCTGCCAAAGGAAGGAGAATGTGTGCCCAACATACTTCTACTGTAGTGAAACCAAGTCCTATTTACTTGTCGGAAAACTTTCCTCTACTCCTCAAAATTACTTATGTATGAAGAACAAAGCATACATTCTCAAGGTTTTGAGCAAACAGAATGTAAATATTAGTGTTTCTACAACCACACGTACATTGTTATAACTACGCACCTCACAGAGAACCACTGTGTGGGATGGGGTGTATAATTACAAGAAAGCCCAACACAGTTTATTATTGGAACACTGTATAAGAATGTTAGAATGATGTTGAGAGTTTGGTTATAAAGAGAAAGAATTTGAGAGCAGAGTGTAACTATCAATGATGTATAAAGCACAGTATCACCTTTTGGAGAGGTACAAACAAGTGACTAAAACATTACATGTTGACATATTTAAAAACAAAACAAAACATTGTACTTCTACCTTAGCAAATGTTAATTTTGTCTCTGGAAGGATTGGCTCATACAATTTTACAGTTGCTTCCATATGAAAAGGGGCACATAGACTCCAAAGTATAATTGGAGTGTTAAGAATGGGGAGAAAACAACAGAACTTTTACAAAAGTAAGAATTTTGTTATCCCAATGCTCCTCGTAGATAAGTAAAGTAAGTGAACTGGTGATTGATTACAAGAAAGTGAGGACAGGAGTGTGTCCTTGTAGCACTGCACCAGTACATAAGGGTTAGCATGAGTGTTACAGCAAGAGCTAAATGAGAGAGCAGTGTATAAGTATCTGTAACCAAAGAAACACATAATATCTATTGTCTTTAGAAAACACATACAAAGAAATGACCATAACATAGAACACCATCCTATTACAAATGCCCATGTTCTTCTACTGCAGAGAACACTGAATCCTGTTTACAACAGTTTGGGTCACTTTCTTTACATATCTTTGAAGGTGTGTTCATTAGAAGACCAACACATGCATCTCATTGTGAAGCTGGATTTTAAAGAACAGAGTATATGTGTTTGAACTTTCTGACAACCAAAGTTCCCTTAGAGCAATGTAATTCCCAGAGAACTAATGAAAAAGAAAAGGGTGATTGTTTGAAAGAAAGCAGTGCTTACTAAGTTTGGTATAGTATCAATAATAAGGATATCAATATTTGGGGTAGTCTTAGGGTGAGGATTAGGGACACAACAAGATATGCATGTGAGAGCAGGGTATAAACATTTTTAACTTTAGAAGCACACAGTGTCATTTTCAGAAGAAACATTCAGAAGCAACTAAAAATTGCACAGTGGCATGTATATATATATATATATATATATATATATATATATATATATATATATTTCTATGGTAGTGAAAACGAAGTACTTTTGTGTAAAACATGATAGAAAGCTTTCCTTATACATCTCAGAAATTACAGGCACCAACAGAGCAGAGTATACATTCCTAAGTGATGCAGTAATGTTCCTAAGTAATGTAAATGATAGTATTTTATAACAAATATTTCTTATAGCAATGCAAGACCCTGAAAAGTACTGTAAGGAATGTGATAAATAATTGCTAGAAACTTGAGCACATGACTTTATTAACGTAGCACTGCAGTTAGGTTTGGGTTTAGGATTAGAAAAACAGAAAGAGGGGCAGAGGACAATAATCTTGGATTTGAGCAGCACAGAGTGTATTCTGTAGAAGACACGAGCAGATTGGTTAAAACATCATGCAGTGATGCAATCAAAAAAAAAAAACCCAACAATGCACTTCAATTGTGCAAATCCTATTTCCTATGCTTTGGGAAACTCTACTCAGACATCTGTTAAGTTGTTTGTATCATAAGAGAAAAGCATTTATTCCTAGGTACATCAGGCGTGTTTTAGAATACATAAAACAGTAGCACTTTAAAAAGTAAGAGATTTGTTATCCCAGTGCAGCTCACAAAGAAGTAAAGTGAGCAAAGTGGTGACTGATTGCAAGAAAAATAAGCACATGACTTTTAGCACTTCACAATGACATAAGGGTTTGCGTTAGGGTGAGAACAAAAACTGAATGAGAGAATAGAGT
The DNA here is from genome assembly GCF_982192425.1 of Myodes glareolus. NCBI lineage: Eukaryota > Metazoa > Chordata > Mammalia > Rodentia > Cricetidae > Myodes > Myodes glareolus. Next base: position 23,153,066 of record NC_142046.1, read on the forward strand.
ATAAGGAACTGTAACTTAAGGACTACACAGTTTCATCTCTAGGAGACACACACACACACACACACACACACACACACACAAAACAATAACTTAATACAGTGATGTTTTGTTATATACCAATATTCTTCTACTGAAGCAAACACTGAATCCCAATTACAAAATTTTGATATCAGTACTCACATATCCCTGCAAGTGTGTTTATCACAACCCCATTGCACACATTCCGAAGTGGTACTGATTTTTAATCATCACAGTGTATACAGTAGGAATTTCCCAACAACTATAATTTCTTTATAATAATGTACCTGACAGAGAAGTATTATTAAAAATGTTGATTTTTTTAAAAAAAAATGTAGTGCCCATAATCTTATTACAGTTTCATTAAATTAGGACATTAATATTTGGTTTAGATTTTGAGTTAGGGTTAAAGACAAAACAAGATAAGAATGTTAAAGCAGAATATGAGTTTGTAGCCTTAGCAGCACACATTGTTGTCTTTAGGAAACACACACAAAGCAGGCAGAACACCACACAGTGGCATACTTTTAATAACATCGTACTTCTAATGTAGCAAACTCTAAATTCCACTTACAACCAAGCACATGGTTTTACTTATACCCTCTGAGAAATGCTTCCTTCACAACAGCAGCTACAGGTGCCTGGGTAAAGCTAACTTGTTAGTAACACAAAAAATGATAGTAGTACTTTAAGAGCAGTGAGAACTTTGGGGTACCAGTGCACCTCTCTGGGATGCACTCGAACAGAAATAGTGATTGGTTTGGGAAAACAGCACTCAAGAATACTGTATCAGTGTACCATGACACTGTAGCAGTACGCAGTTTTTCTTTTTTGGAGAACACACAAAGATTTGACCAAAACTATACAAGGTGTGTTGGCAAATACCAATGTACTTCTTCTGCAACGAAATTCAAATCTCATGTACACCATTTTGGATGGCTTTAGTTGGACAACTCTGGAGCTGCCTGCATTAGAATATTAGAGGTAACATGAGTTACTATGTAAAGCGTACTTGGGAAGAACACAGTGAAAATGGTAGCACCTTCATAGCAACACTCCTGTGTGACTAACTCTACATGTGTTCTCCAATGATGATAGCATTATGGTGCAAAGATACACAATTCTCATATGCTCTGCTTTCTCAGAAGTGTACCTCATAGGGTTGTGCTGGGATAGAAATATTGATTCATTTCTAAAACAGGAGAGTTCAGTGGTCATTATATCATTGCGCCAGGAAGTGAATTAGTACACAATGTCTTCTTTGGAAAACACAAGCACAAGCAAATAAACACCGACAACAGCTTATTTGAAAAAGATGCATGTAAACCTTCTGCTGTGATATCTATCTCCCATCTTCAATGAAGCCGAGTAGTTTTCTTATAGAACCTGAAGTTAATTGCATCAGCAGGGCCTTGGAAATGATCGTAGTGAAAGTGAGATTGTTAAGAACACAGTGAAAGCAGTAATAGTTTTACAGCAAACAATTCTGTTTTAGCAATGTATGAGGGTGATTACCTGTAACAGAAGTGGTGATTGTTCAATTAGCAAGCAGAGGGTATGAGATTATTATGTAGCATCGCATGGGGACACTGACTGAACAAAATTGGAATAGGAGTGCTCTGCATAACCTGTAATTGAAGCAGATAACAATGCCATCTACTAGTGAATAAAACACCTAACAGCAGCATGTTTGCAATGGCATATTCTCAAAAATCTATATACTTGTAATTCAGTGAAATCTAAATCCCTTCACAATGAAGCAGAAGGGTTTACTCTTACAACTCTTCAGTTGCTGCCATGAGTTTTTTTCCTACTTAAAACAGTCTGTTAAGAACACAATGAAAACAGTACTATTGTTACACAAGGAATAACTTTAGTGTAATAATGCACCCACAAAGAGCTTCTAGAACAGAAGCTATGATTGTTGTACATGAAAACAGAGCTCATGATATTGTTATTTAGGGGATGCACCTGGACAATGACTGAAAAAGAATGGAATATAACATCTCACCATAAGTACTCTGTAACGGAAGCCATATTCAGCGGCATTTTTAAAAAATCCCCACATGTCACTAAAATACCTCCAAGTGAGACAGTTGTAAAAAACAACAACAAAAACACCATATATTTCTTACTGCAATGAAACAAAAATCCCATTTAAAAATAAACAGATGGTTTTTCTGCTACAACTGATTCTTAACTCCATGGCAGACCACCTGCGGAGGCCTTCCTTCGCCACTTTGCAAGAGCTCCAATGGACTGCACAAGGACTCTCCTTCTAGTCTTTGTATTCCAAATTATTGCTTTGAACCAGCGTCCAACAGTAGTAATTAATCTTTGAGAACCCAGAGACCATTCTGCTTCTGGAGAAAGGTAGGATAAGGCTACATCTTAAGATTTCCCTCAGCTTGGCCAAACCCAATCCCTGGTTGCATTCCTAGCTTTGTAGTAGATTCTGTTGCTTTATTCGAGTACCCTGTTGCAGCTGGGGCTTTTTGCTAACTCACACACTACTCCAGTCAGAGAATCAATTAGGCCAGCAACTAACAGGTCTTCATTTCTCTTTCTGCTCCACCAAATAAATTCCTCCAGTCGCATCCCTAGCTCTTAACCAAACATTCTGCTGCGGCCTCTTCTCTTCTATTTCTCTGCCCCCAAACACAGAATACAAACTTAGTTTATTCCAGTGGAACACCCTGCTGTCCTTACTCTTTCAAGCTCCTATACTGCCCCCAGCCCTTTTTTATTCCTAAGTGTCAGGTATCTATGGCTCCAAACAATTACTTTTCAGGATCAGGACGCCAGATGACTTTCCTACTGGTAACACATAGCCACCATACTCTCCAAAGAAAAAGCGAGGAAACAAAACAAAAGGACAAAACACCCACCCAAGAACAACAGGACCAGATATCAACACCTAAAATTATACTATTCCCATTCCCAGATGTCTAGACAGAATCCTAAAAGTGCGAACATTAAGAAGCAGAACAAGATGTCGCCACTAGAGCTCATCACTCCTACCACAGCAGCTTCTCAATATTTCCATATAGTTGAAGCACAGGAGAAAGACCTTAACCAAATTCTATGGTTATTATAGCAGTTATCAAAGAGGAAATGAAGAAATGTCTTAAAATAATCCAGGGAAACACAAAGGAAGAGTGAAAGGAAATGAATCAAACCACTCAAAACCTCAAAGTGAAAGGAGAATCAACAAAGAAAATGCAAAGTGAAGCAAATATGGAAATGAAAAATTTAGGAAATCCCACAGGCACTACAGAGGGAAGCTTCACAAGCATAATGCAAGACTAGGAAAAGAGAATTTAAGGCAATGAAGGCACAATAGACAAAGTAGATATATCAGTCAAAAAATTTTTTACAATAAAATCCTCCTGGGATGAATCATCCAGAAAACCTGGCACACGATGAAAAGGCAAAACTTAAGAAAAAATGAATGGAGGGAGGAAAAGAAACACAGGTCAAAGGCACAGAAACTATTGTGAACATATATATATATATATATATATATATATATATATATATATATATACAAGAAATTTTCTCGAACTTTAGGAAGGAGATGCATATCAAAATTCAAAAAACATACAGAACACCAAATATATTGGACCAGAAAAGGTAAATCATTGGCACAAATAATCAGAACATTAATTATACAGAACAAAGAAATAATATTTAAATCTGCAAGGGAGAAAGACTGAGTAAAATGTGAAGGCAAACCTATTAGATTTTCACTTGACTTTTCAAAAGATATAAAAACAAGAAGAGCCTATAAAGATATGCTATAAGCTTTAAGAGACCACAAAAAAGAAGCCCAGACATTAATATTCAGCAAAATGTTCAATTACCATACATGAAGAAAATTTCCATACATAAGACATTCCAAGATAAAATCAAATATAAGCAATATCTGTCTGTCTACGAATCTAGACTCCTGATATATGTTAGAAGGAAAAATCTAACCAAAAGAGGTTAAAAACATCTAAGAATAAAACATAAGGTGAATAATCCCAGAACAGAAAAAATTTAAAAAAAGAATGTCAAACACACACAACAACAACAAAAGCAACAAAAAACTACCACCACAACATGAATGTAGCAGGGATAATAATCATTGATATCTGTCCTTTTCCCCATTAAAAAGACACAGGGTCTGGTACTCTCTTCTGGCCTGCAGGCATACACACAGACAGAATATTGTATACATAATAAATAAATTAATATTTTAAAAAGATACAGGCAAAAATAATGAATGTGTAAACAGTTTCCACCCTTCTGCTGCATCCAAGCTATGTAACATAACATCAAGGATAGACATCCCCCAAGGGTAATGGGTTACAAAAAGATATTTCAAACAAATGGAACTAAGCAAAATGATATAGCCATTTTAATATCTATCAAAATATTCATCAAACCAAATTGATCAAAAGAGTTAGGGAAAAATATATGCTCATCAAAGGGAAAATCCACAAAAAAAGGACATTTAAATTTTTAATATCTATGTACCAAAAACAAGAGCACCAATGTTTGTAAAAGAAACACGACTAAAGCTTAAATCACATATTGACCCTCACACAGCAATAGTGAAAGATTTTACTATTTCACCTCCCTTTCACCAAGAGACAGGTATTCTAGAAAAATAAATAAATAAATAAATAGATAAATAGGGAAATACATAAGCTAACTGATGTTAATTAGACCAAATGTACATAACAGGTTTTTACAGAACATTTCACCCAAACATAAAAAAATATTCTTCTCAGAACCTCATGGGACTGTTTACAAAATTTACAACGTATTTATGCACAAAACACCTCTCAGCCTGGTGTAGGAGGTCCTTCTGTATTTGTGTTGTTTTCATTGGTTATTAAAGAAACTGCCTTGGCCTAGTTGATAGGGCAGAACTCAGGTAGGCAGGGAAGACAGAACAGAATTCTGGGAGGAAGGGCAGAATGGCAGACACCATGGTTCTCCTGCCCAAGACAGACACTGGTTAGACTCATGCAGGTAAGCCACAGTCAAGTGGCGGTACATATTAATGGAAATGAGCTAAACTAATATGTGAGAGTTAGTCAATAAGGGGCAGGAGATAATGGGCCAGGCAGTATTTTAATTAACATAATTTCTGTGTGGTTATTTTGGGGGTTAAGCTAGCCGGGCGGGATTACACAACCCACTCTCCCTACTACATCAGCCAATACTAGAAAATAGAAATAATACAATAACATCCTGCAATCTCTCAGAGCACCACAGACTAATGCTAGATATCAATAGCAACAGAAACACCAAAAAGTTTACAAAACCATGGAAACTTAACATCTCTCTCCTGAATGAAAAATAGGTCAAAATAAAAATTAAGAACATAATCAAAGGCTTTCTAGAATTGTATGAAAAATTAATACACAATATACCTAAATTTACAGGACACAATGAAAGCTGTTCAAAGAGGCAAATTCAAAACACTAAATATCTACACTAAAAAGGTGGAGAGACTCCATACTATTAACTTAACCATACACTGAAAGGTCTAGAACAAAATGAAAAATTTATATCAAAATAGTAGTTAGGAAAAATAAACCCAACTCAGATATGAAATCAATAAAATAGAAATAATAATAAAAAGAACAATGCAGTTGCTTCTGTCAGAAAATGAAGAAGACTGACAAATCTTTATCCAAATTAAGTAAAAACATAAATGGGAATATAACAGCAAACACTGAAGAATTTGGAGACTCATAAAGACATGATTTAAAATTCTGTATTCCTTTAATTTTAAAATATAAAAAATGAATTATTTTCCATATATACTTCTTATCAAAGTTAAATCAAGATCAGATAACAATTTAAACAGGCTTATAAGCCCTAGTAGAAATAGAAGAAGTCAAAGCCTGGGCCCAGCTTGTTTCATTGCAGATTTATACCAGGGTTCCCAAGTACAGTTACTGAAAATACTACTGAAATTATTCTACAAAATTCAAAAAGAAAGAACACTATCCAATTCATTTTATGAGGTTATGGTTACCCTGATACACAAAACATATAAGGACTCAATAAAGAAATGCTTTGTCAGAAAGATTTCTTTTATGAACATAGATGAAAAACTCTCACTAAAATACTTGCTAGACAAATCCAAGAACACATCAACCACTAAGAGGTTAGGATTCATCCCAGATATTCTGAGGATAAATACATCCACCACACGGACAAACGGAAAGAATAAACCACATGACCATCTCACTAGAACTGCAAAGTATCTGACACTGTCTAAGATCCTTTCATGAGAAAAGTCTTAGGGCGATTAAGAATACAAGGGACATACCTCAACATAATAAAGGCAGTTGAGAGAAAGCCTCTGGCCATCCTGAACTGAAATGGAGAGAAACTCAAAGCAATTCCATTAAAATCAGGAACAAGACAAACACTTGAAGGAATAAAACATATCTAGAACAATAACATAATCAAAAAAGATCAAAAGAATAAAAAACTATATTTACACATTATAGAATATTATACATAAGTGATGAGTGGCCTGAAACATTCCAGGATACTCAATCAGCTAATAAACATTTGCAGTAAAACAGTTAAATACAAAATTCTCTTAAAATAATCAGTAGTTTTCCTATGCAGAAACATTAAATAATCTGAGAAAGAAATCAGGAAACAACAACTTTCATGATGTAAAATATCTTGGGGGTAACTCTAACCAAGTGTGTAAGGCTTGGATGATATATACCTGGAGTCAATAAAAAGAAATTGAAGAAGACATCAAAGGATTGAACAATGTCCTGTGATCATGGATTGGTAGGATTAATGTAGTCCAAATGGCCATCCCAATACAAGAAATCTACACATTCAATGCTATCCACAGCAAAATCCCAACAAAATCCTTCACAGATCTTGAAAGAAAAATTTTTAGTTTCATATGGAAACAGAAAACGTGCAAGATAATTGAATAATCACAACAATTAAAGAACTGCTGGACAAAGGACCATCCCTGATTTAAATTGTACTACAAAGCCATAACATTAACAATAAAAGCAGTGTAGTTTTGCCCCCAAACAGACACATTCATCAGTGGAATCAAACTGAAAACCCAGAAATGAATCCACGCACTGGTGGACACCTGAGTTTTGGTAAAGAAGCCGGAATTACACACTATGAAAAAGAAAGCCTCTTCAACAAATGGTGCAGGTTGGCTGGATGGCTGCATGTAGAAAAATACTGAGGAAACCATGCTTATCACCCCCTGCACAAAATTCCAAATAGATCAAATGCTTCAACATAAAACCTGATACACTGAACCTTAGAGAAGAGAAAGTAGTGTAATAACCTTGAACGCATTGGCACAGGAGACTTTCTGAACAGCACATACATTTTGAGGTAATTCGATTTGGTGTGAAAACTGTAGTTGTGAAAACAGCAAGAACTTCGTTATGCCAATTGAACCTTGCAGACATGTACGGTAACAGAAGTAGTGACTGATATGCCAGAAACCAAAGCATATGTAATTACCATATTACTGTATCAAGACAGTGAAACAATACAATATCATCATTGAAAAAGACACACACAACTTACTAAAATATTGCACAATGGTCTTTTCTCAAAAACCAATGTACTTGTACTGCATTCAAAACTAAATCACGCACAATGGATTTGTTGGTGTTTCTCCTACATGCTGGAGTTACTTGCCTCAGAGCCATGGTCATACATCCCCAGTTAAAACTGCTTTATTAAGAGCAAAACTAATGGGTTGTAATTTCACAGTGGCAAGAATGTTGGTGTACCAATGTACTTTACTGAGGTGTACTGGGGTGTAAGGGATAGAAATACAAGAAAACAGAGTAAATGATATTATTATTGCAACGCTCCACCAGGGCACTGATGAATGGGGAGTGAATGAGGAATCTTCAGAAAAGACATCTATAAGGGAAGCAGCACACAGTATTATTTTTGTAAAACAACAATCAGAAAAGACTAAAACACAGCACAGTGGCATACTGGACGGGGGTGGTGAGGAAACAGTGAACATCTATTGCAGTGGAATCTGAATATAGTGTACAATGAATTCATACAATTCAACTTGCCTTGTATTGTTTTACTGAACAAAGTGGGTTTTTAAAGAACAAGTGAGTACCCCTTCCAGGGAAGCAGTTAAGTATCTCAGTCACATCCCCACCTCTGCAACACAGGACAACCTGTAAACTCCATTCCCTGCTTCCACCATCTCCAATGTATATCCAATATCCTTTTCTCTTAAACTTAGTGTCCCTTGCTTTATCTCAGCTGGCACTCCCTGGGAACCAACTGGAGTCTCCCACAAGCAAAGCTGGTAGGCTGATTTCAGATCTTCATCTCTCTCTTCATTACTCCAGATCCAACTCCAATCTCCCAGTCTCATGCCCTGCTCTGTAGAAGAATATCTATGGCTGCTTCCTTGACCTGATCCTTAGTGGGTCCCACGCATCTTCAGCTCTTAACCTTTCCCCTCATCTTGTTGCTTTATCCCAGCCCCAAACTGAAGAAGGTATTACCTGGGAATTCAGAGGCCATTCTAGTCAGGGAAACAGTAGTCTAACACTAGGCCTTCTTCACCTTCCCTGAGATGCTTCAAATCCATTTCTTCTTTCTCATCCCTAGCTCTGCTGCAGACTACCTGGGGAGGTCTCCCCTGCCACCTTGCCCCACCCTATTGGACTCAGCACAACCTTCCCCATGACTAGTTGCTATATCCCACTCTACATTCCAGCAGTCACTTTTTGGGAGGAGTTAGACCAACTACCAAGCTGCACTTCTCCTTCTTTTCCTCCAAATCAAGTGCCCCAGACATATCCTCAGCTCGACATTTAGCAAACAGTCTGCTGTGGCCAATGCTTACTCTCTATCCTAATACCCACAGCACTGACCAGATCCTGGTGGAACACCCTGCTTTCCTCTCTCTTGTCAAGCTCCCTACTGCTCCCAGTTTTTCTCCATTATTAATTGTCAAGTCCTAGCATGCTGAAATGACTATTGCCTGGGAAACCTACAACCTACATCTATCAGGACCCGAGAAGATTTTCCTATAGGCAACATACAGTCCTGACACCCTCCAAAGAATGAAACAGAACAAAGGAAAAATACACCCACTCAACAAAGACACAACCAGATAGGTCTTTCCCATTCTCAGATGCCTAGTCACAAGCATAAAACTACAAGCACCACTGCCCAGGTTGTGCCAGATTCATAAACATGTGCCAAATGTTAAAAGGCACTTTCTACTCTGATGTGTCTATGGATTATCAGTACTGTTTTTCCTTTTACTGGGTGCCATTCCTAGTTGCTATGAATTTCTCATGTGTGTCCATTGACCTAGCAGCGGTGTTGGGTCTGCAGTTGTACAATATGGAGGGCTTCTTAGTCATTGTACTTTGTTACAAGAAAAACCAACTTACTATAGGGAGAGTGGGAATGCTCACTGAAATGCAAAGTTTCTCCTTGGCAAATTTTAGTGGAATTAACAAGCATGCTTTCTTTTCTTTATTTTAATCAACAGGGATAGAAAATGAGAAAAAAAAGACACACGGTAGGTAGTCTATTTTTAAGAATACTGCTTTACACAGCTGTCCGAGTCAGTTTCTCCCAGGCTGTTGTTGGTTATGACTTATGAAAGGGCACCTGTCGGGCCTGACAAGTGTACTCAGGGCTTCAGGCTTCAACTTTCCATTAGTAGCAGGAGCCCCAAAGGTTAATTTGTTTTGGCACTTTCTGATTACTTTTCGTGTTCATTTTTATTCCACGCATTCACATTCACCACATGATTTAAAGACTCTACTTAGCAACACATTGCCATTTTCACCAACTTATTGCTAGTTTTGGTCTTGTGATCTCTAAGTGCAAGTAAATAGCTGAAATCAATTTTCTGTTTAGAGTGGTTGATGATACCTGGTGGAATTTGCAGATCTCTTTTCTTGGATATGTTTGAGAGTAATGTGGAAATGTCATAATAGACAGATAGTACCAGAAGCCTTCTCGTGTTTGTGACCTTGGTTTTTATTTCAGTTAACAAAAATCATCATCTCAAGTATTCCAGCAGTCACAAATATTTTGATTAATATTTTAGTCGATTTTTATGAATTTTCTGAATAAAAATAAATCTGTCCCACTTACTGATGTACAGAGCCTCCTAAATAAATAGACTTCTTTATCATAGTTCTACGACAGTTCATGGAGTACTTTAGCTTGATAAAGATGAACATACCCTCCATCATCTTGTTAAAACATCAATTCACTCAGTCTACTGAAAACTCTGTATGCCATTTTCTGTCATTTTCCTTTGTACTTTCTCCTTCAGATTTCCTACCAAGAGGTCTAAGTAGCATTTGAAATACATTAGAGTCCAGCAATGGCCTCTTATAAAAATATCCTGATCAAACTATTATCTCTCTTATTTTCAGTCACTCCACGATGTTATCAGTGCCTTCACAAGAATAACATTTTTGTTTTATTTATTAGTGTACTTATTTCTGTATTCCTTCACTAATGTTCCAAAAGAACAAGACCTAATATTGAAAATGTCTGCTTTTGTAAGTGACCAAACCAGCTCATGCTCATAATTTGCATGGCATGGCTTACATTGCAGAAATATAAATGTTACTACAACTTCTAACTTTAAATTTCTATAGAAGAAAACATCATTATTTTTTTCTAAGATACGAACAATAATGCAATTATTTTTTACTTTTTTATGAAGTTAATGTTAAGAAATAGGTCATTATCTAGAGCCCTTGTTTTGGATTGATTCTTATCTCCATTTTCACCAGAGAATGATTCATTCTGGATCTTCGGTTTTATTCCACTGTTATAAGATTCTTTGCCTGATCGTCTTCTTGACAGAGGTGTGCCTAATAGTTTGCCATATTTAAAAATTTATCAATATGTGACAGGGAACAGAGGACATGTAAATAAAAATGGTTAGGAAACAGGTTGGGAACTCAGGCAGTTGGCTGGTGGATTGCCCAGCTCCATGCTGCCTTCTCACCTGGTTGCACAAATATTCACATAATCTAAGGACCTTAGAATTTGCTTAAAATTCTTTAACATTATATATACTTCATTGTTTTTGCTAAAGTTGAATGAAATGTTTTCCCCATGAGACAATTTATTATCAACTGTTGTTATCTGAGTTTCTCTCTTGCCTGGTTTCTGTACTGGGTTTGTGTACACCAGGTCCCACAGCCTTTTAGACCCAAAGACATACGCAGAGGTCTATATTAATGATAAACCGATTTACCTATTAGGTCAGGCTTCCTATTAACTCATAACTTATATTAACCCATTATTCTTATCTATGTTAGCCACATGGCTTGGTACCTTTTTCAGTGGGGTAGGTTACATCTTCCTTCTTCAATGTCTGGGCAGGACTGTAGAAGGAGCTTCCCTCTTCCCAGAGTTCTCCTGTTCTCTTTGACCCGCCTCTACTTCCTCTCTGGTTGTCCCACCTATACTTCCTGCCTAGCTACTGGCCAATCAGCATTTATTTAAAACATAATTGACAGAATACAGAATTGTCCCACACCACTTGCCCCTCTTTTTTTTTAAACTAAGGAAAATATCCATAGTTTACTTTTTGAGAATGTGGGTGTAGTATTTTAGGCTATTTCCTACTGGTTGGGAGTGCTGATAATCTTATGGGGACCTAAAGAAAATTTTGAATTATGAAAAAGTCCTGACTGGAGTATCCTGTGATTCTTGATCATCTCAGGCAGCAATCTTGAACCTGTTTTGGATGTAGAACTGACATCTGGGCCATCTGTTCCCACTGGAGTATTCTCCGGCAATCTTCCTTTATCAAACCTGATTTTTCTTAACTTAGAATGAATCCACAGCCTCTCATTTCCTGTGGAAACAAAAGCAAAATCTCTTATCCAAAGTAACATATCTTTTGACTTCAATTTTGAAGTCAAGGTGTTTTCAAAATACCTATCTTGGATTAATTCAGCAGCATTTATAAACAAATATCTTTCAGCAGCTGTTGCTCCTTCTTCGGCATTCAAACAATTCAAAGACAGCATAATAACATACAGTATCAAGATTCTTTGTGTATTTTTCATTTTTACATGGCTTTATTTTAACCTCTATTTCTTTTACTTTTACTTTTTGAGACAGGTTCTCTGTATATTTTAGGCTTTTCTGGAATTCCCTCTGTAGACAATGCTGTCTTTAAACTCACAGAGATCCACTTACCTCTGACTCCCAAGTGCTGGGACTGAAGGTGTGTGTGACTACACCTTGAATTCTCAGAGGTCTGCCTGCCTCTGTCTCCCATGTGTTAGGATTAAAGGCAGGAAATAATGAAACTCATGGCTGAAATCAGTGAAAAAGAAACAAAGAGAACAAAATAATTAATCAATAAAACAGAGTTGTATCTTTGGGAAAATCAGTAAGATTGACAAGTTCTTATCCAAATTAGCTAAATTTCAGATAGAGAATGTCCTAAGTATCAAAATCAGAAAGTATTTAAGGAATATAACAAAAACCACCAGGGAAATACAGACAATCATAATGACATAGTTCAAAATCATGTACTATGAGCAGGCATGAGGAGAACAGACCCAGCTTGGGGAAGACGTGGGGGACTTGGGGGACAGTATCAGCAGGCATCATTATGGTTAGTATGGAGTGGGGAAATGGGAGAGGGAGACAGAGAAAGACACACACATGCATAGAGGGGAGGAAGAGAGAGAGAGAAAGAGAGAAAGAGGGAGAGAGAGAGAGAGAGAGAGAGAGAGAGAGAGAGAGAGAGAGAGAAATGAGAGAAATGGTTCCTCAATTCCTGTGCTGGGGAGTGAGGCAGATATGTAGATGTGAGAGTGTTGAGGAATAAAGATTGTCTACTTGACACCTGGGATGATGGTGATGTCTGTGCCTATATTGCTGCCAAGGGTCATCTTTTTTTGTGCCCCTGATGTAGCTGTGGGTGTCTGTGTTGATGTAAATATCTGCTGATATCCCCAAGAGCCCTATGGATGCCCAGAGTCCGGGTGTCCTGCTGTGACAAAGTCAGGATCTGTGGGTTGTGCTCCCACAGGGAATATGCTGACCTAAGAGGTCTGAACTGCCACCCAGGACCCTGGAGTTATACAGGCCTGTACTGCTGCTGGAGACCTTGTCTGGTTCTGTGGTCCTGCTACATTCAGGCACCTCAATGATGTTCATTGCTCCTGTTACCACCAAGGGCCGTGCAGAAGCCTACAATATGGACTGACACCTCAAGCCATGTAGAGGGTCTTTGGGGGTCAAGAAGCCACTGCAGCAATACTGACCTGGAAGGCCTGAATTACCACCCAGGGCCATGGCGTCTTCTGGACCCAAAATGCAGTCAAGGCCATATCTGGGTCTGTGGCCCTACCACAGTTATTATTGAAGGGCTGGGAGATATCCAAGATCTGGGGACATGTTGGATTTCAAGGACCACACAACTACTCAGGCCATGCCAATCTGGGTGATCTACAGTGCCAACCAAAACCATGATGACATCCAGGGTGAGCTGATGCCAAGGACCATGTCTGGATTCATGATCCAGTCTCAGTGTGGGTCTGTGTGGATATCAATGGTCCGTATTGCCACCAAGTGCCATGCAGATGTCAGGGTTATGAGCCACCACCTAGAGCCATCTTAGTGCCCAAAGGCTGAACATCTGCTAGGCCACACAGATCTGAGTGGCCCATGCTACTAACCAGGCCTTTGGTGTCACCAGGTCTTGAACTGCTATCCAGACCATGTCTGGGTTTTAAGTCCTGCCAGATTTGTGCTCTACATTGAGGTCTGTGGCTCCTGTGGCCATGGGAAGTAATAAGGATAGGGCTTGAACAGTCTGTCCTGCCTTCAAAATATGGTGAGGTAATGACGGCACAAAACTTGTGGGATTAACCAGTCTGATTTGACTTAAGACCCACTCCACAAGAAAGAACTCAAACCTGACATTGTTTGGATAGTCTAAAACCAGAAACTAGATGGCCCAGCTACCCAAGGGAAAACCAAATATTATTAGTTTAAAAAAGAAAAAACAATAATGATAAAATGACCTCTAATGGTACTTGGCTGTACTCATAGATCAGAACCGCATTCAGTCATCATTCGAAAAGTTTTCAAGCCTTTAGCAAATGCAAATAAATACAGAGACCTACAGCCAGGCATTACACCACACTCATACTCACTCACTCACTCACTCACTCACTCACTCACTCACTCACTCACACAGATAGACATCTTAGAACACTCAGCTCTAAAAGTGATGGTTCCATCAAAACCCTCCCTTCAGAGCTCAGGAAGCCCCACAGAAATGGAAGCTGAAAGATGTAAGCACCAGAACAGATGGAAGACTCCAGAAAGCAATCCTCTGAACCAACTGAGCAAAGCCCATATGAACTCAGAGAGATGGAAGCAGCAAGTACAGGGACTGCACAGGTCTGCCTCAGGTCCTCTAAGTACACATTGTAGATTTCAGTTTATTGTTTTCATGGGATTCCTGAGTTGTGGAAGAGTTGATCACTAATTCTTATGCCTTTTCTAGGCTCTTTTTCTTCTGTTGGTTTTCCTTTTCCAACTTGTTATGATTGTTGTTTCATATTATAATTTATTTGTTTATGCTTTGTAGTTATCTCTGAGAAACCTGTTCTTTGCTGATGGCAGACAGAAAGTGAGTGGATCTGGAGGACAGGAGAAACTGTCATCAAGACATATTGTATGAGAAAAAATTTATTTCTAGAAAGGGCAAATAATAATTTAAAATAATAACTTAAAATTAATCATTATAATAATAATTTTATTATTTAATAATAATAATTAATATTAATAATTTAATAATTTTTAAGATTTAAATTAATTTAATAATTATTCTCATGTAAATGTAACATACAGTAAACAAAAGAATATATACCAATGAGATTACCAACTAGTATCTTATATTTACATAATATAAAGTTAAAAGTAAAAATATATAAGATATTTTGTCCTACCTAGTGTATTTTTACATATAAATCACAAAGGATACAGCAGAAATTGATTCAAATACATAGGAATACATATATCTATACATATACCTACACACTCTATCTCAGAAACATACACACACATTCACATGCACACACACACACTTTCATATGTATATGTACACTCACACACACATACAGACATATACACATACATTCACAAACCCAGTCAGTAACATATTAATTATATATGTAATTAAACTTACACACAAATACACATGTATAGACTTAGGATATGCATATGCACATAAATATACATACATCTATATACACATATGTGTATAGTCCCACATACATACAAATGAACACATACATACATACATCTTTTCTCAAATCCATGTATTCATGTATGAAATGAAAATGAAATTTATGTTTTCTTCATTGCCTCCATTTCAGTTTTCAATTCTTGAACTGTTTCCATTACCTGTTTGATTGTTTTTTCTTGGTTTCCCAGTGTATCATTCACGGATTTACTCATTTCTTCAAACTTTTTGTTATACTATACAGCCCCCATATTTACATATACATAATACAAGCATACACACACACACACATTCTCACACATATACACACAAATCTACATTGTCATACAAATAGATCCACACATTTTAAGACCCATGCACATTTATACGCACAACTTTATTCACATATATACACATGTATGCGTACAAACACATAAAAATACCACATTCCTTAGAAAACATTTCTGGAGAAAGGTAAATATGTTGTATTTTAATACTAGTGGCAGAGAATATTAATATACAAGGTTACAGAGATTTATTGTGAGCCCTAGAAACAAAATGACAAATATATTTTTAAAAACAGTTCCCATACCAAGACTGGTAGAGTGCAATAGCAGAAATTAAAACAGCTAACAACATAAGGAGATACTTAATTGTGTGTGTATCTATAGAAATATGGACATATGGGTGACTATTGCTGGAGAAATATACTCTAGAATTTGGTATTCATGATTGTTCAAGATCTTTCACTTTCACCGAATATATACTGTAAAAGTTTTGGAAATTTAGGGTCTATCAAATTGTTTTTGTTTAGAATGTATACATACTAAGAGTATTTTCACTGTACATTGAAAACATTATTGCTGAGCATTGTCTTAATTAGGGTTTCTATCATGATAAAATAACATGACCAATAGCAACTTGGGAAGATAAGGGTTTATTTCTTATAGTATGTTATTCAGAGAAGTCAGGGAAGAAACCAAAGGCAAAAACTGAAGCAGAGACTGTGGAGAAGTGCACTTTACTGGCTTTTCCCTCATGCCTTTATCAGCCTGCTTTGTTATAGTACCCAAAGCTACTTACCTGCCCAAGTATGACACTTCTTACAGTGAGTTGAATTCTCACACATCAGTCACTAATCAAGAAAATGCACAACAGGCTTACCTACAAGCTAACCTGGTGGGGATATTTTCCAAGTTGAAGTTCTTTCCTCCTAAATGTCTTTAGCTGGTATCAAGTTGATATAAAACTATGCAGCACAAGCATTTAACCAAATTTCTCATACACAAAATTGTTTCTGATTTGGTTTACCCTCTGTATGCAACTAAAAGTGACTTCGTCATTTTTCTTTTTTACTTAACTGGAAACACTGAGATTTCCTAAAACAAGGAGGCCTTAGAGCAGTGGTTCTCAATTTGTGGGTTGTGACCCCTTTAGGGTCAAATATCTGATATGCTGCATATCTGATATTTGCATCACAATTTGTAACAATAGCAAAATTAGAGCTATAAAATAGCAATGAAATAATTTTGTGTTTAGGGTTCACTAGGAAATGAGAAATGTATTAAATTTCTCATTTTATTATTATATTTATTAATAGGTATTAATTGTATTATTAAATTATTAAATGTATTAAAGGGAAGGTTGAGAACCACTGTGTTAGAGTGACTGAAGGAATTTAGACAAAACTATTTGTCTCACACATTATCTTGAGGTCATTCAGAATGGCCATTAACTTTGTCAGAAGTCAGTGTTATATGAGAGATTTGAGTGAAGGAGCTGTAATTTATGTTTCAACCTCAATCGTTCACTGTCATTTTGACAGCTTTCTATTGGTAAATGCCTGTCTTCAACTGAGATGTTTGACAAGAGAGATCCTGAGTGAATCTATCTTCGCTGAGTTGTCACAGCAGATCACCGTGAGTGGAGTGGGTGGTATTCACATCTGTGGCAACTGAGGAAGGAGAGTCCAACGTGCTCACAACGGCATTGGGCCCAAGCACTGCTATTGTGCCCTGGCTGGAAGATGAGTTTATTAATCGCTTTCCCTCACCCTCTCTGCTCATTTTGTTATGCATCGTTGAAAAGAAATCATTTGTCCTAGTACTGGACTGTTTCCAGACGGGAAGACAAAATAACAAACTAACCACACAAATAAATGAATGAATGAATGAATGAATAAATTAAACAGAAAAATGGAGGCTCAGTGTTGTGTCTAGACCCATCTTATGCACCCAGGTCTTTTTATTCTCACTGAAGAAACGCTCTCTGAATGACGTTTTTCTCTCGCAGCCACAATTCTTTATTGTTATTTTCATATTTATTAAATGTATTTATTTTACATTTCAACTGCAGTTTCCCCTCCCTCCTCTCCTCCCATTCTCTCCTCTTCTACCTCCCCTACCCCACCCTCACCCCCAATCCACTCCTGTTTCTGTTCTAAAAAGGGAAGGTCTCCCATGAGTGTCACAAAAGCATGGCATTTCAAATTAAAGTATGACTAAGCTTCTCCCACTGTATTAAGACTAGACAAGGCAACCCAGCATAAGGGAGAGATTTCTTGAAGCAAGCCAAAGTGTTAGGGACAAGCCCTGCTTCCACCATTAAGAGTCCCATAAGTAGATTGAGCTACACAGCCGTAGCACATGTGCAGAGTGCTTAAGTGGGTCCCATCCAGGATCCCTAGCTTTCGGTCCAGAGTCTGTGATCTCCTATGAGCCCAGGTTGGTTGTTTCTGTGGCTTCCCTTGTGATGACGCTGATCCCCCTGGATTATATGATCCTTTATTCCTCTCTTCCACAGTTTTCTGGGGCTCAACCCAGTGCTTGGTTGTGGATAACTGCATATGTTTCCCTGAATCTGATTCAATCCATCACTGGATGAAGGCTCTCGGCTGGCAATCTGATTACAGGAGATGGCTAAATTAGGCTACTTATCCACTATTGATAGGAGTATTAATTGAGATCATCCCGGTAGATTCATGGGAGTTTCCTTTTCACCATTCTATCTGACTACAAAATGACCCCTCACCAAGACTTCTCTTTCATTACTCATTCTCCCTACACCCCAACCCACTCCCTTATATTTCTATCCCCTCTGGCCCCAGCCTACCTAGGAGAGTGCCTCTATTTCCTCTTCCCAGGGAAATCCATACGTTCCTACCATTTTCACTTTTAAAGAAGCTAACAGATAATTGTGACTTTCTCCCAACTTTTAAGAAGTCAATCTGACACAGTGGCCTGTGTTCCCAATTCCACTACTAGAGATACCGTTTGCATGCAAACATCACAGAAATTTTATAGGTTTATTATTTGACAATATTTTTCTTTGACAATGCTGTTTACCTGCAGGGAATCATGGAGTTGGCCTGGATTGGTGTCTTGAGAGTCATGAGTCAGGTTGGAGTCCGTGGCTCCTTGAGCATTGTGTGACTTCCAGTTCCTGAGAAACCTAGGCATTCACTCAGGTTAGTGGATCATTCAGCTCACATGTGTATCCCTGCACTCCTTTCAAGTCAGAAAGCATTGATGTTTGGCACATCAATTAGTTTTTGACATTAGTCTTGTGTACCTTGTCTGGTTTTGTAAGCACTATCATTATAACCTGACAACTACACTTGTGTTCTTTCCGGCAACAACCAATATATTCTGTTTCTGACAATGGTATAAAAAGTCAATTGGTTACAATAAACTTTGCTCAGCCTTGGTCTTGATGAGACCCTTACAACCTGGGCCTGATTTTCATTCCCAGTGACCATATCAGGAAGCTGTGGTCAAGTAAGTAAGCAGTGGTGATTTCACTTATCCTTTGGTAAAATAAAACCAAACAAAAGAATGAAAGGTGAAACTCTGATGTCTAGAGAAATGGAGGAGTGTTTGCTGCCTGTCCACACGGCATGAGTTCAGTTATTATCACACTTCTTGTATAGCTCACAACTGCCTGTAACCCCACAGCTCCCAGGGATTTACCTTCCTCTTCTAGACTCTCTGGGCAGCTGCACAAATATATGGTACACACACACACACACACACACACACACACACACACACACACACACACTCAAATTAATCTTTAAAGATGTGAAACCATTTTCCCTGGGATATGGCTTCTGGCTGTTTTGGGGGGCTCTTTTCTGAGATCAGCCTCTTAGAGGCTAATGTTTCTCAGGAGTCCATGTTATTTTCTCCCTTCTCTCAAGCTAATCACAACTTTGGTAATCTAATCAATTACCATGGTTTTAAGTTCTACAAATGGAAACCCTTTGCTCAAACATCAATTTTTTTTCTATCCCTAACATACAGATGGTTGGAGCATAGATCAACATTGACTGGTACTCAGTGTATAATCCATGTATTCCAAAATTCTTATTATCCACATTCTGTTTTTAGATATTCTCTTCTTACTAAGATGACTTAAGGAATAATTTTGAAGACTGAGGAGATGACTCAGCAGATAAAGTTGCTTGTTGTCAAACCTGACACCCTGAGTCTTGGGGGTTACATGGTGGAAGGAGAGAATTAACTTCTGATAGGTGTCATCTGCCTTCCATATGTACACACGTAACATTTACACACAAAGAAATAAATAATTATAGTTAGAACTAGGAAAGGTTTGTAATAGAGTGTGACAAGTTGTCCAACTGGGTGGAATGACAGCCACCATCTATGCTCCATGAAGTGAAATAGGTGCTTAAGACAGCTAGGACTACATAACCACCCATATAATCATCAAGGGGGTTTTTCACCTTCGTTTTACTTTTTCATCCACAGTTTCATGGTGTTGTACAGAATAGCCTTTGTTACTGATTTAATATTTAGAGCTGCATTTTCCGGGAGAGTGGATGGGTCTTATTTCGAACTTAATATGAGAGTATCGTGACATTGAACATCCTCCAAAAGGTGAATGCCCAAACAACTTCTTTTGTAATACTTGGGTTGGAAGAGAACCACTGACATAATTGTGCCAGAAACTGATATTTCTGTTTTGCTAAAATGTTTTCATTATCTCATAGCCTAACTGCATGGTTCAAAAAGATTTGGGTATTTGTTTTTCACAAACTGCAAAAATGCAGAGGCACACAGAGGAAGCTCATCAATCTGCCTTCCCATGGAGCAGTGGGGTAAAAGGTAATGTCTAAATAGCAAATCAATTTTTTCTATATATAGGTTCTTAATTACTGCTCTTTTCATAATACTTAGAGGAGAAAATGTCTCTTCGATGGAAATCTAAATCAGAGTTTCAAATCAGACAAGCTATTACTAATTTAGCCAACTTTAAATACAGCTAAAATGTAATTCTTCCTGTAAAATTTTTAAAATCAAAACAAAAGAGTGACTTGTACGTATTTTCTGTGACAGTGCTAGACTTCTAAACAGTACTTCAAATGAAGAGAAATGCAAAATAGGGGCCTGTGTGTGGTGAAGTGGTATGTAACACCTGTGGGTTACCATGTTAGTCCGTTCATTTTGGATTAAATTATTTCAGGTGTTTCAATTTAGATACTCCTCTGTGTGATACCATTAATCTCAGCTTATGTATACCTTTGTATCAGCCCTTAACTCACTGAAATGCTCGCACTGTCAGAGGCACGGGAGAGTACAAAGTCGCATGTGCTGTGATGTGAGGCAGAAGAAAAGAATTGACAAAAGACCCTTTCCATCCCGTCTCCTCTTCTCCCACAAAATGCTTTCATCATAAAGAAAAGTCATGCAAAATGAAGCTATAACGTCAGAATGTGAGATTTTATTAATATTTTATGCGTTAGGAGAATCAGAGGTAATTTTTACTCTTTTAATATAAAACATTTGCGTTTCTTTGCACAAAAGCCTCTGGAACATTTCCCTAGTTAGTTAGGGTGACTGCGTTACATTTTCTCAGTCAAACAAAAGACAGGGGTCTGCAAATCATGTATTCTCAATGCAATTTGGTTTTGCCTTCTCAAAGATGACTTAAAAAACACTGCTCATAGTTTCTTGTGAAGGTACCAACTTTCATAAACATTGACTAATTTAATCAAACTAAATTTGTGGCTTATAAATTTTCATAAACAGAAAATTTGAGCTGTTTTCAAACTCTGATTTTGAGAGTTAATGATAACAAGATAATATTCTACTCATTTCAGGTCATCCAGATTACTATTTGTTATGATTGTTCATCACTTTAAGAGACAAGCCATGCCCACTCCCTCCAGCCCCTCCCTCCCTCGCCATCTTGGCTTCTCTCTCTGTTCCTTTTGCCCCCTCCCCTTCTTCTCTCTTCCCCCTCGCTCTGTCTTCTTCTCTTTCTTCCCCTTCTCTTTCTTCTTTCTCTCTCTCCCTTTACCCCCTACTCCCTTCCCATGTCTCCGTCTCCTGCTCGACCGCCATGTGTCTCCCTGCCTGCAACCAGCCATGACTCGGGATCGGCAGCCATCTCTGCCTGGGACTGACTGCTCCTAGGGCCTGCTGCCTGCTGCCACATGGCCTGCTACCACCATTTAGGTTCCTACAGCATTTCTGATGTTTACTGCTGTCGGGAATCTTGCAACATTTTTTAAAAAAAATCATAACATTGTTCTCCCTCTCTGATTTGCTGAATGCAGCTGTGCATTGCTCTTCTAAGCCCAGGCCTTCAAGAGCAATTATTCGTAATGCTCCTGCCCATTCTGGTGGCACTTACCAGTAACAGTATGAAACAGTGTTCTCTTATCCTTTATTTCACTCAGTTTACTGGCTTCAGATCACATTCCTTTTAAGAATGCTTCCTCTTCTGGTATATTTTCTCTTTCTTCCTTTATTATTATTTTTTTTTTACAGATCTCGTATTTCTTTTTCAGGGTATACTCTCTCTTTAGGAGCTAGTCAGTGTCTTTTCTTGGGTTAAAGCTCTAAAATTTTAAATCTTGTATTACATGTGCATGGATTCAGATTGCTACCCTCCTGAATTTTATTTTGCATGCTGCCCCATTCCGACAGCATTCTCAGTCCCATGCACACTTTCCATTGTCCAGCCATAACTTCTTGAAATGGCCTTCCAGCATTTTTTGCACAGTGTCTCATTGTATACCTCAGCTAACACATTGTTTATTGGGAGGGCAGATTTGTGCTGAGGGTTTACCCATGTACAGACCCACCAGATGAAGGTAGATTATCAGAAGACACAAATAACCTAACAGAAAAGGAATGCTCATCATATGGGCACATGGGAAGGAAACTAGATCTTTCATGAGATCTGGAAAGGTATGGGTACCTGGGGATTTAGGACCTCAACCATCCCTAATTAAAGACTAGTATTGCAAGTTTCCAGGTAAGACAAGTCTTCAAGCATAAAATTCTAATGGTTCACAATGGAGTCTTAGAATATCAGGATTAAGACTATAGGCAGCTTCAGCTTGTCTATACATTGGTCCAAAAGAGTGTGGTGACTGGACTAGCTCTTGAAGTATGAACACAGGCCCCTCATCTCCCCTCAAAACCTGGTCATTGTCCATGTACTTTCTTTGTAGATAGATCAAGTGGCCTTCCACAGAGATCAGCTGCTCAGAACCCTTGTTCTGTATTGCAATTGTCTAACTTCATAGAACTGGCTGGCCCACAGCTACATAGCACTTCTTCCATGGGTGGCAAAGTGTGATGATGGTCAAACTTTAGGATGTTATTACCCTTGATCTTCCTTAAGTGTGGACTGCCGGGGTCATGTGAGGGGACCAATAAGCAATATTGGAACTCATGGAACTCAGATGGGTGGTTGGCAAAGTTACTCCTGAGTGAAACTTGGAGAATCAAATCTCCAAGAACTTGGTGTCCTGAGAAACTCATACTATCATTGAGCATAGGTTTGTTTGTTTTCTTTGTGGTCACCACATCACATCCCTTATAATATATGGGCTATGTGAAAATTCTCAGGGGTTTCTAGCCCCTCATAAGGCAGTTTTACCAATACTTAAAATAATAGTGATTGACTTTTCCAAGCATTGCTTCTGGGGCAGATTAATGACTCAACATCTACCCTTAAAAGGAATTTAATCATCTAGAATTCCTAGTAAGGTTACATTAAAGTGCTTGTTAATAGCTATGAGGTAGAAAATCTTGGGGAAGAATGTAAAGTTTAGAAAGACACACTAGTTGTCTAGTTAGTTGAACAAGGGATTCATTGAACTCAGAGGACAGGAACAATGGAAGACTGGCTATTGCTGGATGATGTATCTTTCTTGTTAGGATGGTTTAGTGATCAAAGGTGATAATTAATTCCTTGTACCCATTTCTGCCACAGATTCCTGGGATAAAACGTTTTGTGAATGGATATGCACCCTGAGGATTTAAAGTAGAGCTGACTGGTTGTTATATAAAAGTTAAGATTTGTGATTCTTTTAAGATCTTTTATAAGATTACATTTTAAAATAAATAATAAAATGATTAGTTCTTTCCTTGTAAAACTACAAAATGCAGCCTACCAGTAAAAGAACTGGCTGAGAAAAATACCTTGCTTGCTTTCACTCTGCTAATCAATAACAAATTGCTTAAACATGAAGGCATGTTTGTTCTTGAATATAATTTGTTTTCACCTATAAGATGTGAAAAATTTAATTAGGTAAGAGGTATGGAAAAATGTTTTTTACTTGTATTCATTGTAATTATTAACTAAAAAATAGATTATAACCATATTATAATTTTTACAGTGTTTGCAAGATTTTATTGTGGTATATAAGGTGTAATGGAAAATTAAGAAGAGATAGAAGGAGTACATCTGGATAGAGGTAAGAAAAGAAATAAAAGATATGAGAGAGAAATGATGAAAGAACTTAAGTTGTAGGTGTGTGTGTGTGTGTGTGTGTGTGTGTGTGTGTGTGTGTGTATTTTCCCTCTTTCTCTAGAAGTGTGCCCGACTTGCTCAGATAGAGAAATCAAATGTAGTGTTTCAGGGGACTCCCTGGCTCTGCCTCAATTCCTGAGCTGCTGAAATCTGGTTTTCACAGCAGCAATGGATGGATGAGAAACTGGATCTTTGGAGCAATTGTGTTTTACAGATGCATGTGTCAGACATGGCAGGGAAGATCAATTAAAGTCTTTGCAAAGAAACTGTTTACAACATAGCAATTACGCCATATATATGTCATAGCATACATGTATTTTACTGGCTAGTTGTGGTACCTTCATATCTTAGACTTCATAATTTAAGTGAAACTGGCTTTTAATAGGAAGTATATTTTACCTGGAATCAAATCAGTATTCTACTTTTGAGTAATCCCTCTAGACAATTGCATGATGTTTCCAATCCATCAACAGTTGAAAGCTTTTGTATTAGGACCATGTGAAACGCACAGACCTAACTAAGCATTAAAATACTCAAAATTCTCTAAACACACTACTGAACAATATAATGAGAACCAACTATGCGAAGACTCCTCTTTATCTCGTGTGAAAGAAACAGTAAAGATTACTGGGTATTTTGGTGGTATCTAAAAAATCTCAAATATAATAAATAGTAATTTACAATGGCGGCAGAACTGACCATCGCAGGGCAATGAAAAATAACTTTGTACAGGTTGAAACAAAATCAGTTATCTTTGCCAAGTAAACTTCCCTTTGGGAATATGTTGCTTGACTAATAGATCCTTTGTATTTGTTGAGAAAAAAAATGCCTTATTAGTGCGGGAGAATTGTCTATATTCTGTCAATCATGTTTTAAATAAAACGCTGATTGGCCAGGCAGGAGGTGTAGGCGGGAAAACCAGACAGGAAGTGGAAATGATGTAAGGAGAGCAGGAGAATTCTGGGGAGGAGGAAGCTGATTCCCTCCACTCCTGCCCAGGCCACTGAAGCAGCAGGATGTGAGCTGCCCTACTGAAAAAGGTACTGAGCCACATGGCTAAAATAGATCAGAAAAATGGGTTAGTCAAGATGTGAGCATTAGCTAATAAGTAGCCTGACCTAATGGGGCCAATCAGCTTTACAACTTAAAGAAATCTCTGTTATTTTCTTTGGGGCTAAACAGGCTGGGGGAACAGGGCAGGACAAAAACTCCGAACAAGTTGGCCCCCTACATGTTACAGAATGGCGCCCACGTGGATAACTGTATCCACAAAAAGCCTGAGAAAGCTTGGAAAAGACTAGAGTAAAGCATTTTGGTTTTCAGCTGTAGCAGGAAAAAAGCTGCGCTGTTTTAAAATGCCGGCTTTCTGGGCCGTCCTACCAGGGAAAACTCTGACTCTTTCAAGCAGGCAGTCTAAACTATGGAAACATTGTTGCAGCTCACTTCCTGGCAAAGACCCTGAAATGCCATGGGAGCTTTTGAATGTTGTCTTCTACATATTTCTTAGCAAATTAAAGACCCATGTGGTCAGGAAAAGAGAAATATACAGTAAAGAGAGATTCAAATAGAAAAAAAAAAAAACCTCTAAATGATTTACAGTGTGTTAAAAATATATGCAGGCTTGAAAAAAATGTTTAAAGCCTTAAAATAAAAAAGAAAGAAAGAAAATAGTTGGGTGTGGTGGTATACACTTTTAATCCCAGCACTGGGGAGACACAGACAGATCTCTGGGAGTTCAAGGATAGCCTGGTCTATAGAGGGAGTTCCAGGACAAAGATATGCAGAGAACCTGTCTCAAAAAGTCAAAAGTTAAAAGTAAAAATAAAAGAAATAGAGGTTAAAATAAAGACATGTAAAGATGGAAAATATATGGAGAATCTTGATACTGTATGCTATTATGCTGTCCTTAAATTGTTTAAATGCTGAGGAAGGAGCAACAGCTGCTAAAAGATACTTGCTTATAAATGCTGCAGAATCAATCCAAGAAAGGTATTTTGAAAATACTTTGGCTTCAAAATTGAAGTCAAAAGGTATGTTACTTTGGAGAAGAGATTTTGCTTTTGTTACCACAGAAAATGAGAGGCTCTGGATTTATTCAGAGTTAAGAAAAATCATCTTTGACCAAGGGAGACCACCTGAGCAATCTCTGGTAGGAACAGATGGCCCAGATGTCTGAGTTCTTCATCCAGAACAGGTTCAAGACTGCTGCCTGAGATGATCAAGACTCACAGGATACTTCAGTCAGGACTTGATCATAACTCCAAATTTTCTTTAGGTCCCCATAAGATTATCAGCGCCCCCAACCAGCAGGAAGTAGCCTGGAATACTACGCCCGCACTCCTAAAAACTGGACTATGGATATTTTCCTTTGTTTGTTTGTTTTAAAAAAAAGAGGGGGAAATGGTGCGGGAGAATTGTCTGTATTCTGTCAATCATGTTTTAAATAAAACGATGATTGGTCAGGCAGGAGGTGTAGGCGGGAAAACCTTAATGTGGATATCAAGTCTTTGTTAATGGGTATTCTCTTTATTTTTGCTTCATTCTTGTTCTGGTGAGTGTGGGGATTATATGTTGCCTGTAGGAATATATTTTGGGGTCCAATAGGTATCAGCACTAGCTTTTCCAGATAAAAGTCATATCAGGGTACTGGGACCTGACACTAAAGAATGGGGAAGAACTGGGAGCAGTATAGGAGTTTGAAAAAAGGGAAGAAAATAGGGTGTTCCACCAGATTCTGGTAAGTTAGTGCCATGAGTATTGTAGTAGAGAATGTGGAAAGTCTACAGTGGAATATCTGATATCTTGAGTTATGTATATGTTTTGAATTATTAGCTCTCTGTAAGATACATAGTTGATTAAAGACTTTTTCCACTCTGCAAACTGACAGTTTGTCAATAAGAAGGTGTACTTTTAATGACAGAGACTTTCCAGTTTCACAAGTCCCATTTATTAACTGATAATTTTAATACTCATGTTATAGTATTCTACTCAGAAAGTCTTCTATACCAGTGAATTCATGGCTATTACACTACTTTCACTTCTCTCAGGTTTAGTGTATCTGATTTAATGTTGAGGTATTTGATTGATTTGGAACTAAGTTTTGTGCAGGGTGGTAAACATGAATCCATTAGAATTATACTACATGCAGCCAACATGTTTAACCTACACCATTTGTTTAAGAAGCAATCTTTTTTTTCAATGTGTATTTATGACTTCTTTGTCTAAAATCAGGTATCCATAGATATCAAGGTTTATATGTGGGTTACACTTATTAAAACTCTCAGAGTTCAGAAAGATTCAATCTAGCTGGTGAAAATCTGACTCCTAATATCTGAGGATAAATAAATTGACTTAAGCATGTAACCTCTACACATTCGTTATTTTTTTGGACATAGAAACAGAGGGAAGGGGGATCTCCACCAGGATTTTAGCTTTTACAGACACAATTTTAAAAAATTCCATAGGCAAAAACATTGATATCAGCAAGCAATTCAGAATCAAGCACAAAAGAATACAAACAAACAAGCAAAAAAAATAACAGGTAGATCTCTAGGAAAAGGTGACACCACCCATGAAAAGTCAGCATTCAAGGGAAAGTATCTGACATTATAAACCCTTAGATAAAAATCATTGAACACCCCTTAACCCTGAACTCACCCACTCACCCCAATCTCCACTATTATAATCAGCTTTGGAGATGCCCTAACCTGTTTATTAGTAAGGACCCTGTCTTCCTATCTTTTTGAAATTCCCATATGAACTATTAGCAAATATAACTGTGGAGGACTGACTTTATGTAGATTTCACTATTAGAACAAAGATTGAATGCTATTACTCTAAGGTCTCATTGGAGGTCATTCCGTTGCCTGTACAGGACAAAGTTACACTGCTGGGGTATTTTTTGGAATGAATCCCATTTTGAAGGGAGAAACACCATGATTTCACAAGTTGATGCAAAGGGCCAGTTGAGCCAAACCTTCCATGGCTGAACCAGAGGGATAGTTCTTCTCTGAAGAGGTAGTAGATATGCATGGTTTTGGAAAAAGGTCACAGGCAAGGGTCTGAGCAAGACCTGGCAGTGAAAAGAACTCACACAATATGTGTACATTGAGCGTCAATTTTTTGGCATACTAAAGAGTTCAACAATAACACAGAATGGAGGATAAAAAAATGTTCATTTATTTGGGATAAACTTGCGGCAAGGATAGTGATCTGCAGTCCTCTGTGTGCACTAGGAACTTGAACTGAATTTAGCCATGCACGATTTTTGTCTTCATTTGTGGTACAAGAGACTATGCCCAAAGTGTCCCAGTATCTTAAAGACTATTGGCTGAAGGATTTCCCACAGCATACTGTAGATGGTGGAAATACAGGAAAGGGAAACCTCTGCAGGTAGTCTGCTGTGGAGGTGGGATTGGTTGTACAAAAAACAACATCTATCTCTTTGTAGAGGGGATTTTTATTTCACTGCAGTAAGAAATATATGGGTTTTGTAAAACTTTCATTTGTTGGTATTTTAATGACATGTGTGCATTTTATGAAGATGTCTCTGAATACAGCTTCAGTTATAGAGTACTTAATAGTGAGCTATTCTATTCTGTTCTTGTTCAATAAGTGTCCTGGTATAATGCTAAAATAACAATTTTATCTCTGTTTTCATGTATAGCAATCACTATTTCTGTTCTACAGATTTCTATGTGTGAACTGTTATACTAAAGTTCTTTCTGGCGTAACAATGGTATTGTTTTCACTGGGTATTGTTTTTGGTTTGGTTTCCTTTTGTTTGCTTGTTTGGTTTTTTTCAAACAAATATTTCTCTGTGTTGCTTTAGCTGTTCTTGAATTACCTCTGTTAACAAGACTGGCCTGGAACTCACAGATATCTGTCTGCCTCTGTTTTCTGAGTGCCTGGAATGAAGGTGTGCACAATCACTGCCTGCTTCACTTGTGTTCTTAACAAACCAGGTTTACCTAAGAAATTATGAGCTTCCATATGATGATATAAGCAGCTTCAGAATTATAAGAGTAGAGTCATCTACTCCATTGTAAAAGTGATTTTGATTTCACACCACAACAAGTACATAGGTTTTTGAAAATACGTCACTGCAAATACAACATTTCTGGTATTTTAGCTACATGTGGATACCACTGCATGTTGCTTCCATTATAAATTATTTGAGTACTCTTATTCCAATTTTGTTTAATTAGTGTCCTGTGTGATGTAACAATAATGATCAAACAGTCACTATTCTGTCAAAGTTGCTTTGTGGCATAGGGACAAGATTTTTTTCATCATAAAGAGCTTGAGCCCGTGGGTCAGCATAAGTGCCCTCAACAAGAATTGGATCTTGGGAAGTCTCAAGTCTTCTTCCTTTTCCTGTTGTTCTAAAATTTTAGTTTCTTATCTGAAATAGCATTAAAGCATCAGTTGAAACCTATCATCCAGGGCTGCAGAAACTAACTAAATCCAGTCCTGTGGCATGGTTTTAATGCTAGAAGCCCATGTCTTTATCATCTCCCTAACAAATGTAGAATGCAAGCCGTAAGTCAGAACAGTTTGCCTAATTTCTTTTAGATCATTCATTCCAATAGGTATCCATCTACCTTCTTTAGATCCTTTTGGGCCTTTAGAACTTGATGCTTTGTCAGAGCAGATTACATGGTAGGAAGTTAAAACCCTGAGTAAGTCATCTCTGTCGGCTACTGGTGATATTGAATCCTGTCCTTGTACCTTCTGTTCCTGCTCATCACTTCCAACATTTTCCTCAATTGTTTCAAATCTTTTTACTACTGTCTTTTGTAAATCCTGAATCTCCTGACCTGTATATATTTCTCATGATTTCATAGATACATACAGCCTCTGGTCTTCATTCTGCACATGTGATTCCAAGGTCTGAAGTTTTTCCTTTAAAGATAACACCTCATTCTTGGTCATTATTTGGATAGCGTGCAGCTTGCCATCCTGGAGAGATACTCTGTCTGCTAAACTATCATGACTTTTAAACAAATTTTGATTGTCAAATTCAACAGTATGAATTATTTCAGATAATTTCTAAGTATCTATGACATGGATTCAATTTTGTCTGTCAAATTAATGTTACCCTTTTCAATAGTATTAATTTTTTTCAGGTAACTTTTGGTTTTCGATTATATTAATACTGTCAGCTAGCTGTTCATTATTATTCTGTAAAGACTGTATCAATTCTAAAAGTGCCTAATTCTTGGCTCTGTTAAAAACAATTTTCATAAGGATATAATATGAAGAAAAAACTAAATCCCAATATTCATTAAATGGATGTATCACCATAACCATATAAACCTTGCAGAATACAATCCATAGTATTAGCTAAAAAGTTACTAAAAGTTTTCAGTAGTAATGTTGTCTGCCATTATATAACTTTCAAGTTTATTGATTTATTAATTACCTATTATGAAATCTCATAAATTGTTTTAGGTGTAATAATCTCTATTTTCCAGCAGGTGTCATGGTTGCAGAGTCACGAATAGAGGCACAACCTGGTTCCATGCACAGTCCTGAGTGGCTTTGATTTCCCTGCCTTGGTGCTGGTTAAATACTGAGAAATATGCTTTGCTTGACAAATTAAAAGCAATTAAATCAATTCTGTACATGGAGCAAGAAGCCCAGAACTCAGGAGTTGGGAGTGCAAACTGGAACCAGTGCAAGCCAATGCCACAGGGAATGCAGCAGTTTGGGCATGGGGGCATGCACACATTTGGGAAATT
Organism: Myodes glareolus; assembly: GCF_982192425.1. Classification (NCBI taxonomy): domain Eukaryota; kingdom Metazoa; phylum Chordata; class Mammalia; order Rodentia; family Cricetidae; genus Myodes; species Myodes glareolus. The sequence goes on from NC_142046.1 coordinate 23,183,906, forward strand.
TCCAAGTCGCAGTTAGTTCCACTCTGGCAGGGGTTTTTACAAAAACTGCTTAGTAGGTAAAAGCAAGTCAAGCAGGTGGGAGTGGAAGACCTGCTAGGCTGTGAACTGTTTAGGCTTTTAAGCCAATCCAACTGGTAGGTATGGATTTCAGATCCATGTGGGGTGCCAGATGAAGAAGGACACTTAAAAGAAATCCCACATTAGCTGAGAATTGAGTATAATAGAGGGTTACTAATTTAGGGGTAGACTCATAGATCACAATCCTCTGCTGGGGCAGGGAACAGCAACGGAATCCTGCAGCCAGAAAAGAGCTGGGCACATGCTTTATATCAGCATATATAGTATAAGAGACCACACCCAAGTGGGTGGGTAACTTAAAGGCTACTGGTGGTAGCAATTCCTACAGTATGGTGTTTTAGTCATTTGTGGTTTTCCCATATATGACAGTGTATACTGCTAAAGTTATAGATTTTTATGTTCTGCTCTCAATCTTGTTCTAACCCTATCCTTGGTCCCAACACTAACCTAACACTAAATGTGTGACATCTATATGCCGCAACTGCTTTACAAAAATTGCTTTCTTTGCAAATGCAGTGTTCCTATATGATAACATGAGAACCATTCATACTCAGTTGGATGTTAGAAAACAAATGAGGCATGCTATAAGCTGAGAGAACATTTTTCTAGCCTACATTCACCAACAGAAGTACTAAGGGAGTGGCTTGTATCATTTTTAAGCCTCGTTTCCTTCATTGCTCATTGACATCGGAACAATATTGTAGACAAGAAGTGACTGTCTCTTGACGATGTTATCCTGAGTGCTAAGGCCTGATTCTAGATGAAAAGCCATGCATCAGCCTCGTACTTATAAGGCCAAGGCAGGAGTATTGCTAATTTAAAGCCAGCCTGTGAAAAATAAGAGATCTATGACAAAAAGAACTGTAGAGAATACTGGCAGCTACTCTATTTACCACACAGGGTGCAGTGGACTCAAGCTTATAAACAGGCAAAAGTTTCTTGTCAAGTAGTTTTATGATAGTTACAGAAAAAATAAGGAGCTGTGACAGCAAAATGCTCCAAATTCATAACTTAGCAAAGACATACTTATGTGAATACATGTAAACTTTTCTTTCTGAAAATTTCTATTGTATATTTCAGTCTGTTTGGATGCTCACCTTCCTAGATCTGGAGGGAGGGGGAGGAATTTGAACTTCCCATAGGGCAGGAAACCCTGACTGCTCTTAGGGCTGGAGAGGGAGGAGGAGAGGGAGTCGGGGGAATGGAAGGGTATTGGGAGGAGGGGCAGAAGTGGAAACTTTTATAAATTAATAAAAAAATCTCAAAAAAAATTAAAAAACGCTTGAGCTTCATGTCAAGCATTATCTTTGGAAAAAGAGCACGTAGAGAATAGATTAGAAAATCAACAATTTCAGTTTAGAAGTAATCAAACTATGTACAATCATTTCTACTAGCATATTGTAGTCATGCCTCACTCATACTTAATGTGTCACTCAGTATAGTAGCAAATGGAGCTGTCCCCCACCACACACACACATACACCCTGCCACAGCACACAGTGTTAGATAGCATCAAAGGTGAAAATCCATTCTTAGTGAAGAAAACACCACTGTCATATTTATTCAACCAAAGGAATGATAGTTTATATTCCACAAGCCAGAAAAGGAAGACACATTTATGTCATACAAATTTAGTGAATCAAAGAGCATTTTACTTGTGAGGTTCTATAGACAAATACATGCTTTATAGAAGCTGAAACTTGGATGCCTGAAATACAAAGTAAATTCTCCAAGATTTGTTCACTGTTACTGTTATAACTCTTAAACTAATGAAAGGGCTTTTTCCATTCATCCTCATGCCAGAAATGGCTTTTTGTGGCAACTGGGCAAGGAGGAATGGGTGAGCATGTCCTAAAGTGGATTCTAGCTCTGTGTGGATTTTATGTCAAAATTCTCTCTCCTTTTGTAAACACAAGCTTAAAACAGCCATAAAACAAGACTTCTCTGGGGTTTTGTGCTGCTTCCATCTTGCACGTGCTTTCATTTTCAAGCACAGAGAAACTGAATGAACTATGTTATCCTAGCAAATTAGCTGTGTGTGCAATCTCATCTTGTGGTTAACCACAGTGAATCAACATTCATATTTTTCTTGTTAATTAAAAACAGATAATTTAAAACTTTTCTGTTTACTTTCCTACTTTTCTGAAATAAATAACTCAATAAAACATAATTTAGTCTTTTCAAGCTGTGACAATATCACCAAAAAGGTATATTGTTTATTTAATTAATAAAGTTTATATCCACCACATTTTCAGCATGTTTTATTTAAATAGATCATCATTATTAATGAGAAAAATTTTACTACAGTGGATTCTTTAATGGGAGCCGTGTGTGTGTGTGTAGGTGAGGGTGTGGGTATACATATGTGCACACACATGTGCATACATGCACATCCTTTTCTCTACTGATAAGGTGCATTGCTTCATTTGATGAAAATAATAGATTAATCTTATAAATGATCCATAATATCACAACAATCCATACTGGTGGGTTGCCGTATGATTTATTGTCATAAATATAAAATCAAGTTATACATTTTTCCCTCTCCTATTAATTCTTTATGACAAAACAGTATGCAATTTTTCTCTACGATCTTCTGCTGCCTAGCAAGTAGCATACCAGAACTTCTTAATCACATTTAGCTGTCTCTTAATAATCTTTGATAAGAATGAGATTCTGTTGTGTCTTCATTTGAGAAAATGAATAGTCGAAAATTTTTTATGGAAATAGAGAAAAAAATAATTTATAAACAGAAAAAATATTCATATATTAGGAAAGTGTATCATATACTGTTAGGCCTATACCATTATTGAACATATACATCAGCAGCTCATTCAAGGTCCAGTAAACGATCATGCAGTACAGAGAGGAGATTCCAAAGGACTGTTACAAATGTGTTACAATCACTCATTTGTAGGGAAATCCTTTGCTTTTATTCTGTCTTGCACGCCTTTTACCACAATTAAAATGCAGACAATTAAAAATCAGGAAAATGCACCATTAACACCTTGATGAAGTGAGAAAAAGAAAAGGGTAATATGCTCTCTCAACTTCCATCTGAGTCATGGCTGAGATTCCCATTCTGTAGTTTCTTTCCAGGGTCCAGAACTCCTATGCCTTTGTTCCCTTTTATTATATTGCAATGCTACTATTATATCAAAATAAATATATAGAATATCTGACATAAGAAATATGACATTAATTCTAAAGATGTAATGAAATTTCTGTTTAAGTTTTCTGTTCATGGTTATTTAGTTGACTTTTGGTGTTCAAATAAATTCAGAAATTCTCATCATACAAAGAATCCAATTTTGATCTCACAGAAAAAAAATTACTTAACCAAGGAGCAACTACTTCCACTTAGCAATCTTCAGTTTGTTCAGTGCTCAATCTAGAAAGCTTTTTGTCTTTATGAAAGTATCTGACCACTAAAGCTATATCTGCATTTCTACAAGCAGGTATTGACGTAGATAATAAATAGACAAATAGGTAACAGACTTGTGGATGATACATGAACAAAATACGCACACATATATTTCTGCATATGGATATTGATGTAAAAAAATGGATGGGAAATATGTACAGACTACAGACAGACATTACAATGATAATTTACAATATTGATGATATATGTCATAATTTATAGCTGTAACTGCAATTATTTGGAAAATATAGGTCTGCTGTGTCTAGCATAGGTGAGTTCTGAAAACCTAACTGCTGCGGTGAGAGACTGAAGAAGGAAACACAAGTAGTTAAAAGTAGGGGACAGGTAGGTCATGCATAATCTGATAAAGTGGCCCTAACTACCACAGTAAACCTGAGTCTTAGTTCATATTTTATGTACAGCACAGTAGGCAGGGTTAGACAATCTCAGTAGGGAGTCTGTTTAGGTGAGCAGTCTTAGACTCTGGAAATCTAGGAGGAGGAAACTGTCATTAATAGATTTTGACACACTTGTCAGTCGTTCAGAAATGCTCATACCTGGAGCCTATGAAAGCTTTGCAAATTTTTCATTTTTCTGAAATATTGGTTCTTTGCATGGATGTGCCAATGTTAGTCAAACATATTGACCCAGAACTCCATCTATTCTTCATACATTCACATTGGGCTTCCTCAACTTTCCACATGGGTTAATAGAAGTTCATAGAAAATCACAGACTTGAAATTTAGGAAGGACTAGACTCAGAGAAGTCAGTTACACTATTTCTAATAAGTGACCTAATAACCCTGATGGTAAAAATACTGTCTTCCTAGGGAGATAGAGAAATTTTTTATTTCAGATGCAAAAATTTGCATATTCATATCTTTTTCAAACCTTTGAAAAAGTTAAAGCCTACAAGATGGCCAGGTGGGTAAATTAACTTGCTGATTACATGAGTTCAATTTCTATAACATACAAGGTGAAAAAGAGAGGATAGGAAAAGTTGGTCTCTGATACACTTTCACATATTCACACACTAAATAAATTTGATAAAAAATATTTTTCTTTCTTTGTGATGTCTCTTTTTGATTTGTTTGTTTGGGTTTGGTTTTTTTGTTTTATTTTTCATAAACACAGTTTCTCTGCAATTTTTGAGCCTATTCTGCAAATTGCTCTGTAGACCAGGATGGCCTTGAACTCACAGAGATCTGCTTGTCTCTGCCTCCTGAGTGCTGGGATAAAGAGCATGCATACCCGCTGCCTAGCTGATAAAAATATTTTTAAAATCAACTAAAGCTCTTGGCCATCAAAAAGATTAAAAATTCATATATAGAATAATTTATAAATTTTCATCATGTAGCTTAGTTTGGGTGTGGCTAAATTTTAAATATGATCACTTTTGTATCAACTTATAAGTTTCATGAAGGCAGGAGTATTTTTTTATTGAAATCTTTGACAGTTGCTCATTTGGCAAGTATGTATTGAGACGTTATGCAGTGACAAATACTATCTTTGATATTAAGTATAAAGTGATTACAAATAGTCATTTCCTTTTCAAAGAGTCAAATTTCTACTAAGGGGACAAAATAGTAATCTTCAACACAGGTAAACTAGTAGATTATTTTATTGGAATGGTTATTGAATATTATTGTCATATCATAAGATAAGCTTGGCTGTCCATCAAGGCTAAGAGTGCTTTTGTGAAGTGTGTAGGGGAAAACCTGAATGACAAAGTGGCCTAAGAATGTTACAGATATACTCTCTATATATACTGTCTATCTATAAGTTATTTTCTGTGAAGTTTTGTGTATCTATGTTTATGTGTGCATGTACTTATGTTTTTATGTTCATATGCATGCCATTTGTGAATGAATGTGGAAGCCAGAGATCAATATCAGCTGTCTTCCTCTATTACTGCACTGTAGGGAGCTTCTGAAGTTGTGAGTGAATGTGTGCCATTTGTCATGGGCATGGCCGAGTCAAGGATTCCAATGCCTCCAACCCATGGCAGCTGCAAGGCTTCCCCTGGCTGAAGCTCAAAGGGATGGCAAAACTGTCTTGAAGTCTGAGTATGAATGTTGACAGTGAATGTAGAAAACGCCCACTATTGCTTTTTGTCTCCTTGGTGTTTATAGCCTGAAGGTGCTCTTGGACATTAAGAGTTTTCTTTTGATAAAAGAAGATAAAAACAGCAATTAATTGTTGATTTGTGGATTGATTAGTTGATAGTTTCTCAAGAAAAACTTTTGCCAAAATATGATGTTTAGGAATACACAGACAGTTAGTTGATTCAATTTTGGGAGACTTTGTAAAAGAAAAGACTAGAGTCAGAGTCTGGATATAAAATCCTTGGTCTCTTGCTGGCTACTGAAATCAATTGCCATGTTTTGTAGTTGTGAAGTAAACAGGAAGGGAAAATAGCATAGAAAGCCCTGTGAAGTCTTTCGTTTGTTACCGTCTGCCCAAAGATAATCACTGAAAATTTCCATGGCTTTCAGTAGTTTTATTCTGATGAACTGGAGGCTGTCGATCTGGTGGTTCCTTCTATCCAGGCCACAGACGCAAACATGAACACAAGGCAAAGGTAGGTACAGGGAATGCCAGAGGATAGATGCAGTCCCAATAAAATCTGATAATGAACAATTTTCTCTTAAAATATCAAATTGTCTTTGTTTGCATTCACCTCCTAGATAAGGATGAGATCATTCTGATGAAAATCTAAGCCTTTCAGAATGACTGCATAAGAAGCCAGTGTTCAAGCTGGGCATGGTGGCACATGGTTTTATCCCAGCACTCAGAGCACAGAGCTGGGTAGTCTGCCTGGTCTACAAAGTGGATTCCAGGATAGCCAGGACTGCCCAGAAAAATCTCTATCTCTCAGAAATAGTCATCTTTCGTTTCTATCAATTTTCAAAGGTATTATTCAGTAACATTCTCACAAATCATGTTGCACATTTTTCTAGAACATTGCCTTCCTATTCATTCACAGTTGTAGCAACCAGTAACACAGGAAACTGAGAAGCTAACCATCTCTGAGGTAGTATTCAGCATAAAAAAAAACTGTATAACATTGCAGAGGAGCAAATTTTAAATAATAATTTTAACTTTAAATAATAGTTATAAGCAATAAATTTAAACTCATTATTTGAAAGATAAAAGTACCAATACATTTTAGTGCTTAAAACATTCTCCATCTTTCCTCTGAAAATGCAATTCTTAATAAAGTAAATTTTGAATTTTATTCAGGTACATTATCTTAGTGTGATGACTATTTCATGTGGGTTTTAGTGCTTTGATCTTCTTACCTGGCTTTATATCTTGTTTTGTTATCGTAATAACTTCTTACATGTCACACAGAATTTTTAGAATAAATTCTATTTGAGTATTGATGCTACAACTAGCCTGAGAGCACATTCATGTCTCAGTGTACCAAAACAGTGAAATGAAAAGAAAGAAAATATGTTTCTATTTGGGATTATTATTTATATTGTGGCAAAACTGAGATGAAAAATTATTACATTTGACTGTTTGAAATTTGGCTTAGATCTAATGTTTCATATAGCAAATTTTTCAGAATATTTTTGGAATATTTTCAGAGTGGTAAATAATGTTTATTTGTAATTCCAATATCCTTGAGAGAGACACAAATCTTACATCTAAGAGGTTTTCACATATATTTAGTTCTTTTATACATCCTCACACTTACCCAGAGACGTCTATGATGCATGAAGTATTATGCAGTTTAGTGACATGTGCCTCTATAAAAATCATAAGGTTCTAACAGATGTATCCAGAAGGAATCAGGAAGAAGCTAATGAGAAGTTCCAGAAAAATCTCAAAACATTTAAAGGCCGAGTTATAAAAATTCCAATTAAAACAATGAAACAACTAGCAGGAAGTTCATCTTCTCTAGGGTAATAAATCTGTTGAGTCTGACTGTCTCTTGGGCTGGGCCTCAGTTTTTTTGCACATGGCTTGGTTCATCTTTGTCAATACACGCACATCTTTGTCTAGCTTCTTCAGATCAATCTTTATTCTCAGAATCAACATGAGCTGCCAACTTACGTACCCACTCTGAGCAGATTAATTTTCTTTGGCCCAAATATTAGTGCATAAGACAGATAGTGTAATGACTTATATTCTACCTATGGATCAATTTAGGGATGGCAGTAGATGAAACTGGGGTGGGAATTTTAAGCAATACTCTAGTGAATTTCATCCTCAATATCAACTTCATAATAAAATATAGCATAACATACTGTTGATATTGTTCCTCTCATTTGTATTCTGATACTATGCAGACACATTTACAAAGCAGTCTGATTTAGAGTGGTTTGGTTATAAATTCAAGAATCACCTGTACATTTAACAACATGATACTAGTCTCTCTCCTTATATTACAACATGGTTCGGGCAGCTATCTTTAAGGTGAAAGGTTTCCATGATATCTTTAAATATATTATATGAAAGGAAACAAATAAGCAATACCTATGTGAAGAGAGGCTCTATTTTTAATTAGAAAATAGTACAAAAAACAAACAATTGATTAAGTCACTAGAAAATAAAATTGTGTATATTGAACTTTAAATTTTATAGATGAGTATTTGCTTTCGTACAATATTTTTGGCTATATATAGGAATAAATCTCCTACATGTTTCATTCCATGTAAACGATACAATGTGCATATATGTTAATTTTCTTAATGGCTCTGCTAAGAGGAGAAATCCTTAGGTGAGACCCAGATGTCTAGTTTCCAAGAAACACAAAAGATATGGAGTTTCTTCCTGGGAAAAAGTAAGAAAAAAAGTCCATGTTCCATGAATGATGCATACAAAATAAGAACCATTTACTCTTAGCATTTACCTAGCACCTCCTAAATTAAACCATGATAATGATTAATTGCCACACATATACATGACAAGATGTGTGAGAAGGTATGTCTGCTACTATCTTTAATGACATATAAATTTCATTTATAAATAAAGTATTTAAACTTTTAATTAATTTTGTTAGTCTGATTATAAATCGATTATATATAGAAAGTAGTTTGCATGTTAAGGATGCTATTTTAATGACAAATAAAACTTTGGCAATTAAGGAAGGCCTTACATCGAATTGTTTTTTTAAAAAATAAAAGAAGTGGGCCTTATGCTTAAAGAAGTAGGCTTACAAATGGGAATGCACATTTCAAGCACTGCAACAACTTTTAAAAGCAGTATTTCAAAAATTACATCAACACTTAAAAGTATGTAAGTGCCTAAAATAATACATGTTCCTAATTTTAAAAAAATCTGCTCCCCACAGTCTGTTCAGTCTTACTGGGTCGGACTGCTTCCCATCTCGTTGACTGATTTTGGTATCCTCCCACAGGCTCCCTGCGCTCCAGATTCCTCTACATCATCTTCTCCTGGCAGATCCTAGTACAGCCCAGCAGGTACCTCCAGTGATTTGAGCCTCCTGACTCAGAATCACTTTCCTGATTACCCCAATGCTGCCACTTTTACCAGCACAGGAGACTACCCGTGTGTCCTTCAGTGCCTTTTGTAGCATTTATCTTTATTTGAAAACCTTTTGAGCATACATTGCTAGATTCAGACTCAAAATCTGATGTTAGTGAGAATCAAAATGTGTCTAATTTGTATTTCCCTATCTCTGTGGAATGTAAAATTGTATTTGACATATGCTGCAGGACCAATTGCTATTCTTTAGACAAACTAATGAGGAAATTAGACATATTCTTTGGGATCTAGGGATGTGGAGATTTTCTCTTTGTGCTAAATAGTTTTGCTTGACCATGCATAAACCCTCAAGCTACAAAAAACAAAATGCCTAGATTGATACTAGTTAGATAATATCTATGGTTATATTTATAATAAATACTTCAGGCATTGTAGCAAGAATTGCCCAGGAATGTCATTTATTTATCTAATCTTAACTCTCTGTGAGAATTCGTGCCTGTCCCTCCTAAGAAAAGCCCAGAAATCACTGGCATTTGGGATCTTCTATTTTCTACTATCATTCTGACTTGGTGTTGAAATTTTAAAACCTGAGAAATATCTTTACTTCACAGATCACTATTAGAGGAGTTCAGAATTAGGGGTGCTTTGGAAAGGAAACAGAAACATTTCCTCAGGAAGTATTTTCTAGCAGTATACATATTCACTTTGTACTTGTCTTTTATTTCATTAAGGTAATAAGACAGTGGAGTCTTTACATATCAAGTCTTACCCTGGTTTTTGTCTCTATATTAACTAGGGTTCTCTATAGGAACAGATCTACAGAATTAGTGTATGCTCATATGTATATGTGTACATATATGTATGTATAGAGGGATGTATTAGAATGGCTTAAAGGCTGTGGTCCAGCCAGTTCAAGATTTACTGTTAACCAAGTTCTGTCATCTGTCAATCCTTCTTGGAGAGCCATAAACTACTTAACAAAAATTTCAGTACCAAGCATAATAAAGAGCTTCGAGATGTTTGTCAGGTAGTCCAAGTAACTCTCCATACTATATAAGATGTTGTCTCTCTGGGTTGCCTCTCAGTAGTTAAAATCTAAATGGCTATTATTTCAGACAAAGGACTTAGAAATTTTGAGCTGGATCTAACATTAAAACCTCCTTCATGCAGTCTGAATTTTATAGTACCAGAAGGTGGCATAACTTGATTAAAGTAAATTAATTAAAAGCTAAAACACAAAACAGTATTTTCTCTAGGACAAAACAGAAGCAATTCGAGTGGGATAGTTCATAGTTCTAGGTACCTATATTAAAAAATATGAATTAGAAGTGTCACTCCTGCCAATACAACAAGCAGGACAACAGATCTATATATTCTCATTCTGTTCCTACAGATCCAGTCCCCCAGTATCTTCCCCTTGTCTATAGAAAACCTGCTGCAGTCTCCTGTTCCTCCCTGACCCTTTTCCCAATGGATCACAAAGATCTTCTCACCCAACCTCCCTCCCTCCAACTTACCCCACTATCCTGCTTTCCAGTAGGGAAATGGTCAGCAGGCATTGGCTGGGAACACACCAGGTGGAAGTCCATGAAAACAGGAAGCTGTTGTAGACCTTCCCAATTCCCTCCTTCCTTTCAAACCCAAGACCCTAATCTCATCCCTAGTGTTGCAACAAAGTGCCAGTTACTGTCATCCTTCCCCTCTACCTACATGTCCTGTGGGTCCCACATGACAATCCCCTCCTGACCTCCCTGCCCATATTTTTCACTTTATCCCAGCCCCCAGCTCCAGCAGGCAGCCACTGCTATCCCAGGGCACATTCATGCCAGAAAACCAGGTAGGCTGCCTACAGATCTCATTTATTCCCTCTGTTCCCTAAGATCCAGTCCCCTAGTTTCAACCCCAGCTCTGCAACAGAACTCTGTGGCAGTCTTGCATGGCCCCCTTTCCCCATCTCCTGTGGATCCCACATATATTCTCCTTCTGTCCTTCCTCTCCCAGCTCTTTGTTTTGTCCCAACCACACGGTCAACTTCAGCAGGCAACTCTACTAACTCATGAACCACTCTTGACAGAAAAACAAGTAAGCTGATGGTACATCCACACCTCTCATTCTGCTCTTCCAGACCCAATTCAGTCAGTCTCACCCATAGCTCTTTAGCAAAACACCTGCTGTAGTTTCCCTTTCCTCTCTGATTCCATCTGCAACTAATTATACAGACCTTTTTTCTGAACTCTCTCCCCCTCCCTTTTCATCCCTGAATCCAAGCCTCAAACACTAGTAGACATTAACTAAAAAAACTAGTAAACATTAACTAGTTAAAAACTAGTTAATTATTATTAACTATTATTATTATTAGTTAAAAATTAGTTAATTAACTAGTTAAAAACTAGTAAACTAGTTAAAACTAGTAACTAGTTAAAAACTAGTAAACATTAACTAGTTAAAAACTAGTTAAAAACTAGTAAACATTAACTAGTAAAAAACTAGTAAAAAACTAGTAGACATTAACTTTGAACACACCAGTTGAGCCAGCCAGGAGAACAAGAAAGCTAACTAAAGATCATCGCAATCCATCCTGTCATCCATATGCCATCTCTCAGTCTTATCCATATCTTTGACTAAACACCCACTGCAGCCATCATTCTCCCTTTCCCCTAATCTGCTTTGGATCCCAAGACCTTTCCTTCCTAAATTCCCTCTGCCAAACTGAGGCTTTGTCCAAGCCCCTGATTTCAGGAGGCACTTCTCCCTAATCTACACATCACTCCTGCCAAGAAATCCAGTAGTCTGTCTGTAGAACTTCTCCTCCACTTGTGTTTCTCTGGGTCTAATGGTCCATCCCAGTCTCATCCTCAGTGCCATAGCAGACCAGCTGGAGTGGCTGCTGTTCACTGTGTCCCCGATGCCCAATTTCTTTTTTTTTATATTTTTTTGTAATTTTATTAAATTATAAAAGTTTCCATTTCCGCCCCTCCTCCCAACACCCTCCCACTCCCCCCACTCCCTTTCCTCCTCCCTCTCCATCCCTAAGAGCATTCAGGGTTTCCTGCCCAGTGGGAATTTCAAGTTCCTCCCCCCTCCCTCCAGGTCTAGAAAGGTGAGTGTCCAGACGGACCGGACCGGATCCGCAAAATCCAGTATATGCAGAAGAAACATGTCCCAGTGCCATTGTCAATGGCTTTTCAGAAAGACTCCGGGCCAGCCACATTCAGAGAATCCGGCCACATTCAGAGAATCTGGTTGGATTGCGTCCTCGTTCAGTCCCAGTCCAACTGGCCTTGGTAAACTCTCATTAGATCCGTCCCCTTGTATCAGTGGGTGATCGCATCCCTCGCAGTCCTTATTTTCTTTTTCATTTTCTTCCTCCTTTTGCTCCTCATTTGGACCTTGGGGGGCTCAGTCCGGTGCTCCAATGTGGGTCTCCATCTGTATCGCCATCCATCGTCGGATGAAGGTTCTTTCTGATCTTGCCATCTTTGCTCACGTTCTCTTTCCTTCTGCTTCTCGTTTGGACCTAGGGAGTTAAGTCCAGTGTTCCAATGTGGGTCTCTGTCTCTATCTCCATCCATCGCCCAATTTCAAGGAGATTAAATTGGCAGATTCTGACCAAACATTCTGCTCTGCTCTATTCTGTGAACCCCTTCAGAACTCTATTCTATCCCCATCCCTAGGTGTCATCTTCTAAAACCAAGAAACACGTTTTACCTGGAATCCCAAGTGGCCACACCAATCAGGCTCAAAGAAAGTTTCCCACCTGAAAACACACCCATTACACTTTCTTATAATGCATAGAGGAACAAAACACCAAAGCAATAAACACTAATCAAGAAATCAGCACCTAGACCTATAATCATCTCCATCCCTGATGCATTACACACTGGGGTAAAAACATAGTAACAAAGAAGGCAATGTTTCTTCACATGTGCCCAGCTATCCTACCACAGCAGGGCCTGACTATTCCACAATAGTTGAAACACAAGAAAGAAAAAGCAAAACTGCTTTTGTGAACATGGTAACATTCATTGACGAATGAAAACACAAACCAAGACAATTTTGGAAATGAAAATTTTAGGAATTTGAACAGGAACTTCATTTCAGGATCAAGCTTTATTAACATAATACAAGAGATAAAAGAAAATCTCAGGCTTTGAAGGAAGGTAAAATAAAAGAAATGAATGCATTAGTCATGTATTCATTTGAATCTAAAAAAAATAAGCAAGATGGAAATAATAACGTCATCAAAAAAGAAAAAAAAGCTTCTGACAGATGCAGAATATCTAGGACACTATACAAACACCAAAACTAATAATAGTAGACTAAAAAAAGAGGAAAAAGAGTGCCAGCAAAAAGATTCAGAAAGTTTCCTAACCTAAAGAAGGGGTTTCCTACATAGATTAAAAAAGCATCTAAAAAACAAAATAAATTGTACAAGAAAAAAAATAGCACATAATTATCAAAACACTATATGTACAAAACAAAGAATAAATATTAAAAGCTATAAAGGAAAAATAGCAAGTAACACATAAAGGCAGCCCAATTAGAGTTGCAGCTGACTTAACAATGGCAAATCTAGAAATCAGAAGGACCTGGACAGATACCCTGCAGATTCTCAGAAACACATATGCCATTTCAGACTGCTACTCCTACCCAAACTTTCAATCACCCTTTTTATCCATGATGAAGCCAATTTTCAATAATATTTATCTACAAATTCAGCTGTATAGAAGGTGCTAGAAGGAAAATTCAATCTAAAGAGATGAACTATATGCTTACAGGGAATTTATAATCTTACTGTTAGATATATCTGAACTAGACAAATGTTTAATTTTAATTACTTTTTTAGGCTTATTCTAAAAGGCATATTCTCTTGTTGGGAATATACATATAAGATAAATTTGATTATGTTAAAGACTTTGATTCTTTATGAGGTGACTGATGGTTAACTTGTATACCTTAGAAGATTAGGATTTTATAACGTTATCCCTGTTAAGGTTAGCCTTAAAAAAATAAGAGCTTTGGAAAAGCAAGGAAGTTGATATACATTCCTAAATCAGTCTCTGTTGGCCTGAATAGATCTTAGTTAAGGAGAGACCCTTTACCAGGCTGCTGAGGTCACTGTCTCGGTTCATAATGAGATGGGAAGACCTCAGTCTCAGTCTCAGCTTTCAGCTGTGGTGGTAATTTTTATCTTAAGAATGAACACAAAGAGAATGACCATAATTTGTAGAAGGCAAAACCAAGTTTTAAGAGTGTAAACAACTTAGTGTCTCTAAAAATCAATACCAAGTGGATTATTCTTAAATTCCAAAATCTGACTAGCAGCAAGCTACATTCCTGCACATGACTGCACATGACTGCAGGGAGGTGCAGTTTTAATACCTCAGTAAGCCAATATTGTTTTAAATCCAATTATTTAGAAGTATTGTTTCAAGAAAGGACAGGAATTATCATACAGAAATCGATCGTAATCTGCAATATCGTAGAGACCTGTTGTCTCTTTGGTGAGCCCACTCCATGTGGTCACCTTTACTCAAGATGGTGGTGATGTCACCTCATCTCCTTCTCCTCCAGCCTTAGTCAAAATGGTGACTGCCTACATAGCTGTACTTAACTAAGGTGGTGACAAACCGTGTGTTATTTTCGAGAGCATTTCCAGTTTGGAGTTACAAGATGTAAGGTAACTTCTTGCTATAGATTTTTAGCCACAGTCAATTCTTTGACTGTTTCCTTAATAAGGTAGAACAGCATAAAATAACTTTAATATTATTTAGACATATCAAACTCTGTTATTGCATCAGATTCAGTGGCCAGGAATCCCAGAGGCAAATTATGACCTCAGGTATCTAGCTGTAATAGTAACAACTGAGCAAGAGAGACAGACAGAACCCATAAATTCAGGTGCCCATCAAAAATAAGCATGCAGTGGCCATATAAAGTTACACACACCCAACTCAAGATGAAATAATTATATGTGGCTCCATGTCCACAGGAAAATATACAGGCCCAGGTCCATACAGGACTTTTTGTTTAACACAAAACAAACAGAGCTTTCTGTGTGAAATAAACCTTGTTATAAATTATATAGATTATAAACCATGTCAGAAGAGTGAGTTATAAACCCTGAAATAAGAGTTTACAGTATAGAGCGACATGTAAGAAATCATAGGAATGAAAGATTCTTCAGAAGTGGGGAAGTAGAGCTGTAAAGGTTATGAGATCTTCCAAGTGTAACAGAGTTTATGCACTTTAGGGTGGAAAAGCAGGAAGAAACAAAAACAAAAACAAAAAGACCAGCTCTGTTGCAGGAAGAATCCTTGCATGGCCAGACCAAGTGCCAGGAGAGTCTAGTGAGTAAAACTGCAAAGTGGTACCTTGGTACTGCCAAGGTACGCCACTAAAAGTACACATCAGGAACAATGGAATTAGTGCTGCCTAGTTATTGGCCATTCAGCTTTTTATTAAAGACAATCCCGGTGACAAATCTTCCCAGTGACAAAGAGACCACAACAACTATACTCATATATCATCACCTTATTCTGTCATTCTCTGAGAAGATTCCTCCTGTAGCAGACAGTAACAGATGGAGAGACCAACAACCAAAATTATACAGAGAGCGAGTCCTTGTAACACAGAGCTCTGAATGAGCGATCTCCATCCAGTTTCTTGCCTCAGAGCTCAGAAAGCTTCACACTTTCTGAGTGTGAAGGAGGAGGAAAGAGTATAAGAACATGGAGGAATGGAGGACTCTAGGGAAACAAGGCCCTTTGCAACAACTGAGCAAGGTTCATATGAACTCACAGAAACTGAATCAGCAGAAACTGAGCCTACACAGGTATTCACCAGGTCCTCTGCATATATATTATAGTTTTCATCTTTTTAAAAAAATTTAATATTTATTTATTATGTATACAATATTCTGTCTGTGTGTATGTCTGCAGGCCAGAAGAGGGCACCAGACCTCATTACAGATGGTTGTAAGTCACCATGTGGTTCCCGCCGGGAATTGAACCTTAGGACCTTTGGAAGAGCAGGCAATGCTCTTAATCACTGAGCCATCTCTCCATCCCTCATCTTAGTGTTTTTATGGGATTCCTCAGTATGTGAACAAGTGGGCTTCTGTTTCTTGTTCCTTATCTTGGGCTCTTTTTCCTCTATTGGGTTACCTCTCTAGCATTGATTTGATGGGTTTTGCTTTGTCTTATAGTTTATTTTGTCATGTTTGGTTGCTAGTTCTTAAAAGCCTGTTCTTTTCTAATGAGATACAAAAAGGGAGAGGATCTGAAGGGGAGGAGAGGTGAGCAGGAACTGTGAGAGATAGAAAAAACGTGGTTCCCTTTAATCAGGATATAATTAAATCTCTCATCAGGATATACTTTATGGGAAAATAGTCTATTTTCAATAAAAAAAACAGTAAAAAAAACTCTACAAACTTAGCTAAATGACTTAATGGTGAAATTTAAGAACTTGGAAAAATATGAACAAAACAAACCCAAATTAAGTAAATGGCAGAAAAAAAATAAGGAAATCAAAAAAAAAAGAAATTAATGAAACAGGAATAGTGTCATTGTTTATTTTTATATGCTAATAAGGTCTGCACCCTCCTCATGTTTCTTTTGATTTGCATATTGGTTGTCTTTGTATCTGTAACAGACAAACATCCTTCTCTCTACCTTCTCCATCACTTCCTATTCCCCTTTTGTTCTCTTGCTTTCATGTAATATATATTTATATGTAGTAAAGAACAGCCTACTGACTATTCTCAATATTATGCCTAAAACTTTTGGATTCCAGATCCAATTCCAAACTTATTTTTAAAATGTATTTTATTCTGATCGTTATTTTCATTAAAATTTTACTACTTCAAGTTATGAGAAGCTGCTTTTTCTATCATCTATGAATTAGTTATATTTCTGTCTCTTTCCCTTTCTTTGCTGCCTGGTTTCACAAACTGTTGACTCTGCTCCCACTTGCATATTTTCTTTTCCTTTTTTTGCATATTGATCAATTATTCTTGTAGTCAACAAACAACCTTTAATTCAGTGGATTGAAATGATAAATTGGTACAAGACAAAACAAAAACTAAGTGGAGAGAGTTTTGGCAAATTAAAATAGAGCTAATAAAAAGAACTGAAAATTTTAACTTCTGCCTCTGAGTCTTGAAGCAAGCAAAGGACTGATCTGAAAAGTAGTTTTGTTTATATGAGTTCTAGCATCTCTCCACTTTTGTAGAAGGATTATCTAACATGCTCATTTGGTAGAATATGGTCCCCAAAACGATTGGAACAATTAGGAGTTGTGACTTTGCTAGAGTACGTGTGGCCTTGTTGGAGGAAGTTTGTCACTGTTGGGGTGATTACAATTAAGAGATTTAAGATTTCATAAATCTCATAAGAGACTTTGAATTTTATACTTTTAAACTGGGTTGAGACTGTTCTACATTATGGGGACTTTTGAAGTTGGATTCAATAAATTTTTGCTTTGTCACATGTCTGCAAGCCAATGGAGGCCAGAGAGTGGAATGTGGCAGTTTGAAAGAAATGCACCCCCCCATAGGAAGTTACGAGTTGTGGCTCTGTTAAAATGAGTGTGACCTTGTTTGAGGAAGTGTGTAACTATGAGGGTGGTCTTTGAAGTGTTAAAGGCTCAAGCTACTCTCAGTGTTTAACACAGACTCCTCATGTGTTCTCATCAAGATGTAGAACTCTCAGCTCCTTCTCTAGCACCATGTCTGTTTGCGTGCCACAATTCTAACAATGATAATGCAGTTTCTTTTGCTGTTCTACATGTAATTTTAGGATTCTGAGTTTATTATGAATGAATTAAAGGAGCATAGGAATATAGGAAAAAAGAAAAATGGCTAAAAATTGATGACAAGATGATTACTCTGCAATTTGATAATAATTCATTATAAGGACATTGAGATTTCTAAACACTAAAATGCATTTAGAGTGATCAGAGATATAGAAGACTAATGCATCAAGGTTGAGGAGTAGTGGCAATGATAAGGACATTTACAATGACCCCTTATACATGAAGCAAATTAATTAAATTATGACTTAATTATTAGCCAATGGTAGGGCTAATAGGTCATGCCTTTGGAGCTTTCCCTTAAGATCTTTTAAGATGGACTTTTAACATGAATTAAATATCTGTTCTGCTGGCATGGTTCCCTGCACAAGAGCCTCATAAAGTTTGGCAATGGGAAGCCTTGAGGGGGATATTGCTGACATATTTCAGAGAGGTTCTGAGGGACTCAGAATTTTTTTTTAACTAAAATGAAGGTTTCCATACACCCCATTATCTCTTTTGGCAAACTACCTACAGACATCTCCAACAATATCACCAGTACAATGAATAGTCATATCCTACTAGATCAAACACAGTTTGCATTTCCTGCAGTGTGCTGTTTTCAAGGAACAATCCTCCAGAAAGAATGAAAGAGAAGCAGGAAAAAGATAAAGGTGACTTACCAAAGCTATTTATATCAATTTCAAGTTAACTTATGAATTTATGTTTATAAATCTAGCATATGTCCCCATTAAACTTTTTCCTTGCTGTGTCAACTAAGTGTTGCTGACACCGATGAATTTGAACAAATGCTAAAGAGTCATTAAATTAGGTAGGAATCAATGCTTTTCTATGTATTATGTTCTCTGTGCTAAACCCCTTATATGAATCAAAGTGTTCCAAGTAATCTAGCAATAATATGCTAGTTTCCTTTTTCCTTTACTAAAACAGTGTTCTCCTTCAGTTATAGCCCTGTGGATATGCTTTTTGAATTGTAAATACAGTTTTCTTAAACAAACCTTTTTTGAAATGCAAGAAAACAAGTGTCTTTGAGATGTAATTATGTACTTGAAATATTGAGCAATAACAATACATTCATGTACTTTGTACATCTAATTAACCCTAGGAGCTATTTATTGAATTTTGTCTAGCCAGCATAAAAATCTACCCATTCACAGTATGAAACTTAGTAAGGTAAGACTTAAGTATTTAATGCACTTGATTTGGTCTTTTAGGCCCAGTAGGGAGTTGGATAAGTGCCTAGATACTAAGTATTGCCATTATAACAATAAAGCCCTCCTTTCTTCTCTAAGAGATTGGGATGTTACAATAAGCTCAGAGTTTGCAAAGCAGTTGCTAACCCTTCATGCACCATTCTCCTTAAAACCCTTGCTGATAGTAGGCTGTAACCTAACACCAGGAAGCCCATCTTTCAAACTGAAGAAATGTGTTTTTCCCTCCACATTCCACATTTTCTCTTTTGTTTTTTCTTTTTTTTGATATCATAACATAAATACATTATTTCCCCTTTCCATTCCCCCAAAATCTTCCAATATACCCATCCTTGCATGTTCCAATTCATGAAATTTTTTCATCAATTGATTGTCTCATATATACATACATATGTGAATTACATAATTATGTATACTTATGTAATTCCCTAATTATATAAGTATAACCTGATCAGTCTGTATGGTCTGTAAAATGTTACCTGTATGTTGATTTTCAAGATTGACCATTTTGGTACAGAAGAATGGTCTGTATTCTGTCAATTATATTTTAAGTAAATGTTGATTGGCCAGTTGCCAGGCAGGAAGTATATGTGGGACAACCAGACAGGAAGTAGAGGCAGGTAAATAAGAACAGGAGAATTCTGGGAAGAAGAAAGCCCATTCCTCTGCAGTCCTGTCCCAACCACAGAAGAGGCAAGATGCGAATGCCCCACTGAATAAGGTACTGAGCCTCATGGCTAACACAGATAAGAATAATGGGCTATATAAGTTGTGAAAATTAATAGGAAGCCTGAGCTAAAAGGCCAATCAGTTTATAACTAATGTAGATCTCTGTGTGATTTTTTTGAGACTATACAGTGGGGGACCTGGTGGGTCAGAAAACCTTGGTCAACACTATTTGGTGATGGAAAACCTCAATCAATCAAAATGTAGAATTGTGAAACCCAGTCATAACAGATATGTCTACAGTGTATCTTCTGTATTTTCTCTCATTTATCATGAAATCTTCTTTTTTAACTTCATGAACACTTTCACTTGGTCACATGATTATTTCTACAATGACTTAGCCTTTTCCAAACTCTATTTCCAACATCAATGTCTTCCCAGGCCACATTGAACCTTGAGCTTCAATATGGTTATATTGCTTGTTCATGGAATTTGCTGAAACCAACTAGTATTTTCTGGAATGGACAGGCTGTCCTGTCTGACATGAAGAAGGCTTGGAATATTCTTTGTAGCTAAATCACACACAGAGTCTGATAATAAAAGAGAAACTTACCTGTCACTTGGTCGGTTGCCTGTTGTGATCAATTTGTCAAGAACTCTGTTCAGGATTTTTAACTTTCTGTTTACAATATTGGAGCAACATGAATGGGAAACAGCAACTTTCTGCCAATAATGAGCAGGAGGCTCCAAAACTTGGTTTTTCTATTTTTGTGTCATGTGATATAAGATACAAACTAAATGTAATTGCCTTCAAAAAGATCTGGAGTTGACTCATCTTTACCATACAAAAACCTAACTTGAAGCTTTAAAAGACTGTCATAGTTGTACCCATATATGTTGTGTTATCAGGAGCACAGCCAAGATATTGCAGGGACCCACTGTCTGTCAGCTTGACAGACAGTGAGAGATCATATCTCAAAGCAATAGTGTGGACAGCGACAGAACAGAGCACTTAATATCCTTTTATGGCTTTACATATAATTCTTTAGGCACAAGCATATATGACTACATATACTGTGCACAAATATACAACACAAACAAAAATCAATAAATTGTTTTTAAAACTATCCTCACATTTCATCTCATTAACTGGTATATATGTATGTTTTAATTGAAAGACCATTTACAAGGCAGATTAAGTATCTATATGTTGCTTGGTCTTAATTGATTTATATAATGTGGAAGAGAAAAAAATCTTTGTTAGGAAACAAAAAGTAGAAAAGAATTCTGAAAGGAAAAAATCTCTAAAATATTTTAGCAAAGTTACTAAAAACCAAAGTAGCAAGTCTCTTGATATTATTGCTAAATGTAACTTCCAGAAATTAGAAGCAAGAGATTCTTTATTTTATTTTTTTTAATTTTGATCTAAAAGAAACAACATGATGTTGGCTATGAAGAATTTTCTACATAACTACATTCAGCTTGTTCTAATAGTTTACTTATTCTTATGTTATTTATTGAATCCTAAAAGCATTTCCTAACAATGCCCAGAGTCCTTGGAGATCTTATTGTGTGTAAACTTCTCCTGGATTCTGCTTATTAGATCTGATGTAATCTCATCTGAAGCGAGTGCTGCAGGCAACCATTCATTTTATAGAAAGAAAAATGCTCATAATGAAATGCTGGAGAGAAACAAAATGTGATTTAGGAGGGATAATTTTGTGTAGAAATGAAAAATCATTATGTATAGATATAAAGACCCAAATATGCTCAAAACCACATCCAGACAATGAAACAAAATTTTAAAGCTGCATTACATCACCAATGAATGTAGAAGTTCTTTATTCATTTGTTCTTCCCTTTCTTTCTTTCTTTTTTCTTTTTTTCCTTTTTCCTTTTTTCTTTTTTCTTTTTGCATGCATTTATATTGGTTTTGTACCATGTACTGTTCATTTACTTCCTTTCTAATTTTTTCCTACAACCTTAATTATGTTTCCATTGGAGATTTCAAAAGTCAGAAACATACTATTGCATTAGTTACACAATACTGGAATTAAGCAGACTAGCATCCATATCTCAGAATCATTTGCAAGTATATTATCTTGGCAATCACAATCCCATAGTTTAGAGATATATCAAAATAGAATAATTTAATTCTAATAACTATGAGCTATTTTTCAGAGTATTCTGGCCTCTAATTAAAGGCATAAAAAGGAGTCAGATAATTAGTTTTAGAAACTGCTTAGACCAAGGATTATCACATTCCAATTTGGAAAACTAACAGTTTACATGCCTGCAGATACTCCATAGAACACACACTCCCTGTCTTAAAGAAAAATGCAAATGGTGCCTTTCCTGTAAGTATTAGTCTAATTGTACAAGCAACAGGAGAGTGTCTCTATTTGATCTAGACTAGAGTAACTGCAAGAGAAGCAATACATCTCTGGCATATTATATCCTTTAGAGATGAGAGCTGATATATATATATATATATATATATATATATATATATATATATATATATATATATACATACATATATATGTCATATTCTTCCTTTCCCCAAGTTGTTCCAGGCCCTCTCTGGTGTAGGAGAGTTTTTTGTTTGTGTGTTGCTTTCATTGATTAAATAAAGAGATTGCCTTGGCCTTTTGATAGGGCAGCCCTTAAGTGGGCAGAGTAGACAGAACAGAATGCTGGGAAGAAGGGAAGTATGGCAGATACCATGACTCTCCTACCCAAGATGGATGCTGATTAGACTCATGCCTGTAAGGAGATGAGTTAAATTAATATGTGAGAGTTAGTCAATAAGGGACTGGAGATAATGGGTCAGGCAGTATTTCAATAAATATAGTTTCTGTGTAATTATTTGGGGGCTAAGCTAGCCAGGTGGTGGGACACAGCCAGCTGCTCACTCTTAATACTACAGATTGGTACCCAACGTGGGGCTAAATCCACTTAAAAATCTGAGAGACCTTCAAAAAAATATAGAGTTTAACAGAGTTTTTTGCTGTTTGTTGGTGGTGTGCCACAAAAAGTTTTTCCTGACTCAGCAGCCATACCAAAAGAAAAGAAAAGAAAAGAAAAGAGCCACGCAGTTTTAAAACAGGGCTTCCTGGACTGTGCCTACAGAATACAAGAAAAAGGTGACTGAACTGTCTTTAAAATTTCCTGCTTCATGAAAATGTCTGCTGGATACTATGGGCCTGTAGGCTAAAGATGGGTGCCCCAATGGTACAAAAAAACTTTGGTTGACTGTTCAGGCAGTGAAATGTCTCTGTCAATTCTAGAGTTTTGGAAGTTGCTTACTTCTTGTTTACTTAGGTAATATTATATCCTTCTGGAGTCTTTGATGGAGTTGAAGAATAGTTACAGTTACAGTTTTCCTTAGTTATAGATAAAAGATAAATATAAATATTGTAACTGTAATTCTTGCTTGATAACTGTTTTGATATATGTAATTTTGCTATGTTAAAGTGAAAGCCTTTCTTTTTTGTTGAAGTAGAAAAAGAGGAAATGGTGTAGGAGGTTCTTCTGTTTGTGTGTTGCTTTCATTGGTTAAATAAAGAGAGTGCCTTGGCCTTTTGATAGGGCAGCCCTTAAGTGGGCAGAGTAGACAGAACAGAATGCTGGGGAAAAGGGAAGTGTGACAGACACCATAGCTCTCTTGTCCGAGAGGGACACTGGTTAGACTCATGCCGGTAATCCACAGTCAAGTGGCCATACACATTAATGGAAATGGGTTAAACTAATATGTGAGAGTTAGTCAATAAGGGGCTGGAGATAATGGTCCAGGCAGTATTTCAATAAATACAGTTTCTGTGTAATTATTTCGGGGCTAAGATAGCTGGGCGGTGGGACACAGCCTGCTGATCGCTGTTAATACTACGAGTCTCTTTCTCCCTACCCATCTAAAATTAAGTTCTTTCTCAAAAATCAACCAAAAGTTGAATACAACAATCAAACCCCCAAACCAAGAAAAATAATTTAAAAAAATACAAAAAATAGATAGAAAACAAGGAAACAAAACAAACACTAACTCTAACCAAATAAAAGCATACATAAAAGTCTAGTTTCCATTTCTGTTGTTCAACAGAACATGAGATCTGACATGGAGTAGATGAAATACCCAGTATCTATCTGTTAGTGAGAATTGATTTTCCCCTCTCCTAGCTGTTATAAATAACAGCTCAGTTGTTAATCTTCACATTAGTGGCTAAGTTTTAACTCATTCATTTCATTAATTTTTAATTCATTTATTTTCTAAAAATACAGCAAAATAAAATATAATAAGGTGAAACAAAAATTATCATATCCAAGTAGAATAAGATAAATGAACAGAAGGAAAAGAGCCTAAGAGAAGACACAAGAATCAGAGACCTAGTCCTTAACACACTCAGGAACCTCATAAAAATGCTGAACAGAGAGTTATGAAATATATGAAGAGGACCTGGTGCAACCTGTGTAGGGCTTGTGGTTGCTGTTTCAGTTTCTGTGAGCTCATACAAGCCTTGCTCATGTTGTTTTTGAGGGCCTTGTTTTCCTGAACTCCATTTTCCATAACTCTCACATTCTTTGAGCCTCCTTTTTGATCTCTGGATCAAGTATTTGATGACAACATTTGATTAAGGATTTAGTGTTCCAAGGTGGGATCTATTTCTTTCTGAAGTATAATTTGTCATTATCAGTACCAAGAAATCACAAGTTTTTTTGTCTTAATATTAGAGTCTAGTAAATATAGAATGAAATGTCTCTGCCAAGAATCATTTTCATAGTTTTTTTATGTAACTGACAAAAACATCTTTTAGAAACCACTATTGCCAAAGATCTATAGAATATACTTAACGTTTAAAATTGTCTATATCCTTCAACATTAAGAAGAGTCCCAAAATATTTCAATAGGTCAATTATGGTCTTCATTTCCATGCTACTCTGAAATATTTTACAGAGATGTTCCAGAAAATCTTTTTCAATCAAATCCAATTACCTCAGGACAAGATACCTTGGCCAAAGTTGATAACTAAAAAATTTATAAATGCGCTTGTAAAATTTCAGTTTCTCAAAGAATCTTTGTTGTCCATGTTCAAGTCTATACTTCAGCAATTCCCATTGCCAAAAGCTTTCCTTCAGTGCAATAGCATATTCCTGCCAATCAGAGTGTTACTGTATTAATTTCTTAGAGTTGCCCTAATTAAAAAAAAAAATACCTAGACTGGCTGACCTAAACAGTAGAAATTTATCATGCCCCGATTCTGGAATACGGTACGATATTTTGTGAATGTTCTAATGAATAAGATTTGCTTGGAGTCAGAGGGCAGAGTCAGCCTCTAGCTGATTATAGAGGCTTGGAGGACTATAGAGAGAGGACAGGAAATGGTGAGGCAGGGATGAGACAGAATTTTGGAACTTTCGATCTGAGGAACCAGGAAGGTAAGAAGGGACTGTGGTTGCTTCTCTGCTTCTTTGGTCTTTCAGGTTTTTACCCTGATTTCTGAATCATGACTTTTATGGGTAAGATTGATTAGACATATGTTTCATCTGGCATCCAGCATTTGGGACACAAATTCACTAAATAGCCACTGGACAGTGATTTTGCATCCACCGGCACAGGCTAGAGCTGTTAAGTGGGTCCCATCCTGTTGAGTCTCTGCGTCACCAGCTAAGTTTTTCTTTTCTTTCCCAAGCCCTCTGAATGAGTTTGGCATTTTTGTTTTAACTTTTCTACAGCAATCTCCACGGGCACCTGGGCTCCGAACTCTGCTAGAGTTAGACTCTCATCACTGACCAGCTCTGCTTTCAGTCAGCTCCCACTACAAGTTCTTTTGCTTGATCCCCTGTGCATGCTTTTCAGACAGATGGCTCCCTATGGCCACCGGTTGCAGGTTGTGGACTTTCTCTAGATCCCCAGCTTACTCTGCTGCCACAGGGGGTAGCTGCCTTGAAACTGGCTCAGGCTTCTATTGTTGTTGCAGCTGCTACACACTCTCAGCTCACAGCTATAAACTAACAATTGCAGCTGTCCTCAGTCAGACTATGCACCGACAGTGTTCTCCACTCAGATGCACAATGTACCAGCAGCCAGCCTCATATATCACTGACATCAGAAGATTTGGTGAAACAATTGGCAATTCTTACAGGCAGGAAATAGTTTTTAAAAAAGAGAGAGGTTTTTCCCATGTTAGAATACG
Organism: Myodes glareolus; assembly: GCF_982192425.1. Lineage (NCBI taxonomy): Eukaryota > Metazoa > Chordata > Mammalia > Rodentia > Cricetidae > Myodes > Myodes glareolus. Next base: position 23,209,740 of record NC_142046.1, read on the forward strand.
TGTAACTCTAATGGAGGGAGTTAGGTCTCTGTATGATTAAACAATAGATGATTTGAAATGAAACAATTAAATGAGGGAATAATTAACTTAGATGGGATTCATGAAATGTCAATTATAAGCATCATCAGTTTGATAAATCTCATTTTATCCCTAAAAATGTTGGTTAATATGAGTGCCAAGATATAGGACTTGGTAATAGCCTCTAGAAAAATGTTGCCATTTTTACCTATAACAAGTCTTTGAAAAACTTAATAAAACAGATAATGAAGATATTAATACAAAGACAGAAGAATTTTTAAAAAGAACCAACTCTATCAATACATTATAAATTTAGAAAGGAATAGCCCAAGGTTGTCAAATATCCAGCCTTAATTTATCCAGTCACCTTATCAGAATAACTGCTAAATGACACATATCCCCAAGGCTATGTAATAGCTGACTGGATTCCAGAGGAAGTGTTAGATTTGAGGAGATTTAAGGCAGAGATAACCTCATATGGTATGTGACACCTTTTGTGAAGTAGATGCTAAATTCATACTCAACAAGTAACAAAGCTGTCTTACAAAATTGGGAAGATTTTCTTACAACAATATTGGAACCTGCTCCTCAATTGCAGTGTAGGCACGGGTGGAAAGATGAGGCTAGGACCATTGAACAATGAAGTATGGCAAGATATATTGAAATTTTCTGAGATCAACTTTTTGGAGAGGGAAATGATGCTGGTGTATGAAGAAAGTATCTGTAAGATGACCATACCCTGGCTATATGTCATGTAGCAGCTGTGAATGTTTGGGATAATTGAGAAAGAGGGAAAGAGAATTGAGTTATTTACTAAAGAAACGTGGGGCCCTAAAGAAACCTTTATTATTTTTTTACAGAGATTGGTTTCAGTTGCAAATAGAATGATATAAAATTCTGAAACTAGACAAATAAAAATTGAATCTTTGACTTTTGAAAATGTTAGTTCACAATGCAAGAGGGTAATTAGGCCTTTAAAGGCAAGATTAGCACCCATAGTGGAATGGAACTGAGAGTCAGTCAATATTCAATCTCATAATCATGATGATTCTTGGATAGGAGAGGTGATTTCCAGAGGTGAAAAAAAAAAAAAACCCGAAAATGTCAGGTATTTTAACTGTGGCCAACAGGGTCACCAAAAAAGTGATTGTAGAGTCCCAGTCTCTGGATTCTTGGTGGCAGGATCATTATTTCAGTATGAAGTAGAGACTTCAACCCAGAGGTATGGGGAGTAAACTTTGAGAGAGCCTGAGGTAGCAGGACCAAGCTAGAGACTGTAGTGAGGGGCTGCGGGCAGGCCTGCTTTTCATCCTGCCCAGCTCCCGCATGGCTAGCTTAGTCCCAGAAATAACAACACACAAATTGTATTCATTTAAGCACTGCCTGGCCCATTATCTCTAGAGAGTTAGTTACTGACTAACTCTCATATCTTGATATTAACCCATTTCTAATAATCTGTAGCACCACGAGGTGGTGGCTTACCGGAAAAGATTTAGCATGTCTGACCTGGTGGCTGGCTCCATGGCGTCTGGCTCATAGCCCTCTTCCCAGCATTTTGTTCTGTTTACTCCGCCTACCTAATTTTCTGTCCTATCAAGGGCCCAAGGCAGTCTCTTTATTGACCAATGAAAATAACACAATAGACAGATAACCCTCCTCCATCAAGAGACCACTGCAGGACCAGTCTCAAGTGAGGGACCTCTGAGGAAGCAGGCCTAAGCCAGAGACCTCTGAAGAACTGGGCTCAAACCAGGGACTTTCATGGGAGCAGGCCCAAGTCAGGGACTTCCATGGGAATAGGCCTGAGTCAGTGACCTCAACAGGAGCAGGTCCAAGAGCATGACTATCAAGTGTTCAGGCCTAAGCCAGATACTCTGTGGGACCAGTTCCATACCAGGGACCTCTGTAGGAGCAGGTTGAAGCCATGGAAATCTGTGGGAACAGGCCTGAGCCAGCGACCTGAGCCTGCACCAGCCCAAGGCAATAACATAGACATGAGCAGGTATAATGGAGTGGCCACTGAGGGATCAGGGATCAGGCCAGAGCCAGAGATCTCTGCAGTCTGTGTGTGAATCAGTGACCTCCAAGGTAGCAGGCCAAACCCAGCAACCTCTATCTGAGCAGGTTGAGCTTGCAAACTCCTCCAGAGCTGGCTTGTGCCAGTAAATTCTGCAGCAGCAGGCCCAAAGCAACAACCTTAGTAGGAGCAGCCCCAAGCAAGCAACTTTCATGGGAGCAGGACTAAATGACCCCTGGGATTGCAGAGCAAACCCAAGAGTGCTGAAAGACCACCAGGTACACTGAGTGACCTCGGGGGTTACTAGAACCGTGGCCCTGACTGCACTATGAAGACAAACCATTCTGGCTTTTGATCCATGGTCACCTGGAAGATTGATCACTAGAGAAACAGCCCCAACTACACTTACCACAGAAAAAGAGGAGTAGACAAGATAAGAACACATTCAACACCACAAAGAGCAACATGACACCAAAAAAAAAAAACAAAAAAAAAACCTAGTGGCCCTACAACAGCAAGACTTGAATACACAAATATAGATGACAAAGAAGAAAATGTCCTAAAAAGACCCTTAAAGAGAAAATAAAAAATTTGCTCAAAGAAATGTAAGAAAAGACAAACAAAAAAATGGAAGAAAAAAATCCAAATCACTTTTAAAAAAAACAAGAAAAAGCAATCAAACATATGAAAGAAATCATCCAAGTCTTGAAACCCAAAATAGAGGCAATAAAGAAAACACAAACTGAGGGAAATATAGAAATGGAAATTATGAGAAAATAATTAGGAATCCCAAATGCAAGCATAAACAGCATAATACAAGAGATGGATGAGAGAATCTCAAGTGCTGAATATATAAAAGGGGAAATAGAGTCATTGGTCAAAGAAAACAATAAATGCAACAAAAGCTTAGCATAAAATGACCCAGGTGTCCCAGGAAATATGGAAAACCCTAAACCTAAGAATAATAGGGATAGAAAAAAGAGAAGAAGATTGTCTGAGAGGTCCTTGACCCAGGAACAGGAACAGGTCCTGCTCCTTCACTGAGGTTACCCACCCAGATGGGTGAGCGTGCACCCGCCCAGTGGGAGGGGAGTGCACGACCCCTCCAGCTCCTACTGCAGGGGCTTCTTGGCTCTGCACAGCTCTCCCCTCCCCCTCGAGTTCACCCATTTGGCTGTGGGGTCCTTAGACCTCCAAGAGTCCTGCCCCTGTGCTAAGGACAACCTTTCAGACCGGCCAACCGGGGAATAGTTCCTGAACCTCCACTGAGGAGATCCACCCAGAGTCAGTCACAGCAAAGTTTGGACCAAGACACCAAGACTCTCCTGGCTGCATTTGAAGGAAGAGATGTGCAGGTGTCAGTGCAAAAATTCCTCCAACAACCTGAAAGGCAACATGACATCACCAGAAACCAGGGATCATGAAACAAGAAGAATTGAACACCCTACTCCAGAAGAAATACAAGAAATCGACTTTAAACGGAACTATATGAAACTATATGAACTTAAACAGGGGGTGACAAACTGCTGTAAAGAAATGGAGATGACAAACAAAAAGGTAGAGGAAATGAAAAGATAACAAAGAAAACCAAGAAAAAGCAATCAAACAGGTAAGGGAAACAGTTCAAGACGTGAAAAATGATATGGAGGTAATGAAGAAAACACAAACTGAGGGAAGGCTGGATATGGAAAATTTGGGTAAACAAATAGGAACTGAAGAGACAAGTATTACGAACAGAATACAAGAGATAGAAGAAAGAATCTCAGACACTGAAGATACCACAGAGGAAATAAATTCACTGATTAAAGAACAAAACATATCCAACAAATTCTTAACACAAAACATCTAGGAAATCTGGGACACTGTGAAAAGACCAAACCTAAGAATAATAGGAGTAGAAGAAGGAGAAGATTTACAGCTCAACGGCCCAGAAAATATATTCACCAAAATTATTGAAGAAAACTTTCCCAACCTAAAAAAGGATATTCCTATAATGGTACAAGAAGTGTACAGAACACCAAAGAGACTGGATCAAAAAAAAAAAAACCAAAAAACAAAAAACAAATCATCCCCTCGTCATATAATAATCAAAACACAAAACATACAGAATAAAGAACAAATATTAAGAGCTACAAGGGAAAAAGGTCAAGTACCATATAAAGAGAAACCTATCAGAATTACACCTGACTTCTTAATGGAAACCATGAAAGCCAGAAGGTCTTGGATAGATGTGCTACAGAAACTAAGAGACCAAGGATGCAAGCCCAGACTACTATACCCAGCAAAGCTTGCATTCACCATCGATGGAGAAAACAAGATATTCCAGGACAAAAACAGATTTAAACAATATGTAGCCACAAACCCAGTCTTACAGAAAATACGAGAAGGAAAATCACAAACCAAGGAAGCCAACAGCACCCATAATAACACAAGCATCTGACAAACCTACACCAGCACAGCTCAAAGAAGGAAACACACAAACACTAGCACCAGGAAAAATAACAGGAGTCAACAATCACTGGTCATTAATATCACTTAATATCAATGGACTCAATTCACCTATAAAAAGGCACAGGTTAAGAGAATCGATACGAAATCAGGACCCAACATTCTGCTGCCTAAAAGAAACACACCTCAAAAACAAAGACAGACACTACCTTAGAGTAAAGGGTTGGGAAAAGGTTTTCCAATCAAATGGACCAAAGAAACAAGCCGGTGTGGCTATACTAATATCTAACAAAATTGATTTCAAACTAAAATCAATCAGAAGAGATGGAGATGGACACTTTATACTCATATCAGGAACAATTTATCAGGAGGAAATCTCAATCCTGAATATCTATGCCCCTAATATAAAAGCACCCACATATGTGAAAAAAACATGACTAGAATTCAGAACATACATCAAACCCCACGCTCTAGTAGTAGGAGATTTCAACACTCCTCTCTCACCAATGGACAGGTCAACCAGACAGAAACTTAATAGAGAAATAAGAGAACTAACTGATATAATGAACCAAATGGGTCTAACAGACATCTATAGAACATTCCACCCAAAGAGAAAAGAATGTACCTTCTTCTCAGCATCTCACGGAACCTCCTCAAAAATTGATCACATAATTGGTAACAAAGCAAACATGCATAGACATAAAGCAATTGTAATAATCACCTGTGTACTATTGGACCACCATGGAATATAGTTATAATTCAACAATAGTTCCAACCCAAGAAAGCCTACAAACTCATGGAAACTGAATAGTCAACTACTGAACCATCCCTGGGTCAAGGAAGAAATAGAGAAATTCAAGTCTTCCTTGAATTCAACGAAAATAAAGACACAACATACCCAAACCTATGGGACACTATGAAAACAGTGCTAAGAGGGAAGTTCATAGCACTAAGTGCCCACATAAAGGAAATGGAGAAAACACACATTAGAGACTTAACAGCACACCTGAAAACTCTAGGGAAAAAAAGAAGCAAACTCACCCAGGAGGAGTAGAAGACTGGAAATAATCAAACTGAGGGCTGAAATCAACAAAATTGAAACACGGAAAACAATCCAAAGAATCAATGAAACAAAAAGCTGGTTCCTGAAGAAAATCAACAAGATTGACAAACCCCTATCCAAACTAATCAACGGCAGAGAGAGAACACGCATATTAACAAGATCAGAAATGAATCTGGCATAGCCACAGACACAGAGGAAATTCAGAGAATCGTTTGTTCTTACTACAAAAGCCTGTATGCCACAAAATAGGAAAATGTGAAAGAAATGAACACATTTTTAGATAAATACCAAATACCAAAATTAAGTAAAGACCAGGTGAGCAGTTTAAATAGACCTGTAAGTCACGAGGAAATAGAAGCTGTTATCAGAAACCTCCCTACCAAAAAAAGCCCTGGATCAGATGGTTTCAATGCAGAATTCTATCAGAACTTCCAAGAAGAGTTAATACCTATACTCCTTAAAGTGTCTCACAATATAGAAACAGAATAGTCATTGCCTAACTCCTTTTATGAAGCTACAGTCACCCTGATACCAAAACCACACATAGACTTAACCAAGAAAGAGAAATACAGACCAATCTCACTCATGAACATCGATGCAAAAATTCTCAATAAAATACTGGCAAACAAAATCCAAGAACACATCCAAAAAATTATACATTATGATCAAGTAGGCTTTATCCCAGAGAGGCAGGGCTGGTTCAACATATGAAAATCTATTAACGTAATCCATCATTTAAGTAAACTGAAGGAAAAAAAAAATATGATAATTTCATTAGATGCTGAAAAAGCATTTGACAAAATTCAACATCCCTTTATTATAAAGGTCTTGGAGAGACTAGGGATACAAGGTTCATTCCTAAATATAATAAAAGCAAAATATAACAAGCCGACAGCTAACATTAAATTAAATGGAGAGAAACTCAAAGTCATCCCACTAAAATCAGGAACAAGACAAGGCTGTCCACTCTCTCCATACCTCTTCAATATATTTCTAGCAATAAGACAGCATATAGAGATCAAGGGGATTCGAATTGGAAAGGAAGAAGTCAAATTTTTATTATTTGCAGATGATATGATAGTGTACATAAGTGACCCCAAAAGCTCTACCAAAGAACTCCTACAACTGATCAACACCTTTAGCACTGTGGCAGTACACAAGATCAACTCCAAAGAGTCAGTTGCCCTCCTCAACACAAAGAGCAAAGATACAGAGAGGGAAATCAGAGAAACATCAACTTTCATGATAGCCACAAATAGCATAAAATATCTTGGGGTAACTCTAACCAAGGAAGTGAAAGATCTATTTGACAAGAACTTTAAGGTTTTGAAGAAAGAAATTGAAGAGTATACCAGAAAATGAAAGAATCTCCCATGCTTTTGGATTGAGAGGATCAACATAGTAAAAATGGCAATTCTACCAAAAACAATCTATAGATTCAATGCAATCCCCATCAAAATCCCAACAAAATTCTTCACAGACCTTGAGAGAACAATAATCAAGTTTATATGGCAAAACAAAAAACCCAGGAGAGCCAAAACAATCCTATACAATAAAAGTACTTCCAGAGGCATTACCATTTCTGACTTCAAACTCTATTGCAGAGCTACAGTAATGAAAACAGCTTGATATTGGCACAAAAACAGAGATGTTGACCAAGGAAATTGAATCAAAGACCCAGATATTAATCCTCAAACCTATGAACAACTGATTTTCAACAAAGGATCTAATACTATACAATGGAAGAAGGAGAGCATCTTTAACAAATGGTGCTGGCATAACTGGATGTCAACCTGTAGAAGAAGAAAAATAGATCCATATCTATCTCCATGCACAAAACTCAAGTCCAAATGGATTAAAGACCTCAATATTAATCTGACCACATTGAACCTAATAGAAGAGAAAGTGGGAAGTAGTCTACAAGACATGGGCACAGGAGACCACTTTCTAGGTAGAACCCCAGTACCACAGACAACAAGAGAATCAGTGAATAAATGGGACCTCCTGAAACTGAGAAGCTTCTGTAAAGCAAAGGACACTGTCATTAAGACAAAAAGTCAAACTAACTACTGATTGGGAGAAGATCTTCACCAATCCCTCATCAGACAAAGGTCTGATCTACAAAATATACAAAGAACTCAAGAAACTAGACACTAAAACTCTAATTAACCCAATTTAAAAATGGGGTACTGAATTGAACAGAGAATTCTCAAAAGAAGAAGTTCAATGGCCAAAAGACACTTACGGTCTTGCTCAACCTCCTTCGCGATCAGGAAAATGCAATCAAAACAACTTTGAGATACCATCTTACAGTTGTCAGAATAGCTAAAATCAAAAACACCAATGATAGCCTATGCTGGAGAGGATATGAAGTGAGGGGAACACTTATCCATTGTTGGTGGGAATGCAAACTTGTGCAGTCACTATGGAAATCAGTGTGGTGGTTTCTCAGGAAACTGGGAGTCGACCTACCTCAGGACCCAGCAATTCCACTCTTGGGAATATACCCAAGAGATGTCCTATTATACTGCAAAAACATTTGTTCAACTATGTTCATAGTAGCACTATTTGTAATAGCCAGAACCTGAAAACAACCTAGGTACCCCTCAATAAAAGAATGGTTAAAGAAGGTGTGGAATATATACACTATGGAGTTTTACTCAGCAGTAAAAAAAAATGGCATCTTAATTTTGCATGCAAATGGATGGAAATAGAATATAAATGAACTCAACTCATGTTAAAAAGATACAGGCTAAAAGATTTGATAGAAAACCAGTATCCATCCTTCTATTGCATACAAGAAACACACCTCAATCTCAAAGTAAAACAATACCTCAGAGTAAAGGGTTGAAAAAAAAATTTCCAATCAAATGGTCCAAGGAAACAGCTGGTATTACTATCCTAATATCTAACAAAATAGATTTCAAATTAAAATCAATCAAAAGAGGCAAAAAGTATTTCATATTAGGTGCATGGAAAATCCATTAAGAGGAAATCTCAATAATGAATATTTATACCCCAAATACAAGAACACCCTCTTTGTAAAAGAAATACTACTAAAACTTAAATCACACATTAAACCCCACAAATTGATAGTGGAAAACTTTAACACTCCGCTCTCACCACTGGACAGGTCTGTCAGACAAAAAATTAACAGAGAAATAAGGGAACGAATGGATGTTATGACTCAAACTGACCACATACTCAGTAACAAAGAAAACCTCAACAAATACAAAATAATTGGAATAACCCCATGTATCTTATCAAAACACCTTGGGTAAAAATTTTCGTTCTACAGAAGCACAAATTTCAGAAAGCCCACAAACACATGGTAATTAAACAATGCTCACCTTAATCATCAATGGCTCAAGGAAGAAATAAAGGAAGAAGTTAAAGACTTCCCAAAACTCAATGAAAATGACCACATAACATACCCAAATTTATAGGACACAATGAAAGCAATGTTAAGAGGAAAATTCATAGCACTAAATGCCTATATAAAGAAGCTGGAAAAATCACACCAGTGAATTAACAGAACATCTGAAAACTCTAGGACAAAAAGAAGTAAACACACCCAGAAGGAATAGACAGCAGGAAATACTCAAATTTAGAGCTAAAATCACCAAAAATATATACAAAGTAAACAATTCAAAGAATCAATGAAACAAAGAGTTGGTTCTTTGAGAAAATCAACAAAAGAGACAAACCTTATCCAAACTAACCAAAAGACATAGAGAGAGTATTAAAATTAACAAAGTTAGAAATGAAAAGGGAGACAAAAAATAGTCACGGAGGAAATCCATAAAGTCATTAGGTCATTTTTAAAAACTTGTACTCCTTAAAATTGGAAAACCTAACAGAAATGGACAATTTTCTGGATAAATATCACTTACCAAAATTAAATCAAGACAAGATAAGCAAATTAAAACAAATAGAAACAGTCATCAAAAAGTCTCCCAACCAAAAAAAAGCCCAGTGACAGATGGTTTTAGCTCAGAATTCTACAAGGTTTTGCAGGGAGAACTAATACCAATACTCCTAAAATTTTCTGCTCAATAGAAACAGAAGGAACACTACCAAACTCTTTTTATGAAGCTAAAATTACCCTGATGCACAAACTACAAAAAGACATTTCTAAGAATGAGAATTACAGAATAGTCTCACTCAAGAACATTGATGAAAAATTTTCAATAAAATACTGGCAAAGCGTTTCCAGAAAAATCATCCATCATGACGAAGTAGACTTCATGCCAGAGATGCAGGGATGGTTCAACACATGAAAATCTGTCAATATAATCCACCATATAAACAAAATGAAAAACATGATCATCCCATTAGATGTGATAAAGCCTTTGACAAAATACAACATCTCTTCATGATAAAAGTCTTGGAGAAGGGAGGAACACAAGAAACATAGCCAAACATAATAAAGACAATATACAGTATTCCAGCAGTCAACATAAAACTGAATGGAGAGAAACTCCCAACAATCCCACTGAAATCAGGTACAAGACAAAGTTGTCCCCTCTCTCCATATCTATTCAATACAGTTCTTGAGGTTCTTGCTAGAGCAATAAGACAACAAAAGGAGATCAAGGTGATACAAATCAGAGAAAAAAAAGTCAAACTCTCACTATTTGCTGATGATATGATAGTTTACATAAACGATCCAAAAAGTTTATCAAGGAACTTCTATAGCTCAGTAATGTATCAGGATACAAAATTAACTCGAAAAAGAAGTAGCTCTTCTTTACACAGATGATAAATGGGCTGAGAGAGAAATCAGAGAAACATCACCCTCCACAATAGCCACAAATAATATAAAATATCTCAGAGTAACCAACCAAAGAAGTGGAAGACCTATATGACGAGAACGTTAAATCTTTGAAGAAAGAAATTGAAGAAGAAACCAGAAAATAAAAAAAGAGCTATGGTTTTTGGAAGGTAGAATTAATATAGTAAAAATGGCAATCTTGCCAAAAGCAATCTACATAATTTAGGTCCATAAGCCAAAGATGGATGCCCCAACATTGCAGAGAAACCTTGGATGACTGTCCAGGAAGACAACTTTTTCTGTCATATCTTAATTTTGTAAGTTGTTTGCTCTACACTTCTTGTTTACTCAGGTAATATTATATATTTTTCAGGTCACTAACAGAGTTGAAGCCTATATATAGTTTTCCTTGTTAACAAATTCTGAAAGGAGACATACAAAAGAGGTGTAAAACATAAGTTTGAGAGACATAAGAAGATGGCTTTATGTTGAAAATGCAAGTTACGACAGAAAGTGAATTATGTACAATACTTTGAATTTATAAAAGGTAGAATAGCTAATGGAGTATTTTCTCTGAATTTCTCTAATGCTAAAAGACTAGATGTTATTTCATTATTGCCTGTATTTCTACAGAAGTTTCTGTCCTGTCTGGATCCCACAGTCATTAAGTCCCAAAGAAACACACAGAAACTTACATTAATTATAAACTGGTTGACGCATTAGCTCAGGCTTCTTATTAACTAATTCTTACATCTTAAACTAGCCCATTATTCTTGTCTATGTTAGCCTTAGGCTTGGTACCTTTATCAGAGAGACCTTCTCTTCTTGCTTACTCTGCAGCTGGGTGACAACTGCAGACTGAGCTTTTCTGTTCCCAGAATTCTCCTGCTCTCATTTCCCTGCTTCTATTTCATGTCTGGTCTCCCTGCCTCTATTTCCTACCTGGCTACTAATCAGCATTTTATTAAACATAATAAAAGTGACAGGGTAAACAACCATTGTGCCACAGCACTTCCCCTCTTCTTTTTTCAAACCAAGAACTCTGAATTAAATCTCACTTGTTTAACTTTCTTCCTTACCAATATCCATACAACTTGTAACCAACACTCTAAACAAAGAAAAACATCCATAATCCATTTTCGGGAAGGTGTGCATAGTTTTCAATGCTACTTTCTGCTGATTGGGAGTACTGATAATCTTACTAAAGAAAATTTTGAATTGTGGTCAAGTCCTGAATGGAATATTTTGTGAGGTTTGATCTTTTCAGGCAGCACTCTTGAAACATTCTGGATGTAGAACTCAGAGGAAATTCTAACAAAGATTCTCTGAAAGGTTGGATTATCTGAACGATCTGCTCCTATTGGAGATTCTTCAGGGGAGATTCTTCCTTGATCCAACCTGATTTGTCTTAGCCCAGAATAAATTCACAGCCTCTCATTTCCTGTGGAAACAAAAGCAAAACCTCTTCTTCAACGTAACATATCTTTTGACTTAAATTTTGAAGTCAAGGCATTTTCAAAATATATATGTTGGATTAATTCAGCAACATTTATAATCAAATATCGTTTAGCAGCTTTTGTTACTTCCTCAGCAATCAAACTATTTAAAGACAGCACAATAACATTAGTATCCAGACTCTCTGTGTACTTTTGAATTTTACATGACTTTATTTTAAACTATATTTCTTTTATTTTTATTTTTGGCTTTTTGATACAGGATTTCCCTGTATATCTTTGACTGTCCTGTTACTCACTCTGTAGACCAGACTGTCCTTTAACTCACAGAGATCCACCTGCCTCTACCTCCCAAGTGTGGGGATTAAAGATGTGTAGAGGACTGTGATCTAGGGCAATAATCTGTCAGTCTCCCTTAAATAAATAACCCTTTATTATACATAATTCTGAATTATTGTGGCATTATTCTTTATCTTCTGCCATCATCTCTATATATTTGTATATAGTTATTGTACTTATTATATAGTTTTTCTGTTAGTTAAAACTTTCTCTTTTTATTAGTATGAAAATGGAAAGATGTGTAGTATTTTGTTTATGTTCTGACAAATAAAGAATCAGGGCACATAGCCATCCATTAGCTTACCATAGAGGTTGGGAGAGCTGTATGTTGAGAAAAGACAGGAAGTAGTAAGGCTGGACACTCCTGATGTTTATTGATAAAATTAATTAGATTTATGCTTTTCTGAAGGCTATCAGTATGAAAAAAGTAGGAGAGTTTGCTAGTGGAAAAGTTGACTGAATATACCATTGTATACATAAACACTAAAAGTGCATAACAAAAACATTTTTAGCCAAACTACTGTTAGAAAATTCTAGCCTCTCTGTGCTATGAACTATCAACCAGGACAAACGTGTTGTGTTCAGTTCTCACTTCACTAAATTACCTGGGAATTCTAAACACAAAGTTAAATAGATTGTCACAATTCTCAATATAAAGTATGTGTGTCTGTGAAAAACAATTATACTTCCTTTCTAGTTTAAATATAAATAGAGATATTAGATTTATTTTATTTTACCTTCATATTTGAATAAATACTTGGATTCTTTGGGAGAGTCAAAATGTTTAATTTTTCTTAATTTTATTAACTGTTTCTTTGCAGAACATCAAAGTTCAGATATGTTTCTCCAATCATTTTCTTGAGTAGTAACTATCTTTTTACAACAAATGATGGTTATACACATTTCATTATCTGATGGAGGAGAGTCTTTGCTCCTTCTACAATTATCACTTAGCAAAAATAATATTTTATAGTACTCCCTCAATGTCCAAAAACTGGATTAAGAAAGATTAACAGACAGAAAATTCAGGAATGATAAGTAGCATTTTACATGTTGGTATAATCAGGTAATAATAAAAAGAAAAAACAATATCTTCCAAACTCACAGGGTAGAAATGCCATCATTCCAGTTGTCTCCTGATAGTTCCTTGTGATGACAGCAGGCACAAACAACTGTTGTGATTGTTGTCTTAGAAACTTTGTCTAAAATTGATGATTGTACAAATGCTGACTGTGTCTAGTGGTTAACATTTTCATTGTTCTGACCAAATGCTAGACAAAGAAACTAAAATTGAGGAAGGTTTGGGGATGGGTAGGAAGACAGCAGGTCTCTGTTTTGTTTTTATTTTGGGTTGCAATTTGAAGGAATGCAATCCATTATTATAGAGAAAGCATGGTGACAGTGGTATGAAAAAGCTTCATGTGACTATCACATCTGTAGTCAGTAAGCAAAGAGATAAATGCTGCTATTGTGCTGACTTTTTCCCCATCTAGACTGAAACACAACTACATTCTTGCTGGCATATAGTTATCCTCTTAGATATTGGAAGTAGATAAGGTTGCCAGACAAAAATTGGGAGATTGGTGGTGGGGCAGGGTGGGGTAAAGGGGAGAGGGGGAGAGAGAAGTGAGAAGGGGAGGATGGGAAGAGCTTGGGGGAATGGGATGGTTGGGATGGAGGAAGGGTGGATATGGGAAAAAGATAATATTTGTAATTAACTCTAGGGTGGATAGATTACCTAGAATTGATTACTTCTTCCTTGGATGTTTAAAATAAGACTCTACACTTAAATTTAAGAGTCAATACTCATATTGTATTTAATATTGAAATCTTCAAAATTCCTGAAAATATTTCTCTGTAGCATGTTTAGGATTGATATGCACAAATTATAAGACACAGGACTGAGAGAGTATGCTAAAAGTTCTTTGAGGCTTATGAATGACAAAAAGATTAATATATATGCTCATCACCATGGTTTGAATTCTTGGTATAAAAACCAAGAATATTTGACTCTATCTACAATGTTTGGGAAATTTTTCTCCTTAAACCAATAGTCTTGTGGCCTGTTCAGCTTGAATTGTTTGTGCAAATGAAAATTGAACTTTCCACCTTTTCCACTCCCTCAAGGAAAGGAAGAAATTGAAGGCCATTATGGGAAAGTAGCTACTTAAAACAACACCAAGGTTCAAACTAGCACTTGTGACCCTGAAAATTCAAGCAGAGCTAGATCTCAGAGTGGAGGTCATGGAAATTCACCCTGTTTTTGGCAAGAATATGTTTGATTCACATTAGAAATTTTAGAGAGGAATTTCAATAGCTTGAAGCAATAATGATTAGTTGAAATAGTGAAAATAATTAATCTGTCCTATATAAATAAAAGGGAACACCATAATAAATCCTCTTACTTTATTAAATTAGTATGTAACAATAAAGAAAGAAAATTATTATGAATTTTGCTTACTTCACACCTCAATTTTCTATGCTTATTTTAAAAAAATGATTCGTGTCACTCTTAGTAAATTTTAACTTTTTTATGTGATGCCTTTTAGTGTATGACTACTCAAATTTTAAACTCTAGGAAGTGTACCTAAAGATCTGGTGAGAAATTTAGGATTGGCCTTAGGTGGTCACTGTGAGTAGTGAGTGCCAGGTTTTCAATTTGCTGATATTTCCCAGCATTTATGAAACTGCTCTTGCAAAGATCACCCTCTTCAGTAGAAATAGTCTAGCAACCCAGTTCTAGAAGAATTTGAAAGAAGCACTTAGAGATCAAATCTGCTACATTCTTAGAAAGCACAGGCTCTGGTTGGTGGTCAATGTTGTTTTGTTGTTTTGCGCTCTCATTTAAATGTTTCAGAACAATTTTTCAATGGCAAACATGAGTCAAGTATTTTATATTTTAATGTAAAGAACTTGAACTAAGAAATAGTAAAGGAAACCATATGGAGCAATGTAAAAATTTAGCCAACAATCTGTTTGACAATCTCATCTTTAATTACAGATGAAATATGCCAATGTGAAGGAGCCACTGTTCTCATGACTTGTCAGCTGGTCATGAATCTGTAGTGCCACCTCATAGCAACTTCACGATTACTGATAAATTGTTGTTTCCAACCCATGTTGATAAAACTGAATCTTCTCTCAGTATACTGGCATGATAAGTTTTGAAGTTGTAGAGGCACCTTCCTAAATCCTTCTGAGTTCCTTCCTACACAGGTAGAAGAATGGTCAATGTTCTCAGGTAAATGCTCTGTGCAAAATTTGATACCTTTGTTCTAATAAGCTGTAGAATGCTGGCTTTTCAAGTGCTCCATAGATCTGAAATCAAGTTCTCATGCTGTGCAGCCTCTGACACATCTCACACTCTGAATTACCTCTGTGAACCCCTAATAAAAAGAAATAAATCAATAAACATTAATTATCTCAGTGCCTTCAAGAACCTATTTGTTCACTAGGCTTTGTTTTTATATTTAATCTATTAGGTGTAGAAGAAAAGAATGACACATTTAACAACAACAATAGCCTTTGTCATGCCTATAGAAATGTAACCAAGACAGAAGTATGGTAATATGTCCTTGTCTTCGACTTTTGTATTAACCCAGTGGGCAGGGCAGGGTCATGGTGGGGGTGGGGTGTGCTCACTTAAGAAAATATATTTTTCCTCTCCAAAATTCCCATCTCTAGTGTAGTTCCTACAAGTTGCCCTGAGTATCTCTTGGGTCTGCATACCTTGCTGGGTTCTGATTTAGAAAGAAACAACCATTCATATTTCTTATTTTCTATCTTTCTTTTGAGCCTAGGTATGCTACTATAAACTCTAACAATTTGGACTCCCTTGATTTTTTTCTAAACCTCCCTGCCTTGGCTGGGTGGCTTCCTGCTATTATGCAGCTGAATTCCATTCTAATTTACCTTAATTCTCTTAATCTGGGTAGCTCCAGATCTTTATTCCTTTAATCTATGACTGTGTGTACTCTGCCTCTTTAAAGACTTTGTTTTATTTTTCTCCTTAAAAAATGATCTACTTCTTTTTAAACTTTCTATACTCTTTTTCTTCTTACTCCCAAGTTTAAGTACATTTATTTATCCAACACTGTGACCTGTTTAGAGGTCTTCTTTTATCCAAATCTGTCTTTATTGTGTATCTGTAATTATTTTCTGACTAGAAGTGCCTTTCTTAAAATATGCTAAGTGGTATAGGAGGGTCTTCTATGTGTTGCTTTCATTGGTCAAATAAAGAAACTGCCTTGGCTTTTTGATTGGGCAGAATTTAGATAGGTGGAGTAGACTGAACAGAATGCTGGGAGAAAGAAAACAGAGTCAGGCAGACGCCATGGCTCTCCTCTCCGAGAGGGACGCTGGTTAGACTCATCCCGGTAAGCCACAATCAACTGGCTATACAGATTACTAGATATGGGTTAAAGCAAGATGTGAGAGTTAGCCAAAAATAGGCTAGATATAATGGGCCAGGCAGTGTTAAAATGAATACAGTTTCTGTGCAATTATTTCAGGGGTAAATCTAGCCAGGAGCCGGGTGGCGGGAAGAGGCCCACTGCTCCTTTTACAACAACTAAGCACGTGTGGCTAGGGCCAACACGCCCCTGCCTGCTTGCTCTACTCAGTCCAACATGGCGGAAGCATGGTCACTGTGTCAGAGACCCATGGACAGTGCCCCATTTTTTAGGCACACAGTAGTTCTATGTTGCTATTAAGTAAGTTGTAACACTCTTCTACAGACATCATTTAAATGCTGCACAGCCAGACTGCCCAAAAGAGTTCAAGTCATTCATGCTGATGAACCAGGAAGCCTTCTTAAAGGAACCATGCAGTTTCTGCTGCTACCACAGAATCAGGAATCCTTCTCATAACAGAATTGTGCCTCTGCTTGCTTCTGGAAAACAGAGCCTACCCAAGAAAATGTTGCTACCAAAAAGCCATGATTAAATCTGTGCTTATTTTATGTCTAGGACTCCTTTTAAAGCTTTTTCAGGTTTAATGTGGATAAAGTCAGCCAGGTTGGTGCATCAATTTGTTGGCAGAGGACGCTTTTTGGTTCCCGGCTGCCCAGACTTGCAATAATCACACAGAAACTATATCATTTGCAATATTGTTTGGTCAATAGCTTAAGCATATTTCTGGTTTACTCTAATATCTTAATTTAACCCATTTATATTAATCTGTGTATCACCACGTGGCTGTGGCTTACTGGGTTAAGTTCCTTCTGGTTTCTGTCTCTGGCAGGACTACAAGGTTTCTTGCTAATTCCACCTTCTTTCTCCGAGCATTCAGTTCAGTTTTCTCCACCTAGCTCTATGCTGACCTATCACAGGCCAAGGCAGCTTCTTTATTCATTAACCAATAAAAGAGACATATATACAGAAAGACTTCCCACATCACATGGGTATTTATGTATGAGTGCAGGTACTACAGAGGGCTGCATAATGTGTTGAATCTCTTGTGGCTAGGGTTTACAAGTGGTTGTGAGCAACCCAATATGGGTGCTGGAAACTGAACACAGATCCTTTTTTTCTGTGACAGACATCTGTAAAAACATCCCTTTATCTCAGATAAAGAACCTATAGATAAAAAAAAAAAATGATTCAGTCCAAATCCAACTTAGTAAACAGATACGTTATTGGATGAAGATTATACCTTTGATGTTCTCCAAGAAAATAGTTGAATTGAAAGACTCAAGTTTCATTCTGCTGTGATTTTTTTTATGAAAAAAGAGAGTAGCAAGACTATATGCTATACATTGTATAGAAATATTAGAAAATTGAGGACCTTTGCAGGTCCAGGAATGAGTCTGGGGCCTCTGAGGGAGTAGGCTGGAACCAGAGACCTCTGTGGGTCTGAGTGAGTGTCTGGAACCTCCCAGGGAACAGATCTGAGCCAAGACCTCTGAGGTCTGGGTATGAGTCTGGACCTCCAAGGGAGTAGACTGGAGCCAGAGACCTCTACAGTTAAGCATAAAGTTCATAACACTAAATGTCTACATAAAGAAGTAGGAAAAATCTGACAGTATTGAATTAAAAGAACATTTGAAAACTTTAGAACTCAATGATGCAAACTCCCCAAGGAAAACTAGATGGCAGGAAATAATCAAATTGAGAGCTAAAATCAGCAAAATAGAAACAAAGAAAGCAATACCAAGAGTAGATGAGACAAAGAGTTGGTTCTTCAAGAAAATCAACAAAATGGACAAACCTTTATCCAAACTAACCAAAAGGCAGAGAGAGAATACTCAACAAAATCAGAAATAAAAAGGGGGATATGCAACAGACACAGAGGAAAACAAGAGAATCTTTAGGTTATATTTCGAAAACCTATAATCTACAAAATTGGAAAATTAAAAGGAAATGGAAAGCTTTCTGGATAAATATCACTTACCAAAATTAAATCAAAACCAGAAAAGCAAATTAAATAAACCTATAACTCCTAAAAAAAAAAAATAGAAACAGTCATCATCAAAGTCTCCCAATCAAAAAAAAAAAAAAAAAACCATTCATGACCAGATGGTTTCAGCTCAGAATTTTACAAGATTATCAAAGAACTAGTACCAATACTTCTCAAATTGTTCCACACAATATAAAACAGAAGAAATATTTTCAATCTCTTTTTACGAGGCTACAATTGCCCTGATACAGTAACCATATAAAGACTTTACTAAGAAAGAGATTTACTGGCCAATCTCACTTAAGAACATTGGTGCAAAACTACTCAATAAAATACTAGCAAATCGAATCCAAGAACACATTGGAATAATCACACACCATGATCAAGGTGTCCCAGAGATGCAACATACAACAATCTGTCAATGTAATCCACCATGTAAACAAATTAAAAAGCCAAAACCACATGATCATTTAATTTGATACTGAAAAAGCCTTCAACAAAATACAACATCCTTTCATAAAAAAAGGTCTTGTAGAGGGCAGGGATACTAGGAACATACCTAAACATATTAAAGACAATGTATAAAATATATAACAAGCTAGCAGCCAACATCCAACAAAATGGAGAGAAACTCACAATGATCCCACTGAAATCAGGAACAAGACAAGGTTGCCCACTCTCTACATCTATTCAATACAGTACTTGAAGTTATAGCTAGAGCAATAAGACAACAAAAGGAGATCAAGGGGATACAAATCAGAAAGGAAGAAGTCAAACTCTCATTATTTGCTGATGATGTAATAGCTTACATATTGAGCCCAAAAATTCCACAAGGAACTTCTACAAATTATAAACAATTTCAGTAATGTAGCAGGATATGAGTGACTCGAAAAAATCAATAGTTGTCCTTTACACAGACAATAAATGGGTTGAAAAAGAAATCAGAGAAATAACACCCTTCACAATAACAACAAGTAGCATAAAATATCTCTGAGTAAGTCTAACTAAATAAGTGAAAGACTTGTATGACAAGAACTTTAAAACTTTGAAGAAAGAAATTCAAGAAGACACCAGAAAATGGAAAGATCTCCCATGCTTTTGGGTAGGTAGAATAAATATAGCAAAAATGGCTAATCTTACCAAAAGCAATCTACAGATTCAATGTAATGCCCATTAAAATCCCAGCAAAATTTTTCACAGACTTCCAGAGAAGAGTGCTCAACTTTATATGGAAAAACAAAAAACCCAGGGTGATTAAAACTTCTGAAGGTATCACAATCCCTGACTTCAAACTCTACCACAAAGCTACAGTTCTGAAAAGTCTGGTGTTGGCATAAAATCAGAAAGGAGGACCAATGGAACCAAATCAAAGACCCATATATTAATCAACAAACCTATGAACACCTGAGTTTTGTATTTAAAAAATGGTGCTGGCGTAA
Source organism: Myodes glareolus (assembly GCF_982192425.1). Lineage (NCBI taxonomy): Eukaryota > Metazoa > Chordata > Mammalia > Rodentia > Cricetidae > Myodes > Myodes glareolus. Next base: position 23,229,688 of record NC_142046.1, read on the forward strand.
CTGAATATCAACAGGTAGAAGAACGAAAATAGAACCATATCTATCGCCATGCACAAAACTCAAGTCCAAATAGATCAAAGACCTCAACATAAAGCCAACCACACTGAACCTTATAGAAGATACAGTGGAAAGTACACTTGAATGCATTGGTACAGGAGATCACTTCCTAAATATAACCCCAGTAGCACAGACACTGAGAGAAATAATTAATATACGAGACCTCCCGAATTTGAGACGCTTCTGTAAAGTAAAGGGCATGGTCAACAAGACAAAACAGCAGTTTTCAGAAGAGGAAAAGCTCTTCTCTAACCCCACATCAGACAGATGACTGATCTCAAAAATTTACCAAAAACTCAAGAAATTGGTTACCAAAAGAACAATCTAACAAAAAAAATGGGGTACAGACCTAAACAGAGAACTCTCAACAGAGGAATCTAAAATGGCTGAAAGACACTTAAGGAAATGCTCAACAACCTTTGCCCTTAAAGAAATGCAAATCATAGAAATTCTGAAATTCCAACTTACACCTGTAAGAATGGTCAAGATCATAAACACTAATGACAACTTATGCTGGAGAGGTTGTGGGGTAAAGGGAACACTTCTGCATTGCTGGTGGGAGTGCAAGCTGGTACAGCTCTTTGGATATCAGTATGGCAATTTCTCAGAAAATTAGGAAACAACCCTCCTCAACACCCAGAAATACCATGTTTGTGTATATATCCAAAGGATACTCAATTATACCATAAGGACATGTGTTCAACTATTTTCATAGCAGCATTGTTTTTCATAATCAGAACCCGGAATCAACTTAAGTGCCCATTGACTGAAGAATGGATAAGGAAAATGTGTTACATTTACACAATGGAGTACTACACATCAGAAAAAAATAATGATATCTTGAAATTTGCAGGCAAATGTAGGCTGTTGAGTGATGTAACCCAGACCCAGAAAGACAAATATCATATGTACTCACCCATAAGTGGCTTTTAGACGTAAGTCAAAGAAAACCAGCCTACAATTCGCAATCCCAGAGAACCTACACTACAGTGAGGACCCTATGAGAGACATACATGGATCTAATATACATAGGAAGTAGAAAAAGACAAAATCTCCTGAGTAAATTGGGAGTATAGGGACCATGGGAGAGAATTGAGTGGGTCGGGAGAGGCAGGGAGGTAAGCAGAGATAAATAATTCAATAAAATCAATAAAAAATAATTTAAAAAGAAATATTAGGAAATAGTGTCCAAGGTGGAATTTGACAAGGGATTGATTAAAGAAAGCATGCAAAAGTCACTATTGTCTTTATGTAATTAGCACCTCAAGTGGTCAGCTCTTCAAGATTATCTTTCCTTTACCCAATGGCCAAACCTAATCAACTGATTTTTTTGTATGTTTGTTTGCTTCTTTCCAGAAGCAAGACAATATCCTTTAATATCTTCTTCACTATCTCCTCTCACCAATGCTTCATGTGCCATACATTTCTTAGGCATTAAAAAAGTAATAAAACTTTCAAATATTTGCACTGTGCCATTGCCAACTATGTGATTGAGGTAAAGAGTCCCTAATGGTGTTCCTTAGAGACAAGGTACAGAGAGGTTGTTTGCTATGCTCAAGTCTCAGGGTGAAAGTAGCAAGAAGACTTTCATAGGATAGAACATGTGGTGTTATGTAACTGCAAAGTTTTACACACATGTACACACACACACACACACACACACACACGCACACATTTTCTGTTCATCACATACAAGACTTGTTAAAATAATATATGAGATTAACTTTTGATATTAAAATTCAGTCAAAACATGAAGAAAAAAATTTCATGAATATACTAATATACTAAATAAGGTGGTGCACACTTTTTTTTCTCAGAAAAATTTAGGTTTTTTTTCAAAGTTTATTAAATTATGAAAGTTTCCATTTCCGCCCCTCCTGCCAACACCGTCCCACTCCCCCCCTCCCCCTCCTCCTCCCTCTCCATCTTTAAGAGCAGTCAGGGTTTCCAGCCCTGTGGGAAGTTCAAGTTCCTTCTCCCTCCCTCCAGGTCCAGGAAGGTGAGTATCCAAACAGACTGGATCCCAAAATTCCAGTATATGCAGAGGAAACAAGTCCCAGTGTCATTGTCAATGGCTTTTCAGAAAGGCTCCAGGCCAGTCACATTCAGAGAATCCGGCCACATTCAGAAAATCTGGTTGAATCACGTGCTCGTTCAGTCCCAGTTCAACTGGCCTTGGTGAACTCTCCTTAGATCAGTCCCCTTGCATCAGTGGATGATCACACCCCTCGCAGTCCTGAGTTTTTTTTCATGTTCTTCCTCCTTCTGCTCCTCATTTGGACCACGGGGGTTCAGTCCGGTGCTCCAATATGGGTCTCCGTCTGTATCGCCATCCATCGTCGGATGAAGGATCTATGGTGATAAGCAAAATCTTCATCAGTATGGTTATAGGCCAAGGCCGGTTCAGGCACCCTCTCCTCTGTCCAGAGAACAATCTGGGAATCTCTCCTTGGACCTGGGATCCCATTTATAATCAAGTCTCTTGTAAACCCTAAAATGACTCCCTTAGTTGAGATATATTCTTCCCTGATCCCATATCCATCCTTCCTCCCTCCCCCCATCTCAGTCCCCCGAGTTTTCCCCATTCCTCCCCTACTCCCTTCTCTCTAACCCTCTCCCCTTCCAACAACCCTCCCACCCACCCCCCCATGCACCTGAGGTTACCTGGGACTCTTGTCTATTTCCAATCTCCAGGAGGATAAGTATATGATTTTCTTCAGGTTCACCTTCTTATTTAGCTTCTCTAGGTGGTGCACACTTTTAATCCCAGTACTTGGGAGACAGAGGCAGGTGGATCTCTGTGAGTTTGAGGCCAGGTCTGCAAGTGCTATTTTCAGTACAGGCACCAAAGCTACAGAGAAACCTTGTTTCAAAAAACCAAAAAAAAAAAAAAAAAAAAAGAAAAAAAAGAAAAAAGAAAAAGAAAATTGTGAATCCATATCATAATTAATGTTAACTGAAAATGTTCATGATATTTATATGGGTTGGACATTATGTATAAACAGTTAATACTTATAGAAATGCCCTTATTTTTTTCCTTAAGAAACATATCAGTTAAGAATTTTGACATTTTTCTCTCTCAGTTTTTTCAAATTCCTTTACTATATTTTTGCCTAGTCCCCAAATCATTCTCACACATTCCAATAAAGTTATAACCAATCAACTGCACTCTGTTTTATGTGATCCAACCCTATTTTATATTGTGACAAAGAACAAAACACTAATAAAATAGAATTAGAGAACCATTTCTGGATTCTCAGGTTAAGACACTCAAAATGGAAGAGATTCTGTTGTTGCTTACATTGCCCATGCTGTCCTTGCATGGACTCTGGATAGATGCACTTCTCAGTGTGCAAAGAGAAGGGAATCACCTGCAATATGCACAACAGCAGAAGCCAAGTCTCTGATTTTTCTGAAACTCTATAGCATGCATACTTAAGTTTACAAAATTCTGCAAAACTCTTAGATCCCATTTGTTTTTCACTTCTACTGCTCAGGTTTCTATATGGTTCCTTGTCTTGTTAATTAGAATCACAAGCTAAATTTTTCTCATGGCCTTGCTGATATCTCATCCTTGTCTTTATAATATTGTAATTCTGAGCTATGATTTTATTTTCTATGTTGCTTGTTTATCGCTTATGTTCCTACATTTCCTATTTAAATGAATTCTGATAATGATTTTCATAGTCCAATTAATTTGGAAAGAACAGAGATTTATTTGGCTCGTGGTCTGAAATGCCAGCACCTTGACCTCTATAGGTTTGGTATCTGGTTAGAGCCTTTTTATTACATCCTATCATGTAGATGACTTGACATGGCAAGATTTAGCAAGTTTCCTGCTTTGAGTCTTTGTATTAAGCCTCAAATTTATCACTGGGTTTCACTTTTATCATTTCATGGAGTTATCATCACTACCCAACAAAGCTCATTCCTCAAAATACCATGGATATATGCTTTCACTATGAAATTTAGAGGGAAAAAGAAATTGTCCATAAGGCAACCTGTATATAGTACTTTCTTTCTGGTTGATTTTCTTATGATTGTACAAAATGCGCTTTTTCTTTTTAATTTAAAATTTTAAATGAATTTAAGATGTAGAAAATATCATGTCTTTGGGCCACAAATTGGCATAAATTGAACTTCTCTGAATTATTTGCCATGCTAGCAATTTAGATAATGGAAACTGAGGAGAGAATACATGATTACTTCATGGCTTAGAATACTCTTTTTTTTTTTTTTGGTCTAATAGATGGCCCCTGGTCCTCTCAGATGCAAGACAAAACTTTTGAACACTAAATTATACTCTTAAGCCTGATCTCTTTTTTTCAAGGATCCCCCTTGTCCTGTGCAGAAGCCTCGGTTTCTCTTTCAATAACAAGTGGATTTGATTATACCTATTTGCCTTGACTCAGATAATAAGCTGTGGAGTTAGACTGAATGCACCAAATTAGTAGCTTATCTACTTTCTACTGTGTGACACTAGGTACATTATTCTCTCATAGTATATAATATAAACCCAACATAGCTGTCATTATTTTCAGCTGGGCTCTGAACAGTTCTAAGGCCTTTTAATGGGTTTAGGTTTTTTTTTAATCTAATTCTTACTGTGTTTTACTTTTTCCCATAGAAAATAGTTTATTTCACCATTCAATACACTATCAAACCAGCAAATTAGTCTGGGATAATACAAATTTGCTGTAGAATATGCCAGAGATTGTTTGCCTTCCAGAACAAAACTTTCTCACATACCTGAGGTCTAGAAGTACAATATCAGGCAGTCTGCACAATAAACACCAAGGCTCCAGTGGTCACAGATGTAGTGAGGGATGGTTCTGGGTTTGGGGAAGCCATTCTGAAGTCTCTGGGGCTTTGGTCGGTGGTGACAGCCATGGAGTATGCCTCAGGCACTAGGGCCTAGAGAGCCAGGAACACAGACCTCTTCAGTGCTAGTCAGCACCAAGGTCAAAGAAAAGATACTCAAGGTAAAGAGTTGATTAAATAAAAAAACTTTTGAGCTTAATTAAACAATGCTATCAACATGTTTGCTCACGGAAAGTTTCTCATTAGCTACTATCATCTGAAGCAAACTGTCAGCATTCAGCTCTATAGTATTTGGCTCTGAAGAAGAATGCAGAAGGATAGAGACAAAATTACTTCATAAATTAACTTCAGAATTCTTATTCTGTGATGTATATAGTATAGAGGTTTATCTCAATATTACCTAAATCTTATTTAAATCAATTTTGAATGTATTTTCTTTTATTGAATAAATTCAAACAGATTTATTTGCACATTAAGAAAAAATGAAAACTTACCTTAAATTTGCTGAGATCACATACAACTGTAATTCTTACACTAGCAAGGCAGATATAGAAGGGTCAGGAGTACAAAGTCATCTTCAGCTGCATAGTGATTTCAAGTCCAGTTTGGGCTACTTGTGATCCTGTCTCAAACGATGAAAACCAAAACAAAATGCTCAAACAAACAAGCAAGCAAACAAAAAAACTTCAAATATCTTTGAGTAAGTAATTTCCAGTAACTAATATGGACTAATAAAATAGTTAAAATTGAGTTTAACCTATACACAAATTCTAACAGCAAAAAGATGTAGTGAAGGTGGTGTTTCACTCTGTGTATAACTTCATGACCTCAGTTCAAGGTTAGCAGCACAGAGTGCCTCTCAGTCTTAGTCTTTTTGGAAGTTGAGATCTGCTATTGGCCTTGATTTAAAATCTCTACATACATATATATAGTTGCAAGAATACTGAAGGTTCACGAAGAACTCTGCCATATTTTGCACTTTTCTTTTTGTGTTACTCTTTTGCCTATCATTTTCTCCCGTCATTTTCCATCCAAGGGATCTCTTTCCATGCACCAGGGACCATCTTCAGTAACATTATTATCATAGGCCCTTCCCTGGTCTATCACAAATCTGAACTCCTTTTCTTTTTAAGATTTATTTATTTATGATGTATACAACATTCCTTCCATGTATGCTTGCCTGCCAGAAAAGAGCACCAGATCTCATTGTAGATGACTGTGAGCCACTATGTGGTTGCTGGGAACTTCTTTTAAGTATCCTTACTCTTCAGTTTTATAACTCATTTATATAAACCACATGTCTTTCGGAACTTTGTTATAGAAACTGTCATTATCATATGTGCCTTTCTTAAAAGGCATACAAAGATTTTTTAAAAAATATTTCATATATGTTGGCAAACAATACATTGCATTATTTCCCCTCCCTGTCTCTCTCTACAAAACCTCCCGTATATCCCTCTTTGCTCTCTTTCAAATTCCTTTTCCATTGTTATTATGCATACATATGTGTGTGCTTCTAAATATAAATATATAGGTATATAAATATTTTGTTATTTATAATATATATATTATATGTCTAAATATAAGCTACCTAATATGTATTTTACACACAGGCACACACACACAAATACCAAATTTTAGATATATATGTGTGTATGGATATATACACATATACATACTTATATACATATATATTCAGGAATTACCATTTAGTACTGGACTACCAATCAGTATGCTTTTCCTTGGGAAAGACTATTTCTTGACCTCTCACCATTCCTTATTTTTCTGTTGTTCTTCATGTATAGTCTTTACCTGTCCATGTGCATATCAACTGTTGTCATCATTTTCTGATCATGCTTAAGCATTTGTTGATGTAAATTCTGACATTTCAAGGAGAAACAATCTCACAACAAACTTTTGCTCTTTCAATTTTCTTTTCGCTTTTCCACAATGTTTGTCCCTCTTCCACTATGTGCTCTTAGCCTTAGGTGGGAGAGATTTTTGCAGATGTATCCAGTGGGACTAGGCTCTACAACTCTCCATTTTGATTGGTTGTGGTTTTCTCTAATGGTTTTCATCGATTGTAAAAATAAGTTTTCTTGATTGGGAGTTAAGAATATATTTCTGTTGTAGAAGGCCATTTGTTCCTGGCTGCTCAGACCTGAAATAAGAATGCAGAAACTGTGTTTTGGACTAATAAATAATCCTGGTATATAATATGAATTAATAACAACCAAAAGGAATAGTCTGTAAAAAATAGCCATGCTCAGGGCTGAAATCAATGAAACAGAAACAGAAAAGTAACAACAACAAACAAGTGAATTTATGAAATCAAGCGTTGGTTCTTAGTGAAAATTAACAAGATTGACAAACCTTCAGCCTATTCTAACCAAAATAAAGAGAAAGATGATACAAATTAATAAAATTAGAAAGTAAAATGGAGGGTTTACAAAGGACATTAAGTAAATTCAGGTAACCACAACTACATATTTTTAAAATCTATATCACCCAAACTGGAAAAGCTAAAACCAAAAGATTATATTCTTGATATACAAATCCTAAAAAATTAAATCAAAACAAAGGGAACAATTTAAACTGATTTCTTTTAGGAACAGTAGCTGAAATTAAAAATCTCCCTACCAACTGGATGATGGTGGTGCACACCTTTAATACCAGCACTTGGGAGGCAGAGGCAGTCGGATCTCTGTGAGTTTGAGGCCAGCCTAGTCTACAAGAGCTAATTCCAGGGAAGGCAACAAAGTGACACAGAGAAACCCTGTCTCAAGAAACCAACAAACCAACCAACCAACCAAACAAACAAAACAAAACAAAAAAAATCTCCCTACCAAAATATACCCAAAGTCCGATGGATTGATCACAGAATTCTGCTTAGAACTAAAGAATGACTAACACTAATACTCCTCCAATTTTTCAACAAAATAAAAAAAAAACTGAAAAACCTTTACAAATGCTTGTTATGAGGACACTATCACCTTAATGCAAAAACTACACAAAGATTAAAAAACAGTGAAATTGCATAGCAATATCCCTCATGAGAGATGGAGAAATTCTTAGTAAAATTCTTGTGAATTCAAGTTAAAAACAAATAAAAAAGGTTATCCATTATGATCACTTTGTTTTATTACAGAGATGTAGGCTATATTAACATATGTAAACCAATAAATATAATCTACCACATAAAAAATTGAAAGACAAAATGAAAACGTGATCACATTAGATGCAGAAAAGGCTTTTGATAAAATCCATCCTCCCTACCTGATATATATCCAGGAGAGACTAGCAGTGCAAAATCATACCACACCATCGTGAGGACGATTTACATAAGCCAATAGGCAATCTTAACTAAAGTCATGAATGTGAAAGACTTGTAAAAAAAGATTAATATAGAATATAATGTAATAAGAACTTTAAGATTTTTTTCCTTGTCAGACATCTTTTTTTCCTTTTTTTTTCTTTTTTTTTCAGTAATTTTATTAAATTATAAAAGCTTCCATTTCCGCCCCTCCTCCCAGCACCCGTCCACTCCCCCCACTCCCTCTCCTCCTCCCTCTCCATCCCTAAGAGCAGTCAGGGTTTCCTGCCCAGTGGGAAGTTCAAGTTCCTCCTGCCACCCTCCAGGTCCAGGAAGGTGAGTGTCCAGACGGACTGGATCCACAAAATCCAGTATATGCAGAGGAAAAAAGTCCCAGCGCCACTCCGGGCCAGCCACATTCAGAGAATCCGGCCACATTCAGAGAATCTGGTTGGATTGCGTCCTCGTTCAGTCCCAGTCCAACTGGCCTTGGTAAACTCTCATTAGATCCGTCCCCTTGTATCAGTGGGTGATAGCATCCCTCGCAGTCCTTATTTCCTTTTTCATTTTCTTCCTCCTTCTGCTTCTCATTTGGACCTTGGGGGGCTCAGTCCGGTGCTCCAATGTGGGTCTCCGTCTGTATCGACATCCATCGTCGGATGAAGGTTCTCTCTGATCTTGCCTTCTTTGCTCACGTTCTCTTTCCTTCTGCTTCTTGTTTGGACCTAGGGAGTTAAGTGAAGTGTTCCGATGTGAGTCTCTGTCTCTATCTCCATCCATCGCCAGATGAAGGTTCTATGGTGATAAGCAAAATATTCATCAGTATGGTTATAGGCCTAGGCCGTTACAGGCACCCTCTCTTCTGTCCAGAGAACAATCTGGGGATCTCTCCTTGGACCTGGGATCCCATTTATAATCAAGTCTCCTGTAAACCCTAAAAGTTCCATGTGGTGCTGAGAAGATATACTTTTTTATTTTATTGATTTTTATTGAGCTCTACATTTTTCTCTGTTCCCCACCATACCTCTCCCCTCTTATGTTTGGGTGGAATGTTCTATAGATGTCTGTTAAGTCTATTAGATTCATTACATCTGGTAGTTCTCTTATTTATGTGATAAGTTTCTGTCTGGTTGATTTGTCAATTGGTGAGAGTGGAGTGTTGAAGTCTCCTACTATTAGTATTTGGGGTTTGGTGTGCGTGATTTAAGTTTTTGTAATGTTTCTTTTACATATGTGGGTGTTCTTGTACTTGGGGCATAGATGTTCCAGACTGAGACGTCATCTTGATGAATTGTTCCTGTTATGTGTATAAAGTGTCCTTCTCCATCTCTTCTGATGTATTGTCATTTGAAATCAACTATGTTAGATATCAGGATAGCTATACCCATTTGTTTCTTAGGTCCATTTGATTGGAAAATTTTATCCCAACCTTTCACTCTGAGATAGTGTCTGTCTTTGAGGTTGAGGTGTGCTTCTTCTAAACAGCAGAAGGCTATATCCTATTTTTATATTCATTCTCTTAGCCTGTGTCTTTTTATAGGTGAATTGAGTCCATTGATAATAAGTGATATTAATGACCAGTGGTTGCTAATTCCAGACATTTTTCAGTAGTAGTGTATGTGTGTTTCCCTTCTTTGGGTTATGGTCATGCAGGGGTTATTAGAAGTCTGTGTTTTTGTGGGTGTAGTTAACTTCCTTGGGTTGGGTTTTTCTTCTAGTACTTTCTGTAAGGCTGTGTTTGTGGATACGTATTGTTTAAATCTGTATTTGTCATGGAATATCTTGTTTTCTCCATCGATGTAAGTAAAAGCTTTGCTGGGTATAGTAGTCTGGACTTGCATCTGTATTCTCTTAGTGTCTGCAGCACATCTATCTGGGACCTTCTGGCTTTCATGGTTTCCATTGAGAAGTCGGGTGCAATTCTGATAGTTTTACCTTTATATGGTACTTGACCTTTTTTCTTGACAGCTCTTAATATTCTTTCTTTACTCTTTATGTTTTGTGTTTTGATTGTTATATGGCAAGGAGATTTTTTTTGTCTAGTCTATTTTGTGTTCTGTAAGCTTCTTGTAACTTAATAGGGATATCCTTCTTTAGGTTGGGAAAATTTTCTTCTATAATTTTGTTGACTATATTATCTGTTCTTTTGAGCTGGAGTTCTTCTCCTTCTTCTACACCTATTATTCTTAGGTATTAGCATAAAAACAGAGATGTTGACCAATGAAATCAAATTGAAGACCCGGATATGAAACCGCACACCTATGGACACCTGATTTTTGACAAAGAAGCTAAAATTATACTATGGAAAAAAGAAAGTATCTTCAACTGTGGCACGCCGCGTCCGCCAGCAGAAGAGACGACCACAACAGGATTCTTCTCAGAACGTACTTTTATTGGGAGCGTACAAACTTGAGGTTGATGGCAAAGGACCCCGGACCCTGGTGCGCATGGCTTATAAGCCGTGCAGAACAAAGCCTGAGACGTGTCCGAGTCTGAATGGCTCTGGCCGCTCCTGATCTTACGCGTCAGCTCACGATTGGTGGCTGGATTGTGCCATTCGGGAAAGCGCGCCAAGCGCCTCGGGGCAGGGCCGAAGCTGCTTGAGAGGCAGGAAATGAGAGCAGGGTTGTGGCGCCTTGGCGCCCTACATTCAACAAATGGTGCTGACATGTCAATGTGTAGAAAAATGAAAATAGATCCATATCTATCACCATGCATGAAATGCAAGACCAAATGGATCAAAGACCTCAGTATAAATCCAACCACACTGAACCTGATAGAAGAGAAAGTGGGATGGGATGTTGCCTTAAATGCATAGGCACAGGAGACTACTTCCTAAATAAAAAAAATTCAGTAGCCCTCCTATATACAAATGATAAAGAAGCTGATAAAGAAATCAGAGAAACATCACCTTTCAAAGTAGCCACAAATAATATAAAATATCTTGGGATAATACTAAACAAAGAAGTGAAAGATCTATTTGACAAGAACTTTAAGTCTTTGAAGAAAAAAATTGAAGAAGGTACCAGAAAATGAAGGATCTCCCATGCTCTTGGATAAGTAGTATCAACATAATAAAAACGGCAATTCTACCAAAAGCAATCTCCATCAAAATCCCAACATAATTCTTCACAGATCTTGAAAGAACAATAATCAACTTCATATGGAAAAATAAAAAAAAACCCAGGATAGCCAAAACAATCTTGTACAATAAAAGAACTTCTGGGGGGATCACCATACCAGACATCAAGCTCTATTACAAAACTACAGTAATGTTACAGCTTGGTATTGGCACAAAAACAGAAGTTGACCAATGGAATTGAATCAACGATCTGGATATTAATCCTCACACCTATGAAACCTGATTTTTCACAAAGCAGTTAAAATTATACAATGGAAAAAAAGAAAACCTCCTCAACATGCGGTGCTGGCATAACTGGATGTCATCCTGAAGAAGAACGAAAATAGATTCCTATCTATCACCATGCACAAAATTCAAGTCTAAATGGATCAAAGACAACAATATAAACCCAACCACACTGAACCTTATAGAAGAGAAAGTGGAAAGTAGCCAATGGGCATAGAAGGTCATCTCCTAAATATAACCCCAGTAGCACAGACACTGAGAGCAACAATAAATTAATGGAACCTCCAGAAACTGAGATGCTTCTGTAAAGCAAAGGTCACAGTCAATAAGAAAAAAAGGCAGCCTACTGAATGTGAAAAGATCTCCACCAACTCCACATCAGACAAAGGACTGCTCACCAAATTATATAAAGAACTCAATAAAGTAGATAGTAAAGTTCTAAACAACCCAATTAAAAAATGGGGTACCAAACTAAACAGAAAATTCTCAACAGAAGAATTTCAAATGTTCAACTTCCTCAGCCATCAGGAAATGCAAATCAAAACAACTCTGAGATACAATCTTATATCTGTCAGAATAGCTAAGATCAAAACCACCAATGATAATTTATGCTAGACAGGGTATGACATAAGGGGAACACTTATTCATTGCTGGTGGGAATGCAAACTTGTACAACCACTTTGGAAATCACTATGACAGTTTCTCAGAAAAATTGTTAATCAATCTACCTCAGGATCCAGCAATCCCACTCTTGGGCATATATTCAAAACATGCTCAATCATACTATAAAAGCATTTGTTCAACTATATTCATAGCAGCATTATTTGTAATAGCCAGAATCTGGAAACAATGTATATGCCCCTCAACTGAAGAATGGATAAAGAAAGTGTGGCATATTCACACATTAGAGTGCTTAGAGTGCTACTCAGTGGTAAAAAAAAAAAGACATCTTGAATTTTGCATGCAAATGGATGGAATTGGAAAACACTATTCTGAGTGAAGTAACCCATACCCAAAGAGATGAATATAGTATGTACTCACTCATAGTAGATACTAGCTATAAACAAAGGTTATGATCCTAGAGAAGCTAAATAACAAGGAGAAAATCCCAGGAATCCACAAGGATGACCCAAGCTTAGACCCTAAGCCATAGAGAAGTGGCAACACAAACTGGCCTTGCCCTATAGTCAAACTGATGAATATCTTAAATATTTAAATAAAACCTTCACCCAACAACTCATGGAAACAGAGGCAGAGACTCGCTTCGGAGCACTGGACTAAACTCCCAAGTCCAGTTGAGGAGTGGGAAGAGTGAGAATGTGAGCAAAGAGGTCAAGACCGTGATGGGTATACCCACTGAAACAGTCTACCTGAGCAAATGGGAGCTCATAAACTCCAGGAAGACTGGGAAGGAACAAGCATAGTACCAAACTAGTCCCACTGAATGTGATTGATAGTTGCATGGCTGGAGCAGACTGAGGGGCCACTGGCAGTGGCACCAAAATTTATCCCTACTGCTTGTACTGGTTTTGTGAGAGGAGGGGAGAGAGTGGGAACTTAGATGTAGTTAAGGAAAAGAATAGCTTTGTTTTTTTAAAAAATAAAAATAAAAAAATAAGTTGATCAAGGACACCAACAATCAACATGTTATTCTGAATGAGGGGAAGACCATGAAGCCTCAACCCAACTTTACACAAAAGAAGATAGACAATATTAAGGAATTGGTAATAAAATAAATTAAAAATAAGGAATGTTGAGAGCAGGGAAAATAGTATTTCTTAGAGAAAACACACCAATTTTTTATTAAATACTAATATCACCCCTGAAAACATACATGCAGGTAACATTGTGCAGAATGGGCAGGCTATACTAATATATTTAAGAATATATCTGCACTGTGAATGCACATATATATGTATATAACAATTACATATTGATAAATAAACACACAAACACACTCACATAAATATATATATATATATATATATATATATATGTTTGTGTATATATTTAACCAAAATGCTTTCTTGTAAGGGACCAGGAGAGAAGAGGGGAATCTTCCAATGAAGAGAAAATAAAATGTAGTATTATAAAAGAGATAGAGGAAAAACTAGACTAGAAGAATCAAATGGGAGGGGGAGGGAGGGGCATCTAATTTTACTATGTAGTACTGAGATGTTTTCTAAAATACACATATATAAAAGAAATTTAAATTGATTCACTATATAATTTAGGAGACAGTTTCCCAAATGAACATCTTGCACCATCAGTGCCAGAAATGGATGGGTTTCATCTTGATTAATAACGTGTTTGGGGAAATGATCCCATAGACAACTCAAACACCATAGAATATTACCAAGGCTATTGGAACTACCATCTGAAAGTAAGGCTTGAATTGCTAAAGACAACACTTACTCCTGTCATCAAATATGAAGAAACCAAGCCTCACCCCTACTAACTATCATTCATGGTAATGGAATGCACATATACTTGCTATCAGATGAAAACAACAATCATCAGTACCACCCAGATATGCATTCCGGAAATTTTGACAGCAACTTGCTTGTAAGATATATTAGTGCAATAGTGGCACAAATTTTATGGGAGTAACCAACCACCATTCCATTTTATTTATGGCCCATTCCATGGGGCAGAACCCATTCTAGACACTGATAAAGTAACTAAGATCCTGACTCTAGTTAGGTATTGTATCTTAGGAGAAAATGTACTCTCATTATTTTGCTATAAGAGTATATCAAGAAAATTGGTCTTATTGACATATAGGTATACCATAGACCAGTTCATTGATTTACCCTCATCAGAGAAGGACCCAGCCTTAATAGGATGTTTTTATCAAACCTTTCCTCCAAAGTCTTAGAAATCTTGGTGTCATCCACCAAAATCTGGCTCATAAAAATCATTCCACTACATCCTCAACATGTTTACAGAATCATTTTATGGGCCAGATGCTGGTTGGTGGATGATTCCCAAGGAAACAGCATCTTTTGATACATATAAACTTATACATATAAACACACAGAGACTGACAGCATGCGCAAGGCCTTTGTAAAATCAAACTAGAGAAAAAAAATCCCCAAATGAAGAAGGTGAAGTGGGCACAAAGTCCTGTCCCTAAATAAGAAGTTAGTTACAACAGAAACTTTACGGGAAAGGTAAACCAATTAGTGTTGTTTTTTTTTTTTTCTCCAATGCAGTAACACTGGGCACAACTACACTAAAGAGCAGGCCCCAGGTTGAAGAGTATTGGACCAAAACAAAATGAACTCTATCTTTTATGCGCTTTTTGTTTTGGTTTCATTTTTTATTTTTTTGTCATATTTGTTTTTCTTATTCAAGATTAATATTTCTTATTCTGTTTTTTTCTATAACAAGTTTACTTGTTTTGATTTTCATTTTTGTTTTTTGGTTTTTATTTTATTAAGAGAAAAAAAGGAACATAAAGTTTGGTTGGTAATGAAGGTTGGGAGGATAAGGGAAAGAAAAAGTATGATCAAACTACATTATAAGGAAAACTTTAAATAATAATTTAATAAAAAAATACATTTGACTGACTTAATATCAAATATGACAAGATAAGAGAACTATGAAACAGTATGTTAGAAATCAGCAAGAAATTTTTAATGCCATGCCCTCAATTATTTGGCAAATAACCAGTGTCAGATTAAGGAAATGAAAACTTGTTCTTTGTTTTGTGATACTGGTAAATAATCTTAATACTATGTGAAAAATTCCACCACAAATGTCTACAGAGTGACAATGAAAGCACAGAAAGGAAAAAAAAAATCTCACCTAAGCTATAAAAGTCCCTGAAACCAAAAGCTGAGGAAGTAAAACAAGACCATTATGAGAATGTGAAGATTAAGGAATAATTAGGGAATAGTAGAGAAAGGTGAGAATAGCAGAATACAAGTGGACTGACCAAGAAAATGGGAAAGGAGCTTTTGGGGGAAGGTGAAGGAGGTAAAAGTAAAAGAAGACAGAAGTAAAACAAGGGGGAATAGCAGGATACAAGTGATCTGACAGGAAAGTAGCACTTCTTTCTGAAGGAGAGGGATGCAAATACCCAAGAAGGAATGGGTAGATAAAATAACAAGGATATCTGAAAAGCTACAAAAAATTATACTATGGACTATTTATCTTTTAAAACACATAAACACATATACAACAAATACTACCTAATGAAAACACAAAACCAAATGTGAAAACTCTCATCGCATTTTGTTGACCAGACCTGTTCAAGAGATTTCCAATACATTTAGCTGGTTGCTGATGTCCTGGGTTGCTCATCTCTCAGAGGTAGAAGGTCTGTCCTTATTGATGTAGACACCTTGTCCTACAGATCCAGAAATCTCTGAGCTGGAAGTGACCTGAATGCACCCTCCCTGAGAACTAGCGTTCATGGTACCACAAGGCACTATGCAAGCTTTCAAGGGAGGGAGGCAACAAACAGAAATTCCTAGATATAGCAACTATTAGCCACATCAATGACCAACATAACATGATGCTCATGATGATGTTAAAATGATATATCTAAATGTCTTGGCAGCAACCAACAACTGCTGAATTTGAACTTAAGATTCACTCAACAGCTGGATGGGGTAAATCATGCCTTTAATCCCAGCACTCAGGAGGGAGCATCAAGCAGATCTCTGAGTTCGCAGTCAGCCTGGTTCCAGGAGAGACAGAGCTACACACAGAAACCCTGTCTCAAAATAAGTAAACAAATAAAAACACAAGCCCTCTCGGTGAGAGGAAAATGATGCCCAGAAACCTAGGTAACTAGTTAGTACTGTACTAGTGACTTCATAGTAATTTGAGAATAATCTACAACCCCTAATTTACTACAAAGCATTGCAAACCCTAATACAACATTCATCATTATACCCACACATGAGTGTAGTTATTATCCCTCATCAAAAAAAAACCTTCTCTTTTCATGAAAAGAGTATCACTAAAGAAAACCACAACCAATCAAAACACAGACAGTGTAGTCCAGTTCCAATGGATATATCTAGAGTAGATATATATCTACTCTTGAACCAAGGGCTCAAGGAACATTATGGAACAAAAAGTGGAATGATTTTAAGAGCCAGAGGATTAGGGCATGTGCTGTAAAGTTGTCTGCTTATAATGTAGAAGCTGTGTTCAGACAGTATCACCAACAGAATAGCACGAATTGAGCAGAACAAGGGCTACACCAATGAACAAAGTGGATGGGGGAAAAGCTCATGTGGTCTCAAACCTACACTTAGAACTACAAGCAACTGAGGAAATCTGGGAGTTGGATCGGTGGTCTTCCTTACATGAATTGGCTGTCCAATGCCCAACATAGATCCCTAACAACAGGCATTAGATTATATATATGTGTGTGTGTGTGTGTGTGTGTGTGTGTGTGTGTGTGTGTGTATGTATGTATGTATATGAACTGATTAGGTTATATATACAAATATGCATGTATACACATATATATTCCTACATTAGCAGTGAAAAAATACAATGGACTTGAAAGAGAGTAGGGAGAACTACATGGTAGTTTGAAGAGAGAAAAGGGAGAAATGTTGTGATTATATTATAATCTCAAAAGAGATAAGGAACCTTCTCTGAAAATTCTGAAGAACAGCAAAAGTTTCCCAGGCAATAAGTAATAAATCAATGCTTTGAATCCTTGACAATGAACATGCCTACATTTGATAAGATATGTAGGGCTATAAGGAGAGATGAGAGATTGTGCAGTGAGAGGGGACAGGACAAGTTGGGTTAGCAAGGAGCAAGTGAGCCATACTACCAAGACTGACTTTTTCTTATGATATGAAAAGACAATTCCAAAGGTTTGAGAGTCGTCTCAGTAATTAAAAGCACTTGCAGCTCCTACAGTTGATGTAGATTTGATTTCCAACATTCACATCATGACTCCCAACCTTTTGTACCTGCAGGGGGTCGTCTAATGTTCTTTTCTGGCCTCTGTGTGTATCATACAGTTGTATGGTACAAAGGCAGACGTGTATAAAAATCATCCTTACACATAGAATTTTAACATTAATAAATCTTAAACAAAAGAAAAAGGTAGACAGGGATATGATATGGTCAGTGTTGCAATATATAACTGGACAAATGAACAGCTTATACTTGAGGCAAATGAATGCCCTAGAGACAAATCAAAGCTTTAGGGATTAGATGAATGCATTATTGAGAGATGAAGAGAAAGACAAGGTGAGGAGCACAGAAGCATACACAGTCAGGGGAAGAAAAAGGATGGAATTATCTGATAGGTTTGGACAGTTACTGAAGCCAGTGATCAAGCACTGCAGGCGGTCAAGACACTTTACATTTTTGGATTGTTTCTTATTCTCAGGTCAACATGTTTAATTGGGCCTATAAGTATTTGGGGGAGGAATTAGTTGAGACTCAGAATTATATATTCAAAAGCCACGGGTATGTGCATGGAGGTGAACCCATAGAAGTTATGAAATTCCAAGTGACATTTCTGAGAGAGAACAGAGTTAGAAAAAGAAGCTGAAAAGAAGGATTTGAAGTAAGGAGATCTCAGATAATGTCTAGTTATAAAATACAAGCTAGAGAGTTTTACAGAGAGACTTCTTAATGCTCAATGCCATGAAGAATATCGAAAGGGAATCAAACAAGGACTTGAGGGATGTTTGCAGATGTAATGAATGTGTCTCTGTCCTTGACTCAGATTGTACTTTTACAGATGTATCCTTATATGTCTCAACTAATCCAACTGTATACATTCCTGAGTATAGGGTACTATCATGAGTTGTATAAAAAAATACACCTATTTGAAATGTATCAATACATAAATAAACAAACCAGTATTTAAATTAGATGATCTATGAAATGTTTAAATTTCAAAAGTAAGCAAAGACCATGTGATTGCAATTTTATATCATTTTACAGATATTTCAGAAAAAAAGAACAACAGGCTCTATTTATGACGACGTCATTGTCCACTTAGGAAACATGCCTGTTGTTTTCTTTCTGGTGATTTAATTTGAATCAAGAAGAGATGGTATCCATTTGCATCGTGCAATCAGTACAGTTGAAAAACAACTAGCATCTAAATACAAATACCTTCTCTCCTTCCTATAACTTCACCTGTCTGTGGCAGCAGTCAATCTCTCTCAGGAAGCTCCCAGGAGACAACAGATTATCACACAAAGCACAGTCCCAGAAGTCTGTGTGTGCCATAAACCGATGAGCTTGTTATTTATTCTTGCCCTTCTCCATTCCTTTCACAGTTACAGACCATATAATAGGCTTCCAGACAGCCTGCATTTGTCATTTCTCCATCTATATCAAAAAGAACTGTAATTTAGTGAAGCTGATGGAACTGCTACAATAAATGTCACAAGGAGTTCGCTTGCTCTGTTTCACTGATTCTAACATGCATGGAGATCTTTCAAGAAACATCCCAGTGTGTGCAAAGAATCTTTAGTCAGTGTACACAGGCATGAAAAAAAATACACCACTGTTCTATCATTATATTATTTGATTTCCTTCATGCTTATTCAAGTATGCTAATTTTTATTCATTTATAAACAGTAGGCTGAATAACTTTGGAATGCTATCATTGCAGGGAAACTTTACAATTGGTGTTCATCCCCATTACTTGCTAGAAACTAATTGCTCTTCAGAGCTTTGTTTATGCAAAATGAACACAGTCCCTCATTATGTGTGCCGGTCCTGTTGTAATTTTTATGTTCAACATGACCAGTATCGCCTAAATTGTTTGCAGCAATCTGATTCCATTTCTGTGTTAATTGAATCCTCCATATAATTACAGCTGGTGATGGCACTTTAAGTACTTTCTACAGGTGCTGAAGAGTTTGCTCTGTTTTGATTTAATGGGAAAAAGCATTAAGAAAGTCTAAATTCTTGGAACTATGCCATAGTATAGAGGTGCTTTTCAAGTATAAATGACAGCTTACATTTAATGTTTATATACTAATAACTAAATATGTCATATATGTGTAAATGTGTATATGTGTGTATATATATGCATATATAAGTTATCTCAGAGCTAAGCAGTTGGCCTGAGTGTTCCTCTACTTAAGTACTTCTAGCGATATTAATTGTGCTTCAACCTGATCACATCGGCAAACAAATTCTAACAGTGTAGTTACTGAGAAGTAAGAAGAATGTGAGCAATATTAGAGTCTGTAGAGGAAATTGGAGAGGTTAAAATGTGTGCTTGAGTGTGCTTATGCATATGAGAAGGTACCTTTATCTCTCCATGGGCAGACTATATAATCTTAAGAACTTGCTTTGGTAAAATACTGGTGAGAAAACTATAACATAGGGTGTATATTAAATATTAAAGAATTGAATCAATGTAGAGTCCCCTTGTTGTTTGCAAGAAATATTAGGCAGCTGAAAATGGCAACAGCTTTTGTTATAAAGACAAATAACAAAGAGGAGGCAGACAGATGCCAGTATTTATACTTTGGACTTCACACAAAGAAAATATGTGTGTAGTAATTTCGGGGCACTCACTGCATAGCGAAAAATCAATGTCATGTACACATTGAATATTCCAGAGTTTGCAATAGATGCTGTGACAAATGTGAAGGATATTCATTAATTCATGTTTAATTTTGCATCCAAAGTGCACTTTTGCCAGACTAATTACTTAATGTAATGGAGAAACACACACATAGCTTATAACGACCTTTTGCCTCATTACCTATGTATCTTCCCCACTGTTGCAAATATCAGACAGTAAAAGTAAAAATATAGCTCACATGGTGTTGAAGAAACAGACATGACTCTGTGTGTCTGTGGGAGGCACTGCTGTTCTTTGGTTCTCTTTGTCTCTTGTCCTCAAAATTTCAACAGGGCTGATTCACAGAGCAGGAAATATTGGTTGGTCAGGCAATCCCTTGACAAAAGTGAGATTAAGAAATGCTTGACCTGTGTGCTGGGGAACTGGTGCTATTTCTGTTGACACACTCATCTTTCATGGGAGAACTTCAATTCCCTAATCAATGTCTCTTGTATTACATCTTTCATAACAAGAAAGGCAAGCCAAAAGCAGTAGACCTTGTGAGAGTTAGGAGACCTGTGAGAGTTAGTCATTTTAAAAGAATACCTGTGACACCATGTGCAAGGTAAAAGCTGACACAAAAACAATGCTAATCATCCATTTCTGAATTTTAGTGAAGATCAAATTGTGTCACTAGGTCATGCATATAATTTTTGGTATCATGGTTTCGATGTTCTGTCTCTGAAACACTGAATTGCTGTTTCTGATTCTCAGGATATACTTTTATGGGTGCTTTTTAAAGCTGCAGAGATTGCAAGATCTCAGTCATTTCTTCATCCATATGTCCCTAGGTATCTTCAGTATTCCCTACACTTCTCAGTGGCAATGTCTTTGAAACATAATTACCTAAGTTAAACAAGTAGAGAGACATTTCTTTGCTCAGGTCTTTTCCTCTGCTAATACCCCAAATTGTATCCCTAGGATATTTCTTCCTTTGATTAATTAAGTCCTTGGTTCTACTCACCATAAATACAAGCTTTGGGTTGTATTTTCAATCAAATGTGTCTGGTCATTTTACGGGGGTATCACATATTTTCTCAGAATAGAATTAACAATTTTCTCTACCAGGAAACACTAGTTTGTGTTTGTAACAGCTAAAGAAACAGAGAACTGAGTAAATCCAATACTCAGAGATAGAAAATTTAGTAAATTGTGTTCTCTGGTTTAAAGAAGCTACCCATTGGCTTGGGTATTTCTCTATGACAATTTAAATTATGTTAGTTAGTTATTATGTACTCTCTCTGTAAATGAGACTTTGTGCCCAGGAATCACTTCTTATGAGAAACATTAAAATATAATGCCATTAATGTGAAATTATGTATTTATTTGGTTCCTAGTACCTTGTTAATATTGAAAGACAAACAACAACAAATGACTCAATTATTTTTCTAGAGGATCTTTTAATCTTATGTAGATGACTAACCACAATGAAACTATAGCAAAAAAAAATCTAGACTATATAGACAAAAGAAGTAACCTTATATACCAGAGTAAGATGGTGATCACAACTTTCAGTGATCAAGAAATATGAAAATAGTGGTCCATAGGAATAGACCAAAAATATGAGGTAAGTGATAGCAGAGGATGAGTTTTGAAAGGAGGAAACACACCTTGGTAGTTTAAGTAGTGAGGTTCTAGTTTATACTTTATCAATTATGATGGCTTCTTAACATTCCCAGGTAGAACAGAAATGATAATCTGAGGCTATCTTGATGTCTTAGCCAATTATTGTAATGCTGAACTTGGCAAATTTTGGTTTTGAACTTAAAATACATCACTCAAAGTAGAAAAATTCACTTAACTTTATGTAGTACAACAGATTAGTCTGGCTTGGCCACTAATTATCAAAGATGATAGCTTACGTTGGTATATTTTTTGCAGAGGTAAAGAGGCAACATCAACATCCCCGTAATTCTTTAAAGATGTTGGGGGAAGGTTAAGAATTATGACATCCACTTGGAATAGCAAGAATCAAGAAGGGTGGACAGAAGACTGCTGTAAATATGAAGCTATCATAGTCTACCAAGGGAATCTCTTGCTAGTTTGAGCTACAGCATCCAAAACAAGCAAACAAACAAGCAAACAAAACAAAACTGAAAAAGAAACATTACTGGGAATTGTTGGAATAGAGAGGGGGCCCCAGCTTTCAGAGGTCACTGGGTGCTGAGGTCCTTCAAGGTAGGTTTCTGTCACCTTCTTGTTCTGATGAAGTTATCTATTTCTGCTGAGGTCTATGTTTCTGTCTTTGTATCTTTGGGAAGATTTATTACTCTCTATGAATATTCTCACTATTTTGGGTACTGTGTGTGATTGGAGAGGAAGATCCTTACCATCTTAGAAAACCTGCTAGAAATATTCATCTAACATCTTGAAGAAATGATGCATCTATGACAAACCACTTTGATGGCTCACCAGAAATATTAACTTGTCTCAACTGGATTATTCTCACTGAATCCTGTGTATAGAGGAACGTACTCTGATTTCTTCAACTTTTTGTTAATAGGCTGGCTTCCCAGAAGTAACTGCTAACCCAAGAATTCAGCTTCAGAGCGAAAAGCTTCTAAGGCTAAAGAAAAATCTAGAGATAATTAATGCTGATCTTCATATCAAGAATAACATAAAATTGCCTTCTAAATAATTATTCTTAATTATTTAAGCAACTTAGTGATTGTCAAGAGGACAGTTTTGGGTGAACAATAACCTGGGGAGGGAGATAGTGGGAGCAATACCAATAATATTCCATATTACAGGACTTTCAAAAGAGTAGGTCATAAATATTTTTAATCTTCAGCATTAGACAACAAATATTCCTACAAAGAAGAGAGATATATGGTGTATATAATGTGTGCATGTGTTTGTGTGTGTGTGTGTGTAAGTCTGGCATAAAATCTCGTTGTTGCATACCTCTTCTCCTTTCTCCACTATGGTTTTCTTTCGTGAGATTGGCAACCAAACACCTAAGATCTAGCAACTCTTGTGCACCCTTCAGTAGTCTGCAACAGTTTCTAGCAATCTTTGCAATTTCTATATGGGAGTTGTAACAACTAGCTATACTTCCTTCAGAATATCTGTATTTCTTATAAAAATGAAGTGGTACTCTCTGAAAGAGCTGAACAGAGAAAACTTGGATACTGGGGAGGATGCCATTGAGCTAGGAGATACGTAGAATGCAGATAAGGTGACAGTATGCAAGTGTAACCAGCACCAACTGTGCTTCAAATAAAGGTAAATAGGATCCAAAATTCCTGTTTGTAACAGCATACATAGAAGGACATGGAGCATACAAAAAAAAGTTTTTTTTTCAAGTTGGAATAATGCCTTCAATAAAGGAATATACTTTCTTTTCCTTTAGATCTATGAAAACTGAACACTGAGAGATACAGTACCACACATGATTTCTTTCATGCAAACCAGGGCTCACATCCGATAAGAAAGCAGTTGATTAACTCCACTCCACCCCCATGACAGATATGCCATCATTGCACCCATGGACACATCTTACTAGACAGGCCAATACTTTACCATGAAGAATCCAGGACTTAGTAAGAATTCTGATGTTGTTATCTCCTCAAGTGACCTGCACAGCAAATTGAAACATCTCATCAACTGACAGCAACATGTATTCTCTGATGGCAGCAACAAACTTAAAGCTCATACTCAATGTATAATTGAATCATTATTATACCACACAGCCTACACTGATTCCCAACCTTCCTTCTGTAATAGAAGTAATCAGAAACAGAATTGGAGAAGTGATGCTATGGGGTGCAAGCCTGCCAATATCCAGGTTTGATAGATATAGTTTATTCAATGAGAATGCAGTTATCCAGAATTTTCCCAGGTTAATGATGTATTGTACCTTCTTACACTTTAACTCTTTTAAAGTTATCAATGACCTTACTTTGACAAGTAAGATATATAAGCAGATATATCAGAAATTGCCTGCGTCCAGCTCTAAGAAATAGGACTTCTTTGGCTATGTGAGTAGGGCAGGGCTCTGACATGTCAGTCTAATGCAAGCCTGTGTCGGCCTGGACACTCTTGGGAAATTCAGAAAGGGAAAGAGAGAAGCCACAGTTTAGAATGAACTGAATTTCAGGATGAAATAAAATCTCTTTGGATGGATCATTCTCATTTAAAGTATTGAACAGAAAAGAACATTTCAATGATGGGGAAATCCTCTGAGACCTAATATTCTGGACTGTTTAAAATAGAAAGAAATCGCCATGAATTACATTTGAAAGATGGAATGTACAAGTCTAAAATTACTCAGCCATTAGTTCAGATTTTAGTTCCTTTAGGAATATGGAGACACAGGCTCAAATGTCTAAGGCTGGTAACCTGGGTTAACCTTGAAACTATTTGGCTCTTTAGATTCACAATCTATGGTCATGGTTTCTATATAAATTTTGAAACTTCTGGTAACTTTTAGACTAAGAGTGATTATTTAAATATTACTATTTTATACTGGTTTAATAGATAAATAGCAATTAAGTTAAAATTTCAGATTGCTTTCCTCTGCTTATTTGGTAATATGGAATATATTAGCTTTATATATCAGCAATATATATCTGATAACTCCAAACAACAAAATACCTATATAATAGTCAATGATATTCTGAAGCAATAACATCCTGAAACTAGTATTCATTAGTTGATGCCAGAGGTCATTTGATGATAATAGCTGAGATTACCAAAGAAGATCCAGTTTCAAAGGACAGAGATCACAAACCTTCCACTCAAGTCCTCCGGAGAGACACAGAGTTACAGGCAGGATAAGTACTGATATGTATTTGAAGTTTTATAATTTCTAAGTCTAGACTGGGATGTTATTTGACTTCCATATTAGAAGAATGTATTTTGGTCTTTTCTTCAATTTTGTTTATTTTGTCCTAAGGCCATATGAAACTTCTACCTGTAGGGTATCATGGAACCCCTCACTGTGTAACAAAATGATGGAACCTATAAGTGAGATGAGGGCTATAGTAAACTGCTGAGGCTTTTCAACGGTGGCACAATTTATCCCGGCCTAGGAATCTTTTCTTGTAATAAATTGTGTTTACTGTAAGAAAAAAAACATTCCCACATGATTCCTAATGGGCTGAATAGGAATAGGCTGGCTAGAAACATAACCTTTGCAAAAAATATTTACAATATCCAAAGCATTGGTTAGCTGAAATCATTGAACGAAAGACCAAACTTAAAAAAAAATGTTACTAAAAAATAAAAATACCAAATAAAAGCCAGTTAATTCAGGACAGACATGCTCATTCTGTCAATGTATTCTTGGGCTTTTTCTTCTAGATGGCATTAGTTTTGTTTCCTAAAGTCAGTATGGCCTTTATTTCTCACTGAAGCATGTGGTAACTATGCCAAGGCTAATGAAAGAAGTGCACATTGCCATGTGAGTACAAATATAGCACCTAGTGGGTATTTTTGCATCTTGGCCAATGGAACAGGTTTTTATTACTTGATAGGTAAGCTTGCTGAACTCAGAACTGAACAAAAACTATTTTTTTGAAAATAACAAAACAAGTGTTTTATTTTAATTGGTATACCATCTTTGGCTGTCCTTCCTGAGAGTCAGGACTTGTACAGGATGACTGTACAGTACAAATTCTGAATATAGATCACACCCTGTCACCTGTTACTTAATAGCTAGCAGTGGTGACTCAAGAGCAGTACGAGACTGGAAGACTGTCCCCTGCAGCTCTGGATGTTCCCCATAGAAGTAATTGTCTAGAAAGTAAATTTCTTAGACAAAGAACAAGACGTTATATACGCAGGAACATACTTTACTGTCTCAAAAGTTAACTTTCAGTTTGCACTGAGTTAGAACATTTAGTTCTTCTTTCTGTAGAGCTATTGAGTTTAGTTTTCATCACAATCAAGTAGGTTTGCATAATTTGTTTCCAATTAAAAGTTTAGAAATACTGACTGGTCTTTAGCAATGATTGATTGAGGATACTGATTACACAGACACCCCTTTTCCTTTTTCTGTAGGTCCTTCCATGTCCAAATATTAAATCTGATATATGGAAAACACTTGACAAGCACATTGTAAAGGGGATTACAAAATCTAGTTTTTAAAAATCCATTGAGGCATCAAAGCAAATGATCAAGGAACTGGATATTTTGATCAGTTTCTTAAGGTTGAACATATTACTATTTCATGAACTATATTTTTGTTCAAGTTAATTTAAAATCACACAGCCTTTTCAGTACAGGTGCTGTTCCCAATAAGGCTAATGCTTTAAGCAAAAAGGATGTGATAAAAGAAATGAAATTTACCACAAATGTTTTGGCTCCACAAATGTTAAAAAATACATTGAACATTTTTAATAAGAAGACCAAAGAAATTTTCCATAGTATTTATTTCTAATTAATTCTAATATTAGTTGTATGTGTCTGGTTGGTATGAATTTTAAAGGAAACTTATCCTTCTTTCTAATATATTTTGATCTTCTTTTACTTGACAATATAAATCATTCAATAATTAATTTATATGAGAATTCAGCTAAGCTGTCTAGAAATCTATGTTTATTTATTAATAGGCAAATTTCTCTATTCCTGACCGTGCAAAACTTGGCTTTGTTAATTGTTTTTTATGTTGCTGGTACAAAGTGCTTGACCAAATCTATTTAAAGAACAGAGGGTTTATTGCAGCTTACCGTTCAAGAGTACATTTCATCATGGAAGGAACCATGGTAGTAGGATTTGAGGAAATTGATTATCTTGATCCATGGTCATGAAGAAAGATCAAAGCTTCTATGTAGTCACTTTCTCTTTTTGCTTTGTCTGCAATACTAACACATACAATGGTTCTGCTCAGTTTTAGGATGGGTATTCTCACCTTAATTAGTTAAATCTACATAATCTCCCATAGGCAAACATGTAGATTTTTCTAATCTCCTAGATGATTCTAGTATCTTGTAAAGTTGATAATCACTATTTATCATCACATAGACCTTAGGAATGGATCCCCTTTACTTCTTTTTTTAAAAAAAATATTTATTTATTCTATATACAATATTCTGTCTGTATGTATGCCTACGAACCAGAAGAGGGCACGAGACCCCATTACAGATGGTTGTGAGCCACCATGTGGTTGCTGAGAATTGAACTCAGGACCTTTGGAAGAAGAGGCAATGCTCTTAACCTCTGAGCCATCTCTCCAGCCCATCCCTTTTACTTCTTAAAGTATACATATTTCCACATGCTTACCTCACATATATTTGTAGATGTTATACTCATATATGTGATAAATAATTTTGCTCAAAAAATGACTTTCACAGACAAGTTAGCATATGTTCCCAAGTAGAGGCTACAATTTCACAAGCAGAAATTAAGAGAGACTTTAATGAGGAAAAAAATTGAACTGGTACAACACTAGATGCCAAGAATCAATCCAGTGCATCTTGATCTATACTGAGTCTCATGGGCTTGCTAAACCATGCTGCAGCCAAACGCTGACAATCTAATCAATGTGTGCAACTTAAACATGAGAATAAACAATTATATTTAAGTTTAAAAATAAAAGAAGCAAAGGAAGTGACAATAGAAGAAAATGTGACTGGAAGAAGAAAGTTTTCCTCGCAGAAATGAAAGGGTCAATGGCTCCTGATATAGATCCATGAAGTCAGACCCATTCTGAAAAGGAAAGAAAAGAGCCAGGTCACCTTTCTTATTCTGAGTGGTTCTTGAGATCATTCATGAAGAAGGAATTGGGCTGAAGTTTACATAAATCTTTGTGCGTGTGTGTGTGTTGGGGTGTGGGGTGTGGACGAGGAGTTCCCTCTATAGATCCACCAAAAAACTGAGACAGTGCCAGCAACTGACTCTGGCTGGGGAGGGGAAGTGCACACTAGCCACCCAGCCCCTGGGGTCCTGGAGACAATCAGACACAACAGGGAGGTTAGTCAAACAGGAGCTCATATATTTTCTTACAGCATGCACCTTATCAAGCAAAAACTCGCGTATCCCAGAAGCGAAAAGGGAATTAGCCAATCACGTCAGCTGTCACGTTGTCCGTTATCAGCCTGAATGGCAGCTCCTATAGCCCCTAATGGGATCACAAGGACATCAGACACTTTATGTCATCTTACTCCATTTCTAATTCCAATCATCTTTTTGTAAAAAAGTCAGATCTCCTTCCCACTTTCTCCCCTTCAGCACCATGTTGGCTGGGGGTATTCTTCACGGACTTTGTGACGTTACTGTTTTTGAATTTCACACCCTTTTCTAACTGTTATGCTTTTGGCATAGCTGTCACGGTTTTGGCACAACTGTTACCCTTCTGGGGCCAACTGATCCTTTTCCTAACTGTCACCATTTTTTTAGTATTAACTTGGCCACTCCAGCCTCTTATATGCTTGATTCAGACCACAACGCCACCTTTTTATTTTACTCATCCACTGTGTGTTAGGTTCAGGAAGGCACCTTTATATTAGGTGGGTGCCTTGGAGAAGGTTTACCCTCAAACTTGGGAGAAGTCTTTGCCATCGAGTTTATCATAGTGGAGACAGAGCACCATGAACCCAACCTCATGATCCCTTAACATTGTGACTATTTTTTTTCCAAATTCAAAGCCCAAAATGCAGGTCTGTCAATGTGAAGATCAAGGGGGTTAATCAGTGGCACCAACCAAACTATTGTTGATACCACAGCATGTTGGCATTCCTCTTTCAATTCTCAATTCCCCTCTTAACTTCATCTAAGTTATATAGAACTGTCCCTGAATGATTGGCATAGAAGAAGCATTTTTCTCCCTGGGCCTGATCTACTCCTCCCTATTGCAAAAAGTGGAGGTCCAGACCCTCATGTGGGATTTCCCTCTGTATGCTGTGAATACCATTGGTGAATAAAGAAACTGCCTTGGCCTGTTGATAAGACAGAACTTAGGTAGGCAGGGAAAACTAAACTGAATGCTGGGAGAAAGGAGGCTGACTTAGAGAGAAGCCATGGAGCTGCTGCCAGAGATAGATGTGCTGACATTCTGCTGGCAGGCCACAACCTCCAGGTGATGCACTGATTAATGGAGATGGGTTAAATTAATATGTAAGAGTGAGCCAAAAAGAAGCTAGAGTTAATGGACGAAGTAATGATTTAATTAATACAGTTTCTGTGTTATTATTTGGGGGCTAAGCGGCCAGGAACTAATTAGCAGCCTTCCTTACAACAAAGCCCCTCCTATTTTGGTAGGTTCTTGACTGTACAATTGCTTCCCAGATGCACATAAAAGGGCATTCCTTTCCTTATTGATCAGGGGAGTCCTGGGTGTCTTGGGCATTCTCCTATGTAAGAAGGGAGGGAAGGATTTTAAGATTCCCAGCTGGTAGCCATATTGGTGTTGCTTCCCCACTGGGAAATGTACATCCATATCCCCTCCCCAAGGTGAGTCAGGGCCTCATAATTGCATGTGAATGGACCCTTCCATCTCACCTATAAATACAGTTAAGGGCTCAGATGCCCCAAATGTCATTGGAATCTAGATTCCAAAGACTCCTTTGGCAAATTTAAAATGTTAAGAGTAAGAAGGGCTAATTGTGATTGTATATGGGTGCTGTCTCCCTCTTTTTGTTTTAAAAGCTGTTCTTTGAGGCATTGGTGATGTCTTTCTATAATAGCCTGGTCCTGGGGTTTATAAGGGATGCCAGGGAAATGAGTGATGTTCCATGATAGAGGGAAGTCCTGAAAGGCCTTGCTGGTGAAGCATGGGCCGTTATCAATTTTTATTTTGATAGGGATAACCAATATGGAAGAACATTGTAGGAAATGTGAATGGGCATGTTTGGCTCTTTCCCCTGTGTGGGCTGTAGCTCAGCATGATACAGAATGTGTGTCTATAGAGACAAAAAATATACTTAAGTTTACCAAAATGAAACACATCAGTTTGCCATAATAAGTTTGGTATAAGGCTCTATGGATTTAACCTTAAACCTCCTAATGGTGGTACCTGTAGGTAAGGCTGGCAGGATTTGACAATAAAAACAATCTTTTTAAGGTCTTTAATAGGGATCTGTGGGTACCTGTAATGTAACACTCTCCAGTTAACATGTGTTAACTCATGCAGTTGTATAGCCTCCTATAGGGTCATGGCACAGATGCCTGAGGCCAGTCTGTCTGCCTGCGAATTGCCTCATGATAAAAAACCTGGGAGTGTGGCATATCCCCTCATATGTTGAAAGTTAATGGGATTGGCTTGGGCCTCCAGCAGTTCCTGCAATGTAACCATATAGGGGTAATAAGATTAGCATCAAGGCAGACATGTGCCTGGGACAAATGAGGCGTTAGGTTGGCCATATGTAAGCTATCCATGTAAAGATTAAGGGGCACATGTATATCTTGAATTGTTAGAATAACTGTAAGCATTTCCTTATATTGGGTGGATCCTTCAGTAGGGCAAAATCTTTGCATCTTTGCCTTTCTCAAACCCTCCTCAAAGGCTGCATAGGCCAGGTGGGCACCACTCCCATCAGTAAAGACATAAATAGCATTTGGCAAAGGTTTTTGGGGAAAAAGGTAAGGGAGCCTTAACAGCAGTCTCCAGAGCAGTGTTACCCAGGGAGAGGGACCATAATAACAGTCAAGCTTCCCCTGATATCCCAATCTATGTAAGCCAATCTACATCTGTTAACCTAAAAGGGAATTTTATAGCCTGAGGCTCCTTCTCAAAGTGTCGAAAGGCTTGGTCCTTCCCTTAACAATAGCATCTACGGTTTGGTCTGCCCAGGAATATCATCTCAGGGCTCCCTGCAAGAACAAATGGATCTATTCCATGGGCTCACCATCCTGGATTAGGACAAGAGAGAACAGGGTGGTTCCCACAATGATCCAAAGGGATAGGTGTTATGGTTTAGTTAAAATACTGCGAAGTTACCACAGGAGCAGCAGTGGGCCATGAGGGGCAGTAAGTCCCAAGCAGGGAGCCATAAGGTGGGTGAGAGATCCTGGCGGGTCATTGACGGGGGCAGCCAGTACCACAAGGAGATGTGTCAGGTGAGAGACAGTGACAGATAGGCATGCCAGCAGAGAGAGTCTGCACACAGTTTATTCAGTAAAAAGGAATGGGGAGAGAGAGATAGAAACAGGGAAAAAGAGAGGGAGTGGGCAGGGTTTGTCTCTTAAAGGGACAGGACAGACCATTACATTCCTATGTCTTTTTTATGATAAAAAAAAAAAAGACTGGAGTTTAAGCACAACAGGTTAAATAACTTGGGACAGCAGAGTCTCAAGAAAGCTTTCTGCTCATTTGTGGGTGTTATCTTCAGAGGCAATGTGAGAAAGCTGGGTTCTGGTCACCTCCTGGGGTAGCTGGTCTCTTTGTTCCTGTATGGTGTTTGTGGTATGGAAATGTCTGGTGTCTCTTACACCTGTTTAAGGTATTGGCAGAACAGAGGACAAAGTTAAGTTTAGGAAAGAAAAAAATTTTAGGACCAGGGAATTGAGAAGGGTGTATCTATCCTTGAACTTCCTGGAACTCATAAGAATTTTTTGGGTTTGTGAAAACATAAGTTTTAAACGGCAACATATTTATATCAGAATGACTGTGGCAGATATTTTTGCATAATGAAAAGCATCTTTAAGATTATAAAAAGCAGTGTGGGAGAGAATTTTGTTAACTTATATCTTACTGAAATTTGTTTGGTGAGGTTATCCTTTTAAATGACAAAACCTCTCAGCTGTCAAACTGCATCAGAGATCTTTGAGAAGGATAAAATTTTACTTGAATTATTGATTAAAAAACAACAGAGAACTTACTTGGTTGGCACTTAGTGCTACTCCTCAGGGTCCTCCATTGTCGCTGAGGGTTGTATTTGCCTTTTGCTGTTTAGCACATGGCCTGCCAGGCTCCAGAAGATCCTGTGGGATAAGAAATCTGTAGGAAGGCAAGCCTCTCTTGACCTGAGGAGCTAGGCTGTCGATTCCAGGGATTCTGCCTATCTGGAGATAGCAATCTGGAGATCTTCAGTTTAGATGAACGGCAGTTTTTCCCAGTGGTCAGTGTTTGGCAGTTGAAGCGAAGTGCAGATGGACATTTTTCTATGCCTCTTTGTCTTCTGTCTTCTTTGGAGGAAGTAGAGTGCTGCTGCTAGGAGCCAAACTGTCTCTTTTTGTTATGAAATGTCTTTTAATAATTAAGCATTTCAATGCCATATTCCCAGATCTCTGAGCAGTTGAGGGCTGTTTATCAGGTATAGATGAGTTATAATTACAGTAAGATTTACACTTGTGAAAGAGAAAAAGAAGAAAGTTCTTGCAATAGAAGCTTAACAGTAGAATTGACAATAGTAGAGAATAGTTTAATATATTTTAGAGCAGGCTTGGATTAAATATATCGTATTTCTGTAAGAGACTTAAAAGTACATACCAATTTAAAACATGGAATTTATTGTTTTTGTAGTCTGGAATGAGATACAATGAACAGACAATTACAATATTTAACAGTAAATATACTTGCATCTTAGTCACATGTATGCACACACATACACACACACACACACACACACATACTTAAAAAACTTTAAAGGCACACCACTGCACAAAGCACACATGTAATAGAGTCAGCACAGGGGAACGAGGCAGGGAATGCCTAAGTAAAGATGACAGGACTTGGTTACCTGCTCTCACCCACAGTTAAGATGTCGGTGAAGTCACATGGCCTCAGTTAAGATGGCGGTAAGATAACCTTACCTCAGTCAAAATGGCAGCAACAATGTGTTCTATGGAGATCCACATTTTTTGAGCCATGGGAATTTTAACTATAACAAGAGAGACCTAGAGGCATGATCAATCCTGTTGCCCAGCTGCCACACCACAAGCCACAGTGGGAGCAAAGGCTGGAAATGAAAACAGCTGCCTTGCTAATCTTGCTGGTTTCTATGGGATCAGTTGTAGTGATGACAGGGATGGAATAGAAGGAATGGGAACAAGAGGAAACATATTTTCAGACAAGTAGGGAAAGGGCTGCCCAGCAAAAGGCAAAGCAGAGCCAGCACAACACCAGCAGAGCGTTGTCAGGTGGGTGGCTAATAGTTTGAGGAAAAGTGGAGCTGGCAGAACACTGGCAGAGCATTTGCGGGCAGGTGGCTGATAGTTTGATGGTTTATATTCCATAGCTAGAAATGTGAAAACTTGCAAAAACAGGCACCACAAGGCCTGTAGAAGAGCATCTTCTCTCTACAGGCAGGGTGTTAATGAAGCTAACTGGCCCTAGTCTGGGCAACTCGAAAGCCAGAGAGGCTAGAGGCTACTCTGAGCAGTCTCTCACAGCAGGGACCACTTATACGTAGTTCAAAAAAAAAAAAAAGAAAAGGGAAAGAAAAATCTGAGGGCCCCCAGGTCCCAAAGTGAATGCACTGCCCAGCATGTGCAGAGATAGTGCAGGAAGACTACCCTGGGTAGTCTGATCTTGTTTTTAGCTATGGGAAGCAACCAGAGATGAATGTCAGTGAAGAGCTCATCCTTAGCCATGTTGACTGTACTTGGGGGCAATCCCCTTGTTTCTAGGAACACCATAGGATTTCTGGGAGCTCGGTGATTAAATCTTCGGGTTTGGAAAAAGAGTTAAGTTGACTGGAAGGGGAATACTTACCACCGAAGCTGTTGGTGTGTGTAGAGGTCAGTGCTCAGGCAGATACCCAGTTCCTGATCTCAGGGTTCCATGTGTCCTCAACTGGTCCACCCACAGGTGGGAGGGAACTTGGAAAGAGTCTGGCCAAGTCACAGAGCACCAAATGCTATGGTTTAGAGAAAATGCTACACTTCTCCCTCAGTGGCACAGCCAGAAGCAGGCAATGTGGGGGCATCTGGGTCCTACCACCCAAGGCTTCTGTGGGTCCCAAGTGGGTGGGAAGAGGGTGGGCGACAGACCTTGGCAGGTCAGCGGTGGGCCAGCTAGTACCATGAAGAGCCGCGGTGGATGAGAGAGAGAAAGACAGATAGGCGTGGCATGCAGAGAGAGTTTAGATACAATTTATTCAGTAAAAGGGAATGAGAGAGAGAAAGAGAGAGAGGGGAGTTGAGAAAGGAGAGGAAAGGAGCCATGTCAGCAGCATCCACCTCTTCCAAAGAGAGACAGGACAGAGACAGAGACAGAGCTTTCAGGCTGGAAAAGGAAGAAAGATCCACTTGCCTCATTGGAAGGGAGGGAAGTGGGCAGGGCCTGTCTCTGAAAGGAACAGGACAGAATATTACAATAGAGGCAAGTCAATGGTATATCATTTCAGCGACATGGTGCCCACTACATCCTGGATTTGTGAAAAAAAAAAAACGTGCCTGATGCCTAGGGGTCAATACAATGCGTTTGGCTCCCCAAAGGAGGTCAAAGAGGGGAGCAAGGGCATCCTTGGGGATGAGGATCCAAGTTAGGATCCAATTTTTCTCTTCTAGAATGCTCTGAAGCTGAGCCAGGATCAAACAAGTGGGGATGTCCAGTTTAGGTCAGAGGGGCTCGCCTGCGACAAGGTGATCTCAGCCCCCAAGAGTTCAAAAGGGGATACTTCTTGGACCTTGTTTGCAGCCTCCTTAAACCCATTTTTATGTAGGAGGTCAAGCACTTAATTTAAGAGAACCTGTTGTTGCCGGGAGTCCTGTGTCCTACAATGAGGTCATCCATATACATATACAAAATTGCAGCTTCTTTTTTACTAATCGGCTTCAGCATAGAAGGTCAGGTAATTTTGGCAAAAAACAGGCCTACTAACCATTCCCTGAGGGAGCACAACTCATTCATATCTCTCATCTTACCTAGAGTAATTAAGAGTAAACCTGGGACAATCATCTGGGTGGAGAGGGATGAAGAAAAATCAGACCTTAATATCTAGAATAGTAAAAGTAAAATCAGCCAGAATGGCACAGACCCAGAGGAGTACCTACTATTTCCTTTATATCATTTATCTTTCTGAGATCTTGTAGCATGCACCAGGTCCCATTAGCCTTTTTAATTACAAATACAGGGTGGTATTCCAAGTACTCCAGGAAGGGTGTATATGTCCCAACTGCAGCTGCTCCTGAACCAGAAAGTGGAGGGCCTTCAGTTTAGGCCAGATAAGGCCACAGCTCAGGTTGTTCACCCCAGGAGGTAGTAAGAGCCTGTATTTCCCAGGAGTGATTCCCCCTTCTATGTTCCCCTTTCTGCCAATCCCCCTCTTCCAGGAAATATCAAAGAAGGCCTGATAGTTGGTCATGAGGATCACCTCCATTTGGGTCAGAAGATGCTGGCCTAGCAAGTTATCTGCAAGATTTTTTGCCACTAGGGGGCAGATCTTCCCTTGCTCGCCATCTGGATTGACCTGTCTCATTAAGGCTATTGTCTCCTGGTAATGTGTCCTGCCCCCTACTCCCAGTATGTGGGGCCCTGTGGTCAACTCCCAATGGGGACAACCTCTTCCTTCCTTAATACTGTTCTGTCTGACCTTGAATCTACCAAGAGATGAAACTTCTGTTCCCCTACGACCATAGTCATCTGTGGATAGTGTCCATCTACTGTTGGCATTGTCCATTGTGCCCAGGTCTCAGGTACTTGCCTAGAGCTTGTTTCCATTTTAATTGGATCTCCTCCTTGGGCTGACAGAGTTAGAGGATGCCCCATACCTAGTTTAAGAAATCCAGAGGCCTCCCTTCCAGAACAAATTTTGATCTACAATCTTTCTTCTGATGGTATCCTTTCCTGCATCTGGAACAAGAGATAGTGGGGGATTCCCCCCCACACACACACCGAGTTCCGGCATTCACCCCCAGGGCATGAAGGGTTGTTGAGGACAGTCCCACTTAAAGTGACTCTACTTTCCACATCTGAAACAGGCCTCTCTTCCCCCATTGTAGGATCACCTAGATCCAGACCATCAGTACCCTGGAAAGGGCCTTGGTGATTGACTCATCTGGGCGTGTAGTGTCATGATCAGAGCCTGTATCTGTTTGTGGGTGGTTCCAATGTCCTGGCCAGCTGTTGTCCACCTACACATAGAAGCTTCTTTTAACCTGTACAAGCCATGCAGTAGCCAGTATTCATTCCGTCCCATATTGCTAGGCTTCCTTAGCCTCCTTATTCTCCAGGGAAATGTAAGTGCATTATCTGCCTCTTCCACAGCTCCATGATGCAGGACAATTAGGTGCTGTGGGAGTACCTTCTGCTGCTTCAGCCAATAGTCGCTGAAATACCAGCCCACTGGGGTGTGGTATATTTCTCTTTAAAAGAAGAGCGGCAAGCCTTGGCTCGGCCTCTTGGTTCAGGCGCTTGGTTCTGGCTCCTGCTCCCGGCTCCTGCTCCAGCGACTAGGCTCCCTTCCTGACGGTTTATGGTGTATGTACGTTTTACCCCCCAAAATAAATACCCCTTTAAAACATAACTGGTGTGGGATTGATTCGCCATTAATTAAGTCTATAGCCCCACAACACAGGACACTCAGAAGTGATAGGGAGTCAAGTCAAAACAAGAATTTGGTTTATTACTGTGAATGTCAGTTTATATAGGTTAAGTGGCATAGTGAGATGTAGGGGTACCTCCAACCAATGAGAGACAGTCAAACCCTCCCTCTGGCTAGAGGGGCATTTACCTAGATTTTGCTGTCTCATCCTCACTTGGTTCCCTGAAACTCGAGCCAGGCTTTTCTCTGTACTGTAGGCCTCGAGGTACAGGCCCTGAGATAATTTTGGCCCCAAATCTCCCCTTTTTGTTTTATATCCTACCCTTACCCCAATCATCAAGCCAGAAAAGCCCACTGGGGAGAGAGTATGAGTCATGCCACCCCATTCAGAGTTTCGGCCTGGATACCTTCAAATTGAGAGTTCATCTGTGGGGTAAGATGTATCGAGCCTATCAAAATGTACTCAAAGGGCCATGAGTTGTATCTGTTGTATTTGTTTTTAGAATGCTTGTTTCAGTCTTTGGCGAACACATGGGTCAAAAAGACAGATCAATGAACAAATAGCCATCGGCTCAATTAAGGAAGAGATGAGTGTGGTAAGTCATGGGATCCCATCAAACCTAGTCTCATAGAAGGTCCTTGACTTAAATGAATCAATATCTTTTCTTAACTCATCTAAGGTTCTTGTATGTATTCCAGAATGGTCTGCATAGAAGCAACATTCTTCCCCAAGTGCCCTGCAAATTCCTCCCTGTTCAATAAACAGTAAGTCCAAGTCTTTCCTATCTTGTAAGGTTACCCTTGCTAGGGAATCCAAACACTTTTGTAAGTAACATAATGCAGTCTCTGTTTTTTCTAATTATATCCACCCCCATCTACTCACATTCCCAGGAAGAACAATAGTAATCAGGATCTGTAGCACAGTTTCTAATAGCAGAGGCAGTTCAGTTTCTTCCTGGGCATACATAAAATGGTGTCTGCAGGAGGACATGTCTCTTAAGGACATGAGAGCACCCAGGTTCATTAGGGTAAGATGCCTGGGGTAGGGTGCACCCCAAAGACCTTCCATATTTAGGTCTCCCTCTGGTCCATGTAATCCAGTCTCCCATGTGCCAGCTCCCATGTGCCAAATTGTAGAGGTCAAACATCAGGTCAGGCCATCATGTCCAGGTTGTCTTCATCTGAGAAGTCTGGTTTAGGATCCCTCCAATGACAGCGCTCAACGATATCCATGTCACCTTCGGTGGTTGCTGGGGGCTTACTGCCTAGACCGTGGTCACCAATGAGAAGAGTTAACATGATTACCACTGGGAAGGCAATCTGAAATAGATAAACAGGTAACACTTTACTAAAGGGTTAATCTCCCACGGGCAGTGGTTATTTTTCTTTTCTTGTGTTTGAATTTAAAGACTGTCCATCATAATCACTTTCTTTTTTTTATTGGTCATCTTGGTCCTCCCCAATGTCCTGAGAGGAGGAGAGAAATTTTAAGTTATGAGTGGGTAACCATATAGGCATTTCCCCTCTGTTTGGGAAGATACATTCATATACTCCACCCTGTGCCAACAAAGGATCTGGGTCCCTCCATTGGTTAGTGAGAGGATCTTTCCACCTAACCTTTAGGCAGGGCCTCATTGGTAGGGATCCCCCAATGCTTCTGGAATCTATTTTGTGTCCTCTGAGAAGCTGAATATGTATGGTTTTTTTCTACCTTCTAAGAGTGATCCAAGTTGTATCATCAAGGCAGAAATAGAATTAGCATCCAATCTGATATAAGCATAGGGTAAGTGTGGCAGTAGGTTCACAACATAAGAGCTGTCTGAATTGAAGTTTCAGCATTCTGGGACCTTTTGTAGGGCAATATATACGACCATATTGAGTGGATCCTCCGTAAGGGAGAATTTTGGTAATCTTTGTCTTGTTTCCCCCCCTCCCCCCGGCAGGTAAAACTACAAAGGCGGCCCCATTCTTCCCGCCATCTGTGAAAACAGTGAATGCTTGGGGCAGGGGCCTAGAAGAAAAGACTGAAGTGACTCTCCAGTGTAGTTCTTGATATAGCTTCATCCAAAGTGGGTGTCCAGGGTGCCCAGAAATCCCTCCAGGGTGAGGCTCAATCGAGAACAATGTCTGGCCTCAGATTCTAAATCCTTAATTTTGAATGGAATTATTAATTTAGAGGGATCTTTTCCATAATGCCAGTGGGATGTGTCCCTGGTTTTTATAATTATATCAGCTATTTGATCAACTAGAGAGTACACTCTGAGAGTGCCCCCAGGGTAGTGTGTACCCATCCTAGTGGTTGCGACTGCTGAACAATGGCAGCCAGCATGGTCTTTTTCCCTAATAATATATAGCCTTGGATTGGAATGTTAGGATTATATCTTGCCAAAGAAGCCTAATGGAGTTCAGTGATGAATTCAGTGAGTCCCTGGCAGCCCTTAGAGAGCAAGGAAATGATCTTATAAGGTTGCCTCCCTATTAGGAGATCATACATCTAGTCTCCCAGTCTCTACAGGCTACCAGGGCCTTACCTAACTCATTACCCCCAGTATCTTTTGCAACCTCGATAAAGTGAGAGGCTCAGGCAGGATTAATTGGGGTCCATTCACTTTGACTTGAGTGAATGTTAATTGAGATCCCAATATATGAACTCAGGGTATCTTTTGTGTTTTGTTTGGGGCTATTTTAAATCCATGTTGCTGGAGGATATCAATAATAGTGGTTACCCAGGGAGCTAGCCGTGATTCCTCCAAATGCCCAATGATTAGAAAATCCATATAAACATAATCCTTGTTCAAAATAAGGAGAGAAGATACTATACAAGTAGTGTTGGCAAAAGGCCGGACTATTGGCCATCCCCTGTAGGAGAATAGTCCATTCATATCTCTCATCAGGTTGAGAAGAGTTAACTGTAGGAATGGAAAAGGCAAACTTTTCACAATCCCCCTCATGAAGAGAAATTTAGAAGAAACCGTCCTTTAGATCAATTATAGTGAGGTGAAACTGGGAGGGGTTTGCTGGGGCCCAAATTAAGCAGCTTAAAGGGGTTCCTACTAGCTTCATGTGGGCATTAATTGCACATAGGTTCTGTAACATTCTCCAGGTTCTATTAGGCTAATGTATCACAAACACAGGGCTGTTCCAGGGGCTCATTAAGGGCCTTGTCTGTCCTTCTTTAATCAGATTTCTGGTGATTTTCTTGAGCATCTTAAGTTTAAGTTCTGGTGATGGCCACTATTCCAGCCATACTGGCTTGGTGGAGCGGGGGACTTGGTGAGTCCCTCATGCAGCTTGTACCAGGCGACAAGACCTGAATTCCTAATCTGGTCCCAGTAAGGGTCAGCTACTGCCACCTGTTGGATAGTAGAGAACCCATCAGCAATACTCACCAGCATACCATAGGTGATGGGGATAGTGGGTAGGGCTTTCCAATTAAATTCAGCTCAGACACGGCATTCTTCCTTGTAGAACACACACCATTTAATGTACAGAGTGCTAGACAACACTGCCTTGGCCAGATCCATCCAGTTCTTAAGGACACCGAGGTGATGTGCAACCTCCTGTTTCAAAGTTAGGGCACAGAGGGAATTGGGTCCATCCTCCATTACAGCCTTCCGCAGGTCCTTGATGTCCTTTGCCTCCCAGAGATACCATTCTAGCGGCTTCCAGAAACAGAGGCAAAATTTACTGGGAAAGCCCAAGTGTCTCCCCTTCCCATTTCCCTCTCTCCCCCAGGCCTGATGACCTTAACTGGGTATGCCTTGGCATAAGCAGCTCTCCCTGCTGGTCCAGGTCTCCTAACTCCCTTCTCAGGAAATTATAGGGCTCAGAGACTCTCTCTGGCCCTCTATGCCCCTTGATCGTGCCAGGGCAGTAAGGCAGAAGGTGGGCACCTTCTTCCTCATTGTCCTTGGAGTCAATGACTTTTACTTTCATTTTAACTTCCACTGTGTCCAGCTGTACATTTTACCCTTTCTCTAACAAACTCCTCCCAATTATTTTTCTCCTCTCTCAACAGTCCAGGGCTAGGGGAGAGAGGGAAGAGGGCAAGGAAGACACTTGAACTTTCCAAGTAAATCCAGAAGAGGGATTGCTTGTCAGCTGAGTAACTTTGGCTGGCTTCCTTCTTACTCTTCTTTCTGATGGAGTCTTGTCAAACAAACTCACTCTGAAACAAAGTTTTTAGCTACTTAGAAATATTTATAATAGTGTCTCAAAATTGAAAATTCTTCCTCCCTCTCTCTCATTATTTTCCATTAATTTTCTTATGATAAAATAAAGTAAAATTTAAGAAAAATACCTTGTCATGAAAATTGTAGTATGACACTGTTTGTCACACAAAATGTCCTTTGATCCTTATAACGTTTTTATTAGGTTACCATGTTCTGGAAATTGGTGCTTGCTTTCATTATTGTGCTAAAGACCCACAAGAGCATGAGCCGTACATGTATCTTATGTTGTAAAACCCTTGTCATCTCGCCATGTGAAAATAAACATATTCATTTTTCATGATGATAGTAAGA
This sequence comes from Myodes glareolus, assembly GCF_982192425.1. Taxonomy (NCBI): domain Eukaryota; kingdom Metazoa; phylum Chordata; class Mammalia; order Rodentia; family Cricetidae; genus Myodes; species Myodes glareolus. The sequence goes on from NC_142046.1 coordinate 23,270,717, forward strand.
AAGACCTTAGACCTCTATCTGCAAAACTGTGATGATTTCCTCCCAAAACCTTCAGGATAAGCATTCACAGGTGCCATAGAATTTGATACAATGAACCTTTATTACCAGTTCTGTTTCAGACCTCTCAGAATTATTTGTCTGTAATGAAACTGACAGGATTGGGAATTTCTGTGTGTATTACAGACTTAATCCAATCCAGGGTTATGATTTGTCTTACCTGACTAAGACAGACAACTGCATTCAACAGACTTTGGCCAGCATCTCCATCCTTTTATAACAGAACATTCCATTTTTTGTTAGGCATATTTTTCAATATAAAAACCTGATAGGGGCTTGGAAAAAATGTAACTTACATTCTTCTAATGGAAAATCCAAAATATTAGGAGAGGAGTGTTACTGTATCCAGAAGAGGGATTGTTTACCAGCTGAGTAACTTTGGCTGGCTTTCTTCTTACTTTTCCTTCTGATGGAGTCTTGTCAAACAAACTCACTCTGAAACAAAGTTTTTAACTACTTAGAAATATTTATAATAGTGTCTCAAAATTGAAAATTTTCTCTCTCTCTCTCTCTTTCTTTCTCTCTCTCATTATTTCCCTCTAATTGTCTTATGATACATAAGATTCAGAATTCGGTTCTACACTCTTTCTGACTACTTTTCCTTAAGGTTCCCTGAGCTCTGAGGCTTTGAGGAAAGAGAGTGAATAGAGACATTCCACATAAAGATGAGTATTCAGAGCACAGCCACCTGTTCTCTATATGTAATATCTGGCTATGGTTCTCTGTATTTATTTCCATCTGCTGCAGGAGGAAGTTTCTCTAATCATGAGTAAGTTAGGCTCTGACCTTCTATGAGTATAGCAGAACAAATATTAGCATAAATGTAAAAGTGAGTCTTACCTGTAGGGCCCTGTCTCCCCTTACTCCCTGGGATGCGTCTCTGAGGACAGTTCTGGTCAGCCAACTAAAACTTCCTGCTAATTCCTATGTTCTCTCTGAATTAAGCTGAATAAAGTGGCATTCAGTGATCTCTCGTCAAATGACCCAGGTCTCTTGTGTTTGTGTCTTTGTTCAATCTCCAGGCCTTTGCCCAAACTCGCGTAAGGTACGGAGGCACACGACCCGTACCGAGAAGGGTAACAGCAGAATCGGGTATTACACTTACCCACTGACTTGGGTATACCCTGAAAGATAATCTCTTCAGCAGCCACAGAGTTCAAGTTGCAGAAAATAAAACTCCAGCCCTCATTATAAGATTAGCTGAATTCCCTGAAAATTTAAGTCCCAGCCTTAGCAGATGTTAGTAAAAGTAAAGGCATTAAATGTTAAAAAATGTGATTCAGTATCTTGGGATAGGCATGTTTGAGGAACCCTATTGAAATGAGAACTTTGAACCCTTAGATTCCCACAGGTTTATCTCACCAGAGAAAGTAGTATCTTGTTTCATGAGCCTCATTAGAAGATTTACTCCTATCATACCTCCTGAATTATTTCCTTTTGTGCCATTGACTGAGAAAATTAATTCACCATTTTCTACTAAACTAGTATTGACTTTCCTTGAAGGAGATGTCAGACAAGACTATAATGATGTCCCTCAGGACCCAGCAAAGGTTGTCTGTTGTTCTATAACCAGACTTAAGGCAAAACAGTATCCTAGAGGGAAGATAGAAAGGCTCGGTCACAAGGAGGCACTATTAAAATGATTAATGAGTTTGCTAGTTCATTTGAGTAGATATCTTGAGAATATATTTGGGAAAAGATTTTAAAGGTATGAGGTAATAGTGAAAGAAACATACAACTGATTGAGACTTCATTTAATGAGTAGGGATTCTTGGTTTAATATGGAAGTTTACAGAATTAAACAAATATCAAAAATGGTTGCATGATTGTCTGAAGCATTTGTCAAAGGATGACTTGCAGAAAAAGAGTTGGAGATGCTTCATATCCCTTGACTAAGTGTTGATAAAGGAATTATTAGGTTCAAGGAAATCACAATGCTACATTGCATTGTGTGAAATCTAATCCTCCACAATATGAGGGCCCAGAAGTCCTGCTCTTCACTAATTTTGTAATATGCAAAATAGTGAAAGAGGCACCAGGATATTTAAAGAAATTTGTTGTTGCCCCTTTCCTTATATAAGACTATAGGGATCAGTTTGATGAATTTAAAGCAATAAGTTTAATTGGACCCCAAGATAGAAATGGTCAGGTGGAAGCTCTGAATTGCCAAAGGCGAAGTACAAAGTCATGTCCATAATGCTCTAACCCCTGATTGGCAGCCGAGGCAGAGTGAATTTAGTGATGACATGACTCATATGGACCTTAGTAGTAGCTAATCAGTTGTGTTGTTTACAAACACTAGTTAGATTAGAAACCTATTGGATTTTTGTTTGATCTGTATATATGAAAAAATTGTCAAAGAAATGAAAGTCTTACTTGGATCATAATGAAATAGAATGTTGGCTTATAAATCAATTTCCAGATGTGTAATTTTGCAGGTCCAAAACTGCTTTGTAATAGAAAAGTCCTTTTAAAAACCTGTGCTATTGATATGATGTTTTTTATGAAATGTTGAGGCCTTCTGCACATTTCCAATCCATAATTGATCAATTTCTTCATTATCTTCTGCTAGAGGACCTTGCAGACCTTTATGGGATCAGGTATGTGTAATATATGTGGGACAAAGTCTAATTTAAGATTATATCTTGATGTCATTATTTTTTAACCACTGAGTAGTACTCTAATGCACATATATTCCACACTTTCTTTATCCATCCTTCCATTGAGGAGCATCTAGGTTGTTTCCAGGTTCTGGCTGTTACAAATAATGCTGCTATGAACATAGTTGAACAAAAGATTTTCTAGTATGATTGGGCATCTCTTTGGTATATTCCCAAGAGTGGTATTGAAGGATCTTGAAGTAGGTTGATTCCCAATTTCCTGAGAAACCACCACACTGATTTCCAAAGTGGCTGCACAAGTTTGCATTTCCACCAGCAATGGATGAGTGTTCCCCTTACCCAATATCCTCTCCAGCATAGGCTATTGTTGGTGTTTTTGATTTTAGCTGTTCTGACTGGTATAAGATGGTATCTCAAAATTTTTTGATTTGCATTTCCCTGATCGCTAAGGAAGTTGAGCATGGCATTAAGTGTCTTTTGGCCATTTGAACTTCTGTTGAGAATTCTCTGTTCAGTTCAGTACCCCATTTTTAATTGGGTTACTTAGAATTTTAAAGTCTAATTTCTTGGGTTCTTTATATATTTTGGAAAACAGACCTTTGTTTGATGCGGGGTTGGTGAAGATCTTCTCCCTTCAGTAGGATGTCTTTTTGTCTTAATGACAGTGTCCTTTGCTTTACAGAAGCTTCTCAGTTTCAGGAGTTCCCATTTATTCATTGTTGCTCTTATTGTCTGTGCTACTGGGGGTTTATGTAGGAGGTGGTCTCCTGTGCCCATGTGTTGCAATCTACTTCCCACTTTCTCTTCTATTAGGTTCAGTGAGGTCGGATTTATAATGAGGTCTTTAATCCAGTTTTGTGCATGTTGATAGATATGGTTCTATTTTCATTCTTCTACATGTTGACATCCAGTTGATGGAAATAAAAAACACTATTCTGAGTGAGAAAACCAGACTCAGAAAGATGAATATGATATGTACTCACTCATTAGTGGACTCTAGCCATAAACCAAAGACATTAAGCCTATAGTTCACAGGCCTAGAGAAGCCAAATAACAAGGATAAACCAAAGAAAAACATATATAGATACTCCTGGAAATTGGAAGCAAACAAGATTGCCAGGCAATAGTTGGGAGCATGGGGGCAGGGGTAGGGTTGGGAGTGAGGTTGGGCGAAGGGGAAAGGGGGAGAGGGAAGGGAGAAGGGAAAGAATGGTGAGAACTTGGGGGAGTGGGAGGGTGGAGATGGAGAAAGGGCGGATATAGGAGCAGGGAAGAAGATTTCTACAATAAGGGATCCATTTTAGAGTTGGCAAGAGACTTGGCTCTAGAGGGGATCCCAGGTGTCCACGGGGATGTCCCCAGCTAGGTCCTTGGGCAGCAGAGGAGAGGGTGTCTGAACTATCATTGCCCCACTATCACAGTGATGATTATTTCAAATATCACCACAGAATCTTCATCTGGTGATGGCTGGAGATAGAGACAAAGACCCTCATCAGAGCAATGGACTGAGCTCCCAAGGTCCAGTTGAAGGGCAGAAGGAGGGAGAAAACAAGCAAGGAAGTCAGGACCACGAGGGGTTGGTCCACCAACTGAGGCAGTGTGCCTGTTCTAGTGGAAGCTCACCAAATCCAGCTGGACCTGGTCTGAACAAGCATGTGATCAAACCTCTGATTGTGGCTGACAATGAGGGCTGACTGAGCAGCCATTGATAAATTCACTGGGACTTGTTTTTAAGGCATGTTCTGGCTTTTTGGGACCCTAGTCTATATGGATGCACAGTTCCCTAGACCTGGATGTAGCGGGGAGGGCCTGGGACTTCCCACAGGCAGGGCTCCCTGCCCTCTCTCAAGCAGGCAGGGGGAGGGAGGAGGGTGAGTTGGGGAGCAGGAGAGGATTGGCAGGAGAGGAGGAAGTGTAAATTTTTGAATGGAAAAATAAAAAAAAAGTTTATATCTTGAGCCTGAATAAATAATGAAGTCAATTCTGTATCACCTGGTATAAATTCAGCATTTTCAATATGTAAAACAGCTCTTTTTGCATACTGTAAATCAGCAACTATATTGAGAGGATCTTTAAAATCCATTAGTACTATGAAAATAGCATATAATTCTGACTTTTGCACAGAATCATAAGGGATTTGTTTCATTTTACTTAAACCTTCTGATTTGTATTATGTCTTTCTTGATTTATTTTCATCAGTATAGAATATAGGGGCTGCAATTTACTGGTGTGTCACATATAATGCAAGGAAGAATACAATTTACTCTCTTTATAAGATTAATTCTATCACTTTTGGGATAGTTGTTATTAATCTTTCCCCCAAAATTAGTACAAGTTCTTTGCCAGGATTCACTATTTTCCCATAATTTGTTAATTTCATCAGTAGTAAAAGGTACTATAATTTTTGCTAAAACTATTCCTACTAAAAGTCTCAATTTTCCTTTTATAATTAATTCAGAGACATAAAATTTTGATTTTGCTACTCAGTTTATGTGGTAGAAAAATCCATTCTACGATAATATATTCATTTTGCATTAAAATTCCTACAGGGGAATATTTAGAGGGTACTATGACCAGAATGTGATCAATATTTAGATCCACATAATTCACATGTGTTTCCTGTAATTTCTCTCCAATCAAAGCCAATTCTTTTTCAATTTCAGCTGATATTTCCCTGGGACTATTTATGTATTTGTCACCATTTAAGGTTTTGTTTAAGTGAACTATTTGACCAGGTGTTTTCCCAAAAGTGGGTCATAGATTAGAAATTTCTCCTAGCTATCTTTAAAAAATTAAGAGTCTGAAATTGATCACTCTTAATTTGTATTTTTTGTGTTTTAATTTTTGTAAACCTATTTTATAACCTAGATAACTGATAGAATCTCATTTCTATTTTTTCAGGAGCAATTTGTAATCCCCAACCAGACAGAACTATCTTACTTCTTCAAACATCCATTATCTACATTTAAATCAGATAGCAAAATGTCATCCACGTAATGGTAAACTGTAGATTCCGGAAATTGCTGACATTTTTTTTCCAATGGCTGACTTACAAAATACTGGTAAAGGGTAAGGTTATTAAACATTCTCTGTGGGCACACACTCCACTGATATTTTTTTAGTAGGCTGAGAATTTTTATAAGTAGACATTGTGAAAACAATTTTTTCTCTGTCTGTTTCTTCCAAAGGCATAGTGAAGAAACAATCTTTTTATTAATCAATAACTCTAAGAGGTCATCCTTTAGACAATAGGAAAGGCAAACGGATTCCAGTTTGTACAGGACTCATTGGTTGAATCATCTTATTAACAGCTCTTAGATCTGTTTCCATTATCCATTTTCCATATTTCCTTTTAACAAGAAATACAGGAGAATTCCCAAGACTGCTTGATTTTTCAATATTCTGAGCATCTATTTGCTTCTGTACCAGTTGTTCTAAGGCCTGCATTTTCTGTATTGTTAAAGGCTATTGCTTAGCCCATGTAGGTTTCTTACTTAACCATTTTAAAGGTAGGGCCGTGAGTACCTCTGAGAGTTTGTTAGTTGTTCTGTGTTTTTGTGCAACCTGAATGGTTGGTGACTTTTTTAAATAGTACCTTATAATATTCTTCCCAGAAACATGAGTTGGTTTATCTTCTGTTTTTAAGACTGCAAGAATGTTAATAAGAGAATTCCATTGCAGCTATAGATCACAACCACAAAGATTCCTGCTATGTTAGTCATATATGGCCTCATCCTTTCTCTCTGTCCTTCTGACCCTATGCATTCAAAGCATCTCATGTTTTGTTTTACTTTAGATAAGGCTAGACATTTCCTATTTTCTACTGGAATTTTTTATTCATCCTCGATGATTATTGCAGTATGGTTTCTTATGGGAGGCACAGAATTCTCTAATTTTCCTGGGGAAGTGTGTCCCCCACAGTGACTGGGAATGACTGGACTACATTTGACCAAGGTGCTGTGAGAAGCCTCCCAAGGAGTTTCCTGATGATAATGGTTTGCCTTGTCTCTTTTGGTGATCTGCTTTTATTAGTTCAATGTTGGCTTTTGCCACATCTTCTATATAATCCAGAAGATTGAAATCTTCTAATTTTGTCATTTCCAGAATAAATATTATTTTTAGGAATGCCCTGTCTACAATCTCTTCTCCCAGATGGGCTGTTCTACCACAATTAAAACATTTGGTATTTTGATGGTTCTTCATACTTTTGGAAATTGCTTCTCCTACCCAAGCCTCAGTATTGTAGTCAAATCACTCAACATTGGCTGTGTGCAAGATCCATTTACCCATTGGTGCTGATCTGACCTTTAAAGGCCTATGGATCTTTTTGTATTCTGAGTTGGCATTTTCAAAAAACAGAGATTCAATAAGTACCCATGTAGCTTCTGAATCTGATACTCCTATTTGTATACTTTAATTAATCTTTGTAAAAATCACTAAAGGGTTCTCTTGAACTTTGTACGACCTTAGTATATGATTCTGTTCTGACTTGTTCCTGAGTCTTGTCCCAAGCATTCACGGTTGTTGTATGGCATAGGGACAAGATATATTCATTGTATATAGCTTGATTATCTAGATCAGCATAATAGCTCTCACCAATAATTTGGGAGGCTTCAAATTCTTTGGCTATATCTTGATGTTGCAGAGACTTAGCCTTCTCTTTCCAATAGTACTTCCACTCTAATTACAGCCCATCTTGAGAATAATTGAAGCAAATCATGTGGAGTAATCTTATTTCTTGAATCCCATGTCTTTCCCAACTCCCTAACATATGGTGAACGCATGCCATAAGATACTATTTTTTGTTTAATATCCTTTAGGCCTTTCATACATACAGGTTTATATTCTGTATATCCTTATAGGTACTGAGTATTTTCTGGCTTTTCAGAGGTAGTAACAGGATAACTAGCCAAAACCCTTGGTAAGTCATCTCTGACTCTGAGAGGTACTGGCAATGCTAAAGAATTACTATTGTCTTTGGTACATACCTCATCTTCTTGCTCATCAGTTCTGACAAGTTCCCCAGTTGATTCATTTTTTTATTACTGTCTTTTGTAAAGCCTAAATCTCTTGACCTGTGAATATTTCTAATGATTTCATCAATCAATTAATTTCTGGTTATCATTCTGCACATGTGATTTTAAGGTTTTAATTTTTCCATTTATGATATCTTCTCATCCTTACAGATTATTTGGATGGTGTGTAGATTGCCTTCCTGGAGAAATGTTCTTTCTGCTCTCTTATAACCTTTTAACACATTTTTATTGTCAATTACAACATTCTGAATCTTTTCAGATGACTTCTTATTACCAGCCTCTAAAGATTGTATCACTTCTAAAAGTTTTTAATTCTTGACACTGTTATCAAAACATTTTTAAAGGATATAATATGAAGAACAAAACTAACAAAAAACATGGCCACAAAAATATATGTACCAGATAGGTCATATAACTCTTGCAGACATCTATTCATAGTAGAAATAAAAAGGTTGTTAAATTTCTGGATGGCGATATTGTCTGCAATTACCTTGGGGTACTTTTACAACTTTCAAATTTATTTATTTACTTATTAACCAATCAATCTAATATTTAGGTATCACATACTTCCATTATAATAAAGATTATTGTAGGTATAATAATATTGAATGACAAGCCAATGTGGCAGTTGCAGCTTTAAGCCAGGTCCTAGATCAGTACCTGAATTACCTGAGACTTAACAGAGTTACTAACAAATTTAGCAGCATAGCTGCATATGGAAAGTCAAGGAAATCAGAACTTGTAGGCAGTCCCAAGCTGCAAGATAACTGGCCAGAATCTAAGCCAGGCACTCACAGATCTGAACTGGAAATGCAAGACTGTGTTCTAGATGCAAGGTTAGAGCTCCTAGGGTCAGAGCAGACCAGGCAGAAACTGGAGCCTAGCTTGGGTAGCAGCAGTGAGCCACATGGACCAGGGAAGCCACTGAGGAATTATGTCAAGAAGCTGAGTGTGGTGGTAACTCAGTGGCATAGTAGGCAGAACCTAGCCACACAGGCACAGACTGGAGGAAAATTGCCAAGTTGCCACAGCAGGCCAGCAAAGCCAAATGTTATGAAGCTGCACCACAGGGGTAGTTCAGCTGCATGGATTGGGAGAAGGCCTCCAGGGTTCTGGGCAGGGCCCAGCAATGGCATGGACTCAGGCCACTCAGGCCACGTGTGCACCAATTTGTGGTAGTATCAAAGAGTTCCACAATAACCCAGAATGAAGTATAACAAAAGTTTATTTATTTGGGGATAAACTCACAATAAGGGTTGTGATCCACAGTTCTCTGCATGCACTCTGAACCAGAACTGAATCCAGCTGAAAAAACAAAAACAGAAACAAAAAATAGGGCTGTATATGCTTTTCATCTGTATTTATAGTACATGAGACCATACCTCAAATGGGCTGATATCGTAAAGGCTATTCACTGAAGGGATTCTCACAACACATAACCACTCCAAAATGCTGGGAAGGGAGCATCACAAGGAAAAACTGCGCAAACACAAAACCAAAAACTTGCTGGGTAAATTCTAAACCGTGCAGCTCCATGTCTAACGCTCTTCAGATCTCCAACTCTACTCAGCTTTGTGGGCTGTAGCACACTTCTTTCTCTTGGGCTCATTCCACTCCCTGTTACCAGCTCTCATCAGTAGGTACCCCACAACTCTGGTATCTCTAACATCTTAGGTTCTCCAAGGAATCCAGGCTTCAACTTCATAGCTTCATGCAATGGCCTCTCCACTAGGCTACCATTCAGGAAAACCCTTGACATATGCTTTTCCCCACTGGCTTTTTTTGCACTTTGTAGTTTATTTTAATGTGTGTGTGTGTGTGTGTGTGTGTGTGTGTGTATGTATATATATGATACATATTCACACGATTTAATGTTTGTGTCAAACCAGTCTGGGACACTGTACACAAAACATTAACATCTGTAGCAGTTATACATAATCTGTTCTAAAGTCATAGACATCATCGTCCTCTTCACGCATTTTATCCATGGCAAACAATCTGTCAGATGGTTTACTTGCTGTTGATTCCACAGGTATCATCTCTGTGGTATCTTCTACAGTGGGTGCAGCTGAGGTCTCTGCATTATTTTCACCATCACCATTTCCATCCTCTTCACCTTACAGCAAACATGAAGAAGAGCTTTCATGTGGACGAACTAGAAATGAATAATGCACACAGCAGAAAAGTCCTCAAGGGCCTTCATTTAACTAACAGAATCCTTTTCCGGTCTTTGGGCCTGACAAAGGGAATAATAGAAGAAACAGACATACCCGAAGAATTGCCGAAACCCACTGGCTTTGTCCAATAACTCCTTTCTTCTATCCTTAACTCTAAGCACAGAACTGGCAGAGCTCCCTTCATCTCCAGCACTGGAAAACTTTCTGAAGCCCATAAACCATCTTTTGTCTGAGTAAAAGCTAAAGCACTCTGCGCTGCCTGGAAATCTCAGCAGCAGGAACCCACCAAGTGTGCTCACGCCTGACCTATAGCTGCCAGGAAGAATCAGGAAGCTCATAAAGGAGCCTTGCATCTGCTCAACATCAGCAAACAGAGTCTATCTGAAAAAAAGAAGTGCCTATCAAGAAATTGCACTTAACTTTCCATTTTGTGGGTCTAGAAGCCCTTTTCAAAAGCCTTGTCGGGGTTTACAAGGAATTTCTTGTCAAATGTTTCAGCACAAATGTGTGATGTGGCTAGAGCCTCCCTGTGTGCACCTTTGCAGACCCAATTGGTCTGCGTCCCCAGGTAAGGGGTGATTTAGGTGGGAAATTGAAACAAAGATAGGAGGAGAGAGAGAAAAGGCTGATTCAAAGAGACGCTGTGTAGCCATGGGAATGTATGTGGTGATACATCGATTAATAGAAATGGATTAATTTATAAGAGAGAACTAGCCAATAAGAAGCCTATGCAACTGGCCCAACAATAGTAACTGATATTAAGTCTCAGAATGGTTATTTTATAAGCTGATATGGGAACTTGGTGTGTGGAAACAAATATGTCCAGTGGAACTGGTGTGATGGAGAAAAATTTCCATTTTCAGAGAATCATGTGGCCAAAGCTGCCAAGTTCTGCTTGTCAGGACTGGAAAATAGACCCCTAATCCGGTTACATCTTCACCAGCTTTCTATCTTTCACTGATCTTGACTACCCTGAAACTTGCTATGTAGACAAGGATGACCTCAAACTCAGAGATCCACCAGCCTCTGCCTCTCTAGTACTGGGATTATAGGTGTGCCTCATTATACCTGGCTCTAAACTTATCTTTAGTTTCTTTCCACAATTTGGAATCTTAGCTGGGTGGTATCTTACCCTGAGGTCACCACTCCCTTTGTTCAACTTCATTTTATTAATTTTTTCTCTGATTTTATTTTACACCCAAACACATTTCTCCCTCCACACACCCTCCCTCCTTGCATCCCCTCAGCCCATCCCCGATCCTCTCCTCACAATGCATAAAGATTCCCATGGGAAGTCAACAAAGTATGGCACATTATGTTTGGGCAAGACAAAGACCCTGCTCTCTTCCCCCCCGCCCCCGCATTAAAGCTGAGCATGGCATGCCACCACAGGGGATGGGTTCAAATAAGCTAGTTCATGCATGAGAGATAGCTTCTGGTCCTACTGCCGAGTGACTCATAGATAGTTCAAGCTTCACCACTGTCTCTGATATACATAGGGCCTAGTTTGGTCCCATGGAGGTTTGACAGTTGTAGGCCAAGAGTTCATGATTTTCCACAAGCTGGGTTCAGCTGTCTCTGTAGATTTCTCCATCAATATCTTGACCTTGCATGCTCAGATATTTTCTCCTCCCTCTCTTTGAATGTATTCCTGGAGGTTGGCCTGGCAAAAAAATCTTCTTCTACACAGAATCTTGGTTGTGGATCTCTGCATCTGGTTCTTTCCTTTGCTGGAAGAAGTCTCTACAATAGTTGGGATATTCACCAATCTGTTTACAGAAGACAATCTGTTTGGACTCCCTCTTCACTATTACTGAGTATTAGCTAGGGTCATCCTTGAAGACTCTTGGGAATTTCCCTAGGACCAGGTTTCTCCCAAACACCACACATCTCCCATCCTCTCTACTTTTCTGCTCCCTTCATCCCAGTTTTGCCAAGAGATCTCATCTAATTCCCCTTCCCACGACAATCCAAGTGTCCCTCTTAGGATCTTTCTTGTTACTTAACTTCTCCGGAACTGAGTGTTTCAGTCTGGTTATTCTTTTTTTTTTTTTTTTTTTTTTTTTTTTTTTTTTTTACATCTAATAACCTCTTGAGTGAGTGCATGCTGTGTTTGTCTTTTTCAGTCTGGGTTACCTCATCTGGATGTCTTTCTCTACATTCATCCACTTGCCTGCAAATTTAATGTCATTGTTTTTTTCCAGCTGAGTAATATACCACTGTGCAAACGAGTCACATTTTCTTTATCTATTCTTTGATTGACAGGTATCTGGGTTGTTTCCAGGTTCTGGCTATTATGAATAATGCTTCTGTGAACATTGTTGAGCAAGTATCCTTGTGGTATGCTTGATTATCCTTTGGGTGTATGACCAAGAGTAGTATTCTTGAATTTTGAGGTAGACTGATTTCCAATTTTCTGAGAAACCACTATACTGATTTGCAAAGTTGATGAGAAGATTGTACTCCCAGCAGCAGTGGAAGAATGATCCCTAAACTTCACAGCCTCTCCAACATAAGCTGTCCTTGGTACTTTCAATTCTAGCCATTATGACAGGTATAAGATGATATCTCAGAGTCATTTGCATTTGCATTTCCCTGGTGATTATGGATATTAAGCAATTCCTTAAATGTCTTTTGGCCATTTAAGATTCTTCTGCTGGAAATTCTTTGTTTAGCCCTATACTCATTTTTTTATTGTATTATTTTGTATTATGATGTACAATTTCTCAAGTTCTTGTTTTATTTTGGAGATAAACCCTCTGTCAGATGTGGGATTGGTGAAGATACTTTCCCTTTCTGTAGGCTGTTGTTTATTTTATTTACTGTGTCTTTTGCCTTACAGAAGGTGTTTCAGGTTGTTCCGTTAATTGATTGTTGTTCTTAGTATCTGTGCTATTGGTATTATATTAGAAAGTGGTCTCCTGTGCCCATGCATTCAACGGTACTTCCCAATTTTTCTTCTATCACGTTCAATGTAACTGGATTTATGTTGAGGTCCTTGATGCATTTTGACTCGAGTTTTGTGCATGATGATAGATGGGAATGTATTTGCAATCTTCTACATGTGGACATCCAGTTATGACAGCACCAGTTGTTAGAGATGTTTTCCTTTTTCCAATGTGCCATTTTGGCCTCTTTGTCAAAAATCAGGTGTTCATAGGTGTGTGAATCCATTTCAGTGTCTTCAATTTGATTCTACTGGCTGGCATGTCTGTTTTATGCAAATATCAAGCTGTTTGTATTACTACAGCTCTACAGTAGAGTTTGAAGTCAGGGATGGTGATGCCTCTACAAGTTCTTTTATTTCCAGATTTTTTATGACTATTTGGGGTTGTTTTGTTTTTCCATATGAAGTTGAGTAGTGTTCTTTCAAGGTCTGTGAAAAATTATATGGGCATTTTGATGGGGATTACATTGTATCTGTAAATTGCTTTTGGTAAAGTTTGTCATTTTTATTATGGTGATCCTACCTATTCAAGAGCATGGGAAACCTTCCATTTTCTGGTATCTTTAATTAGAATTACCCCCAAGATAGTCTATATTTGTGACTATTATAAAGCGTGATGTTTTTCTGAGTTTTTTCTTGACCTTTTTTACACTTATATATAGGATGGCTAATGATTCTTTTCAGTTTTTCTTATATTCAACCACATTAATGAATGTGCTTATCAGCTGTGGGAGTTCCCTGGTAGAGTTTTTGGGGTCACTTATGTTTACTATATATCATCTATGAATAACGTTAGTTTGACTTCTTCCTGTCAAATATGTATCCCCTTGTTATCTTTATGCTCTAGTTAGAACTTCAAGTAGTATATTGAATAGATAATGAGAGAATGGACAGCCTTGTCTTGTTCCTGATTTCAGTGGAATTGCTTTGAGTTGCTCTCCATTTAATTTGATATTGGTGGTCTGATTGCTGTAAATTGATTTTGTTATGTCTAAATATGTTCCTTGTATCTATGGTTTCTCCAAGCCCTTTATCATGGAGGGTTATTGATTTTGTTGAAGGCTTTTTCAGCATCTGATATGATCATGCAATTTTTTTTTCAGTTTGTTTATATGGTGGATTACAATGACAGATTTCCTTATGTTGAACCAACCCTACCATGGCAGGCAACACCAGGTTCCAGGAAAAGCCATAAGCTGACACCACCCAGGGTTGGCCAGTATCTAAAGGGAAGTACCTGACATTCCAACCATTATATATGGTTAGATAAGATCACCAGATGTTGTTGAAACCAGGACTAACCTATTCCTTTTTTGCCAAGACTTTTTTGCCTAGACAAATATCATCCAATCAGGGTCCTGAACCTTGAAAATCCACTCACCCCAACCTCTACTATGATTAAACCCTATGCCAACTGGATTTGACACTCTCTGCTCTCAACCTCTGCTCTGGGCAGACAGAGAGTCCAAGCTTATGCTTAAATGAAGCTCTTTGCTTTTACATATGAGTGTGGACTCCACAGTGCTATTTGGAGGACCCTGTGATCTGGGCGTAACAGCCTTAATGTAAAGAAAGGTGCAGAGAATCCAGATCAAACGTAAATGATCTTCTTAGACATTAACTGCCACTTGTATCTACTTAAAACTGAAAATTCTTCCCTGGCTTTCCTCATATTGGCTGCAACAGACAATGAAAGTTGAGAAACTCTGGATATTGTGACCCAACATGGTGGTACTGGATTCTCTGTGGGAGGCAGGAAGAGAGAGATAGAGAGAGATGGAAGAAATTGCTGCACTACTTTGGCTCCTTTCCTCACAACTTCACAAACTGTTTTCCCCCCTCCCCCAACCCCCAAGACAGGGGTTTCTTTATAGCTTTGGGGCCTGTCTCGGAACTAGCTCTTGTAAATCAGGCTGTTGACCTGGAACTCACAAAGATCCTTCTACCTCTGCCTGAGTGCTGGGATTAAAGGTGTGCACCACCAACCACCACAGGGCTCCACACAAACTTTAAAAAAAATATTTCTCACTTTTATAAAAATAGATAGTTTTCTCATACAATATGTTATGATTCAGCCACAATATGGTTGACACTTCTGGGTTCCATAGCCATGCATGTGGGGACAAGCCCTCAGGCAGAAGTGCCTAATGGCCCCTGTGGATCTTAAAGGACTCGGTGTGACCCATGAGCAGCATGGTTGCATCACCTACGTCTGACGGAATTGCGCGAACCCTTGTGTGCATGCGTGAGCTCCGTCATCTGCATATGACATAACCATGCCATCCCACTATACACATGTGCTAGACAGCCCTTTGAAGCTGGAGGCGCCATCTTCAGCTCTCTTTCTCTGCACACTAACCTCACCAGGCCTGTACACCCTCCCCCAAAAAGCTCCTAAGTGGGCTGTTGCGTGTTCCGTGTTCCGAGTTTCCTTCTCACTTGCATCTGGTAATTCCACAATAAACTCTGATTATAGTTCCTCTTCTTTCTATCCCCCCCACCCTGCGTTCCTCCATCACCTAATTACTCAAGCAGATCAACCCCTATCTGTTTCTCATTAGAAAATAAAAGTGTTTTAAGAGGTAACAACAATCTGGGCACACACCGTTAATCCCAGCACTCAGGTGGATCTCTTTAAATTCAAGGTCAGCCTGGTCTATAAGAGCTAGTTCCAGGATAGGCTCTGAAGCTACAGAGAAATCTTGTCTTGAAAAACCAAAAAAGAAAAAAAAATAACAACAAAAAAGAACAAAATAAAATATGAGATAAATTTAAAAATCATATTAAAGAAGGACAAGACAAACCAGCAGAAGGAAAGCAGCCGCAAGAGAAGGCACAAAATGAGAGACCTATTTACTCACACCCTCAGGAATTCTGTAAGAATACTGACCTGAAAGCAGAGGACACTTGTCGACTCCTGTAGGGCCTGTGCTTATGCTTCTGTTCCTGCCTCATGGCCTTTTATGCTTTTAAAATAAGTTCCAGAATATTCCCAGCAGTACTGTATATTCCAGTATCCCTAAATTATTATTTGCATTTGCTTAAAATCCCTTTTAGTCACAATATAGGCTGTGAATGACGATTCATCACTGTAGTTTTTATTCAGTCATTAATGATTTCAAATACAAATTTTATATGATTTTCTTCCATCACTTATCTTCTTCAACAAAATATCTGCTCATGGTATTTAATATACTTTTGAAAAAATAAATAAAAAGGTTAATGTATGGATTCTACTTACTTATCACTGATCAGATATATGATTGGCAAATGCTGTCTTCTCTATAGCTTATCCTGACATCCCTTCTATAGCATAATTTTTAAAAGTTTCATTTGTAAAGGTTCAGTTAATCACATTGCCAGATTAATAGCTTTTTTTAATGTCAACTCTAAACTGTTTAGTAGCAGTTTTACTATTCTTAGATTTTGAAATTTTTCTCTTTTTTCACATTTTATAGGTTTCAATTTTATATTTAATTCTGTGGTTGATTGTGAGCTACATTTTGGATAAAATGTGAGATTTGCTACACTGTTGTCTGCTTTGTCTCTGATTTTCTGGTTGTTCTGTGATTTCAAAACAGGAACAAATACCTCACAAGTTAATGAAAGACTAATCAAAATTAGATCTTGCAGGTTAACAGTTCTATCTGCAACTAAAATAATTAAAAAGAATTTCCCAGTTGTCCCGTGTTAAATCCTTGTTAAAGAATAAGTTCCTGTTTGTTCAGTGGTATATCCTTATTTGTCTCATGGTAAGTCTTTGCAAATTAAGGACTCTGTTTGTAATTAAGAAGTTCTTGTCTGCTCCATGTTAAGTGTTAGCTAAGGGATAATTCCCTGTTTGTCCCGTGTTAAGTTCTTGCTAATTAAGATTGCTATTTGTAATCTACAGTAAGTTTCTATTGCTTAGGTCTGATAAAAACTTATTGTAACCCCATTTAATTGTTGTATATTCTTGCCTTTGCTAATCTCCTTTTCATGGTATCCTATTAACAATGCACAACTGCCAACACTTTAGACCCTGCGAGTACCTTATCTCTCCTATAAGAGGGACTTCAAGAGGACAGTGGGGCTGTTCTCACATATCCCTATTTCAGTTGAAACAGACAGCTGGCTAGTCCTGGGTGCACTCAAAAATACAATTTGCTTTAATTGGACAATTATGGACTAGGTATTATTTCCTCCTGAATCTCAGGATTAACATCTGAAGGTCTCATTGAGAAAGACTGTACAGCCAAATTCTTTTGGAGCTGGACTTTTCACTCTGGGATCCCAGAGTGACAGTGAGACAGGTGAGTCACCTAAAGGGGACCACATACCTTGAGAAAGCTAACCCAGCTGACCCCTCTATTATTAAGGAAGATTTTGGCGGTGCCATCACCAAGAGTCAGTTGCAAATGCTTTGTGCATTGAGTGGCCAGTTTTGTGTCAACTGCTCCACTACCCTATGTTATTTACAAGTGGTCTGTAAATATTGTCATGGGAATCCTGGCCACCCAGATCAAGTTGGATATATTTTGCAATGGACAGAGGTCAGTTCTTCCCCATCTCCCAGGATAAGGGTATTCACAATCCAGAGTGGACAGGGTGGGCAAGCTCTCCTTGTTGTTAGAAAGGGCCTCTGGGAGGTAGAGTACCAAACTCAAGAGGACCCTCCAAAAACCTACTCTATTAGAATATGGCATACAAACACAAGAGGTTTTTTGCTTGTTTTTTCCTGAAACTTGTCCTGCATCAATAGCCAGAGAAATTTGAGCCCCTCTTCCACACTTATAACTACCTTTATCAACTCGATTCCTTAGAGGTCTGAGTCTCCTACTTAATCTCAAACCTCACCAAGATGGCCACAGTCAAGTGTAGTTCCAGAACCTATTTGGACCCCACCACTTAATCATCTTCTTCCATTCCCTACACCTCTCCAGCTCCCTGTCCCATTCATTCCCATCCCTTCAGCCCTGGTTCCTATAACTCCCCTGCTCCCTGCTTCCTTCACTGAACAGATATTTCCTGCCAAATTCCTTCCTGCTTCCTCACTTCCAGCTTCTGTATTTCTCTATGGTCCCCTGCCCTTTCATGCCAAGTAGGAAACCCGATGCTTCTTTAGCTGTTGATCCTCTATGTGGCCTTGCTGAACATCCTCCTATCTCCTCTTTCTCTAACCTACTACCAACTCCTTTGAACCAGTTCCAGTCTTCTCTCCCATATCCATCAGGAAATACTACATGCCCCACTGCCACAATTGCCCGTTTCCTCTCCCTTTTACCCATTCCATTGTTTGTGTGTGTGTGTGTGTGTGTGTGTGTGTGTGTGTGTGGTGGGGTGATTCCAATATTTCAAGCCTCTACAGAGTTTAGTCAAGTCACTACAACTGGCAAAGGAAAAGTAACTAAGGGATCTGAAGAGAAACAATCAACTCACAGGCAATTTTCCTAAGAATCTCTTTAATTTGCTTTCTTCTTTGCATTGCATTCTAATTCTTCTGTCCTAACTGACTATAGTTTCTTAGCTCTTATTCTCTATCTCAATTTAAATTTAAATTCTATTTTTTTTTGCTTTCTCCTCCTCCTCCTCCTTCTACTCCTCCTCCTCTTCCTCCTCCTCCTCTTCTTCTCCTTATTTCTTCTTCATTTTTCTAACTCTGCTAATTTCTGGGATGCTTTTGCTCCAATTACTGCTCCAGCATCTGTTCTCACTTCTGTCCACTCTCTTTGCTCTTACATATTTATAAAGACCCACAAAATTTTGCAGGCATAGGTAACCAGGCAACCTATGGAAACAGACAAGAGAAGTTTATGGCCCTTGGTCCATTAACCTTTTTGTCAAACGTTAACAAACTTTAATACTAGCAAGTTCTGATAAGCTTGATGTTTATCAGAGGTTCCAGTAAAGGTTTGCTTTCCTCTGGAATGTCGGTAGATGGTTACTTAATTTTCCAGAGAGTAAAGCATAAGTCATAAATCTCCTGAATGAGAATCAGCAGTAAATTGAGGTGAAAGTGAGGTGAGGAGTTCGGAATCTTTTAATACAAGGTTAGTTTCAGGTCTTAGCTTTCCTTATCTGTAAATGAGATAAAACCAGGGCATGCTTGTTTTTTTTTCTATCTATGTGAGTAGCTATGAACCAACACTTTTGTGCATATAGTAATTCTATGTCCTTGGATATCTGGGAATGTCTTAAATGGAATGTATTTGGTTAGATCCTAAACACTGACCAAATTTCTGTCAATAAAGATAATTGTAGGAAAGCAGATCTCTGTTTACAGGGAAATTGTTTGCAAAGACCTGGTAGTGGGAAGCAGGTTTCTTGACTGTGTGACTATCTTCACACATAGATGAAATAGTGTTGAACTACGGGAGAAAAATCCCAAATTTGTAACAGAAGGTGAATAGATCCAACAAGAAATCTTCTAGCTAGAAACAGCCACTTTGTTCACAAGGCAATAATGCCACCATACCCAGCATCCTGGCCAAATTCTCCAAAAGAGAGTTGCTGACTCTGATGAGTTATCCTTTTAAAATGAGGTTGATTTAGTTACTGATTGAACCCATGTCTTGCAATGTGCCAGCAAATCCTGTCCACCTCTCCCAAACTCTCAAGTACCAAATTTGTACTAAATTTATGCCAAAACCTGTTTCTATCCTTGCCCTTTGCAAGAATAACTGAACAAGAGACAAACTTTGCATTCCATTATTTTATCGCAGACCTCTACAACTGGAAAAAAACAGAGTCCCCTTTCAATGCAAGTCCTGACTCCTAGATTGATATGGCCAACTCTATATTTTACAATCACCTCCCTACTATAGAGGATAATCAACAAATTTCCTAAACTCTCCTTGCCACAGAAGAGGGAGAGAAGAAGAGCTGATACAATCACTGAAAGAATCACACTGCCTGATAAATTGAGGGATAGAAAGATTGAATAAGTCTTGCCGAGGCAAAAGCCCCCGTAAAATTGTAACCCTGAGAAAGGCAGGGTATTGCCCAGTAGCTACCATCAGACTCTGGTAGAATGGATGAAAAGAGAAGCACGTAGGCCCATAAATCTCTCTAAGGTGACTGACATAAGGCAGGGTTCAGATGAATCTCCTCAGCTTTCCTAGAGTAGCCATTGGAAGCTTAATGGGTATACAGAGTGCATAGCAAATCTCAAAGCAATTAATTTGACCTTTGCCTCCCAGTTGACCCATGATATATGTAGGAAAATTCAAAAGTAAGATGAATTTTCAAGGAAGAATAGGTCAGAGCTGTTAAAAATAGCCACCATGACGGTACTACAGAGCACAGCCATTATTTTCTGGAGGAAAAATCCACTACAATGAGATCAATGTGCTTACTGTAAAGGAATGTGGCACTGAACAAACTGATGCCCTCAGTGAAAGCAAGTGGACTAACATGATGAGCATCATGACAGAAGATTGCCACAGAAGGATGTAGGCTCCCCCAGACCAAAATTGGTCCTGGCTATGAAAAACTAGCTGGACCAAGGATCCTTTGAATTGGGCCCCCAGGAGCCTATGGTAAGTGTTAATGTTGGGGTGTCAACCTACAGGCTATCTGGTTGACATTGGGGCTACTAAGCCTGCAGGAACACTTAGGACCTCCTCACCCATGAGACAATGAGAGTACAAGGGGTAATGGGGAATATAAAGCAACACAAATGTACCACTTACTAGACTGTCTGTCCTTGGGCCAAGGAACTGTGCTCCATTCCTTTCTTGTGATTCAAAAATGCACCTTCCCATTATTGTACCAAGATCTGCTTCAGGCCGTGATTTCATTCTTGGGGGTCACCTCCAGGTTACAAGTCAGAGGGCCTGGAAAAGTCTTGACTCTAACCTTCCCACTAAATAAAGAATATCTCCTCTGAAATCCTTCTCACCCCTGAGAAGGGAAATGGAAAATGTTACTAATCCAAGAGATTCCCATAGTATAGAGAGATGACAATCCCCCTGACCTGGTCAGACATGTGCTACCTATCATAGTATAGGTGATAGCTTGGGCTATTCCCACTCAGTTCAAGCAGTACTCTATCAGTTCAGAAGTCATGCAATGGATCAATGTGCACATTAGTTAGCTCCTTTAAGCAAGTATACACATTGCCTTCCAGTCAGCCTGGAATATGACTTTATTGTCTGACCCCAAACCTGGAACTCAAGACTATAGACCAGTAAAAGATTTAAGAGAAGTAAACAAATGGGTTGTGGTCATTTACTCGTCCAGTCAGTTCTGAATTCATACATTCTGCTTAGCTTATTACCAGAGGAAGAGCATAAGATTTATACTGCATTGAATCTAAAGAATGCATTCTTCTCCATCCCCCTATCAACATTAGCAGTTGAAGGTTTGGACTCAGTCTATTGTGGGTGGTGCCATTATTGAACTGGTGGTTCTTGGTTTTCTAAGAAGTCTGATTGAATAATCTATAAGGAGCAAGCCAATAAACATCACTCATTCTTGATCTAAATTTACCAAAGTACTCTTCTACAAAATCCCTAATATTGGTGCAGAGACTTGGTAGAATATTCTGGTGCACTATCTGTTATCATCAGTTCCCTTGCAGCAGACTCACCATCTAACTCACCAATTGCTGACCCCCATCCAACAGCAATAATTGGTAACTTTTCCCATTGGTCAGCATAAATACTTTCCTGCATTTGAGAGAGTGATGGTTGATCTTTAGGCCCCCTTCTGATATTCTTAGATCCTCAACCATGGTCTTTAAGGCTATGGTTGAATCTCTTCATCAACCCCATCTCTGATCCTTTCCCTTGGGTAAGATTTTATTTCTGGGTTCAGTTTTTGCCTTTTGTTTTCATTTAACCATCTTGGTACCAGGCACTGAGTCTCCTCGAGTGTTTAGCCCTTGACCCCCACTCAAGGTCAACCAACCACTGAATGGCTTGTATCTTTGTAATTTAGTCTTCCTGAGTCCTGGAGATACCTTGGACTTTAGTCCTTGGACCTTCTCTTCTTCCTCAGGTATGGGAATGGCATTATCCACCTGGCACCATCCTGAAGGACTCCAAATTTATTCAACTTTGCAATCAAATTTGGCCAAAATATTTCTTAGATCATCAGTCCAAATTTGACCAACTAACGGGGCCCTGAATTACAATGTTTATCCAGGAATTGTATAAACACTGCAAGCGAATGAGAGGAAGGGATGGAATCCCTATTCTCCTTTTCTTTATTTTCTGCTCCAGCCCTATTTGTTGTTCTCCACCTCCACTTTGTAAATGTTCTGTTTTAAGTTAGGGTCGAATGATCTGTAAGTTTATTACAAAGTAGGAACCAGAGCCCGACCTAGCAGAAAGTAGAAAAAACAAAGGAGCCGGTGGCAAGCAGCAGTGAGCCCACATCCACCACACACCTCTTCTCCCCTGCAGAATCAGCTCCATACCAAGCTGCTGATCTTACTCTCCCACTGTATGTGCTGATCATTTGTGAATTTGATCTCAAATTCTGGAGTCCCGTTCTTGGACCGCACATTCCATCTACCCTGCTATGCCTTCCACATGGGTACTTAAGTGCTTCTCAGTTCCTGGTACTTCCTCCTTGTCCCTTCACCAATTCCTCTTCTTGTCCTATACCATAAGTGCCTCTCCGGCTCCTGGTACCAGCTTCTGTGCCCTTGGGGGTCCCACCATGTAGATATCTTTTCTTTTGGCTCTGGCCTTCTACACCTGTATGTAGCTCTCTACTAAAGGCACTTACTGTCTCCGTTTACCCCTGAACTCTCCTGACTCTCGCTGGCTTCAGTCTGCTGTCTTGAAGCTTCAGCTCTCAGCTGTCTTGGAGTTTACAGGAATGTCGAAGCCCACAACTATTATACATTAGATGTAACAACTGACAGATTTCTAGACAGACCCACAAATGTACAACTTATGGGGGACCCGATTGCAAAGCTTTGGGAACACTTGTCTCTTGGATATTCACTGTTAATTCTGAAAAAAAAAAGGGTGAAATTATGGTGTTTCTCCTTTCAAAATGGGATTCATACCCCAGATACCTCAGCAGTGTAATTCCTTATATGGGCAACGGAATGATCTTCCATGAAGCACTGGAGTGATAATATTCATCATTTGTTCTAATAGTCAAATTTACATAAAGTCAATACCCACAATTACCTTTGCTAGACCACGTAGGAATTTCAAAAACGTAGGAAGATCTTGTGCCTTCCCGTACCCATAAACAGGTCTGGGCTCCCAAAGCCAGTTATCACAACAGAGATTGGGGTAAAGGAAGTGGAAGAGTCCAGAGTTCAAAGATGTCTAGTGAGCTTATTAATTCCTTAATATACTCAAAATGATACTTTTAGTTATGCTGAGTACTAATGTAGTTTATTATGGAAATAAGCTTTATTTAACCTCCTGCACATATTTTCAAATTTAATCCTGAAACACATAACTAGAAAAAAAGAAAAATTTGTTTACAAAATTAAGCTATTAAGTTATATTAATAGATAACAGTTATCAAACTCTTCAAAGTTCTACTAAATATGACATTTAATATGTTTACCAATAATGTTTCCTGTGATAGAAGTGTCAGCTCCAAGCAGCACCCCTAAGATCTCCTCCAAAGAAGATGATGGGGGCACAGAACTGCACCTGGAGCATGTTTTAAATAGGGCAAAGCTAGCCAGTGGATAGCCTCTCAGCTCACCTGACACCAGGAACTTGTCTAAACTTTGAATAATCAGGACACTGGGGAGTTGATTGCTCTGCTTTATGTAGACAATGTAGGCCAGTGCTCTAAGTTACTACTTCATTGGAAAGCGCCCAGAGACCGATGCTTCCCTGGTACCTCTGCCCCCAATAACCTTAAACCTATCTAAACTTTGAATAGTCAGGACACTGGGGAGTTGACTGCCCTGTTTTATGTAGATAATGTAGGCCAGTACAATAAGTTACTACTTCATAGGAAGGCGCCCAGAGACTGGTGCTTCCTTGGCACCTCTGCCCCCAGTAACCATGGAGGAGCCTAAGGGATTGTCCAGGTAACTGGCAAGTCTCTGTCATTTTTAATACATTCAGAGACTGCTTGTTCTGTACTTCATACTTACTCTGGTAAAAATTTGTCCTTCTCAGGTCTCTGATGTCCTTGATGACTGGGCTACGTCATCTATAATAACATAGATGATGTCATTAATGACAAAGTGATTCATTTATCAGTTTAACAACAACAACCAAGGCGTTAGCTGCTTTCTTATTTCACTTCATGTGCAAAAATCAGGTCTCAAGATGCACTTTCTTAGAGCTACTATTAAGTAACAACATAGTTTAACTTGATACTGGACTCAAAAACATTTAAACTCAGAAAACAGATTTCAGTCTAACCTTTTACTATATCTTTATTTAAAGGAAATTACTTTATAATGACCTCCTTCGGTGATCAACCATCTGTGTCTCAAGGTAAGTTGTCAGAGGAAAATATGTAAAGCTTATGCAATGTCTGAAGATATAAAAACTTAAGTTGTAAGGATCTAAAATATTGTTTTAAGATATGTAAATATAAGTTATAAAGGTCCATGAAAGTGTTTTAAGGATGTAAATTCAATTTGAAAGCATATAAGATTGAGAAGGTCCATGAAAGTGTTTTAAGGATGTAAATTCAATTTGAAAGCATATAAGATTAAGGTATATGTAAAAAGAAAAAATATTTTAGGTCTCTTTCCCTCTTTATGTTATTGTTATATTAAAACTTAAAGAAGTTAGGGTTTTTAATTAATCAGCAGAGTTCTGGTAAGATATTAATGTAGCTCTGGTAATCTTTCACTACTATTTCATAGTCACAACCTCAAAATTATAAGTCCATTTGGTTGTCTTCCAAGTATAGACTTAAAAGTGCCTCTCATTGTGCTACAAACATCTGTCTAGTCTATATATACCCTATATTCTGTATAGGGGAACGAATGTCCATGCTTTTAACCCAGAATCATTTTTGGGTCCCAAGACTTCTACAATGTCTGAGTCATGAGTCCACCCTGTTTCTACAATGTGTATTTCAGTACAGAATATAAATAGTGGTGATGCTAGCATAGCTAGAACTTCTCTTTTAAGAAACTTAAAAAATATTTTAACTTCCAGAGAAACAGCTTAAATTCACCCCACATGGGTCAAAAGGACTCCAAATAAGCACTGTCAATCAACAGCCTGTTTCCCTACATGCCTATTCTACTCATTCCCAAGGGTGTGAATTTCTCCAACATTTTACTAGTTTTGGGACAATCCTCTCCCAACTCCCACGACCAAGGGTCTAAAGGTTTCAGATGTACACCAAAGAAAAAGCTTCCTCCTCAACTCCTTAACGTTGTCTTCTGTCTCCAATGTATATTTGTTCCAACAACTTGGTTGTGCGGCTCAAAATCTGTGGCCTGGACAGCTTCAAAATGGCTAGTCCAAGGAGACAGGCTCACAAATGTCTCTAATTGCTACTTGCATGTCCCTAGAATGAGATGTTTCTGCAGAGCCTGAACAGTGAGGGAAATAGCCTGCTCTTCCAGACTTGCCCAGCATTCCAGCATTCTTGTGTCCCTAATAATTCTAATCCCCCAGACCACAGGAAGTAGTCTAAAGAGCCTAGAGCCCCATTCCTGCCTCATGAGTCTTCCCTTCTTATTTTCTCATTTTGTAATAAACAAAAGTGAGTAACATCAGAAACCAGGTGCTTCACCCAGCCTACCTTCAGTGACTGAGCACCAGCCTCCAAACCATCACCTAATTGCCAAATCTGATGCATTTGTACTCTTGCCTTGAGTCACATATTCTTCCTGTGAGCATGTATTATATCCTTTTTAAAGGTCTCTGCTGTCTTGGCCTTCTCTATGTCTTTTGTTCTGTCTATCTTTCACTCTTGCTTTCTGTCTTTCTGTTTCTGTGTATACTGTTTGTCCCTGCTCCAAGGGGACCTTTCATCACCCCCCACAATAAATTTGTTACATGAGATCTGTTGCATGGTGTGATCTCTGTGTCATTCCTTGGTCCCTTCAACTCTCCTACAAAAACCCTAACATCCAGGATTCCTGCTTTGACTCAACACTCTTACTTTAATAGGGCACCAGGAGACAAAGTCCCAAAGGAAACAAGAAAGAAGAGCAGGTGAGATGTAACTAAATGGTCCCTTAAAATCTAAGATTTCTAAGATTTAAAAGTGTTCCTCCTGGTAGTTGCCTTTAACTACTGCTATGATTATTCTCTTGTTAACAATTATGCTCTTTTGTCTTAGGTCTTGAATCTAACTTGACTGACTAGGAATTTAAGTAGGGAAATAAAAGGAAGACCTGGTATAGGAAATACTTTAGTGGTTCTTTGTAAGGCTAGGGATTGTTTCTACCTACCAGGTCCCATTGTTTTGCTGAAGTAAGGAAAATATCATTTTTAACAAAATCAAAGCAGATCAAATAGTGTGGACTAACTTGACTGACCTGCCCCCCTCCCAAAATAAATACAGATTTCGGCAAAAACAAGTATTCTCTAACAAGTTCTGATATGGAAAATTGAAAATGCATTAAGATGAAAAAGGGAAAACAAAACTATTTGCTTGTTTCCTCTGAAATAAATATACCTAAAATAGAACTATCAACAATAAATCAACTTGACACCAATCTTTGGCTCCATCTAACATTATACATTGGACAGACAAGCTTCTTTTGTGTCAGTGGTGGATTCTTCTTTTCTGGACTTCCAGGAAAAATCTATTTATCACTTATAAGCATTAGACCAAATTAACAGGGGATTCACTGGGGTATGTCCCAGTAAATATCTTCTAGGCTATAGACAAAATTCCTATAAATAACAGCCTTTTCTGTTACTGCCAATGTTTTGATTTTACTTATGTTTCTCCCCACTACAACACTACGTCCAGTCAGACATTCCCCAAATGAAAGGGATTATCCCTGGGATGGAGCTTTTTCTGTGAGAATAACATGTATTCTTCCTTTCCTGCAGATTATTAAGTTATATGAGTAATAGGAAAAATCACACCTATCCTGTTTCGTAAGTCTCTGGAATCAACAGCTCTCTTCCTGGAGACTGTGATGACTCCCTCCATTTGCTAGACCACACTTCAGTAGTAGTTAAAGTTGTCTTTTTGTTACTTATTCCTGAGTTGGTTGTAGGAATGCAAAATGGGGGTCTGGAGAGATGGCTCAGAGGTTAAGAGCATTGCCCGCTCTTCCAAAGGTCTCGAGTTCAATTCCCAGCAACCACATGGTGGCTCACAACCATCTGTAATGGGGTCTGGTTACCCCATTACACACAGAATATTGTATATATAGTAAATAAATATTTTTAAAAAGGAATGCAAAATGGATCACTAAAATAGCTTGAATAATGGCTAAAACTACTAATATTCCAGCAAGGATATTAGTAGAAATGAATCAAGAAATGGAAGAATTTAGAACAACAATTCTACATAATATGTCTGCAATACATTTTCTATTACTAAAAAAATAATCTTGGATGTTAGCAATTCCCTATATTGTATTGTTTTAACATAAGAAATTTCTGCCACAGCACTGATAACCAGATCAACACTTGCATGGATAAATGAACAAATGTAGTGATATATTATTTGTTTTTTAATAAATACAGCTTGCCTGAAGATCAGAGAGTAAAACAGCCTCACTGGACAGCCGTACAGACCAAGCAAGCAGTGGTGACACACACCTTTAATCCCACTAGTCACACTAGTTTGTCATTGGAAGTGGGCAGTAGTGGTGCACACCTTTAATCCTAGCCCTAGAGAAGAATATAAGATGGAAAGAGACAACTCTCTGACACAAAATCATGCCAAGATTCCTGGAGGCAGAATTGCCATTTCAGACTGAGGTGGAGGTAAGAGACAGTGGATAGCTCTTTTGCATGTCTGACCTTCAGACTGAACCCCAATACCTGTCTCTGGATTTTTATTAATCAAGTTATATTTGGTGCCCAAAATTTGAATTTTGGTATGAATTCATGAAAAAAAATTTCTGAGGCTTTTTAATCACCAACACTGGCCAGAGCTAGTGTTAGTTTGGGAGAGAAACTAACACAACCCCAGCTTAACATCCTCACCTGCCCTACCTGTTAACCCATGAATTCCCATGGCATCCACAGCTTGCTTCTACCCCGCATGACATCCATACTGCTTCCTGTTATCACCCAGCAGCTTCCTGTGGTTCTTTTAGTCCCCAAGGTTTGCTGCCAACACTGTGTGTATCTTCCATGCAGCTACCATGGCTTCCAGTGGCTCCCATGGTTTGTGTGCACTGACCACACAGGTACCCCGACAAGTTTCTCTTTAGCAACAATTTGTTCAGTTTGACTATGAGTTCTGCTTAGAACATCCACAGGTTAGTGACATTAGAACAAATAAGTCCAGAGCTCCAGCATCTCTGGACTACTTTATTGGTATAACTCTGACACCTGCTGACTCACATCCTTATTACACCTTAAAATTATCATCTGAACAAGGATTTTAATAGAGGGAAGTCATCTGATAATGGCAGACAATATTATCATCCAGGAATTTAAAAATCCTTTTGTTTCTACTATGAAGGGAATTCTGAAGGAGTCATATGACCTATCTAAGATGTTTACATTCTTAGCCAAAGGTGTTATTAGTTTGATGCTTCATACTATATTCTTAAAGAAATGATTTGATAACAGAGTCAAACATTAGAAACTTTTAGAAATGATACAGACTTTAAAGATTAGTAATAAGACCCTGGACATGAAGAAAAGATAATTATCTAGAAAGAATCACCAAGGCAAGAAAAATCTGATTTATGATACCAATATTCTCTGCAGGGTAAAATCTCACAACTTAAACATACATATCTCCTTACTTCTCCATATAGTGGTAGTCCCAACGTTCTTAAACATCAAAGCTGGTTTTGAATTTGGACTGCAGCTCTCCTTCTGTAATTTCAGCCACACTGTTAAAAAGAAAAATCCAGAGTTTCAGTCCCATATCAGGAGAACCACCTGCTGTAGGACAGAAGGAACATAAAAGTCTAGGGACTAAGCTTATCAAAACTTTGTTTTCAAAAATTCTACTTCTCCCCATATCTATTTCTGTCTCTATGGTTCCTTTCTTTGAACACATGTTGATCAAAATTTAAGCTTTTTGTTTTGATATGAATAATGTTTAAGTTTTTCACAGTAAACAATAAATTTTCATATATTAATAATTTTTGAAGTCTCCAGAAAGAAGATGGGGACCCAAGACAACAATTCCACCTGGATCATTTGATGCCATTCAGCTGTTACACCACTTAAAGATCAGTTTAAGACTATCTGCTTGGAATGTTTTCAAGGTGGCTAGCTTAGGATCTACCCTTACAGACTGCTCTAGTCTGGACTTGAAACAAGCCCTATACGTTCCTATTATTCAGAGACTGGACAACAAATGATAAAGTTATCTCTCTCATTAGTTAAAAATTAATGCAAAAAAATTCTTTTCAAGATCCCCAAAAGATGCTGTCACCCACAGAAAGCAGGAAATAAATTTAAGAATGTTACCTCTATGGTCCCAAGAGGTAGGATGGGTGGTTTTTGGTTGATCATTGAGTTATGAATATTTGTCATTGTTTAGAGGGGTTGTTTCCAAGTTGTCACTGGTGAGGGTCAGAAAAAAAGCTGAATAAAGGAGAGTAGATCCAGGGATCTTGTTTTGAAAAATAAGGAGGGGGGATACAGATCTGAAAGAATAGAAAGGCAGATTATTGAATCTACTCTGAAAATGGAAAAGAGAGGATATAAAGATTATTGAATCTACTTTAATAAACAACTACTATTTTAAATATTTTACAATGGAATGAACATTTGTATATTGTATACAAATTTCAAATATTGATACAAATTTGAGATTAATTTTGTTAAAACATTCTGTACATATGTTTCTAATCTTGTCAAGACTCATTTAACAATGTAATGCAAAGTTCTAGACTTTGAAAGCTATTATTACCAACTATTTAGGATAATAAGAAAATGCAGGTTAGTAATTAGTTGCCTATTATAATTGAACTTGTAGTCCCAGTAGACATGTTTTTAAGGCCAACCAAAGATAAATTTTACATAGACAGGTCATATTCAAATAATTGACAGATCTACAAAATATGGCATTTAAGATGTTTTAATAACATAGGCAATTTTTTTTATGACAATGAGACATATCTACTCTTGGTAGTATCAATCTACTTCAGAGAAGATAATAGGCATCAAAAAAATCCACATGGGGTTTTACTTTCTTTGTGGCAAAAATAAACCACTGGGCAAGGAAATGCCCTTACTTTGACTGCTGTCAGTATGCTGTCCTAATTGGACAAGCAGGACACAGAAGAAAGTGACTGCCAAACATTGTTAAGACAAAGAAAGAAAGCCCTGCTTTACAGAAATGTTTGTCTAATATGCTAGACCTGCAGACCAAAGATAGATGTCCCAAAATTGCAGAAGAACTTTGGGTGACTATTTAGGTAGCCAACTGTTTTTGTCATTTCTCACATTTTTTGGAAACCAC
Source organism: Myodes glareolus (assembly GCF_982192425.1). Taxonomy (NCBI): domain Eukaryota; kingdom Metazoa; phylum Chordata; class Mammalia; order Rodentia; family Cricetidae; genus Myodes; species Myodes glareolus. Next base: position 23,301,057 of record NC_142046.1, read on the forward strand.
TTGCTCACACTTCTTGCTTACTCAGTTAATAGTTTTCCTTATTGGGTCTCTGAGGGATGTGAAGACTAGATTGTGTGTTTATAAGTTTTCTTGTTTACCTGATACTGAATGCAAGTTTTGATAGAAAGTAAATTAGTTATAGGACTTTGGACTCCCTAAGGCAGAAGAGATGTGGAATATTTTCTCTGAATTTGTCAATGGCAATTGGACTAGACATTGTTGATGCATTTATTGCCTATATATATATATGTATATATATATATATATTATATAAAGTCATTGTACTTATTGTATACAGTTTTTCTTATATTAGTTAAATCCTTTTTAAAATTTTTAGACAAAAAGGGAAATGCAGTGATATTTCATTTGTGTTTTAATTACAGCTGACTTGAAAATCAGAGAGTAAAACAGCCCCACTGGTCAGTCTTACAACCAGGTAGTGGTGACACACACCTTTAATCCCAGTAGACACATTAGTTTGTCATAGAAATCATACAGTACTGTTACTTGCCTTTAATCTCAGCCCTAGAGAAGAATATAATACTGGAGAAAACAACTGTCAAGCACTGTCTTGTTCTGAGGATTCCTGGAGCAATGTTGCCATTTTGGACTGAGGTCTAGGTAGGAGCCAGTGACTGGCTGTTTTGATTTACTGACCTTCAGGTTGAACCCCAATATTTGTATCTGAGTTTTTATTAATTGTGCTACATTTGATATCATGCTAGAAACAAAATTTCTGAGTCTCAAGATGTCTAGCCCTCCTATCTGAAATGGTTCTCTCCATTAATTGGTCCCCTGAGAGTAGTCTTATGGATCATACTATTTGGGCTCTGTGTTTTTCAGTGTAACACCAACCTTATTATTCACTGTATATCAAATGCAAGGATTCTGTTCTCCTGACCTCAACCTCAGGCAATGTTCTTTGTCAAAGATTTGAAAGTTTTGCACAAGTCAATAAAGAATGTTAGAACAAAACAGGAACAAATACCTCACAAGTTAATGGAAGACCAAAACAGAAAAAAAAAAGCCTTTCAGATTAAGAATTCTTTTGAAACTAAGACAGTTAAAAAGAAGTTTCTGTTTCTCCTTTGTTAAATCTTAGTTAAAAAATAATTTCCTCTTTTTTGATGGCAAATCCTGGCACAGGGTTGATAAAGTTCCTGTTATTCCCGTGTTAACTCCTTGCAAAATAAGTGTTTTATTAGTAATTAAGAAGTCTTTGTCTGCTTCATGTTAAACCCTAGCTAAGGAATAAATCCCTCTTTGTCCCATTTTAATTCCTTGCTAGTTGAGCTTTCTATTTGTTATCAAGAATAAGTTCCAATTACTTAGATCTCAGACAAACTTCATGTAAATCCATTCACTTCATGAATATCCTTGCTATGGTTCTTCCCCTTTTCTTTGTACTTTTTAAACAATGGATATGGTATAACTACCCAACCTCTGGGCCCTATGGACACATAATTGCTTCTATAAGAGGGACTTTAAGAAGCCAATGGGAGCTGCTCTCATATCCTAATTTAGGGTGACACATCTGACTAGCCAGTATCCAGTGCACCCAAAAATATAGCCTGCTATCTTTGGACAATCATGTATTTCATCTTTTTTCTTTCCAAATCTCAGGATTAACAGCTTCATAAAAATCTCTCCAAGATTGTTGTCTTTGTTACGGATTTGATTTCTATTGTTCTAAAGGGAGAGAGCTCCTGCCAAGCTGCAGCTGGCTTCATTCTAGAATTTTAACACCTAGCTTTAATCTGCCTTTTGTGACTGCTACCTTTTGTCTCCAGTACCTTCCATGTAAATCCTGTCTGAGAGTTTCCTAAGGGTGCAGAACTTACTTGGTAGAGGACTTGGCAAACTGAGATGTTTCCTAACTGAAAATTTGCATTTGGCATTGTGTCTTTGGGAAACTTGGAAAAGAGGTGCTGGTATATGGAAATTGACTTGCTAAAGGTCTGAATTGTATAACAAGAAAGGTCCTTTGATACATGAAGGTGAGTCAGTCTGCCAGAGGCTGATCCCCCTTGCAGCTGAAAAAGATAAAAATCATCCTTAAAATGTTTCTCCATGGACCTGTGAGCCCATCTCAATACAACAGAAAAGACATCATGATCACAGAAATTCTCATTTGATTGGGAGGGGTTATAGTTTTAGAGATTTATTCCATTATCATCATGACAGGAATGGCATCATACAGGCAGATATGGTGATTCAAATACACATTGATCCAAAGACAATGGGAAGTGGTCTGAGATACTGGGTATGACTTGTGCATATGTTAGACCACAATGGCACACTTCCTTTAACAAGGCCACATCAATTCCAAAAAAGTCGCACCTCCTAATAGTACTCTATTAATAGCTAGCTATTAATAATAGTAGCTCTATGAGCTCTATGAGCCAATGTTGGTGATTTTACACTCAAATTACCACATTCCACTCCCTCTTGTAACAATATTATAGTACAAATTACATTTTACAATTTCAAAAGTTCCCATAATCTATTGCAGTCTCAACAAAGTTTAAAATTCTAAAGTTCAAAGTCTCTCCTGAGACTCATGTAATCTCTTAACTGCAATCCCCTTACATACTTCTGCCATAAAATGGTTCAGGATATACATTACAATTCTAAAACATAGGGAAAGGAAAACAGTGAGGAAATACTGTACCCAAGCACAAAGCAAGACCAAAAAGAAGCTGGGAAAACTCCAAATTCCACATCTCCTTGTCTAATATTAAAAGGCTCTTAAGGTGTCCAACATATTTCCATTTTTTTTTATTTCAACACACTTTTGTTCTTGCTTCACTTCCTGTTAGCAGCTTTCCTTAGCAGATTATCCCACTGCTTTGACATCTCCAATGTCCTGGAAGCATCTAGGAAACAGAGTATTCAACTTCACAGCTTCATACAATGTTTTCTCTAGGTCTCCATTAAAGGACACTCCTGATATATGCCTAGCTTCAGTGACTATTGCAATCCCAGCCTCCACCCTCCATCATTGGAGGTCCCTCCCTTGTCCCCTCAAACCTTGACCCCTTCCTGAAGAGAGTCTAGGTAGCCTGCCAAAACTTGAGCCCCTCCTCAGGAAAAGTCAAGACCACTCCCAAAGGCTCTTTAAACTGCTCTCCAGAAAACAAATACATAGTTCTCCCTCTTCAGGTGGCCACATTGGTGACTTCTTGTTTCCCCCTCAGGGGCCACCCGGGAGATCAGGTGCCTAATTAAACCTGGATATCTTTTAATTTGGTCTGATTTGACTTGATTGAGATTATTTTGTGTCAGTGGAGAGGCTCAGTTAGGAAAATATTCCTAAAAACTATCCTTACACACTGAAAGACCCTAATTTCTAGGGTTCAGGAAGGATCCCCCAGACTCAATAAGCCACGCCAATGGATGCAAATAGCAAGAGAATTCTTTATTGTCGAAGGCGCCAATGGGTGACTCAATACTCCAGTGAGACTGAGCCCCCTGTGTATTTTTCCAGCAAGCATTTATAGGGTCTTAGGGTTACATAACGGGGAAGCATAACAACAGCAACATCATTGGTAAATTCAAATTAACATATGGGGTGGGTCAACATCAGGACAAAAACTGGCTAGATTAAGCCAGTTTCAGCTAGTTTCTGCCCTCTTGGGTTTCAATATACAAAGGACTGAGTGTTTTTCTCAAGACTGCTTCTGCTGCCCACAGATAGCCTGTTATGCCCTGGCCTAGTTGATCATAAAAACATCTTAAGTTGGAGACTAGGGTTGGGGTCTTTCACTCACAATGGGAGATTCCATTCAATTTTCGTCTTTCATTGACTCTAAAGCCAGAAATACATGGCTGGCAAGTTCTGCTACTTACTAGACTTAGAATCTTGCCCTTCTTTACAATTATATCTTCACCAGCTTGTGCTTTTTCATAGTTATCTTCACTACCTAACCTTGACCTTCCTGGAACTTGCACTGTAGACTGCTTTCTGAACAGTGGGATAAAAGGTGTGCACCACCACACTTGGCTCTAAGCTTTTCTTTAATTGCTTTTCATAACCTGGAAACCTAGCTGGATGAGATTTTTGCCAATTCCATGCTCTATCTTTCATTTCTTAATCCATTTATGTCCTTGAACACAGTATTTTACTCCATTCAACTTCCTGGTGTTCCATTTCTCCTTTGTTTTCTCCTTTTCATTCTAAATCTTTATGAGTATGAATACCAGCAACCATATGACAATCTATACTAGGCTGTTTTGAGATTTCCTCTGCCAATGAGATTAATCTAAAACTCTTCACTTTAGCCTCAGAAAGACTCCTTGGACAATGGCAAAAGACAGCAATATTCTTCACCAAAATATCACAGAAATGATCTCTATTAACATACTAATAATCCTCTTTTCCTCTGTAACCTCTTGAGGTAGGCTCCCACAGTTAAAGTCACACTTAGCACAACTCTCTTCCATGATCCTACTAGGATGGCCCATTAAGCAGCACGTAAAGTGTCCAAATGCCTTTCTGATCCATAGTCCCAAGGTCTATGTTCCTTCAAAGGAAAACATGGTCATGCCTATGAAAACAGTACCCCGTTCTCAGTATCAACCTCTGTCTTAGGGTTTCTATTGCTGTGAAAAGACACCACGACGATGGAAACTCTTAAAAAGGAATTTATTTAATTGGGGGGGCTTCAGTTTCAGAGTTTTAGTCTATTAATTAGCATGGCTCAAAATAACAGCAGGCTGGCAGACATGATGCAGACTACATATTGATCTAAATGTATCATAAAGTGGTCTGAGACAAAAGGCATGGCTTGAGCATACATGAAACCTAAAAGTCCATTCCCACAGTGAAACACTTCCTTTAACAAGGCCATACATATCCTAACAAAGCCTTACCTCTGAATATTCCCACTCCTTGTGATCTTGTGGGTGCTATATTCAAACTTCAACAAATGTTTGTAAGCGGAGACTGCTTTTTCATTTCCCAGCCACTGAGTCCCAAATAATCGCTTAGTAACCGTATTAATTACAGCACTGTTCGGTCAATGATATGGGCATATTTCTAGCTAGCTCTTACATCTTGAATGAACTCATTTCTATTAATCTATGTATTATGATAAAGTTGTGGCCTGTTGATAAGTTTCCAGCATTCCCAACTTCTCTCTCCTTTGGCAGCTACGTGGTATCTCCTTGACTCTGCCTACTCTCTATATGTCTCTTTCAGCCTGGCTATATTCTGACCTGCCATAGGCCAAAGTAGCTTTATTCATTAAACAATGGAGTAAAACATATTCACAGCATACAGAGGGGAATCCTACATCAAATTGTCTTTTTCCTGTTAAATTGTTTTTGCATTTTTGACATATGTTTTTATATCCATTTCTTCATTCTCAGGAAATTGATATCTATATCTAGCTCTACAGAAATATAACTGTCTTGCAGCATCTGTCAAATATAGACTGAAATGAAGTCAAAAATGAATTCCTTTCATTTTTCTGTCAATTTGTTTTTCTATTTATATTGATTTATTTTCTTTTTGTGTATATTTTCTTCATTAGGGTTTCTATCACTATGATGAAACACAATGACCAAAAAACAAATGAGGTAAAAAGGGTTAATTTGGCTTACATTTCCTTATCACTGTTCATTATGGAAAGAAGTCAGGACAGGAATTCATACAAGGGAGAAACCCAGAATCAGGAGCTGTTACCATGACCATGGAGGGGTACTGTTTACTAGCTTGCTCTTCAGCCTGCTTTTTTATAGAACGTAGTAATTTCAACCCCCAAATGACACCACATACACTAGGATTAACCCAATCTCTTCAATCTCTAATTCACAAAACGCTTTACAGCTGCCTGATAGAGAGGTGTTTTGTCAATTAATGTTTTCTCATTTCAGATAACTCTAGTTTATGACGGTTTGGTACAAAACCATCCAGCATAGTTGTCCCAGTGGTGGCCCAAAAATGTGAGCCTAGTTCCACCTTTTATGAAGGTCAGAGAATTTGAGGATGCTCAAAATTGTTGACAACCTGACTTAGGGTACGGTTACTTGGTTCTTTTGACATTAAGATGGCCCATACTTGTAGATCCACTCCACCTGACCAATGCTCATGATATTCATGCATATTTTTGTTCCTTCTTTTGAAATAGGAGGTTAGACCTTAGGAGTAGCTACCTTCAGGATACTTAGTTTAGGGTGGGTTCATTGCCTGAAAAATAGAATGCTAATGATTTGATTTCTTAAAGTATTGAAGCAAATAACTGTTCTAGTTGTCCTTTGTATCACCTAAAAGCAGTCTTTTTTCTTCTTCCCCCTGTTGTGTTGGAGTATAAATGTGTACGAAAAATTAAACTCAGGGATTTCAGTATTCACTGAAACTCTCTCCTGATACTATCCTATGTTTCTGTCTTATTATTTTAATTTATGTCTTTATCCTTTTTACTACTTTTCTGATCCCCATCCCCCTACCCTGGTAAACAGTATTGTCAAGATTGGTCCCTGATATGTCCACCATCAACTTGACACATGAACACAACAATGTTAAGCCACAACCTTTTCGTTCTTATTTATCCCCAAAATCACATATTAATAAGACTACAATATAAATGTTACATAGTTAAAAATTCCCCCAGTTTGTACAAATTCAAACACTTTAAAATTCAATCTCTTTATAATTCCACAGTCTCCTTTGAGACTTAAAATCACTTTTTAAAATATCAGTGTCTTAACTGTGGGCTTTTTATAAAATACAAAAAAATTAATTAAATACATCTGTGTTGGATTGAAAGAAATTGATTCCCAAAGCAAAATGTGGTAGCTTTCTTCATCACTTATTATTTTTTTAATGTTCTGGAATAGATAAAATATTGTCTACTTCAAACCTTTAGGTTGAATCATTTGTTCGCATGAGGTTTTATTTCTGGGGAAAATTTTTATCATCCACTTTTTTATTATTTTGTTTTTTTTCAAGACATGGTATTGCTGTAACTTTGGAGCCTATCTTGGAACCAGCTCTTGTAGGTCAGGCTGCCCTCAAACTCACAGATTTCTGCCTGTCTCTGCCTCTCCAGTGTTGGGATTCAAGGTATGCACCATTGCCTGGATTTTGACATCTTCTTGTATTTGACCATATGAATAAGAATTTTGCAATAAGGATGTATGGATGATTAGTACTAAAGTTTCCCACATCCACAAAAACACCATATAGGTGGAAGTTTCAGCCCTACTCATCAATTCCCACATTAACTGACATGGAGACACAATATTAATTATAAATACTCAGTTGATTGCTCAGACTTATTACTAACTTGCTCTTACTACCTAAAGTAACCTATTTTTGTGAATCTATGTATTGCCACATGGCTCATCACTTTACCTGTCCTCCAACATGTCTTTTTTCCTCTATGTCTACTGGCACCCCACTAACTTCTCCCTTCTTCCTCCCAGGAGTCTTGGTTTGACTGCCCACTTAAACTTCCTGTCTTGCTACTGACCATTCAGTTTCTTCTGACCCAATGAGAACAATACACACTAACAGTATACAGAAGGGTTATTCAACAGCAGCAAAAGACCTGTCTGTTGAATGAAAGACCTGTAAGAAAGCCAAAACTTGTGTGAAAATAAGTAGTCATGTAATTGAGTCTGTGAATGAAAACACCAAAAATTTAGTCAAAGTATGCTTCTTAAAATACTGTTTAGTTAATACTGAAAACTTATCTCATTATACCTGAAAAAACCAAAATTTGGACATTGTGTATTTAGACATTGCAAAAAAATTATGTAAATTTCTTTCCAAAATGATTTTTTTTTCCTGATTTTGTACTTACGCATCTCCTTTTGATCCTTTAAGATTTTGACTTCAAATTTAGGTCTTGAGTTCTCCCCGGCATGCACATGCACATATGTGTCTCTGTGTGTGTTCACATGAGTGAATGCACATACATTAGTTGGAGTGGACAGCAGAAGTCAATGTCAGGCATACTCCTCTTTCACTTGCCACTTTACTTTTTGAGACAGGGTGTCTCCTTGAAACAGGTGTTTGACTTTCAGCTAAACTAGCTGGGTTTTGAGCCTACAGAACCCTCCTGTGTCTGTCTCCTAGTGCTAGGATTACAGCTGCATGCTGCTGGACTCAGATATTTATGTAGATGCTGTAGGTGAACTCCTTATGTTGAAAATACTTCACAGACTGATTCATCTCCCCATCCACAGGTATTTCTACTTTCTGACTCAACTTAGACTTTTCCCTCTGCTCTTAATTCTTTCTGTCTTGTTCTTTTCCAATAAACACAAACTTTTGATCTCAAATGATAATGAAATGGGCACTGAAGATATGTAAAAGTACTTTGACTTGCACTATTTTCTTTCTTTGCAGTTTTATGGCACTTAAATTCTATAAATAATGCAGTCATCTATTAATTCCTTCTAAAACTATCTCATAAATTTCAAATATTACACTCTATTCTGGAAATATAGCTATATATCAACATCAGTCAATGATTTCCAAATGCTCATTGGAGGATCAGAAATTAATTTTTAATGTATGATAAACTTTCTCAGTAGATATAACAACTATAATTTTGGGGAGCATATAGCAAACAAAACAAATGTATGCAGGTGTAAAGAGATGAGTAATATTTTGAACATTATAAGTGAGAAATTTATTGAGAATAGGAATAAAAATCAGATAAACATGAAGCAGGCAATTAGAAGTGTCTAAGCAGGAGGCTCTGAGTTTAAGTTGACGTGTAAATGACCAAAGACTGCTCCTAGAATTATTAAGAGAGAATAAACTTCAACAAATTACCAGAGGATAGACGGTTCTTGGTGACAATGAGAAATCTAATTCAATTGCAAATGATTAACCTTGTCTTAACACATTCTGAACCCTTGTTATGAAAGCATTCATTATTTTATTTAAAGCAGACTGATTTTTTCCTGATTTTAACTTTTACAAAAAGATATAAAGGAATAAATCAAATAACATGAGGTAGACAACAGGACAGGTTGTTTGTCACATAATGTGCCATTAAATCACTGTATGCTTTGAAAGTTAACTTTTCCCTAGTCCATACCATGGTTTTCACACAGAATATGTGAGAATATTGCAATAGATATTATGAGAAGTCCTTTCTATCACAGAATATTCTGTTTTTCTTGACTCTCAATTCACAAAATATCTAATTTCTAGTAGACAGGAGAAGAGAAGAAAAATACAAAAGATTTTAGGAAAATAACCCTAAGATAACATATTGGAGATGTTGTGGTACTGCTTTCTCAGGAAAGTGGGAGGGCAAAATTGACTATGGGTATGGTGAAGAAGAATGAAGAGATTGCTTTCAGAAGCAATAAATAAATAAATAAATAAATAAATAATGATCAAGACAAAGACATTGAGAGTGCTATGCTACTATATGATTGCTTACCTGCTATAAAAGCGTAGAAAAGATAAAGTCTCAGGAAAAGAATTTTAGTGGAAACTCAAAAACTCAATTGCTATGATACTCAAAGTAATCAGACTGAGTGCATTATGGAAGTATAGCGACACTGTAAGATGCATCTGTCTACTTAGCTTTGTACTGCATCATTGATAGATAAGTATACTTATAAAGACAGGAAAATGTCAGTTTTTGTATAAAGGAAGTCATTCATGGCAAATAAAAATGTTCAGTCTATGCCATCAGCAGATTGCCACCCTGTGGTTATCAATCCCTTTGCGTACAAATTATCAAGTTGTTCATGCCTGTTTTAGAGCTATTGCTATGAAAATTGACATAGTTTTTGTTTGTTTCTTTTATTGGTTTGAATACACATTGGAAAAAGCAAGTAGGAAAAACTTTCTACCTATAGGTTGTAAGAAACATAAGAAATTGTGTAATTGAAAACTTTTATAGCAATGTTTTGTTGGAGAAAACTTGGCAATGTGCTCAAAGGCTCACCAACATCTTCCTAAAATAGCTGTAGTATGTGAAAAAGTCACTATATGTATTCATCAAGCATGACATGTCACCACATATACTACTAATGTGAGATCTTAAGTAGTACAATAAAATTAGCAATTAGCTTAACCATATACACATAGTACCAGTAATACGAAAGCTATTGCAACATAATTCTTGAGATTTTTTTCAACATTTCTAATGAGACATTCAGGATTAAAAACAGAGGAAAAGACATTCACATCAGTCTTTTAACTTCATTGTAAAACTAAACTCAATATTTAAGTAACTCAAACAATAAATTGATGTCATTTTCGAAATATAGAAAAAGAAGATAGAAAAATGCAATTAGAGACACTAAAATATAATTATATCTAACAATAGTCATAAGCTTTCTTCAATTTATTTTATAATAAATAAGAAGCATTGACATTTTATGTGACATTTTTTTTCTAATTTTTCTTTGCCCTTGTCCTATAAACATATTTTAACTATTTTTTCTTTCGTAATGCACTTGATTTCTTTTTGCTGCTCTCAAGACTCTGCATTAGTGGCTGAAATTTCCTTTGGGAATTCAGAATAATAAATATAGGAGACTGATCTATGAGTCCTAAGGAACTTTTAAGGAAATTGTTCTTAATTCATCATTCCTATTGGTAAAGTAGAAAGAGACAACCTGATTTCTAAAACCTAGCTTATGGACTGAAAATTTTTCTGATATATACCATTGGCATTTCTCTTAGAATTTCTTACAAAAATAAAACTTCTTATATAAACACAATTTAACAAAAGCTATTAAAAAGTGAGAGAAGAAAACCAGATTTTAATTTGTGTGTGTGTGTGAGTGTGTGTGTGTGTGTGTTTGTGTGTGTGTTGTGTGCGTGCATGCGCGCGCATGTTAGGGGTTTTCTTTTTGTTGCTTGCAATGTAGTCCAGGATTTATACTCAGCAAAGTTCCACTATAGTATACTATAGTAAGGCTATCAATCTAGTGCATCCAGTTAAGAAATATAATTCCAAATATGACAATATCAACTTCTCCATTCAAAGTGATAGCGTGAAGTCTATATTACTTGTCCCTCTCTCCAAATAAAATGCATATTATACAAAACTTAGAGAGGAAGTTAACCTTTAAATAGAGAAGTAGTTGAGTGCATGTTTTAGCCTATGGAAAAACAAATAGAAAAATCATAAATGACATAGCAAAAGTATAGGAAATAGCATTATGATCATGATTTTGGTGCTAAGATCTATTTAAAAGTTAAGCATTAAGAACTAAAAACTTGTGAGTAGTGAGTATGGTGGTGAGTAGGACTAAGATACGGGAAAATAAGCAACACTTTAAACATTACATAAATTGTTGTTGACTGATAACTTTCTGTCCTCTCTTCTTTTAGACTTGTTTTTACTACTCTTTAAAAACGTAATCAGAAAAACCTCTGGCTTGGAGTGCTTGGCATTTCATGATGGTTAATTGGCTGTTGTTTTCAAGAACTGAAACCTTGAACGAAAGTCTGCCTCTGACTGTATATCATCTTAGCACCTTTTCCCCCAAACAATTCCAGAAAAATCCATGACCAGAGGAATTAATATCAAGAAGACTTGAAAATATTTTTTTAAAAAAATATCTGAAAGTTGTCAATCAAGAAGCAGCCTAGAGAGAAATTTGTTAATAAGGCACTAGCCAACAATACAGAAAGTCTAGTATTGGCTATGTCTTACATTTACCATACTACCGACAATGAAAACACTGGAACAGTCTCTACCTGACTAGGACAATAGTGCCATTAACAGAGAAATGGCTGTTAAAAATCTAACATTCTTCTAGAAATAACCTGTGGTTTCCTTTGTTTTATGAACACATCTTTATAAATTCTCATTAGACATTTTTATTTCTAGTTTATTGTCAGTTCTCAACTAAATAAATCATAATTTTGTGTGACAATTTTGAGAGCCCAAGTTGCATATTAAATTTTAGTAACTATGCCTAAAAGATCCATGAAAAAGATATCTCTGATCTGCAAGGCTCCTGCTCAAGAATAAACAGTTTCTGAAATGCTGTTGGCTATTATTTATAGAAGATAACAAGGCACAGGTTTTTGCTTCCCTAAAACTGTTTGACCAATTTGCAACAGATGCCCTTGCTTACATTTGGGTGTGATGTTCATGGGCAGGAAATACATCACAATGTATGCTTGCTACTGATTGGATGTAGATTGCAGTAATGTAGGCAGGAGTATGTCAGGATATATTATAAATGTGCCTGAATGCACCTGATTGGAAATACTTGAAGTCCCTGCAAACTGACTTGGGATCATTTTCTGTGAAACCAGAAATTAACTGGAACAGAGAGTTCATCAACCTGGCCAATATTTAATTAAAGCTTGTTTTTAATTTGACTTTAAACTTTGGTAGTGGTCTTATTCTCAACCACTGGAATTAACATTTCCTGGAAGCCCCAGCAAGATTCAGACCAGGCACCCAAATTTTAAAGCTGGATCATCACTCCAGACATCTGGGGTTGAGGAACCATATCAGAAAGCACATGCCTTGTGGTATTCCAAGTCTCTGAGGCTGACTTCAGTTTGCAGATTACTGGAGTAAACTGCCATGCTATGAAATGGGGCATGCATCTACAGAGGACTCCTGGTGAGTCATAGTCTCCTTCTCTTGTGTGGGATTCCTATCTGGGACATGAAGGGGGTTCAACTGGACTGCAGTATTTTCCCATCCAGGGAAATCATTGTGACATCACTCACCTACTTGGTTTTGGTTGGGTAGATAGATTTGTCTGTTTCCTATGGAATGTTTTGTCTGTCTGTTGAAAAGTTTGTCTGTTTCTTGAAAGAGGTGTTTATGCTTGTTTTTTGGAAAGTTCTGTCTATCTGTGCTGTCTGGTATATTTGTAAGTTCTGTTTATTCATGGAGCTAAGACTGAAAAGTTTCAGTTATTTTCACTGTCTGTGTACACCCGCAAACAGCTACATCACTCCCACAGCTCCTTTTGTGACTGGGGCTCAGAATTTATTTCTAAGGGAGTCATCCCATTTAGGGTTGAATATCCTGATGATTCTCACTCTCTCCTTAATGTCTGGTAATGGATCTCTATATTTGTTCCCATCTACCCCTGGAAGAAGTTTTTCTCATGATGGCTTAGCAAGACGCTAATTATATTTGTCACATTTTTTGTTGAATGTTAAAAGCAGCAATTCCAGAACAAAAAGAATAAAAACTGTAGTCTTCTGCAATTCATCAAATTCCTTTCTAAGATACTTATGATAGTTCTTGTTCTTACCAACTGAGAGGTTCTTTAAAATGAGGAAATTCTGTAATTTGAGAGAACTGAAATAGTTCATTTTCTATTACCAACATAATGGTCAATATCAAGAAAATAATGAGAAAAAATGTCCTGGAACCACCTAAGAACATCCTCCTTGAAAGTTATTACCATTATGGGTTGGCAAGTACATCCATTGGTTTTGTTGTTTACAAAAGGGAATAATTTAACATAGCCTTTCTCAGGGGTTCTTCTTCTGTTTTTTTTTTTTTCAGAATTGTAAAATATTGAGTCTTTTCACAACAAAACTTTAAAACATAAAAGGTGTCCCTAGTTACACAAAGGTTCTGAATTCACAGCTTGAGAGTATACCTGCAAACAGAAAGAAGAAAATAAAGAAAAAGAACTTTGCTTTCTCACCGTGATGTGAGCTTCTAGAATGCGAAAAGTAATATGTGACCATGTCCAAAAGTAGAGAGAACATTCAAGTATTACTTTGGACAGACACTTATTTTTGTCATTAAGTTATTGTAGTAAGGAATTCTGACAATGTAGAAAATATCATAACTAAGTAAAGTAGACAAGCTGTCAAAATAAAGATACATATAATACAAATTTTGGCTTGGTGAGAAAAAAAACTGTTTGATGTTGAGGGAGTTTTTGGTTCAAGAGAAAATTCTCTTTCCTGACACTTGAAGATACTTTAGCCTGTCAGAGAAGGTGCTGACCAACACTGTTGCCTGGCTTGGCCAGACAAACTCTCTCTCTCTCTCTCTCTCTCTCTCTCTCTCTCTCTCTCTCTCTCTCTTCTCTCTCTCTCTCTCTCTCTCTCTCTCTCTCTCTCTCTCTCTCTCTCTCTTTTTCCACAGAGAAGTCATTTTAGTACCACTACGATCTCCTTGGTCTCTTTATTTTATCCTCTTAAACCATAAAGCTGTTCTGTGATTTTTTTTTTGGCTACATAAAGTAAGTATAGAATGCTTTAATATTGTATAAGCAGGTTTTGATTCTTTTTTAAACTGACATTCAAAAGTGTTTTCTCTTATAAACTTAATCAATCATCAAGGGAATGGAATATTTACTTAATTTTAACTTACATTCTATAAAACAATCCATTTAAGAGGAGAGTTAAATCATATTTAAACCTTCAAATAACCATAATACTGTATAATATATAGAACATTTTTCCAATCCATAAAGTTCTCCTTGAATGAAATGAGTCAATTGCACTTCCTCCTACTTTCTGTTACCTTGAAACAACCACTTTTCTTATTTTAATATATGAGATAAGTGTTTCCAGAAAGCTATACAAATGAAAGCTTCACCTTCTACTGTTTCCAAAGATTGATCGATGTTATTTCTGTATCAGTAGTTGACCCTACTTTGTTTCTGTTTGGTATGCTCTATTATGAATTCATAAATCTGTTTTTTGCAGTCTACCACAGATGGATTTATTTTGTTTGGTTTTTGGTCAATTTGACACAAATTAGACTCATCTTAGAAGAAGAAAGCTGAATTTAACAAATATCTTCAGTAGTTTGACCTGAGACAAAAGTGACAGTATTTTCAATCAGTGACAGTTATGGGAGGGCTCAGATGACTGTAGTTCCTGCTGCCCCTGAGCAAGTAGTTCTAGACTGTATAAAAATGCAAGTTGTGCAAGCCCTGAAGAGAAAGCCTGTCAGCAGTCTTTCCCCGTGTCTATTTTTCAGGTATTTCCTCTAGTTTCTCAGTTTGAATTCCTGATTTGACTTCCCTATAATATAGACCTAATCTGTAAGATATTTTAGTTGTTATTCTATTGCTGTGACAAAATACCACGAAGGAACAACTTAAAGAGCAAAGTGTTTATTTGGGTTTACAATTTCAGATGAGAAATCCATGCTTACCATGGTTCAGAACATGGCAAGACAGGCTTGGAACTGGAGTAATATTTGAGAGCTTACATCCTTATCTATAAGTAGGAGGCAGAGAAAAAATTAATTGTTAATGGCATGGGATTTTGAAACCTCAATTCCTTCCACCAGTAACACATGCCTCCAACAAGACAACACCATCTTATCCTTCCCAATATTTCCCCGAGTAGAAAAATTCAAATATAAGGGTCCTTGGAGGTATCTCATTCATTAAATTACATAAGCCAAACAAACTTTTCTCTCCTGATATAATTTTTGGCCAAGGTGTTTATCAAAACAGAAAACTAACTGAAATAGAGGCTGGGAAGCAATTTCCTTTAAATTGAAACATTCTCTTCAGATAGAAGGAGGGAGACAAAAAAAAAAATCTTTGCAAGGTTGTACAAGGGGTAAACTGTTGAGGACAAGAGACTTTCTCACCTGTTGAGATGCTTACAAATTATGTAGGCAGTCTTGTCACTAAAACCCGTGTGAGCTTTTTCATGGTGCGGTTTGTTTTGTGGCATCCGTGATTCCCTAAATACCACACTCCCAGTCTATTTATTGGTTTGGAAAGTTGAACTTTAGTGGAACTGTATTTTACCAATGTGGTTTACCATTGTTTTTGAGCATAGATTATTAATCATAAATTCAATTTACCACATTGAATATTGTTACTTTTTAAAGATTACATAAGAAAAGCTTTATAGTAAACAGTAGTTAAAACAGTCTCTTGATTTTTAGCTTATAAATATGTTTTTGGTGCGGGAGAATTGTCTGTATTCTGTCAATCATGTTTTAAATAAAAGTTGATTGACCAGACAGGAGGTGTAGGCAGGGAAACCAGACAGGAAGTGGAAATGATGCAAGGAGAGCAGGAGAATTCTGGGGAAGAGGAAGTTGATTCTTCCCACTCCTGCCCAGAGTACCGAAGCAGCAGGATGTGAGCTGCCCCACTGAAAAAGGTACTGAGCCACATGGCTAAAATAGATGAGAAAAATGGGTTAATCAAGATATGAGAGTTATAAAGATCTCTTGTGTGATTTTACTTTGGGACTTAACAGCTGGGGGGGCTGGGCAGGACAAAAACCCAACAAGTCAGGCCCCCCTCATGTTACTGAATGGCGCCCACATGGATAACTGCATCCACAAAAAGCCTGAGAAAGCTTGGGAAAGACTAGACTAAAGCATTTCAGTTTTCAGCCATAGCAGGAAAAAAAGCTGTGCTGTTTTAAAATGCCGGCTTTCTGGGCCTTCTGGCCAGTAAAAACTCTGACTCTTTCAAGCAGGCTGTCCTGAGTATGGAAACAATGTTGCAGCTTGCTTCCTGGCAAGGACCTTGAAAAACCATAGGAGCTTTTGAGTGTTGTTTTCTCCACATTCCTTAGCAAATTAAAGACCCATGGGGTCAGAAAAAGAGTACAGTAAAGATAGATTCAAGGAGTAAGAAAACCTCTAAATGGTTTACATTGTGTTAAAAATATATACAGGCTAAAGGTTAAAGTACTCAGAGTTAAAAAAAAAAAAAAAGAATGAGTAGCCTGGGAGGCAGAGACAGATGGATCTCTGGGAGTTCAAAGATAGCCTGGTCTACAGAGTTATTCCAGGACAAAGATATGCAGAGAACCTGTCTCAAAAAGTCAAAAGTTAAAAGTAAAAATAAAAGAAAATAGAGGTTAAAATAAAGCCACGTAAAGATGGAAAATACACAGAGAATCTTGATACTGTTTGCTATTATGCTCTCTTTGAATTGTTTAAATGCTGAGGAAAGAGCAACAGCTGCTAAAAGATATTTGCTTATAAATGCTGCAGAATTAATCTAAGATAGATATTTTGAAAATACCTTGGCTTCAAAATTGAAGTCAAAAGGTGTTTTACTTTGGAGAAGAGATTTTGCTTTTGTTTCCACAGAAAATGAGAGGCTCTGGATTTATTCAGAGTTAAGAAAAATCATCTTTGACCAAGGGAGACCACCTGAGCAATCTCCAGTAGAAACAAATGGCCCAGATGTCTGAGTTCTTCATCCAGAACAGATTCAAGACTGCTGCCTGAGATGATCAAGACTCACAGGATACTTCAGTCAGGACTTGATCATAACTCTAAATTTTCTTTAGGTCCCCATAAGATTATCAGCACCCCCAACCAGCAGGAAGTAGCCTGGAATACTACGCCCACATTCCCAAAAATGGACTATGGATAATTTCCTTTGTTTTTCTTTTTAAAAAAAGAGGGGGAAGTGGTACGGGAGAATTGTCTGTATTCTGTTAATCATGTTTTAAATAAAAGCTGATTGGCCAGACAGAAGGTATAGGCGGAGAAACCAGACAAGAAGTGGAAATGATGCAAAGAGAGCAGGAGAATTCTGGGGAGGAGGAAGTTGATTCTTCCCACTCCTGCCCAGAGTACCGAAGCAGCAGGATGTGAGCTGCCCCACTGAAAAAGGTACTGAGCCACATGGCTAAAATAGATGAGAAAAATGGGTTAATCAAGATATGAGAGTTATAAAGATCTCTTGTGTGATTTTACTTTGGGACTTAAGAGCTGAGGGGGGCTGGGCAGGACAAAAACCCCAACAAGCCAGGCCCCCTCATGTTACATGTTTTTTCTTTATACTAGATTTCTTCACTTACTTTTTCTTATTGTATTTCAATAGCTATTATCTGTGACACCGGTTTGAAAATAAATGGTGAGGAAATCTACCCTTGACTTTCCAATCTCTTTTCAGACTGATAAAAGTTTTGAATATAGATGCACATTTTATTTATTTATTAAAAATTTCCACCTCTTTCCCGCCTCCCTTTTCCCTCCCCATTTCCTCCTTCCCCTCCCTCTTTAGTCTTAAGAGCAGTCAGGGTTCCCCACCCTGTGGGACGTCCAGGGTCCTCCCCCCTCCATCCAGGTATTTATGTCCACCCACTGAGACGGTGGTACTGATATAATGGGAGTTTAGCAAGGCCAACTGGACTGGGACAAACTGGACTCTCTGAATGTGGCTGTCAATGAGCGCTGACTGTGAAGCCAAGGACAATGGCACTGGGTTTTGATTCTACTACATGGACTGACTTAGTGGGAGCCAGAAAGTGCTTTTCAACATCTATATCTTTATATTATTAGCCCACCTACGTTTCCTTTTAGCATTTTTAGTATTTTAGGTTTTATGTCCAGGCGTGTGATCCATTTGTATTAGTTTCGTCCATAGTGATGTAAATGGATCTATTTTTATGTTTCTGTATGTGTGCATCCAGTTTTCTCAGCATCATTTGCTAATGCTGCTTTCTTTTCTCCAACATATGTTTTTGGCATCTTTTATCAGATATTA
The DNA here is from genome assembly GCF_982192425.1 of Myodes glareolus. Lineage (NCBI taxonomy): Eukaryota > Metazoa > Chordata > Mammalia > Rodentia > Cricetidae > Myodes > Myodes glareolus. Next base: position 23,319,468 of record NC_142046.1, read on the forward strand.
AATAACTGAAATATATGTCCTCATATTTTGGTCTTCAGTTTTGTTCCACTGATCTAAATGTCTGCTTTTGTACTACTAACTTTGCACCATATTGTTCTTATTACTGTGACTCTGCAATAAATTTTGAGAACTAAAATGGCTATCACTCCAGTATTGTACCTTTTTTTTTTTTTAAAAAAAAAAAAAAAGAATCAGGATTGTTTAGGCTGTCTGGGAACTTTTGTGGTTCCATATGAATTTTAAGCTTTTTATCTATTCCTGCCAAGAATGGGTTAAAGATTTTGGTTTGGACAGTATTGAATTTGATAAAATAGTAATTTTTACAATAGTAATTCTACCAATCCATAGCAATGTAATGTCTTTAACTTCCTAGTATATTTCTCTTTTTTTTTTCAGAGATTTGCATTATTTTAAAAAAATGTTTCCTACTTCCTTATTTAGACTTATTCCTAGATATTTTATTTGAAGAATTTTAAATGTAAATGTGTCCATAATATCTTTTCTGTATGATTTTCTTGGTGATGATCTCTGTAATTCTTTTCTGTATCTTGCAATATTATGAGTTTATAACTTTTAGAAGTTTTCTCATTGAATTTTTGTATCTCTTATATTGTGTCATCAGTAAGTAGAGTTAGTTTTACCATTTCATTTCCCGTTTGTATTAATTTAATTTCTGTCTCTTACCTTATTGCAATTAATAAAAGGTATAGTGGACAAGCCTATCTCACTACTGATTTCAGTGTGATTACTTCATGCCGTTCTCAATATCAGAGAGTTTCTCACATACAGCTTTTATCTATTGAGGTATGTTTCTTCTATTTCTATTATTCTAGAACATTTTCACAAAGGAATTTTGAATTATGCTGAAGATTTTTCTTAATTTATTGAGATGATATTGTGAATTTTGTCGTGAAGACAATGTAGGTGAATGTAGGTGATTTATTATAGTCATTGACTTGCTTATGAAGAACCAGCCCTGAATTCAAGGGATAAATCCAACTTGATAATGATGACGAATCCTTTTGATATATATCTGCATTCAATTTGCAAGTATTTTGATCATTTTAAATCTATGTGCATCAACGATATCTGCTTGCAGTTTTCTATTTTTGTGGTGTCTCTACCTCATCTTCATTTCAGAGTAATACTAGCTTAATAGAAAGGGTCCATTCTGTGTCTATTTTTAAAATTAGTTTTAAAATTATTTACTGTAGATTTTTAATTTTTTAAAAGCATAATATAATTCTGCTATGTACCCTTGTAGATATATATTTTTAAAGTTGAAAGAGTTTTTATTACTATTTCAGTATCCACATTTGTTAAAATATATTTTGGTTATTTTCTTCTTGCAGGCTTAATATTGGTTGTTTTCCCAAATTTTGCATGTTTAATTTTGGTAGTTCAATCAATCTATAAATTTATCCATTCCTTTTAGTTCTTTTACTTAATTAAGTAGTGGTTTGTAAAGAATTTATTTATAATATTTTGCATCTTTTAGTGTCTCTTATGTTTTCATGTTCATTTTGGGTCTTGTTAGCATGAACTCTCTCTTTCTTTCTTTGAATTATCTGAGCCAATATCTGTCAATTCTACTGATATAAAAATGAACTCTTAGATTCATTAATTCTTGATATATTTTTCTTTGTTTCTAATTCATCAATTTCTACTTTGATTTTTATTATTTCTTGACACTGATTGTGTTCATATCAAGTTTATTCTTGTTTTAACCCAAAAATTGTTGTATTATCAAGTTATTCATTTGTACCCTTTCTGATTCTTAATTGAGGCACTTAATGCTAAACATTTCCCTCTTACAACTACTTTAAATATGTCTCAGAGATTATTTGGTGTTGTGTTTCCATTTTTATATAGTTCCACAAGTTTTTTTCTTGATTTCTAATTCCACTCATTCACCATTTAAAAATTGTTTCATCCTTTTAATTTATGTATTTACTACATTTTACTAAATTGTTGTCAATTTTAAACTTTATTGCATTATGATCAGATAGAACAGGGAGTTATGTTGATAATTCTCAACCCATTTCCTTTGTTAGAGGTAGGACAGGTTGAAGAAAGAAATGATCTCCATCAACTACTTCAGTATCACTTGGAAACTTTAATTTTTTCTTACATATTATGATATTTACATTAGTTGAACTCTTGTTTGAAAATTACTGTTTTCTATAAGGTAACTGTTGCTTATGAATCAGCTTTATTCATTAAAATTCATTTTAGCTATACTGAACGGACAATGAATTTGTGTGTGTGTGTGTGTGTGTGTGTGTGTGTGTGTGTGTGTGTGTGAAAACTGGAGTTAGTTCTATTGCCAAGGTATGATTTTTATGGATCTATACTTTGTGTAATTTTTGTTGAATTTGATAATAATATTAGTACCAGCATGAAGTATGATGCCCTGAAAAAAAATTCCTTTTCAGTCCCATGACTCTTGCCAAATGCAGGACAGTGAAAATCAGTAGAAACTGGAATTTCTGATTAAGGGCCATCTTGAAGGTCAGTGATTCCCCATTGCACACACTGAAAATTGAGCTAATTCAGTGGTACCTCTGATAGAACTTCCTTTACAAAACTGGGCTATGCCACCCTCCCCTGGAAGTGATTATACAAGAAGAAAGTAAGCTAATAACATCAGGTCTTGTATAATCTGTCCTTTAAATTATTTGAATTGTCTTGATCTACTGGTCAGGAGGCAAAGAAGAAGCCTGAGTGAGATGTGCTCTTGTGATGCTTGTTGGTATACGTTCCTTGTGCACCTCCTGAGCAGCACTGTTAGACTAATATGTATTCCTTATGAATATGATCTGATACACTGGCCAATGCTGAACCTCTAAACTTGTTAGTAAGTTAGCTTCCTTGTTACTAAGTTTCATGTACTATCTACAGCTATTTCTTTGTTCATCTACCATAATTGCCTCATGGCTGCAGGGACATAGATATTCCAGAGGTAAAAAGTTATGTAAGATACATAGTGTACACAGCAATGTGCTGTAACTCAGTTTTTCACAGCCTGATGTGCTTTTGGAAAGAGTCAATTGCCTATTTTTATTCTTTTCTCCATTTCATACCGTTTAATTCTACACAGTCATGGTTTACAGAAGTAAGTATTTCAAAGGCAGATTTTAAACATTTTATGACTCTTGGTCAATTTTGGTCCTTCATCTTTATTTCTCTGAACAACTCATTCATTGCACCTTACCTCCAGTCTCTCTATGTGTGATTGTTAGCTTATTTCATTGATATGTCTCATTGTACAGGCTAGACTGGTTTTGAATTCACAGAGATACTCCACAGCCTCAAGGGTGCTGGGATTAAAGGCATGAGCCTCAGATGCCCGCTAAAGTACCGCTCTTAAAACAGTGGTCTACTTTTGTTCCTTGTATGTTCTCATGTACTAAATTTAGCAATGTGCATAAGTTAAATGGGATTGTCCCTCATTTCCATCTTTTTAGGGATCAAAATTCTGAAATGCATATTGCCTGAAAACAGTTGTCTAAATATTTTGCTAAGTTCTTTAGAAATTTTAATAATAGGACAAGATGGTGACTGGTTTATTCACCATGAAAGGCAGGTAAATATAGTTCTGTGAAAACAGTTGTTTGCTAATTCCAAATTGAAGTAATTTTTCTATCTTCTATCATGTTTCTTTACTTATTACGGTCTCTTGGATTTTTAAAAGTATCTCATCTACTGTACATAGCTTTTAACTTTATGTTGAAGACAAAAGATTTTACTCTCCATTGGTTTTATTGAGAGTTACTTGAAATTATAATTTATATAGGTCAATCTTTTTCTATATTTTCACTTAGTCCTAGAAAACATCCCTTGGTGAAAAATATGTTTAAATTACAATTTGTAGTACTTCTAGAAATTTAGGGAAGATCCTGCAGGAATAGCCAATGTCCTATAATTCATCATTAATTAAACATGAGACTCTTCTGTGAGAAGCCATCAATAGTTAATATAAATCCTCAGATATTTTTTCCTTTGACGCTGGTATTTCTCTTAGAATTTTTTTTATGTGTGTGACAAAGTCATATGTCAACACATGATTTTCTTCTTTGTTTAGGTTCTTTTCCTGCAAATCACACTGCTGTGGCCTCCATAATTATCCACATCTGTCTCAAGTATTTACAGGAATTCAATTTCCTTCTCATCTCTATTTCCAGCATTCCTCAAACCCTTCCACTTTTGGTTATTATCCTGACTTTGCAATTCTTTTCAATCTAAACTCAGTCTGATAGAACCTCTACCATTTCTGATAGTCTACCATTTCTGAAAGTGATGACAGAGGAAGTATTTTGTTATTAATTTAAAATATGATGAAAATATGATAATATTATTTTCCTCATTTGCCTAACATATTTTACATTGTAAGATCAGTTTTAAATATTTATTCTTTTAGGAATTGGGTCATGGAGTTTTCATTAACACATAACCTATTTTAACAATTTATGATGATTCCGTATTAAATCTTAAGTGAAGTTTCAATAGTGATCTTATTATAATGTGGTAAAGTAGTTCATAAATGAAAACAAAAGAGGTTTGTGGGTAGAGCAATGTCTTCAACAAGCTATGTTTATTGAGCCCTGTGTATACTTCTTATACATTGCTTAACATGTAGGTGTTTTCTTGCTGCCACTCACCTATTACCATTCACTTTGTCCTACATACTACTTAAGATGTCATGGATTAACTAAAGAAATCTAGAGTGTTCACTCATTATATTATACATTATGTCAAGAGAGACAGAGAAAATTGAAATAAATATATATGATACAAAAAATTGTTCTGTTAAAAGAATGTAGTAGAATAAGAGATGAGAAAGATATGAGTAATGTTTAAATTAAAGAAATTAAGAATGACTTGATTAGGAGCTATTACATAGATAATGAACTGGGTCAGCAGTGAACAAGAGTCATGCAAACATTATTATCAATATTGTTCTGTTCAAGAAAAAGTGTAATATCAGAGTTAAAAGTTAAGTTTTGAAACAAGTTTTAATTAAATTCTAGTCAAGTAGATGGGCTCTGGCCAGGTCTATCTCTGAATCAAGGTATAAGTGACTTAATTATTTTTCATCAGGTCAAATCAGGGCAAGTGCACATTTTGATGTGCCTCCAGCCTACATTCATTCAGACACACACCTGAATCCTCATTCATTTCCTGCCTGTGAACCTCCCATCCACATGTTATCAAGTAATATTGGTGCAGATTGGTCAAACAAGTTTGATTAGGGAAGGGTTAAAAATATGTGACTTGTTGTCCTCCAAAAACAATAGCTTCCAGAATTTCAGGAATTATCTGTCCTTGCACAAGGGACTTACACCTCAGAGGCATTTTTGTCTCATGGATCTCTTAGGCATAGCCATTAAGACTTAAAATGTAATTTACACTCTCACAATACAAATAAATAAATAAATAATAAAACAGTAAGGAAGGAGGCCCTGGGGTTGGACTCTCCCAGTTCTGGTAAAAACAAAAAGTGAAATTCAATGGGAATAAGGCAGAATAAATGGATATAATTGTCATAACCTATGTAAGCAGGCAAGGGTAGATTACAACATGCTAAGATAGTTAGAATTTAATAAGTATAACAAGAACTCATGGATCATTGAGAGAATAACAGAAATATTGTGTTTTACATTTTAGCAGAATTTTCATGCTACTGTGTGAAGAAAAAATGTACAGGAAAAAATGGGATAAAGAGATTATTTTCCATAGAAATCTATTAAGAATTCTCTCCAAAGATGAAAGTGGCTTCAAGCAGAATGAAATCTTAGAAAGAAATGAGTTGTATTTTCACCACCATATGCTTAACATTCTTCAAAGTGATGCATTCTTTATTTATTCATGACATCCAAGAAGTCATTATAGGCATTTATGCTTTGAGGTGCATAATAACAGTATGAGTCATAAACAAATTTACTCTTCATAGGGCCTTGAGTATGGCTGGAATTGAAATCAAGTTAGGGGAGGGAAATATTAATCTGTATTTATACATACACACTTGTTGTTATTGATAATCACATCTAATGAGGCATATATAGGAGTTGCTATATTGTAGTAGCTTTGATTTACAGAGAAAAAATGGTCCCTTTTATGATAAAAATAACCTAGGAATTTCTACATGAATACATTATTTTTAAGCAATCTGTAGATGATTGGTAGAAATATTGTCTTAAGATGTTTGAACGTTCTAGCTCAGTGTTAATTTAGAGAAGGAAACTGGGAGTACTCTTTACATGATTCAAAGTATTCTAATTTTTGAGAGGCTTCCATAGCTATATGGAAATAATGCAATGTCTCAGTTCATTGCAGGTCCACATACTTATGTGTGAGATTCTTATAAATGCATATCAAATTGTAAGATATTTTGTTATGTTTCTCTATGCTTGTCACTGAAAATTTTGTACTTCATGAATATTTTTTCTTCCTTCATATATGTTGTTGAATAATTAGAATATAGCTAATACGTATATAGAAATAGTTTTCTTTTTTAATTACTATCTTATTAAAATATGCTCTTATTTTTCTTTTTGTGTTCTACAATGATATGCACAATATACTTAAAACATTTCTGATCATTTTAAGCTATAATATAGTTACATCAGAGCTAAAATTTTACTGTAATCTCTTCTGCCATCTTATTTTTAATCAGGAGATATGTCTAATCTGTAGAAGAAGCAATTTGGCACAATTTCTATTTCCCAATTCAGTTCAATTATGTTGGAAGGTAAAATGAAAAAGTAAACCAGCTATACTGCAATGAATTGTGATAATTTCAAGAAAAATCTTTTAGCTTTGTGGCTTTGGTGATGGGGTGCATCCTCATGCCACTCAAATCATCATCTTTGATTTTTTTAAGACATCTGGCTTTTAGGAGTTTAGAATGACTGACCTATTCCCAGACATAGTATAGTATGATGCTATATTTCTCTATTATTGCAGCTTGTTCCTAGAAGCTTCCTCGGTATATCATAGACTAGCAAGATGCATAAGACTTTATTTGTAAATGACGTTAACTCCAAGAAACGTATTTCAGATATCATTGTTCATAATATTACTTCTACAGCGTAGAAAGTCTCCCTTTGAACACTTCTGTGTTTGAGAGCAGAAACGTGTTAGAAATCACTGATATTCATTCCATGTCCTCAAAAAGACTATGATAATTGCTATGAATTCTCTCCATCTCCATTTATTATGTGAGTTTTATTAGAAAGACCCAGAATTTTAAGGCTTTTCCTAGAAAGTATACTGGTTAATGAAGGCATTGATCAAGTGAGTTTTCTTTGTGATTTTCAAGTATAAAAAATATTTCCATGTGACAATTGATCCAGTTTGAACTACAGAGTCAACCAAGAAAATTAAACAGAATTTTTTTAATTAAAATTCATGTGAATACAAAAATATCTATTTGATTTAGAGAAATTAATGTGTTTATGTTGGAATTGATTTTGATGCCTTAAGATTCAAAATACTATTTCCAAATATGCTATCTGTTATACATTAGTAGCTCACAGGGAGGTGTTACTCCCTACTAAGTAGTAATTATGGTAAAATTTGAAAATGTTGTATACATTATGCAGAGCAGACAATACTATTTCAGACAGGTACCTTCCTGAAGCCAGAGTCACTGATGGCCTCAAAAGTGATCACAAACGTTCTATTGTGATATAAACACTTGCCTACCATGTTAATAATGAGCATGCATGACATCTGGCCTCTCTTCAACAGCTATAGATTGACCTGTTAACCATGGGTGAAGTCCAGAAAGAGTACTGTAGGATAAAATATCCCAAATCCAATCAGATATCCCATGAATTGCTCAACCACATGCACATAGTTAACAGATATTTTCTGAGGTACGAACTTAACTGAAGAAGGATGCTAAAAAGAAATCCCACACTAGCTCAGAATTGAGTATAATAAAGGGTTAGTTGTTTAAGGGTAGACTCACAGATCACAGTCCTCTGCTTGAATGGGGAAACAGGAACCGAATCTAGCTCACTGCCTCACTCACTCATCAGCTACTCCTCTGGACCTGTTCCAGTCAAGATTGCTGTTTCTGGATTCCAAGACTTGATTGCCTCCTGGGACTGGATTGGCTCCTGCCTTCTGCTCCTGTGGAGCTTTTTTCCTCAGGCCCATTCTGTCCTAGGTAGCTGGTTAAGTTCCACTCCTGTGGTATTTGTTGCCCAAGGTGGAGTTCTTTGATTAAGGTCTCCCTTGGCCTAGGTTACCAGCTCTTTTGACCTATAATTCTTAATACCTGTAGAGCTTAAAGAATAAGACTTCGTGTTAGAATATCAGACAGTCTTTAAACAACTGTGCCACAAATGAGGACAATGACCTCAGAATGTCAACAATGTATTTGTATCTTGATCAGAGGTAGAAATGTATAGTGCAATAGCCTAAAATTGTAACAATATACAAAATGTCTTAAGCAGAGGTAGAAGTATGCATGGATACAAAATGACAAAATAACTTTGCCTAGATGTACAAATACTGTAAACAGAAATAGGAGCATATTCAATATAATTTGAATTTGTATCAATATACAAGAATCTATATCAATACAAATTGCATAAAAGGTAATAGCTCACAAGTATTCGCTGTTACTCACTATTATCATTAGTGTGAGTAAACTCACACTATTCTACCTATTATCCCGTATAATTTCACTCTTTTTAAAAAGATATCCCTGAGCCTATATAATTTATACTCCAACCCTATACCAATTATAATCGACCCTTAATTGTTATTCCTAACCTTGAGGACAAACTTTGTTGGGAGAGGGAATGTCACCTTCTAGAATTACTTCCAGCTGACATATGGCAATGTTCTTTCTATGGGTTCCTGTGGTAGTAAAATGATGGTTACATTTGAAGATTACTGTCAGGTAAATTGCAAAAAGGTCTCTAAGTATTCAGTAAGGACTTTCTGAAGTTCTTATTAGGAGTTCTGGCCCAAATGTTGTAAAAAGTTGAGCCATTTCAGCTAACCAAGTTGGAATCATCTTGCGCAGCTGGTGCACCAAACTGTTCTTATAGCAGCACTATCAGCAACATGATGTCATATTGACCAGGGGGATACGTTGTTGGACCATATCTTCTTCCTGGAAACTTCAAACATTACTGCAGGAAAATTTGTTGTTCATTGTGGAATAGTCAAATATCATTTATATAAACATACATTAAATGAAAGGTACAATAGAGACAAAAATAGATATAGATAAAAGTTAAATTCTTTCTTCTTTCTGTCCCATACCAGATGGCTTCTGACATGAGACAGAAACTTAGAATTTTTTTTAACAACATGCTTGGATTTAGATAAAGACAAAATCATTGTCCAACTCCAAAGCCAACTTTGACTTTTAAGTGAGTCATGACTATTATTCTAGTAGGCAGCATCTAAATATATATGTGATATATATGATATATATCTCAGATATATATATATATATATATATATATATATATATATATATATATATATATCAGTGATTCTTACCTTCTGATGACCTGTCCTCATTAGTCATAATTTTCTTTGCTTGGGGATCCTATCTTTATAGTTATCTTTTCCTCTTTATGCATCTAGATATCAGTGGTCTCTTGACATTTTGAAGATGAGTATTTTTTCTGCAAAGACAAGAACAGAAACTTACCCCAACACTTATGAGGTTTTCATATCACCTGTATGGTTGTCACCTATGTGGATGAGCAGTCATTTCTCTTTATCAAAAGAAAAAGTCATTTCTCTTTCTCTTTTTCAAACCAAATCTTTATTAATTTAGATGGTATCCATAGCTTTTTCTTTCCTGTGGAAATAAGAATGAAAGCCCTTCCTCAGAGCCTCACATCTCCTAGTTTTCATCATTAGGTCAACACATTCTTGAAATACTCCCACCAATTTAATTCAGAAGGTTTTTTTTCTGTTATGCAATGTCTCTCTGCTGTACTTGTTCCTTTCTTATTTAGTGTTTTTTTTAAAAAACCACAAGGTTAATAAAGCATTATGCAATCTATTTCTGAGGATATTTTCCATTCCTTTATGTTTGTTTAACATATCATTTATAGTTAGATTTGATCTTTCTATAACTGCCTGACATGTAGGATTGTTTGGTATATCTGTAATATGTTTATATCATAATAAGCCAAAAAACCTGTTTTATTTTCTCAGAGATATATGCTAAATCATTTTCTGTCTTTATTCTTGCAGG